>NC_134852.1:141173919-141896419 GCF_049852395.1 Peromyscus maniculatus bairdii | reverse complement strand
ACCTCTATCTGATAGAGAGAGAGAGGAAAATGTCCTTCCCATACATGTGGTTTTCTCTCCAAAAGTCTTGATTAACGGAGTAAGTATTGACCTGATTGGCCATCAATTAGTATGTCACTTCAGGCCACTTTTTTTTCTTACTTTCTTAGCAGAAGATCAAAGGAACAGCTTTGTCCAGTCGCTTATATTAATTCTAAAAGAGAAGAAAGAAGGAAAGGAAAGAGGTGGGGGCTCTGGCTGGCGTGACTGCACACTTGCATGCTGAAGAGCTCCATGCCCCTTCTCAAGCAGAATACATAAGAATGTGGTGAGAATTTTAAGATAAATTATCTCTGATCACATTTCTCTATTGTACACTGGGTAAACATTTACAGTAAATCGTTTGTAAATTTCACCCTTGGAAAAACTACCATGCAATCATGTTCGTTATTTCCCAGCCTCTAATACAGTCTTGGGTGGCAGACTTCTATTTCTCATTTTACCTTGTTCCAAATGTGAGCTGGGGCAGCTGGCTCTTTTTCTTTCCTTACATTTTCATGATTTATATAAATACTTTTGCCGCTGTATTGTATTTTATTTTTATCCTTTGCATTTTATTGGTACCAAACTACTGGTGCATTTCCAGGGCTCCCATGCGAATATTCCTATTTATCCCGTGGTTATTTATTGAAAGCTATCTCATGCTCAGTTACGTTGCCACTTTCTTTGCCTTTAAACATTAAACAGATACAGTATATTTTCAAATAATTTCAAACAGTACTTGACGACTGAATTTTTCCTTTTTGTCCTGGTAAGATTTTTGTTCCTTCTGGTCAAGATTGGAACATTGCTGTCTTTGCAATTAGAGCCTTGCTGTCCGGTTGGATGCAGATCCTTCCTGTCTCCCAGCAGACAGATCAGGCTCTGCTTTGATTTACAGAAAAGTTTCTTACATGAAGAAGGTGTCTCGCAGAGGAGGGATGGGCAGCGCTCAACAGGATGTGCAGAGGTAGTGGGTTCGCCGGGCTGCTGATGCCATGCCCACAGCCATAAGTAACTTGATTTAACTATAATTAAATGTGGCCACATGTATCTAGTTTGCACAGTATTGGCAGCATAGAACTAGACCAAGGCTTCTTAAACTTTTTCTGCTTAAAACCTGTTTTTTGTTTGTTTGTTTGTTTGTTTTTGAGACAGGATCTCTCTACATAGCTCTGGCTGTCCTAGAACTCACTATGTAGATGAGGCTGGTCTCAAACACACAGCAATCTGCCTTCCTCTGTCTCTTGGATTAAAGGTGTGCACCACAATACCTGGCCCAAATCCTGTTTTTTTGCCTAAGAAATTTCTACATTACCCTGAGTATATAGGTATGCAAAACAGGCATATGAAATCAAGCATTAACTGAGAATAAGCCACAAAGAAATTTATTTAAAAACAACTCTTTGATATAAATTTAATTTCATTATCAATTAGAGATGAAAGCAAATTTGCATCCTGATGAGATGAATGTGCTTATTTTTTACATAAAGAGTTAAATTTCAGTTGAATATTTGAAACGTCAGGACACAGCACCCTCAACATTTCCCCAAACTGATGGACATTTTGATTTTATAGCTGTCAGTGCTGAGAATGTGGCTTTGCCAAAATACACAGAACAAAATGGTAGATGTACATTCAGGGCCATATCAGAAATTGTTGGAAATTCTGTTTAGACTCAAGTCAAAATCATTCAATAATTGTTTTTAACACACTTATTTATTTATTTATTTGTGTGTGTGTGTGTGTGTGTTTTTGCTTGAAGCCTCTCATAGTGCAAAGTCTAGGTGTTGTTTGTTTAGAATCAAGACTTCAGTGAAGTCTCTTGATGCAACACAGGTAAGTGCCGCCTCCAAACTTCAGACTCGTCACACATAGAATTCTGAATTAATTTTTGGTTGCTGTCTGTTCAGAAACAATTTACTGCTATCAGATTTTTCGTTCCCACCTTCAATTCTGTGATTCCATATAGAACCATGACTCATGGTCTAAGAAGCTGCATTCTAGGCAGCCAAACATGGCTTGTCCAACTCCGGCAGTGGTTTGATTTATCTAACGAAATAGCAACAACGATGGAAGAGCTGGGTTGTTCTGGGAGTGTGGGCAGTGGGGTAGGGGGACTTGGAGCCATCTCCAGCCCCACTCTGAGCTGCTTGGTGATCACAAGTGAGTCAGGGCCCTCCCAAAGCACTGATTGCTTCATCAGTAAAATAATAATGATAATTACAAACTTATAAAATCACGGGCTGGAGAGATGATAGTTCAACAGTTAAGTGATTGCTCCACAATCATGAGAACCAGAATTTGGATCCCAGTGTCTGTGTAAAAAGTCAGGTGTCCTTGAAAAAACACCTGTAACCCAAGCTCTGAGGAAGATGAAGATAAGAAATCACTGAGGCTGCTTCCTCCTAGGCAAGACTCCAGCCATGTACAGGGAAGAGACCCTTTCTCAGACAATAGGCAGAGAATGATGGAAAAGGACATCCATCACCCTCTTTTGGCTTCTGTGTGCACATAGGTACATGGGTACATGCACTCACACAGATATACATATACACACATAAAATAAATAAGAATAAATTTTAAAAGTTGTAGCATGAATCTTAGAGGGTCTTATTAATAAAAACAAACCTGAGGCCAGTTATTGGGGTGAACATTGGAAGATCAGAGAAGCAGAACAAGCCACAGCTACCTCACCTTGCCAATTCCTCAGCTGATCCTGTTTCCTCAGACTGGATGCTTCTGAGTCCTCATCCAGAATGAATCTCAGCTGAACTGCTGCAAAAAGCCTAAAAGCTTAACCGGCCAAATGCTTAACCATCCAAATGCTTCTAGTTTCTAGTCTTCACGCCTTATATATCTTTCCTTTCTACCATTACTCCCTGGGATTAAAGGCTGGCTTTCTGGGATTAAAGGCGAGAGACACCATGCTTGGCTGTATCCTTGAACAGATGGATTTCTGCCTCTGGAATGCTAGGATTAAAGGCATGTGCTACTACTGCCTATCCTCTATGTTTAATATTGTGGCTGTCGTGTTCTCTGACCCCAGAAAAGTTTATTAGGGTGCACAATATTTTAGGGAACACAATACCACCACAAAAGGTCAAAATTTTATGTCTGTATGCCCCTGCATGAGTTTATGCACACCATGTGCATGCAGTACCCATAGAGGCCAGAAGAGGGAGTCAGATTCCCCCTGGAACTGGAATTAAAAGCAGTTGTATGCCTCCTGATATGAGGCTGGGGAACCTAACCCAGGTCCTCTGAAAGAGCAGTAAGTACTCTTAGCGATGTCTTCAGCACTAATAATAATAATGATGATGATGATGATAATAATAATACTAATGCAATCAGAACCAAAACAATCTTATAAAAATTAATATTGGAATAAAAGGTCATTAACACAAGTGGGAGTGCTTCAAAGCAGTGTTGGCAAAGTACCCTGTACTTTTAGTATTTGCTAGGCAGTTACCATGAATGATCCCGTTCCATCGGTGCAGATTTCATGGCACAGTGCTACTGTATCTGTCATTGCTGCTGTTTTCACCTTAGAGACCACACCCAGTCCCTGAAACCGCAACAGACTCCCAATCTCCTCCAACCAGAAGGTGGCAGTGCTGTCCCAAGGGCCGTGAGCTCAGCCACTGTGCCAAACACTCTCAGTAGCCAAACCTTGGATGTCAGCAATGACTAATGCTAGCAATCATCTCCAGTTGCCATTGTGTCTTTTGTCTTGGGGAAAGTGGGAACCTAATCTTCTGGTGGGACCTTGTTGGGGGAAAGGAGTCCGGAACCAACCAGCATGGGAAACAGGAACTCTACCTGGCCCTCCTCACCTGCCCTGCTGGCCTTCCATTGTGGAAGCCACTTCTTGATGTCAGCTCCTAGGCTTCTTTCAAAGGGTTTGGCTGTCTTGTGACAGTCACACTTAATGTTGGACCGTGGTCTGCATCTCCTCCTTGTGTCTAGAGGCCTAGGTGTGGGAGTCCACGGTGACGTAAAATCCAGTTTATGCCTTGATTTCATCTTGTCTTAAGGTCATAGAGTTCAAGCTTGTCTTTGCTCTCTTAGGCTGGATAACAGGATGTTTGGCCTGGTTACCAGCTGTCTTGAAAATTAAGGAAGTGTTTACACTTGTTTGTACCTTAAACCATGATGTCCCTGAGAGGGGGAGATCTTTTGCCCCTCTTTGCTTTGGGTATAAAAAGGCTGTGAGAAATAAACTCAGGGCTGCTGTGGTGTTGACACAGAGCCCTCCCGAAGCCACCCCATATATCTGTCTTTTTCTTTGACGTCTATGTCTCTGTTTTTCCTATCTATTGTTTCTCAATTCTCACTCCCCTATGCAGGACTGTTCAACAGGTCAGGCAAGGCCCAGCATCTAGGGCCCTTTTTACTGGTATCTGAAGGGCCTTTGGTAAATCATGTTACTCCATGAGAGTCATAATTTTTCTCTTCTTTCTTTTTTTGTTTTTGTTTTTGTTTTGTTTTGAGACAGGGCTTCTCTGTGTAGCCCTGGCTGTCCTGGAACTCTATAGACTAGGCTGGCCTCGAACTCACAAAGATCAGCCTACCTCTGCCTCCAGAGTGCTGGAATTAAAGGCATGCACCACCACCTCCTGGATGAGAGTTACCATTTTTCACTCAAAAGAATTGACAAGCCATAGACACTGCAGGAGGCAGGTGATGGGACAAGAGTAGGATCTGTCAGTGGTGACCAGGTGACCACAGCTCTGAACAGCTCTGGGATGTATGAGATGGACACCCACTGATGGAACCTTATATACCTTTCTGCTTTCTGTCATCACTTCCTGGGATTAAAGGCTCACCTCCTGGGATTAAAGGCATGAGTCACCATGCCTGGATGTTTCCAGTGTGGCTTTAAACTCACAGAGATCCAGATGGATCTCTGCTTCCCAAGTGACAGGATTAAAGGCATGTGTGCCACCATTTTCTGGCCTCTATATCTAGTGGCTGTTCTGTTCTCTGACCCCAGATAAGTTTATTAGGGTGCACAATATTTTGAGGAACACAATATCACCACAGCTTATAAAATAATCACTCAAAAGCTTGCATTAATTAAAACTGCTTGGCAATTAGCTCAGGCTAACTACTGACTAGCTCTTACACTTAAACTCAACCCATTTCTGTTAATCTATATATGGCCACATTTTCCATAGTTTTACCTGTGTGTTGTTATACGCTGCTTCCTGGATGGTGGGCTGGTGTCTACTGACTCAGCCTTCCTCTCCCAGAAGTCTTCCTCTCCCAGAAAAACTTTCAGCTATAAATGGTGCCCAACGGCTCAACTTTCCACCTGAAACCTGAGAATACTTAATAAGCAATTCTAAAGGGAGCAAAAACTAGGTTCTTCCTTCATGTCTCATGCAGGCAGTGAACATGTGGGCTTGAGCTACTCGATGGCAGGTTCATGGTGTGTGGGCTTGACCTACGCCACGTTACACAGAGGTGTCTCCAAGCTGCACACTATGCTGCATGGTGGATATAGCTTTGCTAGTACATTAAAGGGGAGGGTGTTCCTGGGCTATATGCTACTTTAATGGACCCACTACCTCCCAGAGTCAGCAGACAACATGGCTCCCAGAGCTGGTCACCATATTCAAAAGCTGAACTGGACGGAGTCAGCAGCCAAGGCTTCTGTTTCAGTACTATCCACTGCAGTTTAAAGCAATAGTTACACAATAAGGCAGATTCAGATGGAACAAGACTTTAAATGTTTACACTGTGTATAAAAATGTACATAGGCTTAGAAGAGAGAAGACAATGAATATAGACAATTATATAAAGAAATAGTTTTAAAAAATGAAGATTTTTTACTGTCTTTAAAGAGACAGTAAAGGTAGTATAAAAATACACCCCGTAAAGATGGATATTACATAGAGAATCTGGATTGTGTTGTCTTTGATATTTTTAACTACATAAAGACATTTGATTGTAAAAGCTGCTGAGTTAAATCAATATGTATATTTTAAAGGTATCTTGATTTCAAAATTTATATCTAAGGATACGCTGCTTTGGAAAAGAGGTTCTTCTTTCGTTTCCACAGAAGATAAGAACCTGTGGATTGCTACCAGGCTCATATGGTTTGATCAAGGAAGACCCCCTGAAAGGTTTCCAGATGATCCAACATCTAAAATGAGCTTCAAGGCAACTGGCTCAGACAATGCAGCCTCACAGACTATTCCAGTCAGGACTTGACCATAATTCTTAATTTTCTCAGGACACCCATAAGAATACAGCACCCTCCATCAGCAGGAAGTAGCCTAGAAAACTGTGCCCACATTCCCAAACAATGGATTATGGATATTTGTCTTTGTTTAGGTTGTTGGTTACAAATGGTTATTGGTCATAGTCAATATCTTTCTAAAAGAAGAAAGGGGGATATGATATAGATATATAGGATATAGATATGATAGGATAAAAGGGTATATTATTGAACCTACTTTTAAAGAGCAATAACTTGTTTGAAATGTTTTACATTGCTATGGATTTTAGTTTTAATACAAATTTAAAGTTAATTTTGTTATACTGTATGTATATTTCTACTATTGTTTGAAGTATTTTGCTTGTGCAACTCATTTGAAATTGTAGTGTATAGTTGAGAAATAATTATAATAATTAATCTTCTATTATAGTCAAATTTATAGTCATGTTAAGTTTTCTAGATTCAGTTAGTTAGGTAGTCTTCAAACACTTAAAGACCTACAGAATATGGCATTTAAAATGTTTTAAAAACTTAGACTTTCTGGAGAGTGAGACATATCTGCTCCTGGCAGCACTGATTTACTTCAAAAGGAAAGATGGGCATCAAAGACACTCCATATGGAATTTATCTAATTCTTGACAAAAATAGCCATTTGGGCAAGAAACTGTTCTTGCCTGGACTGCTTGACAAAATGTTGTATCAACTGGACATGCAGGACCCATAGGAAGGTGACTACTAAACTTTGCAAGGTGAGATGGTCCTTCAGGTTCCTGCTTCACAGTGGAGATGGCTAGCCATTCTATAGGACACAGGAAGAAATGACTGAGATACTAAGTCTATGGGCTGAAGATGGATAGATGCTCCAACATTACAGAGGAACTTTGGATGACTGTCCAGGCAGCTGTCTCTGTCATTCTAGATTTTTGGAAGTTGTTTACAATGCATTTCCTGTTTACTTAGGTAATATTATATCTTTCTGGGTTTTTTTGTTTTGCTTTGTTTTGTTTTTCGAGACAGGGTTTCTCTGTGTAGCTTTGTGCCTTTCTTGGATCTCACTCTGTAGACCAGGCTGGCCTCGAACTCACAAAGCTCTGCCTGCCTCTGCCTCCCAAGTGCTGGGATTAAAGATATGCATTACCACCGCCTAGCTGGGGTCTTTGATATAGTTGAAGACTAGATAGTTATAATTTTCCTTGGTTATGATAAAAGATAAGTTAGATATAAAACTTAAGACTCACAAATATAGGATAGATAGAATATTTTCTTTAATTTTGCCAAATACAAATAGACTAGATATTGTAACTGTAGTTCTTGCTAGATAATTATTTTGTTATATGTAATTTTACTATGTTGAAGTTAAAACCTTCCTTTTAATTAGAAAGAAAGGGGGAAATGATGGGTGATGTTGCTCTGTATGCTGTGAATATGTTGATCTGATTGGTTGATAAATAAAACACTGATTGGACAGTAGCGAGACAGGAATTATAGGCCGGATAAGCAGTGAAGGAGAATTCTGGGAAGAGGAAGGCTGAGTCAGGAGACACCAGCCCGCCGTCCAGGGAGCAGCATGTAACAGCACACAGGTAAAGCCGTGGAAAATATGGCAACATATTGATTAACAGAAATGGGCTGAGTTTAAGTGTAAGAGCTTGTCAGTAGTTAGCCTGAGCTAATGGCTGAGCAGTTTTAATTAATATAAGCCTCTGTGTATTTACTTGGGTCTGAGCGGCTGTGGATCAGGTGGGACACGGGAAAACTTTCTCTGTTGTTGGATGCCTAGGTTAGGTCCACAACATAGCTATTGTGACCATGCTACAACAAGCACTGATGTGTCAGAATTCCTAGACTATGCTGAGTTAGATTCCTTAGGGTAAAGACCCAGGACCAGTGCAATTGGGTCACCAGGTAAATCTACTTTAAAATCTTAAAAAAGTATTTCGTAGTTATTTATTTGTATGTGTATATGTACTATAGTGAGTGCTGGTACTTGGGGAGGGCGCTGGATCCCCTGAAGCTAGAGTTACAAGTGGTTATGAGCCAACCAGCAGGGGTGTTGGGAAGTGAACTCTGGTCCTCTGAAAGAGCACAAGTGCTCTTAACCACTGAGCTACCTCACCAGCTCCCTGACTTTAGTCTTTGAGGAACTCCACAGTAACTCCCACAGTGGACAGACAGCCCCAACAGCAATGTGAGGTTCACACACAATGGAATTTTTTTTCCACCCATAAAGAAGAATGAAGTTACGTTATGTGCAGGAAAATGGATGCAACCAGAGGTAACTGTGTTAAGTGACTTACATCACTCTCAGAAAGACAAGTGCTGCATGTGCACATAAACCCACCTACATACAGATAACAAGAAAGAGGAAGAGGGAGAAGGAGGAGGGGGAGACATGGGGAGGAAGAGCGGGGACACAGGGCAATTATATGCTTGCATGAAAACAGTCTTCTGTAACCAATAATGATCGTGGTGGTGATTTTATTTTATTTGCATTACTTTTTGAGACAGGGTTTCTCTGTGTAACCCTAGCTGTCCTAGAACTTGCTTAGTAGACCAGCCTGGCCTTGAACCCGCAGAGATCCATCTGCTTCTACCTCAGTGCTGGGATTAAAGGTGTGTGCCACCCCACCTGGCTGCCTGTTGCTGACTGTAAAAAGTGAATGCTTTTGCCCCTTCTTGGGGGGACAGCAAAGAGAATCAGCTGGTGACCAACACTGGTGGCTCTGGCGGTGTAGGGCATGGCTGTGACTCTGTTGCCTTTATGAGAAGTTCGTATCTTCCAGAGCAGTTCTAGTTTGCGCTGCGTTTAATTATTTGTAACACAGTGTTTTCACAGCCCCCAGTGAAAGCCCAAGTAATGGCAGTGTGTAATGATGTAAGAACCCCAGCTTCTCCCTGGTGGAGGTGGAAGTTTCTGCAGGAAACCACCTCTGTGTCTTTGCCAAACACCCCCATAATTAGGTCACATTAAGGATGCAATGCCCGTAAAATTGGATTGTTTAAAAATAATGAAACTTTAAACAGGAAAAAAAAAAAGGAATTTTAACAATTAAAGATTTTCTCAGGGTGATTAGGGGAAGATTTCCTCCCAGTTCAAACTGATTAAAATGTCACTGAGGAAATTGTTCCCTTGCACCTTTGAGATATGTGGGACTGTAGTGAGCTTTGGCTCCAGAAGTGAGGACCATGTGTCTAGCTGTCTTGGAATCTCCAGCTGGTGGGGCACTAGGCGTCACCAAGCTTAGCAGGGCATAGGCTGAATATGGCTCCCACACTTTGAAAGAAGCCCCAATTCTGCCTTCAGGGCTTTGGTCTGAACACTGTGAGGATCGATGAAGTCCACCCAGCATCCCCAGCCTTCTCCCACAGCTATCCTTTTGACCCTTTCTCACCATCACTGGAAGTCCACGTGGGAGAAAGCTGAGTGGGTGAAGGCACGTGCCACCAAGGCTGTTGACCTAGATTTGGTCCCCAGGACCCACGTGGTGGAGAGAAAGAGCCAACCCCTTTCAGTTGTCCTCTGACCTACATGTAGCACTGTAGCATGTACAGAGAGAGAGAGAGAGAGAGAGAGAGAGAGAGAGAGAGAGAGAGAGAGAGAGAGAGAGAGAGAGAGGAGGAGAGGAGGAGAGGAGAGGAGAGGAGAGAGAGAGAGAGAGAGAGAGAGAGAGAGAGAGAGAGGAGAGAGAGAGAGAGAGAGAGAGAGAGAGAGAGAGAGAGAGAGAGAGAGAGAGAGAGAGAGAGAATAAATAGAATGTAATAATTAGATCTCAGCTTGCCTTGGTGTAGCAGATCTCCCTGCCACAGGCTTCAAGCCTAAGACCAGTGAGAGTCCTAAGAGTATTCTTCATTCCTCTGACCTCCCTCAGGCCCCCCACAAAGGTTTCGGATCCTCTCTAGAGAGTTGCAAAATGGCAGGGTGAGTAAGATTGAGAGACAGACAGAGACAAAGACAGTGACAGTGACAGAGACAGAGACAGAGACAGTGACAGAGAGACAGACAGAGGAGAGAAGAGAGGAGAGGAGAGGAGAGGAGAGGAGGGGAGGGGAGGGGAGGGGAGGGGAGGGGAGGGGAGGGGAGGAGGGGAGGGGAGAGGAGGGGAGATGCTCTATCTTCACAACCCCTACTCCTCTTTGTAGTAAAATCTCTCCCTGGCTTGCAGGTGGCATCTGCTTCCACAACTTTTCCTTTTCAGTGTCCGTGTCCAAATCTCCTCTTATGGGACTACCAATCAGACTGAATGGAGGCCACCTTAGAGACATACTTTTAAATCAGTTACCTCTTTAAAGAGCCTGTCTCCAAGTCAAGCAAGATAGTGTGTGCCTGTTATTCCAGAACTCTGGAGGTGGAGGCAGGAGGATCAGAACTTCAAGACCATCCTTAGCAAGTTTAGGCCATTCTCAACTACACAAAATCCAGTGTCGTCAATGGTACAATAGTGGTGCTGTTGTCTTGGATAGAACCAACAGCTGACTAATCGTACTAAAGGCTTACCGAATAGGAAGAAATCCGTCCCTGGAGAGGTCATAGACCCTGAAAGAGACCCTACTACTGCCGCTTTAAGAAACAATAGAATGTCTTATTATATTTTAAATACCTATCCTTATACCCACAGATAGCTGTAGCTCTCATCCCTCACCAAACAAGTTTATTTTTATGACAGATAGAGGCTAATACAGAAGTCTACAAGTGGACAAAATACAAATAAGTAACCTTCGGGTGCCTGTCTCCAATTGATGCATCTATAATGCACCTTCTACACCCAAGGCTCTGAGAATATCGTGAAAGATGGGGTAGAAAGATTATAAGAATCAGAGGACCAGGCCATCTGCTACTAAGTAGTATCTTCTAGACATGTCAGGGAAACTGCACCCATGAACTCTCAACACTACGGTTGTACCTAAGCCCTGCATATTGACAATATGAGTGGACATGTCAACATGGATGGCTGCTGAGAGAGAGAGAGAGAGAGAGAGAGAGAGAGAGAGAGAGAGAGAGAGAGAGAGAGAGAATCAGTGTTTTCTAGGAAAAATTTCCCTGATATGTTATTCAGTTTCAGGGGATCAGCTCTAAACACATGTACATAAGAGTAACACTAAATGGACTTAGGTTGTGTGTGTGTGTGTGTGTGTGTGTGTGTGTGTGTGTGTGTGTGTGTCTTCATATAACAACAATAATGATACAAAAAGAGGTCATGAACTTGGGAGGGAGTTTGGGGATACAGGAGGATAGGGGTAGGGATGGAAATGATAGAATTACATACTCATGTATAAAATTCTCAAACGGTAAAAATTTTTTATTTTTCAAGACAGGGTTTTTCTGTATATCCCGGCTATCTTGGAACTTGCACTGTAGACCAGGCTGGCCTTAAACTCACAGAGATCTGCCTGCCTCTGCCTCCCAAGTGCTGGGATTAAAGGTGTGTGCCACTACACTGGGCTTGTCAAAAATTTTTTTTTAAATTTAAATTTAAAAAAAGAAAGAAAAGCAGGGTGTGGTGGTACACACCTTTAATCCCAGCACTCAGGAGGCAGAGGCAGGCAGATATTTCTGAGTTGAAGGCCAGTCTGATCTACAGAGCAAGTTCCAAGACAGCCAGGGCTACACAGAGAAACCCTTTCTCAAAACAAAACAAAAAAGACAGAAACAAAACAAACAAACATAAAAACAAAAACAGAAGCAGATTCTGCTATCTAGTATGGTTAGGTCAACAACGTATGGATTTTGAGTGGGACACAGTTGAGCTCCCTACCCACTCTGTGGTATATTCCCTCTTGTCTTTCAAACGGTAATAACATCATTGGAATACTTCCTCCAGGAGGCCCTCCTGGACTTCCTTTTCTCCAGGATAGGTCTTCAGGCAGTGACATCTGTACTGTCTATGATGTGATTTTCACCTTATGTCTCACAACGAATCACAGGCCAGCTTGTGTCACCTGTGTCAGAATTCCTAGCCACTCCCCCATGACGGCACATGTGCTGGCAAGATGCCTAGTCATCCCAGGGCCTTATGTCCTACCTAATTCGTGCTCTGCGTGATCACGTTATTTGCATGCAACGTGATCACATAATCTATGGACACTCGTGGCCTAGCTATGAAAGCCCATATGCGTGTGTTTGGGGAATCTACAGAAGCGGATTCCACATATCCCTCCTCTTCTTCCTGCATGATCTTTCCATAGGCCTAAGCACCCCCTTCTATCTCCTTCCCTTAATGAATAGTGGGTTTTGTTGTACCTCACGGCTTTTCTTTCTCGCACAGCAAACAGTGCTGCTTAGTGAATAACATTGTGTCGCTTAATAAATAACACCCCGCACCTCCTCTCTCCCTTCTGCCCTGTGCTCCTGGTCCAAGGGCCAGTTCTCACAGGACCCTTGCCAAACTGGACTGATCTCCCACAGATCCGAGGCTCTTGCCTGTAATTCCTGGTGGAAGCTCATTATGGTCCTGAGGGGTCTGCAAGCCTGAGACACTCCAGACTGAGTTGGGGTCTTCAGAGATCTGGGAACACATGGGGAGCAGATCGTTCAGGGGAACCTACCAGCCTGACTACTGCCTGCTTCCTTTCTAGACCACTATGACTTACTGAATATTCCACGTGTGAATTAATTACCACGGGGGAGGGGAGAGAGGAGCTGGGGCAATGCCTCAGCAGGTAAAGTGCTGGCCACAGGACCTGAGTTCGATCCTCAGGACTCACATAACAACTCAGGCGTGGAGGCCCATGTTTGAAATCCCAGAGCTAGTGTAGCAGAGACCAGAAGATTCCGGGGGTTCACTGGCCAGCCAGCCTACCTGTGTGGTGAGCTCCAGGTCAGTGAGAGACCCTGCTTCAAAGAAAACAGGGTAGACAACAACAGAGGGATGGCAGATGAGGTGGACTTCTGACCTCCGCACATGTGTGCACATCCCCACATACAAGTGCACCTACAAACACCCCCCACAATGAAGCATAACCCCAACTGCTCCAAGGTGCTGCTTAGGAGGAGCCACGTGATTGAGAGAGCAGTCTAGACATACACTCTCCGAGGGGCCTCCTGCCCTCTGAGCCCGGGCACTTGCTTCCAGCTTGGGACTCCCCTGGACACTTTGTTCTGGCATGAAACCTGAGACAGCAAGGGCTGGTCAGGCAAACCAAACACAGCCATGCACTCACAAGCTTAGGCCAGGCTCCTGGGAAGGCCATCTGCAGGCAAGCCTGAGGACAGACAAGATGTTTAAATTTTACCAGCTCTCAGTTACGGCACTGACATAGAGAAATGGCTGCAATTCTTCTTCTCAGCTGGGAGAACAGATTTTAAATAAGAAAATATTGGCCAGTGTCCAGATGCCCGAAATCTACAAGTCTGGAAATGGCTACTAAAATCTAAACTTGGGACAAGGACCTCGGGTAGAGTGGGCTGGGCTCCTAGTTCTGGGCCACCCTCCGGGGCCTTCTTCCCCTCTTACTGTCTCAGCCAGTCACTTTATTCATCCGTCTGTTCGTCGGTGTCAACCTATTTCTTAAAAATTTTAATTCTTATTTATAGACTGACCTTAATAAACTCTCTTCAAGTACTGCAGGTTTATCACTGTCACCGATGAAAACATTATTAATGACTGGCTGGCTGACCCGGACCACGGCTGCCCTTTACACTCCCCCGCAGCTGGCTGGACCACGGAGACGGCCGTGGAGAGCAGGGCGGTCGATGAGGTCAGCTGTGGGACCCGTCATCAATGCCTTTTTCCATCACGGCAGTCCACCATGCCTGAAGGTGGAACCTTCCGCTTCGTCCAGGCAAACAGCCCCAGCTGGAAAACGCACCAGAAAGCCCGTAGCCATAGCTGAGTAGAAAGAAACAGGAGGGGGAGGCCAGGAAAGGACACCGTGTCCCGTCTTGTCCAGCAGGGAGCGTGGCTGGGAGGCTGGGGACGAGTTTGGACCAGGTGAGGACTTGAGACACCCTCACTGAAGTGTCTCAGAGCTGTCACATAAGACCCTCTTAGCCTTAAAACAAAGGAACTCCCGTCAAGGCCCAGCTCAGGGGCAGAGCAGAGAAAACTGTTTCCCTGGAGAAGGATCAGAAGCTTGGGTTAAGTGTAGGAGGCAATGCCAAGGGCCCACAGAAGTGCTGCAAATATTATCATTTTGTTTTTGTTTTGAGACAGGGTCTCTTTATGTAGCCTGGCTGTCCTGGAACACAGTATGTAGCCCAGGCTGGCCTCAAACTCAGAGATTCTCCTGCTTCTGCTTCCCGAGTACTGGGATTAAAGGTGTGCACCACCGTATCCAGCTTTTTATCCTTATTTTAAAAAAAAAATGACTATAATAAATTACTATAAAATAATGAATCCATTCTAGATAATGTGAGTCTTGGTAATAATCAGTCATAAAAGATAATTTCATAGCTAGGTATGGTGGCACACACCTTTAATCCCAGCACTCAGGAAGCAGAGGCAAGCAGATCTCTAAGCATTTGAAGGCAGCCTGGCCTCCTGTAGTAAGTTTCAGGTCAGCTATGACTACATGTGAAACTCTTTCTCAAAGAACAATTAGTGTAAGGATAATAACTTCAATTATGCATTGGAGGGGTTGTTTTGTGCACATGTGTGCATGCATGTGTGTATGCACGTGTGTGTGCAAGCACGAGCATATGGAATGAGGCTCACACATACCAAATCACCCAGGACAAATAAATTCCTAATATGGCTACCAGTCCAGGCTCCCAGACAGTTTATTATTATTATTATCATTATTATTATTATTATTTTTATTTGTTTTTTTTGAGACAGGGTTTTTCTGTGAAACAGTCCTGTCTGTCCTGGAACTTACTCTGTAGACCACAGAGATCCACCTGCCTCTGCTTCTCAAGTGCAGGGATATAAGGCATCCTCCTCCTCCACCACCACCACCGCCACCGCCACCGCCACCGCCACCGCCGCCGCCGCCACTGCCGCCGCCGCCGCCACCGCCCAGTTTTATTATTTTTCATAATTAAGTAAGTAAGTACTAGGAGGGATTCATATAAATGTCACAGCACATGCATGGAGGCCAGAGGAAGTCAGTTGCCTCCCTCCACCACGTGACTCCTGGGGTCAAACTCTGGTCTTCAGGCGGACAGAAGGCGCCTTTACCCACTGAGCCATCTCACCAGTCCCAGGCAGTTTAAAACAGCATCCCATCCTCTTCCCAGATGTTAATCCATAACTTCATAAAAGGCACACTCTCCTTGCCTTTGCGGCCTTCTCTTGCTACCCGCGATCATAAACTTTCCAAAGATGCCAGCGTGGCAGGTAGAAAAATACTGCATCAAATTATAAATCAAGGCTGCTCCCATTAGCCCTAAAATTAGACATTGCTACATTAAGTCCCGGGTACATTCTTAACAGACGGTGGTCACCAGTCTGCCTGGGAAACGATTATAAATCCTTGTGTGTTGGTGGAGAGCCCACCCTTTGGAAACATCCCCACTCTCGGCCCCTATAAGGACCTAAAGAAACTTAGCAGTGATTTGGCAGGTGTCTCCAATAGCACTCACCTTCATCGCCAAGTCTGATCACACAATGTGGACATTAAATGCAGATCACGTGTGCATGCGTGCGTGCGCGCACACACGAGCACACAGAGGTAGCCTCAGCTTCCCTGAAGCGTGTGGTCACTTCAACACGGAAGTCCCTCCTCACCACCCCATCTAGAGCCTGTGAGGTAAATCACACCACGTCCCGGTTAACGTCTCATGTTGTTGCAGGGTGGTAATTTTGATGGCAAAGTAAGCCAGCCAGCTGCATATGCTATGGGGTGACATGTGATTTTAACTTCATTGAGGAGCCAGACTTTTGAGACATTGTTACCTGCTGGAGCAAGCAATAAAGCAAGGATGTACAAGAATGTGTCAAATAAAGGGCCTTCCTAAATTACGCCGTGAGGCCCAGATTAATACATTTAATATATTCTGGTCATGAGTGAGGTGCTCGGGGCAGAGCAACTGCTCCTTTGTGATATCATTCACACGAATGAGCTACGGTCGCACTGACAGCCTGGAAAAGTGCCTTCACTTTTCAAACTGTACAAATGGTGGTTGGACACAGTAACTCAAAACTGGACACTTCATTTCAAGTTTAAAGCTAGTGGCCCAGCCACAAACTATTACTCCATCGCCTTTATTTGTGGTCCATGGTTTTGTACTCTTTAAGAATCAAATAAATACTGGTGTAATGTTTGCAACTGCCAGTTCAACGAAAAATACTGCTAAATTCACCAATAAGTCTTCTTCCTACACACACAAATTTATGCCCCCAAGAGCAGAACCCGCTGCTGCCACAGGGGCTGGGTAGTTTTTTAATGTAGAGGGAGACTCACTTTAGTGATAAGAGTTTAAAGCTGAACCCTTTTTTCCTTTTTTCTTGCTCATAGATCTGGTGCTGGGAGCAGAGAGAGGTAAACGATCGATGTATGTTAAGTGTAGAAGCATTAACAGCCATTTGTGGCTTGGCCAGAAGCAGGCTAAGTTCTTCCCTGCCTGCTCACCCTACTGGGTCCAACTGGACCCCGCTTCGGAACTCTCTATCCATGTGGGGACTCTGCAAAGCTGGCGGTAGCTGAGGCTTCCTGGGGGAAAACACATTAAGAGGTGGCCTATGCCAGCGCATTGTTGATATGTCTGTTCCAGATAAAAGCAGCTCCCGGGATGCAGCTCCATGGTGGAGGGCTTGCCTCCCATGCGCAAGGTTCTGAGTTTGATTTTTAGGCTTATTTTATTTATGGGTATAAGTGTTTGCCTGCATCTATGCATGCTTTGAGCCCAGAAGAGGGCATCAGATTCCCCTGGAACTGACTGCAGTTAAGAACGATTATGGGCTCAGGTCCTATGCAAAAGCAGCAAACGCTCTTAACCTCTGAGTCATTTTTCCAGCCTCTCCCCAACTCCACATTTTTTGAGACAGGGTCTCACTATGTAGCCTTGGCTGGCCTGGAACTTACTAATGTGGATCAAGCTGGCCTCGAACTCACAAAGATCTGCCTACCTCTGCCTCCTGAGTGTTGGGTCTAAAGATGTGTGCCACGACACCGTTTTCTATGAAGTTTAGTGTGTTGGTGGATATGTACAACCATCCAACCCCACAGTCAATTTCAGGATTTTTTTTTTAACTTCAGAAAGAAAGCCCCATATTCATTAGAAATCGCTCCTCTCTGCTCCCTGTCTCTTACCCAGCCTTAGACAATTGCCAACACACTTTCTGTGTGTGTAGATTTGCAATGGAAAAAAAAAAACTGTGTGGATCTTTGGGATCGACTTCTTTGGCATAGTTAGCATCATGTCTTGTTGTAGCATGAATCTGTGATACCTCAATCACCTATATCACACACACACACACACACACACACACACACACACACACACATCCACACACACACACACATCACATATATATGCAAACTAATGTACCACTGACTGCATGGGAGTACCAGTTTATTTACCCATCAGCCAGTTGATGGGCCAGAGTATCTCCATCCAAAGCCCTGTTCTAGCCTTCCGCAGATCTTCACAGCAGGCTTGCTATGTGCCAAACACTCATAGAACAATAACCTGTGTACCTATCTAGAGCTTCAAAGTTTTGTTACATACACCAAACATTTGAACAACTCACAATATTCAGAAGGGCTCTTTGTTTTCTCTAAAAGTATGTTGGTTATTTCTAATTGTGTACGTGCACATGCATTGTGCACAGGTGCACGGACCATGGCATGTTTGTGGAGGTTAGGGATACCTTTCAGGAGATGGTTCTCTCCTACCATGGGTTCCAAGAATTGAACACAGGACATCAAGCTTGAATGGCAAGCACCTTTATCTGCTGAGCCATCTCACTGGCTCAGAAAGATCTTTTTTAGAAATTTAAATCTACCTACAATACCTGTCACACTAACAACTAACAAAATAATGATCCCTGATTCCCTTGTTCTGATCCGGAAAATCAGCCCATACTTGATGGAGAAATAAAAAAAAAAAACCGAAAAACTCTTCTAAGCTAACTTTTGTCAAAAGTGGGACTTAAAAAAAATGGGGCTTAGTTATGTTGCCCAGGCAAACCTCAAATTCTTTAAAAATATTTTTTATTGAAAAAAGTGTTTCCATATAATATATTCTGATCACGGTTTTTCCTTCCTCCAACTCCTCTCAGATCCTTTCCACCTCTGCACCCACACAACTCCACACCCTCTCTTTCTCTCTCTTTAGAAAGAAAACGAGGGCTGGAGAGATGGCTCAGAGGTTAAGAGCACTGACTATTCTTCCAGAGGTCCTGAGTTCAATTCCCAGCAACCACATGGTGGCTCACAACCATCTGTAATGAGATCTGGTGCCCTCTTAAAAAAAGGAAAGAAAGAAAGAAAGAAAGAAAGAAAGAAAGAAAGAAAGAAAGAAAGAAAGAAAGAAAGAAAGAAAGAAGAAAGAAAGAAAGCAAGCAAACAGGGCCGGGCAGAAAGAAAGAAAGAAAGAAAGAAAGAAAGAAAGAAAGAAAGAAAGAAAGAAAGAAAGAAAGAAAGAAAGAAAGAAAGAAAGAAAGAAAGAAAGAAAGAAAGAAGAAAGAAAGAAAGCAAGCAAACAGGGCCGGGCAGTGGTGGTGCACGCCTGTAAACCCAGCACTAGGGAGGCAGATCTCTGTGAGTTCGAGGCCAGCCTGGTCTACAGAGCTAGTCCAGGACAGGCTCCAAAGCTACAGAGAAACCCTGTCTTGAGAAAAAGGAGAAGGAGGAGGAGGAGGAAGAGGAGGAGGAGGAGGAGGAGAGGAGAAGAAGAAGAAGAAGAAGAAGAAGAAGAAGAAGAAGAAGAAGAAGAAGAAGAAGAAGAAGAAGAAGAAGAAGAAGAAAGCAAACAGGTAATCAAAAAACTAAAACAAACTGGGGGGTGGCACAAGAAATTCTCTCTCACACATCCACAAAATAAAATCAACAAAAACACAAAAATCAGAAACGATAACACACAGCAAAAGATCCAGGAGACAAAAATTGCCCAACCAAAGTAACATGATACAAAACAAACAAACAACAACAACAACAAAAACCTCGACAAAAACACCCTTGATTTTGTGTTTTATTGGCCATCTACTGCTGGGCATGGGGCCTACCCAGAAGTGTGGTTAGCATACCTAGAGAGACTCCACTGGAGAAAACTAATTTCTCCTTTGTAAGCAAGTGTCAACTGCAGATAGCTTCTTGTGTAGGGGTGGAGGCTCCTGTCTACTTCTCCCTCTTAGTGCTGGGACTCTGTCAGGCTTGAATCTGTTCAGGCCCTGTGCATTCTGCCTCCGTCTCCCTAGTTCATATGTGCGTCAGTCATGTGTCTGAAGCACACAGTTTCCTTGCAATCATCCATCCGCTCAGGCTTTTACAATTGTTTCCATCCTCTTCCCATAGATCCTTGAGCCCTAAGGGGTTTGATGGAGGCATCTCATTTAGGACTGAGGGTTCCAAAATCTCTCACTTTCTGCACATTGTTCAGCCGAGGGTCTCTGTGTTAGTTCCTTTCTACGACAAGAACCTCTGAGGAGGACCGGGACAGAAACTGAAATATGGGTATAGCAGAACGCTGTTAGGAGTCATCTTATTGCTATGGTCTTTTAGCAGAATAATAGTGTGTAGCTGAAAGATTCTCTGGTCCCACCCGGCTCCACAGTCCTGCAGCCCCTTATAAAATAATCATTCAGAGGGTTAATATTAATTACAAACTGTATGTATGGCCTATGGCTTAAGTTTCTTGCTAGCTAGCTCTATCATCTTAAATTAACCCATTTCTATTCATCTATATGTTGCCACATAGCCGCGGTGTTACCAGTCTGCTGCACCTTGTTCCTTTGACGGCGACTGCCGTCTCCTTTCCCTCTGCCTTTCTTCTTTCCTGTCTTTCTCCTTGGATTTCCTGCCTGCCTCTAAGCTGTCTTGCTATAGGCTGAAGCAGCTTATTTATTAACCAATCAGAGCAGCACATATTCACAGCGTACAGAAAGACACCCCACAGCAATAGTGTTTGGCTATTGGCCCGTGGCCTATCCAGTCTTAGGTTCTTGGCCACCCAAGCGGTGTCAAGCATAGGTTCCATCTCATGGAATTGGCCTTAAATTCAATCACAGAGTGGTTGCACCAGCATATCTTGTAGACAGGTCTCTATTGTAGATGGAGGAGGTTTTTAGCTGGGTTATGAGTCACCTTCATCCTCTAGGAGTGTACAGAGTGCCTTCCAGCACCATAAACATTAGTTAGTTAGAGGGATTCAGCCTCTAGTTAGGCACCAGCTCGACTTCTCTGTGTTCAGATACATGAGTGTTGTGGTCAGCAGTTGGGCCTTACCGTCTATCAGTTTGTGGAGAACAACCAATAGCCTTAGCAAAAGCCTGCGATGTTAGGGGATTTCCATGGGGCTCCTTTGACCAGTATCTCAACCAAATATAACCCACTCCTGGCCCTAGAGGTTTCACATGGTGGTGAAAGATGTCGAAGTGGGGCTTTGTCTCCCCTGCTACCTAGTGACTCCATTTAGATTTATTTCGTATTTGTATATATTTTAGGAAGCTTCCACTGTAGCAGGTTTCTGTATGGGCCCTCCAATGTCGCTTGGTGCTAGTTGTCCCCCCCCATATTCCCTCCCTTATCCCTCTTTTCCATCTCCCTCCCCATTTATCTTCCCACTCCAGTCTCCCCTTGTCTTTCCACAACTACATATTCTATTTCTCCTTCTTTCTCCCCTAGTCCCTGATTCAATATCTAAACTCTGTTATTCGGATTGTAGCATGCATATCGAAGAGTTAAAAGATAACATCCCTATAGAAGAGAAAGCATATGATATTTATCTTTTGGGGTCTGGGTTACTTCACTCAGTATGGTTTTATTCTGGCTCCATCCATTTAGCTGCAAATTTCACAATGTCATTTTTTTAACAACTGAATAATATCCCATTGTGTAACTGTACCACGTTTTCGTTATACATTCATTCATCAGTCAGTGGGCATCTAGGCTGTTTCTAATGTCTGGCTATCATGAGTAGCAATGAACATGGATGCGCATGTATCTCTGGGGGAGGATGTAGAGTCCTTTGAGCATATGACCAAGAGTGGTAGAGCTGGATCTTGAGGTAGATCTGTTCCCAGCTTCCTGAGAAAAACTGCCACACTGCTTTCCGTAGTGGCTGTATGAGTTTTCACGCCCACCAGCAATGAATGAGGTTCCTTAACCTCAGACTCTTGATCCCCTTGCCTCGGCTACCCGAGTGTGGAAACTATAGGCGTGTGCCACCATGCCCAGCTGAGAGAGCCGCCCTTTCACCCCACTTCCCTCTGTCCCTGAGCTTTTCCAAGTCACAAACATAAGAGTTGGTGCTCCAGCAACTATTTTCTGTTTCTGATAAATGCCAGGAAAAAATGTGGCAGGGCAACAGATGAGCCACCCCCACCCCCCAAAAAATCCAAGTAAACAAAATAAGATTTTTTAAAATCCAAAAAGTAAGTAAACAAAACACCCCAAATAGAAGTTTAGTTGGAATTTAAGATACATAATGAATAATTGTTTTATCCTAGATATTTTCTGTGGTTGGTGGGAATTGAACTCAGGACCTCTGGAAGAGCAGTCAGTGCTCTTAACCTCTGAGCCATCTCTCCAACCCTCTTAGATATTTTCTGTACAATATTTGGGACATGCTTATTTAAAAACCAAAGCAAACAAACATGAAAACAACAACAACAACAAAAACAACAACCCACTTGTTTCTGCAGCATCGAACTTCAGCTGAGCACTCTGCATTCTGTCAGGGGTCTGGGTCTCCTTGGCTTGTGGGTCTGCTCCAAAACCCTTCATAGATCCTGAATTATCTGACTAATCCAGTTTAGGGTTGCCTGTTAAGCACCTACTGTGTGCTGGTTTTAGGCAAAGCCTTGTGGATATAGATGGGCTTCTTAGACTCACAGTTTGGTGACTACAGCAGATACTAAGGCAAGTACTCAAGTACCTGTGCGGTAAGCAATGAAAGAAGACACACACCCCGCCCCCCCCGCCCCCACCCCGCACGCTGATAAACTCCCAGGTCCTTGAACAATGGGCTGTTATCCTCCACTGGACCAGACACCTGCTCACCCACTGTTTGCTCTCATTCACTTGCTGAGTCAGGAAGCCTTAAGTACACCACGGTGTGCTATGTTCTGGGAAATAGCCACACTCGGGGGCTTGCAAGCTCATTGCCTTTCAATGAAGCTTCCCCAGGGGCTACCATGGAGGTGAGGCCTGTGTGAGGATGGTGATGCAGGCAGGGAGAGGGTGATTTTATGCTTCTTAAGGTAAAGAAGAAAGGAGAGCCAACAATGGAGTTGGGTCTTCAGGGACAAAACAGGTGCCCAGTAAACATTGGCGTGAATGCAGGCACACACAGGTGTACAGGTCAACTGAGCCAGTGAGAGCGTTCCCTTCTTGGCCAGCCCCAGTTTTGACCTCTCCTCTCTTTCCCATGGCAGATCAGATGCAGAGTGGATGGAACACTCCGTGGGTGACAAAAGGCTTTTTTCCTGCTTCAGTTGGGATCTGTTCAAGCCTCTGCTGTGTCTCTCTTGAGCTCCTGGGTATTTAAATCAAACTCACTACCCAGATTCCTTGACCTCAAACTTGTCACTCTATGCAATGAGGCAGGAAAGCCTATGAGTTGGCACGGTCTCCCATCTCCTTCTGCAGTTTTGGAATCTTCTGGCAGGTCAGGGTAACTACAGTCTGGTCCAGCCATGGAGGTAACTAACACAGACTGCTTTCCAGTTTGGGTGTATCCAGCAAGTGGTTGCATCACTTACTTGCTGCTGGGACCAAATGCCTGACAGAAAATACACAAAATCTTACCTTGGCTCACAGTTTGAGGTGATGCCATCATCTGCCGTGGTGGCGAGACATGAGGGTCAACAGCTCCACCCTCGTGGGTACCTCGCCTCCTGACACCCAAGCAGACAGGAAGCTAGAGACAAGACAGGAAGTGCTGTCTGTAAACCACAAGTCCCACCCCCGGTGATCCACTTCATCCAGTTAGATCTCACTTCCCAAAGCTTCCACGGCCTCCCAGAACAGCGCTGCCATCTGGGCACCAAGTGTTTAGATGTGAGCCCGTGAGAGGAGAGTTCACGTTCAGACAGTAGCTACGGTTGTAGAATGCGGCCCTTCCTAGCTCACCGTATGTATCAATAATGGGAGTTGTTATGACAAGTGTTATATATTATATATCATAGCCAACTATTTAAGGCACCTTGGCAGTGGATAAGGTGGAGCAGACCACAATCCTGCCCCAGATGTAAGCTCCAAACAGCTCAGTGTGTGAGCCTTGCTCAAACAGTACTACCTTGGGGGTGCAGAGGCTTAGGCTCCTGAAGCCAACTGATTTTAGAAGCCAACTTAGAAGCCAAAGCCCTACCTTTGACAGATGGTGGGGACATCCTGAGGGGCCCTGCTTCTTCTTCTCGGCCTGTGTGTTGTTTGCTTATCCTGGGAGTTTTGCCATCCACACCAGCCTGAGACTAAGGTCAGCAATAGAACAAGAAGGAAGCCAGAGCCCATTGCTCCTGCAGAGTGAAGCTTGCCCCGCCTTGTGGGGACTGGGGCTGAGCAAGGAGGGTAAGGAGAGAGTAGGGGCTGGTCTTCTGGGCTAAGGAGGGAGATGAGGCAGGCCTGGAGTTGGGGCTCAGAGGACACCTTGAGAGGCTGCTGGGATGATGCCTGATTTGCTAACAAGATCAGAGAAGACAGCACCAAGCCTGGGTGATTGACAAACAGCACTCAGAATTCACAGAAGGTCAAGGTCCCCAACTCTCCTGGCTCCCCAGACTGCCTGCCCTCCAACCTCAGGAAACTCCAAATCCCCTTAACCACGGATGGAGCCTGCTAGGCCTTCTTAGGGAGCCCCAGCGTGTAGTTCTGTGGCCGATCACATGAATGCATCATCTCAGGGGCATTTGGGGCATTGTCCTTCATGGACTCAAAGGTTAGCTGTAGATTCCACCTTGCAGCTGGCAACGGGGAGTACAGAGAACAGATGGAGCATCTCCCACCAGCAGGATGCTAATACCCTGTGCACCCAGTGGACCAGGAAATGGCCGGCCATTTGTGCTGCCATCAACACGCAGTGATGCTGCCTCCAAGTTCACATGTCTTCAATGCCTTCCCCTAGTCAGGACTCCTTAGAGCAATTGGTCCAGGCAATTTCCAGGGTTGCAGGTAGCATGAGGAATGGGACAAGAGATGGATGTGTGGGGCTTTTTAGGGAGGGCTGTAAAGGGCCCTCCTGCATACTCATCCTGCCCTAGCCGCTGACATTGTTTCCATGTCCTTGGGCCTGTCCTCACGTTTCCAAACTCTGCTGCTCAGAAAGCGCTGCCGGCCAGAGAGCTGAAGGAAATGGGAACCGAAAGTTACAGTGTAGCAACTGTCCACTTCTGGGATCCCTGCTGAGTCTCAGCCCCACGTCGCTTCTGTCCATTACTCTTGAGGCTGTTGATGACAGGAGCCAGGACCAATGCTTGTATCCATACGGCTTGATCTTCCAATTCTGTGATGTGCGGAAGGCTGTTTCAGAGGCATCTCCTCAACTTTCTTTCAGCTTATCTTATTCTACCTTCAGCCCAGTGCTAGAGGTGTAACCTCAGTCTTGCAGCCTCTTCTCTTCTGTCCATGGGTCTTAGAGATCCAG
Organism: Peromyscus maniculatus bairdii; assembly: GCF_049852395.1. Classification (NCBI taxonomy): domain Eukaryota; kingdom Metazoa; phylum Chordata; class Mammalia; order Rodentia; family Cricetidae; genus Peromyscus; species Peromyscus maniculatus. Next base: position 141,871,493 of record NC_134852.1, on the reverse strand, counting down.
GTGTCCAATACTATGAGGTCTCCAAGATGAGTAAGCCCTCCCTAGCAGGATAACGGAGACCTGACTGTCTGCTCCCACCTGTAACCTGAGAATGGATTCATCTCTCTCTCTCTCTCTCTCTCTCTCTCTCTCTCTCTCTCTCTCTCTCTCTCTCTCTCTCTCTCTCCTCTCTGTTCACACTCCACACCAATGGGGCTCTGTAGCCTCTTATATGAGAACATATGCATTGTCTCCCCAGGATCTTGAGGTATCATCTGGGGTACCACAGATCCTTGTCATTTTAGAAGGTTATTTCTGGGAATATCCCACTTTATGCAGATATGCTTACTAAGGGACCCTCTTTCCTAGTGAGTGAGAGGACAGCAGAGGACTGATTGTGGGAGATCACTCCCACTTTTTCCCCAAGGTACTCTTGTGGAGTGAGGGGATACGAGATTTAGATAGAAATATAGAGGAGAGAGAGACAGATAGAAACACAGGGTAGCCTCGGGAAGGCCTGAGTCAAAACCCACCTCTCTCTCTCTCTCTCTCTCTCTATATATATATATATATATATATATATATATATATATATATCCCAGGCTGGTCTCAAATTCACAGAGCTCCACCTGCCTCTGCCTCCTGAGTGCTGGCATTAAAGGCATATGCCACCATCACCCAGCCAAGGAAGACATTTCTTACCCAAGCCTAAACAGACACTAACTTGGCTTTTTCTTCTGGGTTTGGGTAACACCAGGAATCAGCATTGGGCCGTTGCCCCAGTCTCACAACTGGTAGGGGTAGAAAAGAGACGTGGAAGAACTTGCCCAGTCTGCCCCACTGTGCACCAAATGATATCGCAAAGTGCAAGTTAAAACCCAGAGTCTCCCAAAACCTTAAGTATACTTTCAATTTACTCATCGGACTATTTTTTTTTTCTTTAAATTCTGCTCAGGAGTCAAGAAGCTGTCTTCTCTCAAAGGCTGACTTGCAAAAAGCTACCGTCACTCAGTCTCACTAGGCACAGAGTATTTTCGTAAAGATGTTTCTTTTCTTAAAACTAATAAAATAATTGGGTTGAATATGTTCAATGCAGACCTTCCCCTACCAGTGAGCTCTTTTATGGCCACTGAAAAAGTCACTTTGGGGGGGGGGGGCTCATTATCCCTCAAGAGCTTGTGCTGTCATTTACATATGAAAGAGGAAGTTCATAAAAGCCCTTTCTTATTTTCTAATGTGGGTTCAAATCTGGGGCCATTATCATCCTATAGAAAGACCCAAATGGCATATGGATCATTCTGGAGAGAGGGGGGTGAGCGCCTTTTAAGAGAATTGTTTTAGTTTTTGCAGGAAATTAATCAGAGGGATGGGCTTTGTGGAGCAGGGAGCAAATCTAATCTGTCCTTTGTTCAAATTCGCCTCGCTCCAATTCCTAGCAATTGTACACAACATGCTCTTTTGTTCGGGAGACACTTGTTACATGCATAATTAGAGACTGCGGTAGCTGTGTTTAAAGAAAAACTGTTTTCCAATGTAATGTGTGATCTTGATAATAGTATTTTCATCAAAGGTAGCAATTACATTCATTAAGCTGGGACTGGCGTGGAGGCGAGGAAATTAAGTGGGAAGTGAAGAAAGAGCTCCCCTCCCCCCCCCCTTTTTTTTATCTCCTTCCCTTTATAAGTTGAAATGCACCATGGTGAGCTGTAACTGGGAAATACATAGTGAATATAAAAAATAAAGTCCCTTCTTAACCTCTCTGAATAATGACCCTGCAGATAGATATCCCAGGGACAGCCACTATGGATGCACTTTTCAAATTAAAGGGCTTTATTCTGTCTTAATTTCCAATGCAAGTTTTAAACGAGCCCAACATATGATTCGGATCTTTAAAGGCTGCTGGGATCTTCAGGATTAATTCAATGTCCTTTTCACACATAAATTAGTAGTTCTGTGTCCTTAAAAAAAAATCACAACAAGGCATAAATCAACCAGTTTAGGAGAGAAACAAGACCAGGCACCTATTTCTAATTATGCCTTTAACTATTCATTAGGCTTCCTTGTATGTTCATTTTGAAGGTGTTGTAAATGATGTGAGCGCATCTGAGATGAAACGACAGTATTGGGGCCGGGGGTGGGGGGTGGGGGGGGATGGAAGCCATGAATATCTTTGAATATGTATTGCTTCGAGAAAAGACAAAGTGTGTGTGTGTGTGTGTGTGTGTGTGTGTGTGTCTGTCTGTCTGTCTGTCTGTCTGCCTGCTTGCCTCCCCCATGCAGGCATTCTGTGACCTCACGCCGCTAACAACTTGATTAAAAAAAATAACCTTGCAAGGTCTCAGAGGATACGGAGACCAGATTTTATTCAACAGGACAGGAAGATAGTGAGACACTCCTGGGGGAAGCAGACAGGCCCCCCCACTTCTCAGCACCCTTGCTCCTGCCCATGTTTACCCTGAGAGGCATTCTGAGAACATGAAAGCCATCCACGGAAATCAGCTGAGGACTCCTCTTCTTTCCATGGTGTGTGCACAGCTCTGTGGCAAGGATTGTCCTCTCTGGGTCGACTGACCCACATGCCATGCCCATCACCTCAGAGTGGAAATAAAGTACTTAGACAACACCCAACACTTCTGGTGGCTGCACAGAGGCCTTGGTGGCCAACCTAGACCCAAGTGGGGGAGGGATTTTACTCCCTAAGGGAGTTCTATAATTTGAGGAAGAGTGGAATTTCTGAAGTTATTCAGATTTACCCTCTAACCCACTCACTGGCAGTTGAATTGACTTTAGGGGATAAGAACACTGAACGAGCGTCAGGAGATGCACCTGGTGGTGCAGTCCCAGCTGCTCCTTACTGATGGCTCCGTCTGAGTCTGGTAATTTATGTTTTACCGCAATCCTTTGAGGTGGGTGTCAGCACTGCCCTCACACCCACTTTGCATTGTGGGAAATCAAACTTTACAGAGACTTAGGCAGGTAGCCACTGCTGTGGTCAGAATATTTTCATTCTTCCAAACCCGTAGACTGAAGCCTTGATCCCATGGCATGATGAGATGACGTCACTGGGGAGTGATTAAATCATGAGGGGCTTACCCTCAAGCATGGGATTATTATCATTAGAAAAGAAGCCTGGGGGAGCTCTCATGTAACGAACCCTCAACCACACAGGTTTCCTCAGTACCTGTTCTTAGCTATTCGGGATGCTGATATGGGCAGGGATTGGAGAAAAGGAGAATTCTTTCTCTTGCACCCCAAGCTCAGGATTCTGACTTTTTTTTTTTCTTCCTAAATTCTAAATTTTTTTCAGCTAGGAAAAATATGTGCAATCTTATTTTACAAGTCTCACAGTCCACCTGACTTTTTTCTCCCCAAATGCCCTGTGTTTCGTCTTTCCCCTCCTGAGTCGCTCTGCCCTCCCAGCGCACAGTGAACGATGCACAGCAGAGGCCGAGTTCTCCACCACTCTCTAGTATGTCCTGCATTCGGCAGCCGCCTCTCCAGTGAGGGCAACTGGGAATCTTCCCTTTGGATGTCTTTCTTGCTTTCCAGTGTTGCTGCATGTTTCTAAGCTGGATGTTGCATCTTGTTTTCTAAGGTTGCTCCTTTGCCTTTTCTTAAGATTTTGGGTGCCCTTCTACCCACATTTGAAGCTCCTGGCCTTATTTCATCTTTCCTCTGTTAAGAAAAAAAAAAAAAAAAGAAGTTGGACTATTTTCCTAGGTTCACCTTCAGAGGACACCAGATGTCTTTAGGGACAAGCTTGTAGGGAAGGAGTAGTGCTTCTACCTCCCTTCTGGTCTTGAACCTAAACACTAGTCTGGGAAACAGGAGTGTTCTTCTGCCAAACACGTGTGTGTGTGTGTGTGTGTGTGTGTGTGTGTGTGTGTGTGTGTATCTTATTCACACACCAGAACTCACCAGGATGGTACCCAGTTCCGAAGCTTTCCTTATGTCAGGAGTTTCCCCCATCCCCTGCCCTTTCCCACTAAGAAAGGGTCTCACCATGTAACTCTGGCTGGCCCAGAGCTCACTCACTAAACAGACCAGGCTGGTCTCAAACTCAGAGATGTACCTGCCTCTGCCTCCCAAGGTCTGGGAATGAAGGAGTGTACTTCCTTGCCCAGCAGAAGCCAATTCTTAAGTCAGGAAAGAGCAACCTATATGAAGATTCAGCAACAAAGGCATTTAAGAAATACAGCCTTTTAATTAATTAATCAATTAGAAGCTTCATCCACATCAACTAACATTTATGGTACTAGAATATTCTTGGTAGCATCACATGCTGCCAGAGAGAAAGTAATCATCAACTTCACCCAGTTACAAATCCTGCAACCTACAACAGAGACCTACCTATATATAATGGTGTAACAGTGGCACACATGTTATGGGAGTAACCAACCACTTTTTGATTGGATTTAAGGGCACTCTATGAGATGAAACCCATGCCTTATACTGCTAATGTAGCCAAAATTAAATAGGTCAAGGGCCTATGGGAAAACTACTACTTTTATTCTACAAAAGGAACATTCCGATCTACCCATATAGATTAACGCCTGCAGGGCTCAGCCATCATCAGAAAAATTTCCTCTTGCAGTACATGAGAACTAACACAGAAACCCACAACTAGACAATGTAGAGAGAGTGAAAGGCTTTGGAGCATTCATCCCTAAATAGGATGCCTTTATTAAACCCCTCCCCTCAGAGCTCAGGGATCTATGGGGAAGAGGATTCAGAAAGACTGTAAGAGCTAGAGGTGGTGGATGACACCAAATAAACAGCATCCCTCAGACACAGCAGGACTGACACACACATGACCTTACAGAGACTGTGGCAACATGAATGAGATCCGCACAAGTTCAAACCAGATGATATCCAAGCACTGAGAAGGCACAGTGGTCCCACTCCCAACCAAGACAAAGTCCCACTCCTAACAAAGAAGCTGTTTGCAATGGATGCCTGATGAGAAAGGGAAAATCAGTTCCCCTCAATGGAGTGTCACTGTGTGTATCCACCACACCTCAGGGCAGGCCCCATGCCTCTGCCCAGGAGTGTTGGCTAGTGCAAAATGGACGCCATGTTTATTTGTGTGTGTGTGTCAACTTTTTGTTTTGTTTTGATGTTTCTTTTTGTATTATTAATTTTCTTTTTCGTTTGTCTGTTGATTTTTGTTGTTGTTTTTCTTTTTTTTCTTTCTTTTTGATAGATAAAGAACATGAAGTTGGGTGGATAGGGAGGTGGAGAGGATCTAGAGAAGTTGGATAAGGGAAAGAATGTGATCAAAATGTATTGTATGAAAAAATATTTTTAGGGACTAGAGAGGTGGCTCAGTGGTTAAGAGCTCTTGCTACTCTTTTAGAGGACCCAGGTTTGATTCCCAGAACCCATGTGGTAGCTCACTATCTTCTGTAACTCCAGTCCTAGGAGGAATCTGATGCCCTCTTCTGGCCTTTATGGGAACTGCATGCACATGTTGTACAGACATACATTCAGGCAAACACTCATATACATAAAATAAAAAATACATAGAATCTCAAAAAGCATGCTATGATCTAATTATTCCACTACTAAGTATTTACAAGGAGAAATAGCATATGACCATACCAGACTCCTACTTGTGCCTAAACAGATTTAGAAAAACTTCTAAATAATTTTTTTAAATGCTGCAAAAAGGGCCTTTAAGAAATATAGCTTCTAAGTTAATTATTTAATTTTTAACAGATTTATTTTATGAGTGTTTTGCTTGCATGCATGTATGTCTATGCACCATGTCCCTGGTGCCTGAGGGGGTCAGGAAATGGCATTGGATCCATTGGAACTGGAGTTACAGACAGTTTTAAGCAAAGGTCCTCTGCAAAAGCAATAAGTGCTTTTAGCCACTGAGCCATTGCTCCATCCCCTAATTAATAAGGTAGTAAATTAATTAACCTTTTAGAAAAGAAGAAAGTCTGTCTCCAAAACAGCAGGAGATGCATTGGTAATGCAAGACCCACCAGCCATGACTTAAAAAAATAAGACAGAAGTTTTAGATCACACACACACACACACACACACACACACACACACACACACACACACACACCATATACACAGAGTTGTAGCATGAATCCTAATTGATCTTAATAAAAACCCTGTGCCAGATATTGGGGTAAGTGCTGAAAGATCAAAGAGACAAAGGAACAAGCCACAGACACCTCTCACCTCACCAACTCCTCAGCCGAAAGTGAAGGAGTTCCTCTCTCCTCCTGCCTTATATTGCTTTTCTCCGCTCAGCCATATCACTTCCTGTCTCAGCCTCCCTAGTGGTGGGATTAAAGGCATGTGCTACCACTGCCTGGCCTCTATGGCTAACTAGTGGCTGGCTTTGCCCTCCAATCTTCAGACCAGCTTTATTTGTTAGATCATACACAAACTATCACTACACAGAGTCTTCCCCATTACCAGCTCCACCACCTATCAGATTGATGAGCCTCCATGGTCACATTAGTGTCAACACTTGGTGGTGAATGTCCTGTGGGGCTTGGACAAATGAATTAGTCATCATTACAGCATTTCACAAAACAGTTTATTCTGTGTCCCACCAGCTCATCTTTCTCTCCCTTAACTCCTGGAAACCACTAGTGTCTTCTCTACCTTTATAATTCTGCCTTTTCCAGAATGTCATTGAGACGAATTCCAATCCTATGCTGCCTTTCAATAGCTCCTGCTGGATGGTACTCTGCATTTATTTTGCTTTATTATGTCTTTTCACAGATTGATGGTTCTTTTTTTTTATTATAAGAATTTATTTTTTTTTCAGCTTGGAATATGAGTACAGATCCCCGGGCATTTGGGATGGGGTATGACAGCTGAAGGATGAGCATGAAGGAGAAGAGACATGGGGGCAAGCACAAACATCCCAATGACCGCATCAGGTCCCTACAGGGGAAGGAGAGTGGGTGGGTTCAACTGAGAGCTCACATATAGAAGAACACCATGGTGAGGAGGCCTGAGATGTAAGCTGCCACCAATTTCTGTCCCAGGGACACTATATAAGACTTGAGGCAGCTGGCTACCAAGTTTGTCCTGTGGTAGCTGTAGTAGGAAGGCCTCAGAGACCTGATGGTTAGCCAGAAGAACAGGAAGGAGCTGGCAGCTAGCTGCCAGAAACCACTCCTGGAGATGTCTGGCTGGGATTGGTCCTGTCCTCACCGGAGATCCTGAGCTGGCCACCGGAGATCCTGAGCTGGCCTTGGAACGTCACTGACATTCAAAGGGGGTACTCTGACCACTCATCCCTCCTTCGTCCCAGACAACTCAATGCGGAGTTGGTCCTGGACATCATAGTGGCTGGGGATGGGGGCCACACGTCAAGTCACTGTGTCACTGCAAGGCTGAGGTGTCACGTATCCTTCTGCATCACAAACTGTATATTTGGCTGGTGTACACAGGACTTGGAAGTGAAGCACAGTTCTTGTGGGTTGTAAAGGACCAGCAGCTACTGGGGACCACTCCCTTGGTACATCCTGAGTACTCGACCTGAGGAAAGTTTAGCACCATGACAACAGGTCCTGAGGAAGGAGGGGCATCCCACAGTCCACACAGGGTCTGGACTGTAGGACATCAGTGGGAAGAGGTCAGGAGGACAAGAGGGCCTTGGAATCTAGGGCTCATCAGTTTCCTTCAGTGAACCTGTAGCCAGGCCAAGAGTGCCATCATCCTGAGACAATTCCTTTCAAGTGAAGAATGATTCTCCACTCTGGCTAGGTTATCGCTTATTTACCAATCGACTTGCTGACAGGTATCTTGGTTGTTTCCTCCAGATTTGGGCAATTATGAATAGAGCCGCTGCCAACATCCACTTGCAGGTGTTTGTGTGGCCAAACTCATGGTTTCAGCTCCATTGGGTAAATATTAGGAAGCGTATTGTAATGTGCTTGGTAACGGCATGTTTTATCTTCTAAGAAGTGGCCAATCTGTCTTCCATTGTGGTTGAGCTGCTTCTCATTTCCACAGCAAAGAACAAAAGCTCCAGTGGCTTCCTGTCTGTGGCAGTTCCAGGCATGCAGAGCATTGGATTTGGGCCACTGTGGCAAGTATGTAGTGATGATTTGCATTCTGACAGCATCCAATGTAGAGCAGGATTCCATATACTCGCTTGCCATCTGTAATATATATATATATATAATTATATATTAATTATATCAATTAATATATAATTATAACTAATTATATATAATTTAATATATAACTAATATAACTAATTATATATATATACAATTTAAGAAAGTGTGCGGGTGTGTATGTGAGTGTGAGCACCCACATGTGTATGCAGATGTCTAGAGGCAGAAAGAAAGCCTTAGAGCCTGTAGAGCTGGGGGTTGTGGTGGATGCTGGGAACTGACCTCAGGTTCTCCACAAGCACATTAACTCTTAACCAATGAGCTATCTTTCCAAGCCCTGGGACTACTTTTTAATTTGGTTCTTATGGTAGTTTGAATGTAATTGGCCCCCATAATTGATGGGTGATGTCATTCTCTGTGCTGTGAAAATGTGTTGCTCTGATTGGTTGATAAATAAAATGCTGATTAGCCAGTAGTGAGGCAGGAAGTATAGGTGGGATAAGCAGACAAGGAGAATTCTGGGATTCTGGGAAGAGGAAAGCTGGGTCAGGAGTTGCCAGCCAGATACAGAGGAAGCAAGATGTGAAGGCAGAACTGAGAAAAGGTACCAAGCCACATGGCTAAACATAAATAAGAATTATGGGTTAATTTAAGTGTAAGAGCTAGTCAGTAATAAGCCTGAGCAAATGGCCAAGCAGTTACAAATAATATTAAGCCTCTGTGTGGTTATTTTATAAAAGGCTGCAGGACTCTGGGTGAGAGACTGCGGGCCAGGCGGGACACAGAAAAACTTCCAGCTACACATAATCTCATGGGGAGTGGCACTATTAGGAGGTGTGGCTTTGTTGGAGTGGGTATGACCTTTTTTGGAGGAAATGTGTCACTGTGGGGGTGGGCTTTGAGGTTTTCTATGCTCAGGATAATTCCCAGTGTCTCAGTCAACTTCCGGTTTCCTGCAAGATGCAGGAATCTCAGCTATTACTCCAGTACCATGTCTGCCTGCATGCTGACATGCTCCCTGCCATGATGATAATGAACTGAACCTCTGAACTGTAAGAGAGCCACTCCAATTAAATGTTTTCTTTATAAGAGTTGCCATGGTCAATGGTGTCTCTTCACAGCAATAAAAACCCTAAGACAGAAGTTGGTGCCAGGGACTGGGGTATTGCTGTGATAGGCCTGAACTTGTTTTTGTTTGGAGTAATGTGGACTTGGGGAGTTTGGGTTAGGAAAGCAGTGGAATGGTTCAAGTACTGCTTAATGAGCCAGACGAGTAGGAGCATGGAAGACAATGGTGCTAAGAATGATTTGAACTGTGAGCATCAGAGGAGAAAAATCTTAGTATGTGGCCTGGAGACTGGCCTTGTGATACGTTGGTGAAGGAAGTGGCCGCCTTTTGCCCTTGTCCTAGTCTGCCTGAGACCAACTAAAGTGAAGAGTTTTGGATTAGTTCTGTTGGCAGAAGAAATCTTAAAACAGCCTAGGATAGAATCTATTGTGTGGTTACTAGTGTTAACTCTGATGAAGATTTATCATGAAAAAAAGAAAGCTGAGCAAGGAAAAATATTTGAGGTGAAAAAGAGCACCAGAATGGTGGAATGGAGCTAAATTCTGTATTCAAGGACATACACAGATTAAGAAATGGAATAAAGGGAGTGGTGATCTCAGGTCTAGTTCCCATCCAGCTAAGTTTCCAATTTGTGGAAAGGAATTAAAGAAAAGCTTAGAGCCAGGTGTGGTACACACTTTTTTTCTTTTTCTTTTCTTTCTTTCTTTCTTTTCTTTCTTTCTTTTTTTTTTTTTTTTTTTTTTTTTTACTTTTTTGAGACAGGGTTTCTCCATGTTGTTTTGGTGCCTGTCCTGGATCTCTGTAGACCAGGCTGGCCTCGAACTAACAAAGATCCACCTGGCTCTGCCTCCTGAGTGATGGGACAAAAGATATGGCCTTATTAGAGGAAGTGTGTTAGTGTAGGGTTGGATTTTGAGGTTTCCTATGTGTCCAGTATCTCAGTCAACTTCCTGTTGCCTGCAAGATGTAGGACTCTCAGCTACTACTTCGGTACTGCATCTGCCTGCATGCCACCATGTTCATAATGAACTGAACCTCTGAAACTGTAAGTGAGCCACTCCAGTTAAATATTTTACTTTATAAAAGTTGCTGTGGTCATGGTGTCTCTTCGCAGCAATAAAAACCCAAACTATGACAGTTCTTCTATTGTTGAGTAGTACTTTGTCTATTATGGATGAAGATTCTGGGAAAACATCTCTTAGTTTGTGATTTGCCTGTTTATTCTCTCAATTATGTCTTCAGCAGAGCAGAGAGTTCATTTTGGTGATGTCCAGCTTATCAAGTCTTTCACAGGTCATGTGCTACTCAGCTTTCTATCACTATGACAATACTTGAGATGGTCAATGTTTAGAGACAGTTCATTTGGCTGTGTGTTTCAGTGGTTTCGGCCCACTTTTGTTTACCTGATGCTTTTGGTTTTGGGGAGAGGCAACACATCATAATGGAGGTGGATGGCCGAGGAAGCTGTTCATCTGATTCCTCATGGTGAGCCAGGAGACAGGAAGAAAAAGAAAGGAACTGGAGTTCTCCTTTAAGGGGATACCCCTAATGACCCAAAGACCTTCTATTAGGATCTACCTTCATGTTTCCACAAACTCCTAAGAGCACCATGTGGGAATAAGAATTTAACACATGGACTTCAGGGGACATTGAAGATCTAAAGTACAGCAGGTCATGTCTTACACGTGTCACACTCTGTAGGTCAGTGAAATGGCTTACTGGGTAAAGGTGCTTGACTTCAAGTCCAACAGCCTGGGTTCAAGCTCTGGGACCCACATGGTTGAGGGAGGGCACTCACTCTTGAAAGTTGTCCTTTGACATTCACATGCATCCCATGGCATGTGTGTGCCTCTGAGTACATCACACATACTTAAATAAATAATAAATAAATGAAAAAAGTCATTGGAAAATCCAAGATCACATAGATTTTCTCCTAGATATTTCAATTTTGTGTTTTATTTTTAGTTGTATTATTTAAGTTCTGTGATAGGTATAATCTATTTTTTTTTAAGAGACAGGGTTTCTCTGTATAACAGTCCTGGCTGTCCTGGAACTCACTCTGTAGACCATGCTGGCCTCAAAGTCAGAAATCTGCCTGCCTCTGCCTCCCAAGTGCTGAGATTAAAGGCATATGCCATCATTACCTGGCATATCTTTTTTTTTTTTAATGCATGTGAGTGTTTGATTGTTCTAGTTCAGTTGATAAGGCTATCCTTGACCTATTTTATTGACTTTTCTCCTTTATTATTGATCAGTTTGCTACACTTATTTGGGTCTATTTCTGGGCTCTGAATTGTGTTCTACATACCTGTTCCTTGACTAATATTGTACTATCCTGATCAATGTAACTTTATAGTTGAGTCCTGAGGTTGAGAAATGTCAACTCTTCAGTGTTAGTCCGTCCCTTCAATACTGCTTTCCTTAGTCTAACTATTTTACCTCTCCCACATAAACTGTAGAATTCACTTGTTAATATCTACAAAATAGCTTTCTGGGGAATTGGAAATGGATTGTATTGAATCCATAGTTACAGTAATTTGGGAAGAACTAATATCTTGATAAGACAGAGTTTTTATGAACGTACAATGTATCTCTTTTTAATTTGCTTCTTTTGTGTATTAGTGTTTTATAAGTTTTCTCAACTAGATCTAGTGCATATGTTGTTAGATTTATACCTATTTTATTTTGAGGAGTATTAGTGTAATAGCATTTTTATTTTTTTTTTTTACTTCAAATCCTACTTGTTCCTTGGTGGTATATAAGAGACTGGCCTTACGTTACATTAACTGTTTTCTGCCACCTTACTAGCTTCACATATCTTCCTGAGATTTTGTTATTGATTCCTTTAATCTACATAGATCGTGTTGTGTGAATTTTCCTGGGGAGACATGGACAGATGTCTATTTGCCCCAGAACACCAGCAACAGACAAAGGACAAGAGTCTACTAAAGCCGAGCTTGATGAATCAGTGGGTCTCTTGGGACTACTTAACGGAACATGAATGAATGTATCACCACAAACTCCACCCCCAACACAGGCAGTGACTCTCAGAAGCTGCATCTCTAGAGTTCCCTGAAAGATAGCTCCAACAAAGAGACCTTATCTCCCCTTAATTGTTTACTGCTTATATAAGCTTTGGAGGGGGTCCTTGTGAATCTCAAGACTTTCTGATCCTCCTGAATCTTAGATTCCTTCCTTCCAAGGAGGAAATGTTTCAATTAGGAAGAAATAGCAACACAATAATATCATCTGTGAACAAAGAGATTTGTTCCTTCATTTCCAGTCAGTATACCTTTCCTTTTTCTTATCTTACTGCATTAGCTAGGATTTCTAGTACAAGGTATAACAGAGCATTTAAAAAGTTATTTTAAGTGTATGGATGTTTTGCCTGCATATATGTTTGTGCATCATGTGCATGCTTGGTGCCAGCTGAAGAGGGAAGAGGGTGTCAGACCCTCTGAAACTAGAGTTACAGATGGTTGTGAGTCACCATGTGGGGCCTGGGAATTGAGATCCCCAAACAAAACAAAACAACAAAACACAGCTAGTGCTCTTAACCAAGTCATCTCTCTAGGCCCAATTATTTTTTTTTTGAGATTGTAATTTAATTAAACATTTCTCCCTTCCATTTCCTCCCTCCAAACCCTCCCATACACCCCTCCCCAGTCTTCTTTAATTCATGGCCTTCTTTAAAAATTTTATTGAATGCATATATGTATGCTTATATACATATATATTCTTAAATATAACCTGTTCAAAGTCCATATGATGATGTGTTTTCAGGGATGACTGATACTGGACAACTAATTGATGTGCTCTTTCCAAGTGGAAGTCACCTCTCCCATTCCCAGCTGTCCTCTGTTGCCTATAGTTTTGTGTAGGGTTGAGGCCTTATGGGATATTCTCTGTCCAGCTTAGCCTCTTCACTGGGGTCACCCTTTTTTTCTTACATTTGGGCTGTTATGTTGATGAGTCTTTATGGTGTAGCTCTTACAATCTTTCCCCTCCTTCTTCTGCAATGCTCCCTGAGTCTTAGGAGTAGACATGGTTTGTAGATATATCCACTGGGACTGTGTGCCACAACTCTGCATTTTGATCAGTTGTGGTTTTCTGGAGGTGTCTCTGTCTGTTGCAAAGTTTTTTTGATGAGAAGTGAAGACTACACTTACCTGTAGGTATAAGGGCAAAGGTTTATAGATTGTTAGGGATAATGGTGGTTTAATAAATTAGTGATCACAGATTATCCTCCAATAATCATGACTTACTAGCACTGAGTAGTTAGCTGGGCTTCCAGTACCAGGAATGGTCTCCCTCTTATTGACTGGGTCTTAGTCCAATTAGAGAGCTGCTGGTTACCTCCAAGGCATTTCTGCCACTACTGCACCCTTAGGGTTATCACACCATGCTGGTTGTTGATGTGGTTCACAGGTGTCATTGACTTTGGAAACTTGCATGATGCCTTCTTGTCCCTTGAAAGCTAGTCCTCAGGGGAGGGAGTGCTGAGATCAGTTCCAGCTTAGGGATCTCTGGGCCCTGTTTCTAAAGTGCATGGTGTCTTCAGCAATAGGAACTTACCTTCCACTTCTGGAGTGTAACTGTGAGCTATGGCATTGGGCTGCATATTTTGGGAGGCTCTTGGACAGCCCTGATCAACAATTCAAAGGAGGGCTTCTCATGTCTGATATTGGGGTATGTGTTAGGAGGTCTTTGACTCTTGGAGGGAGCACCATCAGCCCAGATGAGAAATGTTTATTAAGACTCTATGTATACATGGAGTTATGTGTAATATATTTTTTGTAGCTATTAACACTATGATTCCGTGTGGTTTTTTAGATGTTTTTGTGACTTGACCCACCTCCCTCCTTCATTTACATCTTCACCCTCCCTAAAGAATCCCTTCTTTTCCCATTTGCCCTTCAGATCACTTGTATTCTGCTAGTCTCTTTGCCCTCCTACACCTTCTTCATTTACCTTCCCCCCCCCAAGGAGCCCTCCCTTTTTTATTTCCTTGCTCAGATCACTTGTTTCCTGCCATTTGCCTCTCTGTTGCTCCCCAAACCCCCTATCCTGACAATGGTCCCATTTAACTTTTCTGATTTCTGTAGTTGCTACAGACTGTGTATTCACATCTGAAGATTTGGAGCTAGGAGCCTCCAGTAAGAGAGAAGATATGATGTTCGTCTTTCTGGGTTACCTCTCTAGCTCCACTTCCAAAAAAATAATGGAAAGGCAGACTGTTAACCTGTTAGTCCCAAGAATTTGGCACTCAGTCTGATATCTTTTCAGAACAAATCTTACACATTTTTCCAAGTTTAACTCAAATATTCTCTATGTGATTACTACCCTCAGACCTGTGGAAGAGAGTTCAGGTCTTCAGCTGCCTCAGGCCTGCATTCCATAAACAAACACATACCAATTGTATTTACTGGGATTCACTGCTTCATGCCAGCACCCCATGACCTGGAGCCTAAATACCATTCTCCCAACTAACACCTTTCAAGTCGCTAGAGCTCCCCCATCTGCCTTGTCCCCCAAAGAGTGACAAAAAAGGAGGCTGTATTCAAATGGAGAAAACACCAGGAAAAGTCAGCATCAGAGAAAGAGACCACTCCAGAGGTAAGGAAGGTTTTCTTAGCTAGAAGACAAATTACAAACCCGCGAAGCTCTTCCTCTCAGACGTCAAGAGTGGAACAGATTCTTGTGTAATCGGTGATTATTCCCCTTGGCACTGAGCTGATCTTTCTTGGCTTCTCTTTGTGTTTTGATGGGCAGCTCCAGAGGCTTGCAGGAATTGGCTTGGCTTTGGAGCAGTTTCATATCAGGGCTGAGCAATAGCTTCAAGTATTAATAGTTTGTTATCACTCTCTCTTGAACTTGGATTGCTATAGAGGCCTAGTGGTAATACTCACAGAGTATGACATGAAGTCTCTACATTCACTTATGGACACTGAATGCCAAGTCTGTGAATGGTTTCCTCTCTGTCTGTCTGTCTGTCTCTCTCTCTTTCATAAAAAGACAATATTTAAACTTTCAAAAGTGACATTTAAAGAATTAGGTTTGTGTGAATAATTTATAACTTTAAATGCTTTAGAAGAGAAATAACACTTTATTATTTAAAATTTGTATGTGTATCTGTGCTTGAGTGTATATACAGTGAACCATATGTATGCAGGTACCTGAAGAGATCAGAAGAGGACATGGGATTTTCTGGAACTGGTGTTACAGGGGGTTGTTAAGCCTTTCCAGTGCACATGTTAGAAACCAGATCCTGGTCCTCTGCTAGGGCAGCAGATACTCTTAACCACTGAGCCTCCAGCTCTAGCCCCCAACTACATTTTAAATTACATTTAAATTAATTCCTGGACCATGGGTATATGAAATGATTATATTACAAATAAAAAATGTAGCAGTAGAACTCTGAATACAAAAGCTAGAAAGAATAAGCCCATGGATGGGGCTTATGGACATTTGCTAGCTCTAGGCCAGAGTGCAAACCCTCAGAGAATAAGTGCAGAGAGAGTGGAGGCCTCTGGCGTCCTCTGCTGAAATGACCAGGTGACCCTAACTGAGTTCCTAAGATGGTACGGGAACTGGACACCAACAATTTTTAGAAGTCAAGTGAATAGGACAATGGCTGAGGAGTAAGAGGTGGATCTCAAGAGAAATTACGTAAAAGCCGCAAACCAAGGAACCAATTAATCCCAACACAAGTGCACTGCCTGCTCCCGCTGAACCCTGCTGGACATGAACAAGGAAGTGTGAGGGCTGCCTTTCAAGAGCCATTCGGAATGCCAGCAGGATGTTCTGCCCTTTGTCTAGAACGTGCAACACTTTCCTGGAAGGGAGCAGCAGGATGCTGCAGGGTCTTCTTCACACTTCTTCATTCCCTACACTACTAGCCAGAGATGCAGGGGCCAGCTTGTTCTGAAATGTTTGTTCTTCTGGAGATTGTCCTGACTGCTGACGCCCAGTAGACATTTCATACTAAAAAGAAAAGAAAGGGGAAGAAAGATCAGCTGGAACAAGGGAAACATCGTTAACTCAGGATCAACTGGGTTAGGAAGAGTGCTGGCCCAGACGGCACCGTGCCCACACTAAAGGGACTTCTGAGAAGAACACAAGCTAAGTCCTTTTAACACAATGTTCAAAACATAAAACCCATGTTTTTTTTTTTTTTTTAACCTCCCCCCTTCTTTCTTCTTTTTCTCCAGGTTTTCTATATGAACTCAGACTGCCTTGGAACTTGCTTTGTAGTCCAGGCTGGCCCAAAACCTATAATCCTTCTTACTCTGCTTTCCCAGCAAGATTTCAGGCATGCACCAATAATGCATCTGGCTACATCTGGCAACCTTTCATATTAATACATTTCAATCTGAGCAATTCCCAGGACTTCCTGCCCACTGGGCAAGTGAAGGTATTATAAAACACATTAGAAAATGAGCATTATCCATCAATAAGCATATTTTTAGCTTTTGTGCACTCAGGGAAAGCCACTGGCTGGGAAAGATGGAGTACCGCTCTATAAAGGATATATATATATATATATATATATATATATATATATATATATATATATATATATATATATATTGCACTAAGGCTGACCACTAGGCTGGATGGACCGTCTGACTCCTAGCCCTCCAAGAGTGCAAAACCTTACCATCTGCTGTCACTTTGTTGTTAGTTTGCATCTCCAAACTAACATAGGGAAGAGGTCTCTAAGGGAAATGGCTGGATTTTAAAACCTGAAGCTTCAGTGACATCTTAGCAGCAGCCCCCCCATAGGCTCTCCTGATAAGGGGCATGCCTGGTGAAGCAATCCCCAAGGAGCCTCCCATTTGGGGGTGGGAGTGTGGGAGTGGATGACCCCTTAGGTATATAGCTTCCCAGGAGGCCCTTGGGGCAGAAATGGGGCATCTATGATGAACCCTGAGAAGAGGTAGAGAAGGTGCTGCCTATTTCCCCTTTCTCTTCCTTAGGCAGGCAGTGTTTCAGGGAGCCCTGCGTTTACTGAGCGAGTCTAACTGGACGGCATTGGGAGAGAAACTGAAAAGGGTCTTTGGGATGAGAGTTGTTTTGAGAAGTCTTCTCAAGTTTGAGTGTGGTAATTTTCCCAGGGAGGCTTCTAGACAGACAGATTCCCGGGCTCTAGGCCCAACCAGAGAACTTAAGGCTCTAGAGATGAGCCTTTTAAAAGAATCATTCTTGGTCCATCCACTCTTACAAAAGGCTTCACATGACTCTACACTGTAATGCTGATAGACTAGCAGGTCTCCCACCGAAATCCTTCCTTCTGCACTTGAACTCAAATTTCCTCCTGGAGGGCCTCCTGCAGGGTAATTAGGAGAGACTGGGAGTGCCATTCCACAGCGGGGGCTTCTAAGACACTTGTCGTTGCTCTAAAGCACTGTGCAGGCTGTTATAGAGAAAAATTCGGCACAAGGACAGCATCAGGAAAAAAGTGGTCGTTTAAGGGAGGAGAAGCCAGTCAAGAGGAGGAGGTCTCAGGCACCGAGTGAGCGAGGCTCCAGGGAAAGCTGCCTGAAACCACAGTAGTTGGGATAGATAGAACAGACCACCAATCGAGGGTCAAAGGAGGACTTGGAGTTTAAATCCACCTATAAAAGCGAAAGCAGACAAGGATTAAGGAACAAAGGAACAAGCTATAAGGATGAGGAGCTACTGGGGATAAGGTAACCCTGGTCCACATCCTGGCCTGCAAAGTGGTGACTTCCAGAAATTTAGTGAGTTAGCTTTGTGAAACAGGGTTGAGAAAAGACTGGATTCAAATTCACAATACTGTCTCAGACTCCTGAGTGCTAGGATTATGGTCATGTGCCACCACACCAGGCTGGGAAATTCTGTTTTTAAGGATGGGAAGATAAGAACGTATTTGTAGAGTAGAGGCGGGAGCCAGTAGGATTACAAATAAAACCAAGAGTGAATACAGCCCAGCCTCCAAGGGGAGGGGTTTTTTGTTTTGGTATTCTACCCAGACAGTCTGACATAGAGGTAGTCATTCGATAAAAGAGCTGGACAACTTTCCCCTAAAGGGCCAAAACGTGAATAGTTTAGGCTTTATAGCAAGAGGACATGCAATGTTGGATAGTGTATATATTTATATACTGTTTAAAACAGAAACCCATTTTTATTTGTGGATATGTCATGCATTTTAATATCCATTTATAACACAGAAACCTATTAACTTACAGGTTGTGGTGAAACAGGCAGTGTGAACAGGAGGTGCACTGGGTTGGGCCCAAGTCACATCTCACTCACTCAATTTAAACCAGGCACCTGGGTTCTTGGGCTAGAGACTTTTGGGGGATTTCCTTTTCCTCTGTCCCTTCCCTTTGCTCTTGTATGTAGCTTTGGCTGGCCTCAGACTCATGGCAATCCTCCTGCTTCAGCCTTCCTAGTGCTGGTATTACGTATCCGCACCCCAGCTCCCAGCTTTGACCTATTGATTTCTAAGTCATGCCCGTGATTGCAGCTTTGTGGATTATTCTCATTTATTTCTATCTGTTTTGCTCTGCGTAGTTCCCAGTTATGTTTTTAGGGGTAATGAAGTCCATGGCTGTTGGATCTTCTTCACAAATTCTTCCTTTTTATGAGATACTATTTAAAATTAGCTTTGTCTTGAATTCAATTTTGTTAGATACTAAGTTATTTTTTTGTGTGTGTGTTTTTATAGCATTTGCAGTCTTTTCCCATATATTCCAACTTTCTTTTCTTGTTTTAGGTATTTCTAGCTTCACATAGCTAGGATTTAAATTTTTCTTTGACTTCATTTGAATATCACTAAGATATTTATTTATTATTATGTGTGTGAGTTTTGCTTGCGGATATGTAAGTGCCTGACGCCTGTGGAAGGTGCATGTGAGGGTATTGAATGCCTGGAGCTCGTGTTACAAACGACTGTGAGTTGACACAGAGTTTGGGAACCAAACCTGGATCCTCTGCAAGAGCAATAAATGCTCTTAACTGATAACCCATCTGTCTGGCCTCCTCATCTGAACACCTCTTTTATTTTTCCCAAGACAGGGTTTCTCAGTGTAGCTCTGGCTGTCCTGGAACTCACTCTGTAGACCAGGCTGGCCTGGAACTCACAAGCGATTGGCCTGCCTCTACCTCCCAAGTACTGAGATTAAAGGTGTGTGCCACTACAACAGACTATCTGAACACTTTTTAATAAGTAGGTCCAACCCACTTGCCTCTATAAAAAGTACTCTGTGTGCTGTTATTCCCATCACTCATATTATATTTTCCCATTTACCATATTTTCCCTGCTCCCTTTCCTCCCCACAGTCTCTTGCATACATCAACTATTCTACCACTGAGCTATATCCTGAGCCCTACCGAGTCAGGGTTTCTCTGTGTACCCCTGGCTGTCCTGGAACTCACTCTGTAGACCAGGCTGGCCTCGAACTCACAGAGATCCACCTGCCTCTGCCTCCTTGAGTGCTGGGATTAAAGGCGTGTGCGCCGCCGCCGCCACCACCACCTGGCTGATTTTGTTTTTAAGGAAGTTGTAATAGTAGGATTGTTAGTGTGAGCTATCTGAACAGATAACCGCAATTCAAACACCCTGTAATTAGCACTTGGATTTCCATCATGCCCTCTGAGCTTAGCCTAGGATAGCTCTTGGTGACTGCCTCCTTAAAAAGGTCTTCCGATTCAAGAGGCAAACACGGCACACAGTCTATTTGTGCCAAACCCAGGAGTGACACTTTGGCGTTCCCTCGAGTCCTTTTCAACCTTTGCTGTCCTAACTGCTGTCATTCCTGTTGTCCTGTTTACCTACACCTTTACTGGAGCTCAAACCCATGTCTCACATATGCTAAGCAGGTGCTTCTGCCCCACACGCCCCGAACCCACACTCCCAACCCCACTTGCTTACCTAACTCTGCAGGCTTTGTTCTTAGTTTGAAAAAATTTGAGCCTCTTTTCCAAAGAATGATTAGGTAAGAAAGAACCAATTAGTAATGGCATTTGATTGGGAAGCCTCTGAAGATGACTCCAAGGGATGAAAGTAGGAGAGCCTTCAGCAGCCAGGTTCCCCCCAAATCCTGCCTCGGTCATGAACCAATGCACCCTATTTAAACTCCCTATGCTACAGTCTCCTTATCAGATACAAGAGCAGCCACCTCAGGGATTGCTGTTAGCAGGTGTCAAGACTGTAGGATGGAGCTGGGCATGGTGATGCACACCTTTAATCCCAACACCCGGGAGACAGAGGCAGGCAGAATCTCTGAGTTCTTGAGGCCAGCCTGGTCTACATAGTGAGTTCCAGGACAGTCAGGGCCACACAGTGTGACCCCGTCTCTTGGCTGTAGGATAACAGCTGGGATGCAGTAAAGGTGTTAAGTGCTTGCTATCATTTCGAAGCACTTCCCCTTCCTAGGACTAAAAATGGCACTTTTCTGCTCAATGTTTTTGTGAATATACATTAATGAAAACAGAAAAGGGGCACTGAGATGGGTACACGTTTAAATAAGGGACAATTTATCTTTGTAATGGTAGCTCAGAAACCATACCTTCGATGTAGCAACCACAAAAACACATTTCTGAGTGAAAAAAATTTACCAATGTCTAGATTTCAAAACTGATGTAGGAATAAGGAACACACAAGCTGAAATCTCCTATGATTCTGTACTGTGGTGGATCCCTGAGTAAAAAGTGAAGTAATATAAATTTAGAAAAGTCCTTCTTTAACACACAGGCATACACATCCGCTGGACAACATCTGGGTTGGGAGGATGTGCTCAAAAGCAGTGGCCTTTCTACTGGAGAGTTACCATGAAAAAAAAAAGTCCTCTGGGGGGAAAATTTTTTTTAGCACCATAAATTTAAACTTGGTCTTCTTTGAAAACAAACAAAACTGGCTTACCTGAGAAGAGAACTAATGGCATGGCATGGTGGACAGAGGCATTATGTCTGCCTTTCAGGAAGACTACATTCATTCTTCATGTGTATGTATGACAACTGTACTTTATTCTAGCAGCGAGATTCTTCAGTTAATTTAGTGCTTTATCTTTTCATTCCCCATAGAACACTGATTCTGTAACAATGAGCATAATCTGATACATACTGTTAAAATGGAACTTTTACTTTATGACAGGTCAGCACAAATACTTTGCAGGGTATTTCTTTAAAAACCAGTATAACAGTGATGCCAAAGGATTTCACACAGCCTTCTTCAGATCAGACATCATTGCTACAGGTCAAGAGCCTTTGGCAAGTGACTGATCAATCACAACACTACTGACATGTTCATTCTTTATCAGTTAAACTTGAAATAAATCAACAACAAAATAAAACAAGGACAAAATCCAAGATCTGTTGAGCAATGACTGTGTTTGGTAATGGGAAGAACACTAAATTTGAGTCAGTCTATCTGAATTCTTGTCTTTGTCCGTGGATGGATTATCTGAGAAAGCAACCTTGATTAAGAGTTCTTCACTTCTAAATCGACAGAGCTACCTTTATGGTTGTCTAGAGTCTTTCTAGGCTTAAACTTGCACAATCATCAAGTTCTTGGCACTGATCCCTTAGCTGATTCTCATGTGATAAAGTGAAACTTCTAACAAGGCAAACTCGGCAACCAGCTCCACCTGTAAAGCCCAGGTCAGTTCTTTATCGCCTGTGCCTGTGCCCCATGTCATCTCAGTCCTCAAATTCACAAACAGCTTTAGGTAAGATACAAACTCAAAGTACATAGTTTCATGACAGGTTACAAAGTCACAGAAATCAGAAGAAAAACCAGAATGGAAAAAATATGAGTAGACCCCAAACATCCTCTTTGGTGAAACAATACAAGAACTCACTAACAGAAGAAGGCAAGTTTGTATATTAATTATGCTAATTACTAATGCATATTAACTCTTCTTTGTGAACATGCCCAAAATATATATACAAAATGAGTCCTCTTTGAACACATTCAAAGTCCAGATATGTAACTGAGTGTTTCTGGTGCTATGAGTTAGAACATGGTATTTATCACACTTCCATGTGTTTCTCATTCTGGAGAAGGCAGAACTCTGTTTGCTCATATTGACTTCTATTGCATTATCTGCAAGTCTACCTCTTTCACACAAGCACAGAAATGAAAGAGGTGTGAGCCCCGTTAGGGCACTGTATCCATCCCTTGCTTTTCTTATCAGACCTATCCATCTTTCTGTTCTGAAAGACTGGATAAGGGGCTTTCATCTTTTCCCATTTGAAAGTCAAGTAGACTTTATCTCTTTGGATTCAAGGTCTAAATTTGTCCTGTTTCTTCTTACTGTTTTAATGGAATTCCTATCTCAACTGTATTTACACAACCTTGCATATTTAACTATGATTTGCATTGTGGAAATTAATTTAGCTCAATAAACATGACTTTGCAAAGCAAAATTACTTAGAAAATGTCGTTTTCTTAATAAACATTATCCTTCTGCAAAAGCACTAAAATACTTTCTGTTTAGCAGTAATGGTTATTTTCAGCAACTGCATGAGCCTTGGAGCATTTTCCACATCTAACTTATGATTCCTCAGGAAATGTGAAAGTCACTTGTCTAGTGTCTGCTTCTTTCTCCAAAGACTGAGGATCTGCAGCTAGAGGGTCTCCGGACTAAAAGTTCCTAACACTGATCAATGGCTTCACCAGCTGGATATCTGATTAGGCTTTGCCTAGTTGTCATTTGCATTGTAAAATATAGATCTTTGTCTTCATAAATATAAAATTACTTAATATACTATATAAATGACTACATATACTGAATGTGTCTTTTCAGACTATCTAGTCTCCTCCTGCTCTCTATTCCTTATGAGATTGTGATATTATTTCCTTATGGGGGTAAAATATTTCTCTTGAGAATCACTAAAACCAAAATTGAATTTCTCAATTAATTACTATTTAGGATAAAGTCCAATAACCAAGTTTGAGGGGAAAAATAATTAAGACACAGAAATAAATCATATTACTGAAAAATAGTGCATGATCTAATGAATATTATATCTGAATGTTTTCAGATGATTAAGCCAAATTATTTAAACTTTTTGTTTGTTTGTTTGTTTGTTTTGAGACAGGGTTTCTCTGTGTAGTTTTGGTGCCTGTTCTGGATCTCTCTCTGTAGACCAGGCTGGCCTTGAACTCACAGAGATCTGACAGGATCTGCCTCCTGAGTGCTGGGATTAAAGGCATGCACCATCACCACCGCCTGGCTTTATTTAAACTTTATAGTTGAAAACTAACACAGGGCCATGTTTTTAAATGTCCTGCTGAAGCCATCATGTAACACGGCTTTCATACAGGTCAATTACAGCAGCCAAACATGCTGCGTTTGCTGGTTAAAATTATATTTTGGGCTTTTGTTGTTGTCAGTTATATGACCTACAAGTTACATCTTTATTTTCTACTATTTCTTTGATATTAGAACTAGCAGTTCTCGATTTTCCAAATAAATTTTATCGGTTTCTACCTTGTTTAGCAACTTACCACTGAATCTATAAAGTATTGAATAAAAATTGCCTACTGTAACAAATGTTCCTCTGGTTCATACCACAGTACAAAGATTTAGTAGGAATATAAAGTGACTATTTCTGTCAGCAATACCAATACTTCAAAAATTTTCACCTTCCCAGATGGTGGTACAGTGAAACTTGGGTATACTCAGAAACTAGGATGAGAAATATAAATGTGTACAGAAGCTTAAAACTAGTTTTAGAGTAGACTGGAAAGAGAGAGGAACAAAAGCCAGGTCTGAGAACAGGACAAGGGCCTTCCAATAGAACCCTGCAGTGCTCTGCAGGCTCCACTCAATAAGGCACAACAGCTGGAGATGGTACGCCAGTGACACCAGAGAGGAGCCGATCCCCAGGCATCAGTATTCTGTATCAATGTGCTTTGCAATGGTGTTCAGCTGGATGTTGGATGTTCCTTCGTATATTGTACCTTAAACAAAAGGGAGAGAAAAGGACAATTAGGAGTTCACCCACAGCCACGTAAGACACGCGTGCTAAAGACATTAGCCCGCATTTGCACTAAGTACCAGGATTCAGTGTCCACAGTAATTCTGACTAAGGTAACATTTTTCCATTTGATCTGTAGAGGACCAGAGTCAGCTTTGAACAGTTGAGGACTTAGCTCTCAGAGCACCAGTGTGTAAACCCAGTCACTTCTAAGGACCTGGCAGCTCTCAGAGCTGCTATTTAGTCTCCTCACTGCTGGTGGAGCACTGGAGCACTGAGGCATGATGAGGCAGCTGCCTTCTGAAATTAGAACCATACTTCAAAGAACAGCATTAGACTACGGGAACGGCAAATACTAACAGTTTTAGTAACAGAAAAATGAAGACAGTGGACTTCGTCGCAGATTTCTTAGAAGGTCTACTGGGGCATTTTAGGAGTCATTTTGATGTTTTTAGAAATATAAATTCATTTTTTCTGATAGGACGAAGAAGGAAGAAATCCAGCTGTGAAGAAAGTCAATAAACACACTGCGGAGATTAAAACTGCTTTTACCTAAGTACTAGTAATACAAAATCGACAACTACTCTAGCCCAAACACCTGCAGTGGCAAACAAACCAAACCCAACCATCAAAAGTCTACTGACCGATCTTGGCGTCTCGGAAGAATTTCTCCACAGGGTAGTCTTTGGTGTAGCCGACTCCTCCCATCCACTCAATGCACTTACTGGTCGTTATTCCGGCCACCTGCCAGAGGCAAGCAGTAAATTAGAGAGTAGAAGCCCGCAGACGTGTGCACGATGAGCCCGCGAGGGACAGTTTCTGGAGCACGGGTTGACTGTGAACCAGTGGAAGGGCTCCAGATATTTGTACGTCCCCACCCCACTCTCTAAAATACCCTATTAATTCACAGAATTTTTGTTTAAAAGAAATCTGACTTGTTAATATGCACATGCTTGCCAACAGGGCATCATTTATTAGCAATATTTATTGAGGGCGGGAGAAGACAGACACTGCCCCTTCGGTCCTTGTGTTCATTTAGAGACAGACATTAACCCAACTGGCATAGAAATGTATAAGCTGCAGAAGGCAGAAGAGCTTGTCAGAAAAACGGTGGTGATTTAGATGGTGAGCTGAGGGAAGAGTGTGGCTGGGCCCCACACCACCAGTTAGGGGTATTACAAGTTGAGGAGCCACATGTACAGGGCTCCAGGGAGAGCAGGGGCCCATTGGTTTCAGGGACCAGAGAGACTGGGGTCAGGGTGACAGGGGAGGAGAGACTAGAAGGGCAGGCAGGCCTTGGAGGAGGGCAAGCAGCTTGGCTTTCCCAATGGCTCCTCAAGGACGTCCACAGAGAGTCTAACCCCTAGAAACCAAATGTGCTATCTTACGTGATAACAGAGGGGCTTTACAGCTGGGACTAGGTTAAGGTCTGGAGATCAGAAAATTAGCCTCGATTATTGAGATGGAGCATGTGATCCCAACAGTGCTTCTAAAGGAGGAAGGATGCTGGAGAACTAGTCACTGAAGGCAATCTGACCACAGCAACAAGAGGGAATCCGAGAGAAAGAGAGAGCTCTGAATGTACTACATACACTCCAGGCCATGAAGACAGACAAAAGGTCTGTGAATTAGGGATGCGAGCAGCCCTTGGGAGCTGGAACATTTTTTTTCCCTGGAGCCTCCAGAAAGCCTTTCTGGTAACAGGTTCATTTGATAGCTGTAAGGTCCATCTTACACTTCCGACTTACCAAAATGGCAGCTGATAAAATTGCCTATTTCAGGACACTAAATTTTGGGGAATTTGCTTGCTATAGTATTGTGAGAAATTAATATGAATATTGTTCTGTTTACTGTGAGAAGTCACTGAAAAGTTCCAAGTGACATCATGGACATCAAAACAACAGCAAGATTGGGCCAGGGACAGCAATAGGGACCACGAGATCAGCTGGGTGACCCAGGAGTTAGGTTAAGGAATGATGCATCCTGGACAGATAGGTGACAGAGAAAGAGAGAGAGAGAAATGCAGAAAGAGGGGTGGGGGAGGGAAGGAAGGGGACGAGGGAGAAAGGGAGAGAGGATGGAAGGAGGGAGGGAGAAAGGAATGGGGAGAGAGAGATTGAGAGAGAGAGAGAGAGAGAGAGAGAGGGAGAGAGGGAGGGAGGGAGGGAGGGAGGGAGGGAGGGAGAGGGGGAGAGAGAGAGAGAGAGAGAGAGAGAGAGAGAGAGAGAGAGAGAGGAAGAGAAAGAGAAAGAGAAAGAGAAAGAGAAAGAGAAAGAGAAAGAGAAAGAGAAAGAGAAAGAGAAAGAGAAAGAGAAAGAGAAAGAGTCAGTC
The DNA here is from genome assembly GCF_049852395.1 of Peromyscus maniculatus bairdii. Lineage (NCBI taxonomy): Eukaryota > Metazoa > Chordata > Mammalia > Rodentia > Cricetidae > Peromyscus > Peromyscus maniculatus. The sequence goes on along the minus strand of NC_134852.1, from coordinate 141,845,063 downwards.
TAGGGGTTAGGCTCTGGGGGTTAGACTCTCTCTGGACATCCTTGAGACGCCATTAAAATAGTCAAACTGTTCATCCCCCTCCAAGGCCAGCTTGCCTTCCGGGTTTCTTTTCCCCTCTCACCCTGACCCCAGTCCATGGCAGTCTCTCATTTTAGGAGCTGTAAGGGTTAAATAAGCATTTGTCAACATATCCAACCTGGAGCCCATGGGCTGTCTGTACTGCAGGAAAGCTATGAAGATGGTCCAATACATCTAGAGATGAGACTGTCCAAAGGTTGGATATCCTAAATCTTGACTCAGTGTCAAGACTGGGAGAGACCTGCCCCATGATGTAGGTCAACTCTCTTGCTGTAGTTCCATGTGTGTACACAGAGAATGGGTCTGTCTGAGTAGAAGGTATTACAAATGTAGATCATCTTTTGTTGGTGCTTTAAATCTCATATGATCCTGTCAAGAACACATCTCCCATGGCATCCACTTTACCCCAGCTGAAACCATGGACCTGAGGCCATCACTCTGAGGAGGCCTCTGTGTACTTGGGGTGGTGTGTTTCAACCTGAACTGGCCATTCATGAAAACACTGAGACCCACAGAAGTAATACATCTTTCCATAGCAGCTTTACCATTTCCCATTTCTACTGCAGGAAGTAGAAAGAGAACATTTTCCTCCTTGGAGGATAATCTAAGCTCAATCAATATTCCCAAGTGAAAGACTAATAATCTCATGTATTAAAAAAAAATAAAAGGAGACTGACTAACTCCTTCTAGTTTACCTCTGAGGTATAATACTTGGCCATAGATGCTTCTTTAATAAATGGCTTTCCGGCTTCCAGGAGCCTGGCAGCGTTGTACGTTAGTAACCGTGCGGCTTCCAGCTGGGTGGCCACCTGGGCCACTTGGTGTTGGAGCCCCTGTGACATCCAGACTCATGTTAGAAAATGACAGTTTGCAAAACGGGGCTTACCTCTAACTGCAAGTAAGATACACAATGCTCACGGACTCAAAATACACCCCAAAGAAATCCAACCCATTCCTTTCAAATACCTTAAATCTGCCATCTGAAGTTAAATAATACACTGCAGGTATTATTGAATCTTTTTTGAAAAATTTCAAAACTCATGTAATCCTTCACTGTTTGCTACGATTTTAAATAATGTCATCATAAAGTTAGGTTTTAAAAACCTTGACTCCCACATTTAATAATTACTTTTAACTGTCTATAATAAAAATTGAGCTTACACTAAGTCCCAATAGAACAAAATTCTCAAATACTCTTTGCCTGATTGAATTAGGAAAATTTTGATTTTTGAACATGGTCTCAACACATTAAGTTGTTAGCTGTAAAGTAAAGAAAGAATATTGGAAGCACCAATTTTCTTCCTTCAACTAATTTTATTGATGAGAGTCTATTCCCATGTCCAAGAAGTTCAAGTTGTGCCCAGTGGTAGTGGCACACACCTTTAATCCCAGCACTCAGGAGGCAGAGACAGGTAGATCTCTGTAAGCTCAAGGCCAGCCTGGTCTACAGTTCTAGGACAGTCAGGTGTAGATGTAACCAACCGTCTTATTAAATAAGAAACACAGAAACAATGTAAAAGAGAAAGCCGAGAAGTCAGAGCTCAGAGCTAAAATCTCACCCTTCCTCCTGCTGTCCCAGCTTCGCGAAAAGAGACCTACTTCCTGTCGGTTCGTATTTTTAAAGTATGTTGTTCTGCCTTCTCATTGGTTGTAAACCCAAACACATGACTGCCTCGTCACTGTCTGAATGTACAGCCCCCTAGGTCTTAAAGGCATATGTCTCCAATGCTGGCTGTATCCCTGAACACACAGAGATCTTATGGGATTAAAGGCGTGTGCCGCCACCGCCACACTCTTGCTATGGCTCTAATAGCTCTGACCCTGAACACACAGATATCTATGGGATTAAAGGCGTGTGCCACCACCGCCACACTCTTGCTATGGCTCTAATAGCTCTGACCCCCAGACAACTTTATTTATTAACATACAATCAAATTAATATTTCAGTACAAATCAAAATAATATTTCAATACAATTAGATTACCACCACAGTCAGGATTACAAGGAAACCCTGTCTCAGAAAACAAACAAACAAACAAACAAATAAATGAGAATAGCAGTTGCTCTACTTTAAAAATCTTTAACTTTAGTGTGTATGTGTTTGTGCACGCACACATGTGCATTTGCCCATGTGTGCTTGTGTGGAGTCAGAGGATGCTATTGTCTTCCTCTAATGCTCTTTACTATTTTTTGAGACAGGGATCTCACTGAACCTGGTGTGCATCCTTCCAGCTGCGGGCTAGTGAGCCTCTGGGATGTGACGCCCGACCCCAGCACTTCCATGTCAGCCTCGCTCGGCTTCTATCTGAGCTCAGGTTTCCAAGCTTGCCCCGCAAGTCTTTTACCAATTAAGCCATGTCCCCAGCTCCCATATATTCTATTTTTAAAGAATAACTTTTAAAAGCATTATTTAAAAGTTACTATCACCCTGAAATTTTATTCGGCAACGAGGTGCCACTAAGTGCCTGGCAATGACCAGAATGACTTAGTGAGAAAATGAACGTCAGCTGTGGTAGTGATCAACAGTCCACTAAGCTTGGTTGGGCCATGAAGGGACATACTTGTAACCCTAGTACTTGGGAATGAGAAATAAGAGAGGTTGCTGCAAGATCACATTCAGCCTGGGCTATACATGGAGGCTTTGTCTTAAAACAAAATAAAACAAAAACAGAAACAAACCCCAAAGACCCAATTTTCTAGAAATATAGCTTCAATGTTTATGACGACTGGAATGATTTTCATACCCAGCCTATCTAGCCGTTCAAGCATTTACTGTATGCTGGTTCTGTGTTGAGCAATGGGAGGCACAACATTGAACACCTTAGCCAGAATTCCTTGTCCTCATGGTTTGAGTCTAACAAGAATAGTCAATTAAATATCTTCAGTAATATGTGATGAAGATTAAGACATTCTCAATTAAAGCAATTACTTAATATTCCCATTAATGAAAAGCCTTTCCTAAATGAAGAGTGAAAACTGGGGTGGGGGGGAGGGGGGATGGCTTATAAATATCTAATAGATTCTCTTCTGTGATATTTGATATCCACACTGTTTTGATATGCACAAAACCTATCATAGATATGTAAGTTGTGAAGTATCATGACAAATGGGACGCCTGCAAACCTACGCAAAGAGTATCTCCCTGCTATGACATCTTTCTGCTTATGCCACCTCTTTCTGTGCTGTGGGCATTGAACTCAGGGCCTTTTGCTACAAGCTAGGCAGGCACTCTACCATCAAGCTACACCCAAGGCCACTGTCAGACCACTAGGACATTTTTTTTTTTTTGAGAAAAATTTATTTGGTAATCAAATTCTCAGCTTGCCTGCCTGCCTTCCTCCCTCCCTCCCTGCCTTCCTTTCTTTTTTTGAGATAATGTTTTGGCATATATCCTGACTGCTGGCTGGCTTCCGACTTGCTGTGTACCCAAGGCTGGTCCCGAACTCATGGCACTCTTCCTGCCTTAGCCATACCATGCTAGTACTATGAGTGTGTGCCACTGTGCTTGGAAAATTTACTAATTCTTTTCATTTACGACTAGTCTTTTTTATGTCTCACTTATAAAATCCCTTCCTATCTTAATGTCATAAACATAGTCTCCTACTTCTTTCTCAAAATTTAAACTAGTTTTTTTTTTACATAATTTCTTTGATGTATCTGAACTCTCTTTGCTGTAAGAAGCAAAGATAATTTCATTTTTTTTCCACATGGAGAGAGTAGTCTCACTTTGTGGCCTACGAGGCTGCCTCTATCATATATCAGTCTGCATACACGCCTGTCTGCTGCTGGCCTTTCTGTCTTTGCCTATCAGTCAATTTTCCTGTTTTATGTGGATATCACTGTTCTATAGGTTTTTGATGGCTTTTTATGTCGAATTCGGAGATTATAATCATTTTTGCAAAATACATTTGGGTCAATAAACTTAGTCACCAAGGTGTTGTTTATTCAATGACCACATGAGGTACCATGGGAGGCAGAAAAGTAACAAAGGTATGCCTCCTGCCTTGAAAAAACACTCCCCTACACACAAAAACCCCCACATGACAGCTAGACGTGGGTCCCCTGAGAGCACTGTAGACACAGGCACTGCATGGAAGACATGCTCAAATCTATGCTGAATAATCAAGTGAGGAGAGAAGGATGAGGTGACAGGCCTACCCTTAAAGCTCTGGAGCCTAGAGATGCCAAGGATGCCAGAGACACACCCAGGTGGAAAACCAGTCCTTGGTGAGAGGATAGAGAGGATAGGCAGGGATTACCCTACCGACTCTCATTAAAGCTTCGTATAGTTAATGATCAAATTAACGCTTTTGAGGCAGGGTCTTTCTACATAGTCCCGGCTGTCCTGGAACTTACTATGTAGACCAGGCCAGCTTCAAACTCAGAGATCTGCCTGCCTCTGTCTCCCAAGTGCTGGGATTAAAGGCGTGTGCCACCACTGTCCCAGAGATCAAATTTTGAATATTGAATTTCTGCCTTAAAAAAAATCATACATCCCAACAGTTTCTAAAAATGCTACCATGGTTATACTCAGTAGTTTACCAGACACACACACACACACACACACACACACACACACACACACACACACACACACACACACACACACACACTGATTCCAAGCTAACAGGGAAAATCAAAGCCCCCTTTAACCTGTCTCACTGTTGGCCCTTCTGGCTGCCATCGGGAATCCATCATCTATGTCTATCCTGAGACAGTGTGCTGCTCTACTGAAATGGAAACTGGACTAGAAGCCACCACAGAGCATCATACCAGCTGCACAACTTTGGAAACCCATTTTCTATGTGTCCCAGTTTCTCTTATGAAGGATGGGGATAATGGTAGGTAGGAGCTGTGGCCAGTACAGGGTAAGCAGTCCTAATCTGAAAACCTGAAATCCAAAATCTAAACTTTTTGAGTATCAAGATGGTGCCACAAGTAGAAAGTTCAACCCAGGTTATTTTGTTTCATATATAAAATTATTAAAAGCATTGTATAAAATTACCTCAGTGCTACATATGAGGCATGTATGGAATATAAATGAATTTTGTTTCGATTTATCTCACATCCCCAGGATGTCTTACCATATCCACAAAAATGTCCCAAACTCTGAAAACATCTGAAGCCTGAAACATTTCTAGTGCTAGGCATTCAGACAAAGTCATAGGAACCTGTACCGGGCAGCCAGGGTGTGAACTCAGGAGATGGCAGACTTCTGAGGTGGTGAGGAGACAGCTCTCTAGGGCCCACCACAGCGTCCTGAGCACACAACAGCTGCCTCAAGGACTATGGCTCTGCCCTCAGAAAAGATTAAGGTGGCCACATGCCCATTAATCCTCCCCCATTAAACATCCTTGCGGGACTCTCCATGGCTTTCAGCACAGGAAGGGGGAAAGCCCAAGACAACAGAGTTTCATTATATACACCTGAAAATCAAATATTCGTTTGCCAAACTGTATCCTTTCTTTAATGTATGGAATGGTGTAGTCAAAACATCCTTGGGCCAGTCCTAGCATCTGTTAAAAAAAGAGAGAGAGGAAAAAAAACATAAGATTAAAATGTATTTTGTTTCAAGTTTATGCCTTTAGTTACCCAAGTTGCAATTCTTCTCAAGGGAGGCTGAAGCATTCATGAAGGAAGAAGAATGAAGAGTTGAAAAGTCAGAGTGTTCGGTATTCACTGCATACCTTTACCCCTTGTATCTGACCATCTGGAGACAATGTGGGCTGATTTCATACACGGAGGAGTGAGTGTACTAATTCTAGCACAGAGCTATGCTGATAGAACCAGGAAACTGCTCCCAAGTCCTCTCCACTAGGCTTTAGTCCTCTCCAGGCCTAAAGCGAGCCCTAGGAGCTTAGACCAGGCTGACCCAAGACTCCAGACTGCAGACTGTTCCTCCAGTCCTCAGAGCCACGCGTGGGAAGCTACTTCTCTTTGTTTGGCTTTGCTTTCTTAAGTCCAGAGAGGGAAAACCCAGGGTGTGGACAAGCACTCTCCCCCCATCAGGGGGCGGAGAGGAGGTGAGGGGGTATGGCCAGAGCATCAGCATTTTCAAAAGCTCGTTGGGTGACTTAACTGGGGTTCAGACAGCCAAGGAAAAGAATCCTGCGAAAACATTAATTTACACGCTTGAGGAACAAGTCAGGACGGGGTAACAGTTTTAGCTGAACTGTCTCATTGCTAACCAATTTCCATATCTATTGAACGATCCGAGCTTAAAAATGGTTTCTAAACTTCAACATAAGGCAGCTAGTAAATCACTATCTAATTATGTCAAACTATGTAGGTTTTTAAAAAAGAAAAAAAAATCAATAGTTAAAGCTTTGGGGGGAACTGCTCACAAACATCAATATTTCATTAGTGTTCATTCACATTTTCTTTTAGCCTTTATTTAGTATTCTCTGGAGAAGAGAAGATCATATCTAAAATTAAGGGGGCAATGCCCCACAATTCCCAAATTAAAATGCCGTAGCAAGTTTTTTGTGGTTAGAGATGATATCATCTTCCAGCATGTCTCTATTGATGTGAAGATTGATTTCGGTCTTTAAATATTTTTTTCATCATTTTTTTAATGTGTATGGGTGTGTTTGCCTGCATGTATGTCTGCACCACATGTGCATGCAGGGCCTTCAGATGCCAGAAGAGATCACTGGATCTCTGGGACTGGAGTTACAGCTGGCTGTGAGTTACCACTCGTGCTGGGAATTGAACCTGGGTTCTCCGGAAGAGCAGACAGCGTTCTTGACTGAGTTATTCCCTCTAGCCCCTGATTTTGTTTTTTGGATAGGTTTACTATGTACCCAGGCTGTCCTTGAACTTGCCATGTCTATTCTCAAGCCCTCAATCCTTCTGCGTCAAGCCTTGTGAGAACTGGGATCACAAGCATGTGCCAATACCACTGAAATTATCAACTGTGAGTGAAAAGATGCATTTCTATCTTGGCAAAATGTTTCCATTTTAAATAGTAAAGAAATAAATTCTCTACCACTCCAAGGTTTTGAGGAACTGTGACTCTGGTTCACTGTGACATGTACCTTTTCCTCTACAAGTAACCACTGAGACACTACATACCTGCTTTTAACATTTCACTGGGTTATGAGATATTGAAGAGTAATTGGAATAAAGCCCATGTCATGGCCTTCATGGTCAGAACATCTATATTATGTATATGTCTAGGAACCATGAGGTCTCACACTAGAGCTTTAATGCTGCTTCTGATGGAGTTATACAACAAGAAAACCTTTAAAAGCATGGGTTTGCCAATGCTCTTTCTAGCTTTGTTAGAAACCGAAGTTGAATATTGGTCTAACAATAGTCTGTTAGGGTGAGGGTATTGCTCAGAGGTAGAACAGATGGTTAGCACATTTGGGTTCCTGGAGTCAATCTTCAGCAACCCCACGCAAAAAAACCCAGTTTGTTAATGAAGTTATGAACAGCAGAAAAGGGCTGGAGAGATGGTTCAATTCCCAGCAACCACGTGGTGGCTCACAACCATCTGTAATGGGATCTGATTCTGGTATGGGTGAAAATAAAGCACTCATAAACATAAAATAAAATAGGCAAATAAATAAATATTTTGGCCGGGTGGCACACCTTTAATCCCAGCACTCGGGAGGCAGAGCCAGGTGGATCTCTGTGAATTCGAAGCTAGCCTGGTCTACTGAGTAAGATCCAGGGCAGGCACCAAAACTACACAGAGAAAGCCTGTCTTGAAAAACCAAAAAAGCAGAGCCAGAGTTCGAGGCCAGCCTGGTCTACAAAGTGAGTTCTAGGAAAGGCATAAAACTACACTGAGAAACCCTGTCTTGAAAAAAAAAAAAGATATTAGCTGGGTGGTGGTGGCGCACACCTTTAATCTCAGTACTCGGGAGGCAGAGGCAGGCAGATCTTTGTGAATTCGAGGCCAGCCTGGTCTACTGAGCGAGATCCAGAAAAGGCGCAAACCTACACAGGGAAACCCTGTCTCGAAAAACCAAAAAAAGAAAAAAGAAAAAAATGTGGAGTAATAATAATTCAACATTTAACTATTTCAACAGCTAACAGATGTAATTTTTATCAAAAATCTAAAAGCTGTAAGTTAGTAATCATAGTGAGTGATCAAAAACAAATACGTATTTGACTATGGATGAGTCCAGGAAGGGCTTGGGGACCCCAACTCTCACTGTTGAACTACCTGCTACTGACAGTTTCTGGGGGGGTAAGTCATTGTCTTCAGTTGTGTTCCCACCGCTGACTCCACCGGACTCCAGTGCACAGCCCCAACCCAGTGCTCACACAGATGGCCCTGAAAACGGTCACTGAACAAAACCAGTAGTCACAACCCCTGAATCTGGTAGGACGAAGGGGTTATGGTGTTGCCATACATACATACATATACATGGATCCTCACATAATGGAATATGTATCCTTATATCACAGGATGGTTGTTCTTAATTTTAAAAATGTCTAAAAGAATGAATTTCAGGTTTTAAAAAGTTAACTGAAAAATAATGCCACATTTAATATGTCATATACTTGGGAGTTACTGGTCTCGGTCATAGATAGTATTGTAATGTTCTCAAAGCAGAGAACAGCTGTCACTGATCCATTGTTTGTTCTGGTGGACACTTACATAATTGACCAAAGTGGAATTCGAGAGAAATAAGCTGCACCCATTCCTTTTCTTCCCTCAAGGGCAGGGTGCCACCTTGTGGTCATAAGCTTCCAGATACCGCTCTTATTGCAATTCTTCTTCTTCTTCTTTTTTTTTTTAAATTTTAATTGGCTCAAAATATGAAGGAGCTAAGATGTGACTTACCTGTGCAGCGATTCCTATTCTACCTTCATTAAGACTTCCTATGGCATACTTATAACCATGTCCAACTTTTCCCAAAACACTGGATTCTGGAACCTGAAAATACAAATATATATTTACTTCTACATTTAGATTTACACAATTCGTTTTGATTCTAAATATACATAACATGTAAATACACATACACAATTGAATGAATGTATAACCCCAATTTGTGTGCTATTACTCTATCACAGTATCAAGTAAGCTTCAACGAGCGAGGCTCAGGGGTTGGGAGCACTTGATTTTCCAAAGGGCCTGAGTTCAATTCCTAGCACTCAGTATCATGGCTCACAACCATCCATATCTCCAGTGTCAGGGGATCTGACATCCTTCTCTGACTTCTGAAGGCACAGGGCACCCATGAGCTACACACCCATGAGTACACTACACATACTCTCAGGCAAAACATTAATACACAGAAAATGAAATAAATAAATCTAACACAATTAAGAAGAAAAAAAACCCCCAAAACTCCAGTTTGACTGCCTGCTGACACCTGTGTCTCCTCACTATTACATACTCCCGAGCCTAAGCACAATCTACTTAGTAATGAATGAGTTTAGAAAAAAAGAACCTCATATAATTTGTCAATAACATAAATGAATAACAATTTACCTCCAATCCTTACTTGTATGTTAATAGTGTTGAGATAACTTATTAGAAACTTCAAAAACATGAAGTATTTTAAAGGCAATTCATTGAGACAATTTATTTCTAGAAAAGTCTACTGTGGTGTGTGCATGTGTGAGTGTGTGTGTGTTTCTGTGAGTGCACATGTGTGAGTGTACACTCTCCTGCTCAGTAGTAGAGGAGGAAGGAAGAAAACACACTATGTATTTCTTTATAATATAAAAAAATTAATACTAGAAGTGGAGAGATGGGTCAGTGGTTCAAAGGATTTGTCTATAATTCCAGTTCCTACATTCTCTTCTGGCCTCGTAGGGCCAGGCACTCTATCTCTCTCTCTTTCAGGCATGTGTGAGAAAACGCAAAACAAAATTCATATACATAAAGAAAAATACCCTTGATACTTAATCCTAGGAACAATAGAGGACACTTGGCTTTAGTTAGGAGTGAGAGCAGGGAGGAACTGAGGGGGATGAGGGGAAGCAGGAGGAAGGAAGGAGTGAGGCTCAAAGACATCTGTAAAGACATCCCAGTACCTCCATACACATGTGCCCACAAAAATCCCGGAGCAGTGGAACATCTGTAAAGACATCCCAGTCCCTCCATACACATGTGCCCACAAAAATCCCGGAGCAGTGGAACATCTGTAAAGACATCCCAGTCCCTCCATACACATGTGCCCACAAAAATCCCGGAGCAGTGGAACATCTGTAAAGACATCCCAGTATCTCCATACACATGTGCCCACAAAAATCCTGGAGCAGTGGAACATCTGTAAAGACATCCCAGTACCTCCATACACATGTGCCCACAAAAATCCCAGAGCAGTGGAACATCTGTAAAGACATCCCAGTACGTCCATACACATGTGCCCACAAAAATCCTGGAGCAGTGGAACATCTGTAGCGACCCACTCTCCCCAAGACAGGCTCCATCTAGCTCAGTTTCAGAATCCTGGAGATCTTGTTTTGTGGAATGCTGCTCTCTCTGAGCAACACCCCCATCTTGTGGCCACTGGTGTACCGACCTCAGAATTCCTTCTCCCAGCGATGTTTGGTTCACAAGTGCCAAGCTTATAAAGTGTAAATGTTTCAGAAGTGTGTAAGTTGTAAAGACAATAATAATTGAGGCTAACTTCTGGCATTTGCTCACTAGGTCAGAGGCTGGACAGAAAAGTTTCCACTCTGGGCCTCAACTCCTGTGAAAAATGGCCTTGGTCAGGGCCTAATTGCTGACCAGTTCCACCAAGGACCCTTCTGTGCACACTTAACACCATTTGCTGTTTTGACATTTCTCTTGTACATTTCCTATGGTCCTGTGTAAGGCTTATTTCTCATTAGTCTCTTAACGAATGTTCTAGAGTATTCTAGAATACCTACCTTGACATTTTCAAATGTTAACTGGCAAGTGGAAGAAGCTCTGATCCCCATCTTGTTTTCCTTTTTCCCTATATGAAAACCTTCTGTATCTCGATCTACTAAGAAGCAGGTGATGCCTCTGTATCCCTAAAAAGATTTAAAATGTGATTATCACTTAGGCTTTTAAGATCCTTGCTTATAGAATTCAGAATAAGAAAACTAACAGGTTGCAGAGTTGGTTCATCAGTTAAGAGTATTATTGTCCTTCCAGAGTACCAGAGTTTGGTTCCCAGCACCCACGTGGTGGCTCACAACTGTCTGCAATTCTAGTTTCATGGGGTCCAGCTCCTTCTTCTGGCTTCCATGAGCCTCAGATAGGCATGCGGTTCATGATACATGCAGGCAAAACACTCACACACATAAAAAGAGTAAAAATAAAATGAAAACGAAAAAACATGGAGAGTTCAAGGTGAACCGAAAGTCACAGGGCTGGAGAGGCAGCTCAGCTGGGAAAGCGCTGCTATGCAGAGATGAGGATGTGTGTTTGGACCTAAGGACCCATGTGAAGAGCTGAGCACGGTGGCGTGTGCTTGCAACGGCTGTTCTAGGGAGGCAGAGACAGGTGAATCCTGGGGCTTGCTGGCCAGTCAGCCAAGCTTTAGCAGTGAGGCTCAGATCCCAATGGACCCAAGTGACCTTGCCTCAAAAAGAGCTAGGGGGGTGGGGGGTGGAGAGAGGACTCAGTAGTTAAGAGCACATACTGCTCTTGCAGGGCACTCAAGTTTGGCTCCCCGCACTACATGGGGTGGCTCACCACCACCTGTAATTCCAGTTGCCATAGATCTGACATCTTCTGGACTCCATGGGCACCTGTACTCATGTGCACATACCCCTACACAGACAAATACAAACACACATAGCTAAAAATTAATTTTAAAAAAATCAATCTTTAAAACAAAAGTGGCCAGTTCTTGAGAAACAGTGTCTGAGGTTGACTTCTGGTTTCCTCACAGATGTAAACACAAATACATACATGTACAAAAACAAAGGAAAAATAACATGGACTTTAGTAATAGATACTGAAGGACTCTGAATTGCAATATGTACATTACAAAACCAGAATAATTGGAGAACACGAGTTACTAAATCTATGCCAGACATGGTGGTTCACCCTTTAAGTACATCTCAGCACTTGGGAAGCTGAGGCAGGCAGATCTCCATGAGTTTGAGACTAGCCTGGTCTTCATATCAAGTTCTAGGATGGCCAGGGTTACCTAGAGAGGTGCCTTACTACTACCTGTACGTTTCCAGAAACCACAGTGGGTATTCAATTTTTATAATTAAGTATGTGATCATGAAACTATCATGTTTTAAATTCAATATTCTTAAATCAGAAGACAAAATTAAGCATACTTACCATTTTTGCTGTATGATTTTTTCCATCTGAATAAAATACTTTTAAAGTAATATTCTTCAGTGTATAAATGTATTTTATAAGTATTTAAATCCTTCATTATGACACAGAAAAACTGAAGTTCTACCCAATTAAAGATTAGGATATTAGGAGAGAAGTAATAAGTGGTCCTCTGTGTAATTAATCATTTTGTCAACAACGGTTATTTTAAATGAATAAGAGTGGGGAAAAACGGTCAATTCAACTCTCAGAGAATAAGTCCCTAAAAAGGGACTGAAAGAAGGAAAAGAACAAAAATAAAAGGTGAGAAGAGGGAGGAAAGATTTTCTTTCAACTTACCGAGGTGGGGTCCACATTTGCAAAAACCAGGAAGATGTCTGCGTGTTCAGCATTGCTGATCCACATCTTGGACCCATTGATGATATAGTAATTTCCATTTTTATCAGCTCTTGTTTTCAAAGCAAAAGAGTCGCTACCAGCTCCAGCTTCAGAAAGGCAGAAGCTCCCTAACTATACATGTGAGAGGGGAAAAAACCAAATTAATTGTATTTATTCTTTGCATTTTTGAGGGGGTTATATTTTTCAAGACAGGGTTTCTTTGTGTAGCGCTGGCCATCCTAGGAACTCACTCTGTAGACCAGGCTGGCCTAGAACTCAGAGATGCACCTGCCTCTGTCTCCTGAGTCCTGGGATTTAAGGTGTGTACTGCCAATGCCCAGCTTTAAAAATGGACATTTGTAAGTCAAACATTCAGTTACTTTTCAAAAAAAAAAAAAAATCTATATTTGGGCTGGGCATGGTGGCCCATGCCTTTAATCCCATCACTCAGGAAGCAAAGGCAGGCAGATCTCTGTGAGTTCAAGGCCAGCCTATATAGTAGGTTCCAGACTAGCCAAGGCTACATAGTAAGACCCTATATTAAAAACAAGTCTATATTATCAAAATAGACTTGTGATTATTATTTTTCAAAAGCACCCTTACTATTTAAGATAAAATAAGGACTTAGGAACACATGCTTGCTGTGTAGCATTTCCTACACATTAAGACTTCCCATGGCACACTTCGAGTCACTAGCCATCTCCGAACTCAGGTAGATGATGCAGGGAGATCACTGGAAGTTTGAAGCCAGAAAAAAAAAAAAAAAAAAAAAAAAAAAAAAAAAAAAAAAAAAAACATGCTTAGCTGTATTAAATTCTAGTAGATAGTTGTCCTGGCTGTGTTTGTGTGCCAACTTGACACAAGCTGGAGTCATCAGAGAGGAAGGAGCCTCAGTTGAGGAAATGCCTCTATAAGATCCAGCTGTAAGGCATTTTCTTATTTAGTGATCAATGGGGGAGGGCGCAGCCCATGGTGGGTGGTGCCATCCCCCAGCTGGTGGTCCTGGTTTCCGTAAGAAAGTGGGCTGAGAAAGCCTTGGGGAACAAGCCAGTAAGCAGCACCCCTTCATGGCCTCTGCATCAGCTCCTGCCTCCAGAATCCTGCCTGGTTTGAGTTCCTGTCCTGACTTCCTTCAGTGATGAACAATTCTGAAGTGTAAGCCAAATAAACCCTTTCTTACCCAACTTGCATTTTGGTCAGGGTGTTTCGTTGAAGCAATAGAAACCCTAACTAAGACCAAAGTGATCTCAACAAAGGGACTGGAAATTAACTGAAACAGAAGTGCTGATGTCTTTTGAGACAGGGTCTCACCACACATCCCAGGCTGGCCTGGAAACTGCTATGCAGCCTAGTCTGGCCTCAAACAAGCAGCCCTCTTGCCTCAGCCTTTGAGTACTAGGATTACAAGCATGCACTGCCATGCCTAGCTAAAAGGAATTGTCTGATGATTATTTCCTAAATTTCCACATGATAAATGAGACGTAGAATGTATTTCTCCGGTAGCAGCAATTTATCGAGCCTTGCTTGGTTGATTGATGGCGCTGCATTGTGGTCTCGCGTAATTAAAGTCAATATCGCAGTTACTTTTCTCCTGAAAATATTGTAAACTCAGACTCAATCCATCTCAACAAGTCATTTCAACTCACTTTTTCTGTAGCCAGTTTAGGCAAATAGGTAGCCTTCTGTTCTTCTGTGCCGAGTTTTTTAAACAGGTTGTTGACTATTGTGTTCTGGATGTCACACAGAAGGGCCACAGATGCGTCCACCTTGGCCAGCTCCTCGATCACTATGACGGAGCAGAAAAAGGAAGCGCCTGTGCCTCCATGTTCAGCATCAATTCCAATGCCCATCAGCTAAAGCAATGACAGAGAGGAGAGAGGAGACAGGTCAGGAACGCCGTTTAGACTGGGAAACTTCTTGCAAGTAAAAATTCAAAAATAAATTGTAAACACAAAAATGACCTGGGGCCCCTTATGCTAGGCAAGCACTTTACCACCACCCGAGCTACAGTCACGGCCCGTCATATATATTCTGAACTTTAAAATTTTTAATTTTATATAGCTTAATTTATTATTATTAATAATAATATATTTATAAATAGAGAGAGTTTAATTTGATATAGCTATTTTGCTATAAACAACAGTCTATTAAAAAACCCTAGGTTTTTTTGGTTTGCTTTTTTTTTTTTTTGAGAAGGATGAAATTTATGCTCGATGTGTTCCCCCACCCCCACTTTGGGCCTGGGATAACAAAGACACAACATGCCTTGAATAAGGAAAGGTAAGCATGATCTGATGGTCTTTCTTATTAAGGACTGCATGGGATGTCTTGGGATGTCAGCACAGGCTCCTGTACACTGATTTGATGTAATAAGCGAATGCACAAGAGTAACCAGCTCCCAGTGGACCTGTCTACAGCTCTAGTTGGCACAGTATCTGCTAAGCAAGCCTTTCTACTTGACCTTTTCAGTCGAGACAATGACTACACAATCATCCATTTGGGGCCACTTTGGCAAGTCCAAGATGGGGAGCAGACAACACGTGGTAGTATTTGAGTGACACACTAACAAATCACAGGTGCTGACACACAAGACCAAGTGTTAGCCAAGGCTTCCCAATAGGTGGCCATTTTATCTCAGCGCCTACGTCAGGGACATGAAATATCCTTAGTCCTGCTCTATGTGTGTGTAATTGTCCTTATTTTAGGAAAGGAACATGACATATACAAATGGCTCAAGACCTGCATCTGGTAGCCGAAGGGATGATGCTCCCTTTCTCTCTGGGCTCTCCTAGAATAGCACTGCTGAGTGAGTTAGGACTCTGGCTACATGTTTCAGGTTGATGATGTAGCTGACATGAAGGCACATACAGGAAGGATGAAAGCTGCGGTGTGACAGAAGTGAAAGGGATTTCCCATCGTGAGCAATTGTTAGCAACACTGCTTCTCTAGAAAAGTCACTAGTGCTCTTTAACTGAAAATATGTGGCAGGTGACTGACACTGGACTGTAGAGTCAGGAGGCAGGTGAGCTACTATAAGAGCAGTTTATGGAGGTGGACAGTGAGTGCACATGGCCTCGAATACAAGAACTACTACCACAGGAGAGCAATTTTCAAACTGTGAGACCACCAAAGGTCTCCCCACAGAAGCCAGAGAGTCTGTCAATGATGAGAGCAGAACTGAGCTGGAAGATAAACCATGGGGCCTTTGTCTTACACACTAGGCTTCTGTGTGGTTCAGTATGTCTCCATACAGGATTCCATTTTCCTAAGTGTTTCATTGATAACAGAAAGTTAGCAAAATTATCAAAAGCTGATCCCATTAAAGCAAGGAGAAATTAAATTATACGGCTAAGTGCCAAAAGTCACTTTTCAGTAAGGTGACAGACAAGACAAGGGAGGTAGTGCCGAACAGAGTGACTAATTCTGGCGCATCCTTAGTATTAAAAAAAAAAAATCTATTTGCACCTAGAGAAGGGAGACACAGGAATAAGTATGATGACTGTTTTGCTTTGGTTTTTTAAGACAGGGTTTCTCTGTGTAGCCCTGGCTGTCCTGGAACTCACTCTGTAGACCAGGCTGGCCTTGAACTCACAGAGATCCTCCTGCCTCTGCCTCCCAAGTGCTGGGATTAAAAGCATGTGCCACCACTGCCTGGCTTAGTATGGTGACTTTTAAGACGTTCTTCCTTGGAGTTTCCACACTGACAACACCCCACTCATGTCCAGATTAATTCTACTATAATCTATTTTCTATGTCAGACTCTCAAGGAAGGGCTATGTGAATTACAAAGCTGGAAATCTGGTTAATGTGGAACTCAGATAACAGAAGTGCTTTAAGACTGCCACACACACAAGAAACCACACACAGTGTCTATGATGTAATTGTTGGATGGAGCTAGCCAGTTCTTTGTTGCAGCTGCCCTCGGCACTATAGGATGTTTTACAATTTAAAATATCAGTTCAGTTAAAAACCTTTAACTGTATAAAATCAACTAAAACCTTAACTGAAAAGAAACACAGATACTTATGACTAGGAGTGAGGAATTCTCTTTGCTTATCATAACCTCTCAATTGAAAAGTCTGCATATATTTTAATATATAAAATGTATTTAAAAGTAATTGGGCCAACACAAAATGGACTTGGTGTTATTTGTGTGCTTTTCGTTTTGTATGGGTATCTTTTGTCTTTTGTTTTGTTTTGTTTTTTGAGAGGGAAAGAACGTGAAGCTAGGTGGTTAGGGAGGTGGGGGGAGACCTGGGAGGAGCAGGGGGAGGGAAAAGAATAGGATAAAAATACATTGTGTGAACAAATTTAAATAATAAAAAGTTTGAAATGAGAATTATGAAACATATACCCCTTGTTGAAATAATCCTTGTATCACTGACTTCTCCATTTTTGAATTTTCATCCATAGTTGAAACCAGAGGAGCAATTTGTTCCTGCGCAAATTTTTTGACTGTGGTAGAAAAAGAATTGCTGGTAAATCTATGTTTAAGTAATAAAACAGATAGCTTTAAGAAAGAAAATAGCTCATTAACAGTTTGTTGATAAACTTCTACTTTTTAACCAATAAATTAAAATACACATGACTATATTTAGTCTTTTCTCTTTCAAAATAGAAATTAGAACTTCCTTCTTTAAATACAGAAAAAGCAATCCCCTAATCCCCTTCAGAGCAAAAACATAAAAATAAGCCAGGCGGTGGTGGCACACGCCTTTAATCCCAGCACTCGGCAGGCAGAGCCAGGCGGATCTCTGTGAGTTCGAGGCCAGCTTGGTCTCCAAAGCGAGTTCCAGGAAAGGTGCAAAGCTACACAGAGAAACCCTGTCTCGAAAAAAATAAAAAAATTTTAAAAATATATAAAAATAATATGGTAGGCACAAAATGAAAAGTGAAAGCCTTATTCTCCTGTCTTGGATTTTCAGTTCATTTCCCCAAAGGTAACCATTTTAAACTTGTATACTCCTGAAAGCTCCCTTTAGCCTTCTGTACAGCTCTGTCTAGACACTCTGCCTATCGGTTTCCTTCTCTTACACAAAGCAGCCAGAAGACACAGTCAACCCTCTCCTCACTTTCCTTCTCCTCCTCTTATCCTTTTATTACAATTTTTTTGAGACAGAATTTCACTGTGAAGCCCTGGTTGTCCTGGAACTCCCTATGAGACCAAGCTGATCTTGAACTCACATAGATCTGCTTGCTTCTGCCTTTGGAATGCCAGGATTAAAGGCATGCATCACCATGCCAGATATCTGTTGTCTCCCTACTTATACCTTGGTTCTCTTTCTCCATCAGCACATTGCCCATCTAACATCTTTTAATAGCTGCATGGCCACACACAGGAAGGTTTCTCTGTCTAGTACTAAGAATGTTCTGGGGCAGGACAGGCAGGCAGGTCTTTGTTGTGGTGATGCTTGCCCTGTGCATTGTAGAACGGTTAGCACCATGTCCTTCCCTCCAGGGCTATATAAGAGACTGGCAATGAAGCAGCTTCTGGGAAGAACTGGAGAATCAGGGAACAGGGATGGGGAAGCCTTAATCTGTAACCTAGCCTTTTATTCTGCTGTTGTTTTTATATTGGTATATTTACCTTTTTTTTTTTTTCAAAAAATTGTATGAAAAATTCCACTCTCAGGACTGTAAATCCCAGCTACTTTGGAGGCTGAGATAAGAAGGTTACTTGAGCCCAGGGGTTTGAGACCAGTGTGGGCAACATAGCAAGATCCTGTTTCAAAAATAAACAAACTCCCTTCAAGCCCCCCCCCCCAACCCCCAAACAGAGCAAAGACAACAGAGATCAACATATCTTCCAGGCTGTCTTGTATAGTTTCCCATTGTAGACCCAACCCATAACCAGAGGGCTAACGGGATGAAGTTGAGAAATTTACTGACCTATTTTCTTCATCATCATTTCCTCATCAGAAAAGGTCTGCAGAGGTGCAAAGGGCAGTGCGTTATTTGTTATACTGAGTTGAGCTTCTGGCTGCGAGGATTTTAGGACACGAGGAATTTTCCAAGAAGACAAGCCAGTTGGGAAGTTTCTTCGTAGCTTTAGGAACGGCTGCAATAGAAGAAGGGACATAACACATAGGAGGAAGCAATTTGAACGTTAGTTTCTTTGGGGATAACTTTATCATGCATTCTTAAGATGTACTTATATGTATGTGTGTTTATGTCTATGTGAGTTTATTTATACCACATCTGTGCCAGTGCCAGTGGAAGAGGGCATTGGGTGCCCTGGATCTAAAGATCTTGATGGTTGTGAGCCGCATGATATGGGTGCTAGGAACTAAACCCGGGTCCTCTGCAAGAACAGTAACCACTCTTAACCACCGAGCCATCTCTCTAGTCCCATCACTGTTTCTTATATCCTACATCTATATTTCAAAATAAGAGAGCTGAATTTAGTACATTTTAAAATTCACTGTCTTTTAAACACAAATGAATATTGTATGGTAACTCCTTTATCCATCAATGAGCTACTCTAAATAACTCTCTAATTAAATATTTATTTTTATTTTTAATTCTGTGTATGTGTGTGTGTGGTCTGTGTGTAGGTATGCGCACATGAGAGCCAGTGCCCACAAAGGCCAGAGGTGTCTGATCCCCCTGGGGCCAGAGTGACAGGCAGTTATGAGCCAACTGATGTGGGTGCTGGCAATTGAATTTGGGTCCTCTGAAAAAGCACAGCAGTGCCCTCCTTCCATCTCTTCCTCCCTCCCTCCTCTCCTCAGGGTCTCTATGTATAGCTCCTGCTATGCTGGAACTCACAGAGGGAGCTGGAGAGATGGCTCAGAGGTTAAGAACACTGGCTGCTCTTCCAGAGGTCCTGAGTTCAATTCCCAGCAACCACATGGTGGCTCACAACCATCTATAATGAGATCTGGTGCCCACTTCTGGCATACAGACATACATGCAGGCAGAACACTGTATACATAATAAATAAATAAATAAATAAGTGAATGAATGAATGAATGAATGAAGTGGGCTTCCCACTTCAAATGATTAAACAAACAAACAAACAAAACAAAATAAAAAACCTCACCGAGATTCGGCCTGTCTCTGCCTCCTGGGACTAAAGATGTGTCTGGCTTCCCAGACCTGTTCCCAACACTGAGCCATCTCGCTGGGCCTAGCTAACCTTTAGCCATGGAGGAATCAAGTCTCTAGACTTGTTCTCTGAGCACATTTGTCACTTCACCAACTTCTTGGATAAGCTAGGAGCACTGCAGGGGGTGAGATTTTAGCTCTGAGCTCTGACCTCTCGGCTTTCCCTTTCACATTGGTTCTGTGTTTCTTATTTTAATAAGACGGTTGGTTACATCTACAGGAGTACAATACCCCTGTTGTCTCTGACTAACCACTGTCAGGATGGGGAGACAAGGTAGGCAGGACAAGGCTTAAGGAAACAGGCTTTGGAGTCTAAAGGAACTAGGCTTAAATCTTAACTTTGGACATGCAATTTTGGCAAGTGATTTCATTGTTTTTGGAGGGTATGGTGGTTTGCATAAGAATGTCTCCCATAGGCTCATATATTTGAATGCTTAGTCACCAGGGAGTGGAACTGATTGGAAAGGTTAGGAGATGTGTCCTTGCTGGAGTAAGTGTGGCCTTGAGAAAGGACATGTGCTGCTGGGGGATGGGCACTGAGGTTTAAAAACCCATGTCAGGCCCAGGCTCTCTCTGTCTGCTTGCAGATCAGGATGTAGCTCTCAGGTATTCTCCAGCATCACACCTACCTGCCTGCCTGCCTGCCTGCTTGGGTGCCTGCCTGCCACCATTTTCCCTGCCATGATGACAACGGACTAAGCCTCAGAAATGATAAGCAACCCCCTAATTAAATGCTGTCTTTTATAAGAGTTGTCTTGGTCATGGTGTCTTTTCACAACAATGGAACAATGACCAAGAGGAGTACAAGTGATTTTTTTTTTTTAATGTCTCAGGTAAAATCTCTAACAATCTTAGTTTCTATTCTTGTAAAACGCAGGTAAATTCTTGGAGTCTTGTGAGGATTAATAAAACAACCTATGTAAAAGGTTTATCACAGTGTCATTTAGTAGGCGCTCAATAAACACCGTGACTAGTTCTACTACAGCTACTTAGAGTCCAGTTGTGTGGCGGCAGTACTGTTGGAGATGGTAGTAAGAATACCAACTGTTGGCTGCCAGTGCTGGCTGTGGCAGTTGGAACGTGATTGGCCCCCATGATCTCATAGGGAGTGGCATGATTAGGAGGTGTGGCTTTGTTAGAGTGGGCATGGTCTTGTTGGAGGAAGTGTGTCACTGTGGGAGTGGACTTTGAGGTTTCCTATGCTTAGGATACAGTCCAGTGTCTCAGTCGACTTCCTATTGCCTGCAAAATATAGTACTCTAAGCTATTCCTCAGCACCATGTCCGCCTGCATGCTGCCATGCTCCCCGCCATGATAAATGGACTGAACCTCTGAAACTGAAAGCGAGTCACCCCAATTAAATGTTTTTCTTATATGAGTTGCTGTGGTCATGGTGTCTCTTCACAGCAATAAAAACACTAAGACACTGCCATCTTCGGGCTTCTCTGTTGGAGTGGTCCAACCCCTTAACAAATGTAACATCACTATGGTGACGCGCACTCTCTCGGTGTTTTGTTCATACATTCACTAGCTCAGGGAAAAAGACACAGAACCACTCTGTTTGAACCCATCATCAATCTTTGTTGCATGTCACTGATTCTTTGTAATTGTATGCTGAAGTACAAACATATTCTGCTTAGGATCCACCTGGGCAACAGAACCATAGGCCAGGGAAGAAAAACATGTGTTGCTACTTTTTTTTTTTCTAGTTCGTTTTTGTTTTGTTTTGTTTTCAGAATTAGAAAATAGTTTAGGGAAAAGTTGCCCAAATAACACCCTTTGTCATTAAAATCAGAATTGTGACAAGAACTTTAGATTGAGAAGAAAGAGGGGGTGAAACACATTATTTTCCTCTTGATGAGACAGATAAGGAGAAAAAGGAACAGGAAATGGGAAGCGCAAAGGGGCTCCAGCTGGGAAGGAATGCTGCTAATAGCCAAGGAAGGCAAGGTGTAGCAGCCGGCTCAAGGAGGAAAGGATGGAGAAGTGGAAATATGGGAGTGGGGGAGAAATAAATACAGGGCAATTTTGCTCAGTGCTGGTGATGGAGTCTTGGATTGTGCCCTCGATATATAGTCCAAAGAATGAAAGAATGAGCCAACTACCTCCATAAACCGCCTGTGAAACTCGCCTATCCATTTCAAAACCTGCAATACACTGGCCTACATTTCTCATTTCTAGGGGAGGTTATTTACTTCACTGAGCCCACTACAGAATTCTTTCTGTCTCTTAGTCAATATATCACCTTTGTACCTAAGTTGATCTTTAAAAGAAAGCCCACCGCAGAGAAACTTAAGAAGCCAGTGGGTCTTACCATAATACCTATTTTTCCTGCTGACACAGTCATGAGCCCTCTTAGTCTCGATATCACTGCTGACAAAGCACACACCAGTTCAACCCACCAACAATGACTTCAGGTTCCAGAGGAGATAACAGGCAAATGAGCTTTTAAAAAGTTCAAAACGGTATACAGTCATCATAAAACACGAAGACTAAGTGTTGTGAATAGAATCCATTTCTGGCCAAAGCATCAAGAGCGAGATCTTTAGTCTCTTGGTAGTTGATAATAAAGGAAAGGAAATTTGTCCTCCTCTTGCCTTTAGCCGCTCAACTAGGATTTCACTGTTGATTTTTCTAATGCCCCTATGCTTTGGCATTGACCACAGTCATTGCATTTTGGTATCCACTCCATCAAAATGATTTTCTACAGCTAGAAGCCATTGTACCACATCACTTTTTTTTTTTTATGTACAGAGCAGCAATTGTTACTTAAATGGCATAATGGTTATTTATGTCTTGCCAAATCCTTTCCTTAGCTCCAGTCTAATACGTTTCTACACAGCTGGCCGGAGAGTTCTGATGTACTACGGCTAGAACGATCAAGTCCATGAACTTGGGGAAGGATGAGGAGTGGCATCTTTAGTTCATTAACAGCTGACAAAAATATAGCATTTAAAAAAGTGTGAATGTGGGCAACATATTTTGGTAATACTAGCAATAAATGTGACTCTGCCAAAAGAAATCACAGCCATTTTCATATCACACCTATTTAGTACCAATATCTTGAAATATATTTTTGTTCATCACTTATGGCAAAATTACAGTGGTTATTAGAACGACTGCTAGGCTGTATTTAAAAAGCACACACTGCTCAATCACATTAAGACATTTTATAACTGTTTCATTATAATTGATTTCCTTTATAATGCAGTATCTTTTATTTTATGCATTTTAAACATTTTGAGGAAAGGTCTATAAACTTTTACTACACTGCCACATATGCTGCGCTCAAGGTGCTGGAAAGCTAAAAATGCTTGACTGTAGAATGTTCTGGCAAATCTGTTATTATTCATGTTACATTTATCCATTGTGTCAGTTAGGACCCCCTTTCCACTATGCTTGAGCATAATGAAGTGTTGTTTTAAATGTTCCTAGAGTGCTTCAATATCCAACTGCATTTCTAGCCCAGGAAAGGCGAAGAACACATTGCAGAAGCCATGTTGACCTGCAAAGACTCAGTCAGACTTGCAAAAAAAGAGATTTCAATACACATAGTTGCATTTTGTCCTAAATCCCTATAGCCACTGTTTTTCTGCCCTGCATGCCATCCTGGCTCCTACCTCTCTGAGACAGATCCAGAAGTGTATCTGTGTCTATCCCCTGCTGACACAGGGCATGAGGAAAGTCTGCTTTTCCTGATGCTGAAACCACTTTTCCCCTTTCCTAGATGCACGGGAACTTTGTTTTCCTCTTGAAACTGTTCTTGCACAGTCTCCCTTCCTAGAGTAAGGAGGAAGGGTCCCTGAACTTTCCACTAAAATTTGAGAATGTTACAGCGCTATCTTCTTGGGGGAAGGACAATGAAGAGAGGCTCTTCCTCTTCAGACTCAGGAAAGCTACCAAAGGTACCCTTTCTACCCTTGACCCTTGTTCTGCCCTCCTGGACAACTACCCTGATGTACCAGGTCCATCACAAATATTCTTTCCATCCAACACCTACCAGGAGCTTAGGACATTTCAGTCCAGAGGCCAACTCAGGTGACATTCTGGTCATGACCTCTTCTCATATCCAGTGAATCCCCCACTTGCACACAATGTTATTGTGCATCTGCTCTGAGATGTCACTCACTACTGCTGCCTCTTAAGGTCTCTCTATCTGACCACAGCCTCAATACCTGTCCCCTGGCTTTTCTGATAAAATATGGTGCTAAACTTGTTCTAGCATGTCACCAGATGTTCAAGCCTATCAACAAATCTATTTTTTTTGCCTCCAGCTGAGATCCCATGTTGACCTTTACAAACATCATTTCACAATACTGGAAACATTCTTACCCACATTTTCTCCTTCTTTAACAACAATCTCTTTATGCTG
The DNA here is from genome assembly GCF_049852395.1 of Peromyscus maniculatus bairdii. Taxonomy (NCBI): domain Eukaryota; kingdom Metazoa; phylum Chordata; class Mammalia; order Rodentia; family Cricetidae; genus Peromyscus; species Peromyscus maniculatus. Next base: position 141,820,890 of record NC_134852.1, on the reverse strand, counting down.
CTGAGAACTTATCTTCCCTTTCCTAGATCAAGGGCAACTTTTCTTTTTTTTTTTTGCAAAGCTTTGTCTGGAATAACTTATAAATGAGTTGTGAAAGTTCTTTTTCACTACCCCTCGCCCAGTTTCCTTAAGTGAACCCTTTTGAAATGCAAGAGTTAAAACTTAACTAAGATGAAAATGTATTACAACTCAGTGGCGATAGGGTGGTATTAAGATGTGAGGCCTCTTAGAGGTGGATGAGGCCGAAGGACTCCCCCCTTGTGAATGGACTCAAATGCCTTTGTATTAGTTACTTTTCTCATCATTGTTACCAAACACCTTCCAAGAAGCAATAGAAAAGATGTATTTTGTTTGGCTCGCTGTTTAAAGATGCCTTCCACGAGATAGCAGCGCTAAGATGTGCTGGTGGGAGTGGCCAGTGGGTATGGTGACAGAAACAGGAAACTTTGCTTACGTTTTGATGGCTCAGGAAGCAGAGATGGGACAGGAAGCAGGCAAGGCTACACGTTTCAAAGCCACCCCGGAGACCTACTTCTTCCAACTAGTCTCGAACTCCTAAAGGATCTACAACTTTTCAAAACAGCATCGCCAGGTGGAGACCAAGTGTTCACACACATAAGCCTGTGAAGGCATTTTATATCGAAACCATACTACCTTATAAAAGATACTTTAAACAGTATTCCACTCACTTCCCCTCTGAGTCAGTCATGTGAGGTCACAGGGTTCTCAGCAAGGAAGTCCACACAAGGTAATCTAATCTGTTAGAACTTCAAGTACTATACTGAGTAAGTATGGGGAGAGCAAACAGCCTTGCCTCGTTCCTGATTTTAGTGGAATTGCTTTGAGTTTCTCTCCATTTAATTTGACGTTGGCTGTTGGCTTGCTGTAAATTGCCTTTATTATGTTTAGGTATGTTCCCTGTATTCCTTATCACTCCAAGACTTTTATCATGAAGGGATGTTGGATTTTGTCAAATGCCTTTTCTGCATCTAGTGAGATGATCATGTGGTTTTTTTTTTCTTTGAATTTGTTTATATGGTGTATTACATTGATGGACTTTCGTATGTTGAACCACCCTTGCATCCCTGGGATGAAGCCTACTTGATCATGGTGGATAATTGTTTTGATGTGTTCTTGGAGTCTGTTTGCCAGTATTTTAGTATCAATGTTTATGAGGGAGATCGGTCTATAGTTCTCTTTCTTTGTTGTATGGTAATCTAATCTGTTGGTGAGTTGCTTTTGGCCTAACCAGACTTCAGAACTATAAGAGAATAAATATCTGATCTCTAAGTCGCCTACTGTCTGGCACTCTGTTAAAGCATTATAAACAGACTAAGATGCCATATTTATAGTAAGACATAACAGTTCTACTTTAGTCATAGGTACAAGTACACACGTACAAAGGATACAGTGAAGTTAGCAAAAGTATAAAAAAATTAAAGTAAATTAAATATTAATGAAGAAATGGCTAAATTTTTGTGCTATATTGATTCAATACAGTATTTCATAGCCATCAAGGCAAACCATGGATATAATATATATCAACATGGGCCGGGTAGTGGTGGCACATGCCTTTAATCCCAGCACTCGGGAGGCAGAGCCAGGCAGATCTCTGTGAGTTCGAGGCCAGCCTGGGCTACAGAGTGAGTTCCAGGAAAGGTGCAAAGCTACAGAGAAACCCTGTCTCAAAAAACCAAAAAAAAAAAAAAAAAAAAAAAAAAAAAAAACTTGACAAAAATTTTAATGTTAAAACGTATTCTCTAAAATTGTGTTTATGTGTAGATGTGCAGCCTGTATGAGTATATTTGCTTATAGGATCCCATGTCAGCCAGATGAGGGAGTCAGATCCCTTAAGTCACAGGTGGCTGGGCCCTGGGGACAAAACCCAGGCCCTCTGCAAGGGCAGTAAGTGCTCTTAACTGCCGAGCCATCTCTCCAGGATCTGTTGAAACTTCTTTTTTTTTTTTTTTTTTTTTGGTTTTTCGAGACAGGGTTTCTCTGTGTAGCTTTGTGCCTTTTCCTGGAACTCACTTGGTAGCCCAGGCTGGCCTTGAACTCACAGAGATCCGCCTGGCTCTGCCTCCCGAGTGCTGGGATTAAAGGCGTGCGCCACCCTCGCCCGGCTCTGTTGAAACTTCTTAATGTGCATATAAAATGCTAGAAATAAGTTTTAGGTAACACATTCAACATAATATTTAAGAATTATTTCTTGGAAATTTTTAAAAGTTATATATAATTAAACTAGATAAACTGGTTTATTCTGGAAACATTTCCCAATAACTGACTTCCCTCCCTCTATGGTCAGGAGAACAATGACTTTCCCTGAGGATGCCTTATAAGGCAAGGTCCTCAACACACCCAAGACTGTTTCAAACAAGGAAGATTAACTGTAGGATAAGACTGGTATGGCTCAGAGCTCAGATATATTTTACCCCCAGGCTACTACTGTCCTTGAGTCCATTGACCTCCCTAAAATCATTCTCAGTGACCTGCCCTTCCCCCTTTATCGGTAGTTTTGATTTCCACACTCTTTCGATCTGTGGTCTGAAAATAGTAAATGGAAAAGTTGCAGAAATAAACCATATACAGTTTTAAATTGCAAACCATACTGAGTAACGAAGTTTCCCATTACCTTAACTCGTCCAGCTGGCCCACTAATAACTGTGTGGACAGCCAGGTTATCAAACAGACTGTCGGCCATATGGCAGCTGTTTTGTGCAGTTCAGAGAATGATCTATAGGACCTGTTCTTTTGGTTTTCAATGAGTGACTTTATTAAGTAGATAGGGAGCAAAAGGTAAAAGAATAAATAGTGAGTAGTAGATAAAGAGACAGATGGCAAAACATTATCAAACTGGGCACTGGAGTAACCTGATTGAGAAAACAAACAAAAAGTAATGTCATCAAATCAGGTGGTTTACAAACCCCTATGAGAAAGAACTGGGGAATCCCCTTCAAACAGGGAGCTAGAATTCCAGACTGAGAGAGTCTTGGACAAAGCAGAATATCTGCTGGGTAACGTTTTCAAGAAAAAGAACAAATAGCAAGCAACAGGCAGAGAACATCCAATCAAGTGCTTACGAACATCCAGCAGATATCAACTGGCCAAAGGGTCAGCAATCCTCCACAGAGAGAAAGAATCCATGTTCTCTCCACGGATGAGCTCCAGCACCGCCGCACCTCTTCCTAGTCTCACTGTAAGCGTTTTTATATTATAGCATAAACAGCAGTAACCTGGGTTGGGAATGGCTTATCGTCTAACTGTGTTTACTTCGGGGCTGTTCTTCCCTCTCCCTGTCACAGAGGTGGGGGAGACAACCTTGCCTCCAGAGCCAGCCTCTCAGTGAGCACAAATAGCACATGACAGCTTACCAATATAATGTACATCACAACAGTGCTTATGTTTAAATAACTTACATTTTCTAATAATGGCCCTAAAGTTTGAGAGAAGTCAGCCAGGCAGTTTGGATGTGCCAAAGAAATTAGTATTTCCTTTAAATGAAAGGTTACAGTTCCTACCTTAATAAGGAAAGAAAAACAAAACCAAACAAATGTTGAAGTTGCTTGGATCTATAATAAAAACAAATGATCCATGAAACTGTGAAGAAGTAAAAAGAAATTCATCCTTCTTTTACTGTAGCATCTCAAGCCACAAAAGTAATGGGCACAGAGTGACGTGTGTGGCATATAATGCTCTAGAAAGGGCATTATAGACATCGGTACCGCGCACAGGTTCAGATATCTATTGGGCATTTAGGAAAATACACTTTGCAGAGGAGGGGAACTATCGCAGTCTTCTAAAATTTCCAGCATTTCCCACTTCCTTCTCCTCTGGGAAGAGGGCATAAGCAGGGAACACAAATAAACCTTCTAGTTTTACTTGCTTTTAGTTGACTGTGAGAACATCACTAATTTTGGAGGTCACACACCTGAGCTTTGCTATAGATGACACCTCTGACTGAGGCTACTCAACAGGCTAAAACAAGGGTATTGTTGTTTTTTTTTTTTTAAAGTAGAACATTTGAAAACTTCAGATAAATTCAAAATGTGGATCATCTAACACAAAACATGTCATTTGCTGCTTAATTTTTTTAAACTAAAAGCAGACATATAAGAAATATTTGGTTTATAAGCGTCCACCGATGGCCCAAGAGCCACATGCAGCCCAAGATGGCTATGAATGCAGATCAATACCAAAATCAAATACTTATTTAAAACATTGTGAGATTTTTTTATCACACACACACACACACACACACACACACACACACACACACGGTTTATTTTTATTTTTGAATTATGTGTGTAGGCATGTGCAAGTGAGTAAGGGGCCCAAAAAAGCAGAGGTATCAGATTCCTGGAGCTAGAGTTTAGGTGGCTATAAGCCATGAACATGGGTGCTAGAGATTGAACCCAGGTCCTCCGTAAGAGCAGAGGTGCTCCCAGTCACTGAGGATCTCTCCAGCTCTGTTATGTGTGTTTCTGCAATACGTTTTTAAAGCTTCATAGGAGAGTTCTTGAACAAGAACTCTATAGATGACAATGTCATGCAAAATAAATGTATGCTTTTGCAACTGCTGGACCCAGCTTGGACACCGCTGGATTTAATGTATGCCCAAGACATTCTTTGTCCAGTGTAGCCCACAAGTTTGGCTATAGCTGATCTAAAGAATCACAATATTTAGTAAACAAAGGTTCTCATTATGATAAGGACATTCTGGCATGTAAGAAGGAGGCATGCTGAGAGATGGAGATAGTATTGAGCCTGGATATATCTCAGCACAGTCTTTCTGCTCACTGTGGTCCTTCTTTCCTTTCCAATGAGTCCTTCCACATACCTGGTTTCCCTAAGACAGGCCTGAGACAACAGTCTGTTTTCTTAAAGTATCGGCCCCTGAAACCCGAGTTACTGAATTCTCTCTTTCCTGACTCCCTCTTGTCTGTAATAAACTTGTATGCCTCTTCTGTTCATCTCTTTACTGTCTGTTTCAGAAGGCTCGAGTACCAAACATTCAGAGGGTGCATGTCCATGTCACCTGGGGAGCTTAAGGACAAAAGAGCTACCTGAACCCCACCATGAGGTTTGGGCTTCCTTACATGCAAAAGTCCTCCCAGATAACTAATATGAAACCTGGTCTAAAATTTGCAGGGTTTTGTCTTAGTCTGGCCAAACACCTTAGGTTAGGCTTTTATACTTTCTCTTAGAGTCACTCATGTAACTCCTTGTAAAGTCCAGTGTTAGCAAAAGCACCCCACTAAGTCAGTTCAGTCAGAACCCCCACTTGATATCTGATCATCTTTCATATCTGAACAAGATTCTCTTCTACTCCTTATCAGGGGATGTCTGATCATTCTGGCCCGTCTTTAGCAGAAATCATGTAATATCAATTTAGCCAGTATTGCTCCTATACCTGCTGTTTTCTATCATTTTCTACCCACAGACCACATTATCAGAATGTCTGAAATAAAATATTAGTGACATCAAATGGCCAGGGTAATGAGAACATGAAACCCACCATTGCTGGTGGGAATATGAACTCATATAGCTGCCCTGGAAAACAGCTTAGCAATTCTTAGAAGTGTGCACATATCATATGAGCCAGCAGCTGCACCTTTGAAAACACACACACACACACACACACACACACACACACACACACACACACACGCACGCACACACGCACACGAAGTATATATCAGACATCAGTGCAAGCCTGTGAATCAATCCTTCTCCCTGGGATAAGGGGTGTGTGTGTGACTACAGTATTCCTACCTTTGACAAAAAGAAGGAAGTAGGCAGGGCTTTCGAGGAAAACACAGACACTGACCAGTGAGATGGCTCAGGTGGAACAGGCACACAATGCCTGCCTGATGACCTGAGTTTGATCCCTGGGACCTACACCATAGAAGGAATAAACTGACTTCTGAGAACACAGATATATCTCTGTAGGAAATTTGAATGGATTTTTAGGGAGGAAATGACCACTTCTAAGAAAGGCTTTGGGCTGGCAAGATGGTTCAGTGGGTAAAGGTGCTTGCTGCACAAGTCCAGCAATTCCCAAGCCTACAGGAAGATGAAAGGAGAGACTTCTACACCCATGTCCACACAAATATCACACACCGAGTTCAATTCCCAGAACCTACAGAAAGATGAAAGGTGAGACTTCTACATGCATGTCCATCCACACAAACATCACACACTGAGTTCAATTCCCAGAACCTACAAAAAAAATGAGACTTCTACATGTATGTCCACACAAACATCACACACTCATACACAATAATTAATTAAAAAAATAAAAACATTTTTGTTAGTTTTTAAATTTTGAGATAGGATCTCACTAACTAGCTTTGGCTAGTCTGAAACTTACTGTGTAGACTAGACTAGCCTTGAACTTGCAGGAATCCTCCTGCCTCTGTCTCTCAAGTACTGGATTTATAGCTGTGTACCACCATGCCTGGGTATAAGAAAGTTTTTGATGATGTTTGCATAAATAAATGTCAGTGGTCTTTACATTTTCTTCATGGACATAAACCTCCATAGAATAGGGATTATGGCAGTCAAATTTCCAAGAGGCTGCTGGTTCTTCTTGGGCAAGGGAATCTCCTAGAAAGCTAAATTTCAGATGTCTTCATCTTAAAAAAAAAAAAAAATAGGCCAGGCTGATGGTACATGCATTTAATACGAGCACTTGAAGGCGGGGGCAGGTGGAGTTCTGTGAGCTCAAGGCAGCCTAATCTACATGGCAAGTCCCAGGACAGCCAGGGCTCTAGAGTGAGACCCTGTTTCAAAGAGGAGGAAAAATGATTCTACCAATGCTGGGGGACCAGATAGGTCCTAACCACAGTAGTGGTGTACCACAGGTGACTGTTTAGTCAGGGTTTCTATCACTGTGAAGAGACACCATGACCACGGTAACTCCTATAAAGGAAAACATTTAATTGGGGATGGCTTATAGTTTCAGGGGTTTAGTCCATTATCTTCATAGAGGGAAACATTAGGCAGCATGCAGGCAGACATGGTGCTGGAGAAGGAGCTGAGAGTTCTGCAGTTTGACCTGCAGGTAGCAGAAGGAAACTGGCTGAGACCTCAAAGCCTGCCCCCAAAGTGACACACTTCCTCCAGCAAGGCCGCAACTACTCTAACAAAGCCACACTTCCTAATAGTGCCACTCTCTATGGGCCAAGCATTCAAACACCAGCATCTATGGGGGCTATTCCTGTTCAAACCACCACACTAGCCCTTCACAACCAAGGTCATATGGATTGTTTCCACTTCTGGCTGCTATGAATATCTGTGTACAAGTTTGGAACTCACATTTTTTTCCCATATTGTACACATGATATTTTTCTTACATGTTCAGAAACATTGTCATACAGCACTAAGATCAATCTGTCTTTCCATGTTTTATGCCCTGCTTCCTCCTTCATATGAACACTCTTATGCTTTAGAGCCATTATTAAGCAAAATATGGGTTTATGCAAACACAGGCACTACAATGCAAAAGTCAGATCTAATGAATGGGTAGCATATACTTCATATATACAGGTAGCTGGACAGAGAAGTGACTCATGTCATGGATTGGGCAGATTATTATGTTATTCAGAATAACATGCAACTAAAACTGAGTTGTTAATTTCTGAAATCTTCCATTTAATATTTTCAGACCATAGTTAACTGCAGGTAGCTAAAATTATGGAAAGTTAAACCACGAAAATCCTGGTTCGGAAAGCTTATTTAAGCCTTTAAATGTGTTCACTTAACCAGCTACATACTTGCTATTTATACAAAATAAGCTCCTCATTACTATTAATATGTATTTTTAATTTTGATTCTCAAGGCTAGCCACTGAATCTAAAGGGTAGAAGAAAAAATATTTTACCCATCTCTTACAGCAGAATTCTACTCAGCACCAAATGGACTCTGCTACTAAATGATTCCGTTTCCCCAACATTGTTGAAATAAAATTATACAGCTAGAAAAGAGATCAGTTGTAGGTAGGAATTAAGGACCAGGGAGGGGAGTAAGGGTACTGTGAGATTATAAGAGGGCAACAAAGACCTTTGTGTTGCTGGGAATTCTCTTTAGCTTGACTGGAGTACTGCAAACACAAATAAGGATGTGATGAAACTCTACAGAACTACACATATATACATAAGCAAACTGATGATCTGAGACAAATGGGTGGATCACACTCACGACAATTGCCTGAATGTGATATTGTACTCTAGTTAGTAATGTGAGGGCAAACTCGTTAAAGAGTATGTGTGGCTCTATATTTCTTTTTGTAGTTAAATTTTGTGTTTGCACGTGTGTGCGCGTGTGCCTGTGTGCACGTCACCTGTGTACAGGTGCCTGCTGAGAGCAGGAGGGACAACAGGCTCCCCTGGAGCTGGAGTTGCAGATTCCAGTAAACTGCCCAGTGTTGACTGCTGGGAACCAAGCCCAGAAGAGCAGTGCACGCTCTTAACCATGAGCCATCTCTCTAGACTCATCTCGATTTCTCCTTCTCCTTCCTCTTCTATCTCTTCTTCTTCATCAGTGTCTCTATGTTGGCTGTCTTGGAACTCACTCTGTAGACCAGGCTGGCCTCAAACTCAGTGATCTGCCTGCCTCTGCCTCTCAAGTGCTGAGATTAAAGACATGTGAAGCCATGCCTGGCTTTATTTCTTCTTAAAACTGCAGGGAGAGCTACATTTATTTGAAATGAATGTTGAGAAACTGTCATGCCTTCGAAAGAAATTAAGCAAATTATGGCTTTAAAAATTCCAGGAATTGGTGTAGCTTATGAGAATTCAACAATTCAGAAGAACTCAATGGTAAAAATTTAAGATTGTATCTATGGCAAATAATTTGTGCCTGTTACGTGAACACGAATAAGAAGCATCCAATATGAAGTGTTGATCTTCACAGCTACTGAAACTGAACTTTTCTCTCCCCTCCAAGTCTCGGGCTCTCTGTTCTAGCCTCTAGGAGTTCCTAACAATGCCTTAATTTTCTAGAAGAAGAACAGTGACTGGTCCAAAAGATGATTAAACAAACCAAACTTCTGGAGTGCACTGTTAAATTACTAGACCACTACCTTCCACCAGCCTGAAAGGAAAGAACGTTATAAGGCAGTATTTGAAAGCTACAGATAGATTTCTCAAGTCTGCTGCAACCTACTTACCTCATTATCTCCACCAATGTACTTGGTAAATGTACTTATTTAAGACTTTCTTCTGTGACGACCAAAGTTCATGTAATCTCTTCCACAGTGGAACATGTCCTTTAAAAATACTTGAATCCATCTTTGAAGGCTATAGTTACCCATATTTGGGTCAGAATACACTATCATTTGATTTTCTTTGGAGTAAGAACCTGGTCTTACCTTATTACCTACAAGGTTATGAGGAAAAAGTCACCCACTCCCACATAGCATTATACAGTTTTATGCCAGTGGTTCTCCAATGGATGAATTTGCCTCCAGGAGACTACTGGCAATCTCTGGAGATATTTTTAGCAGCCCAAATTCATAACCTTGGTATCTTATGATGCTAGAGGTGACACTAAATCTTTTATAACACAAAGGACAGTTCCCTACAATAAAGAATGAGCTGGCTATAAATGCCATCAGTGCCATATTTGAGAAACCCTGGTCTAGCCCTTAGGAAAGAAATCCATACAGTGTAGGCCCAAGACAGCTAATGCGCAATGATCCTGAGAGAAGATTACAGTTTCCAGAGAGGATTTTTATGATTATTGGTCTTGGCATCTGAGTGGAAAAAAAAAGACTGGGAAACAGATGTATTTATATATGCAAAAAAATCTGTCATTTCTATACTGATGAAGATAAATGTTCTCTACAAGCCCATGTTTTGATAAACAAAAGGAACATTAGTTGGGACTATGGGTAATCCTTTGGGCAACAGATATATAGGAAAGGGCAGAAATCTGTGACTAATTTACGCCTTTAAGACCTAGAGGGCTGTACATACAGACAGTGACGAGGCAGTCACGTGTTTGGGTTTACAACCAATGAGAAGGCAGAATGACTTGGAAACGACTGACACACAAGGAAATAGCTCTCTTTCGGGAAGCTTGGACACAGCCGGAGGAAGGGTGAGATTTTAGCTCTGAGCTCTGACCTCTTGGCTTTCTCTTTTACATTGTTTCTGTGTTTCTTATTTAATAAGACGATTGGTTACATCAACACTGTGAACCCCTTAGGACTTGTTCCACAACTAAATGGCATGTGGTTAGGTAGATGTAGTTGTAAAATCTTGAGAACAAACTTTTTGACCATTCATGTTTTAGTCCATATTACATTTGCTATATATAGCACACAGTGCCTCATGCAGGACAGCAAGGACATTTACTGAAAGCTGAGTGGACGCTGGGCTCTTCTAAGGGCCTTCCATGAACATAAGAATTCATTTAGCCTTCACAACTACCCCATAATTGGTACTGTCAGTTTTTTCCATTTTACAGATCAGAAAACTGAGACTCAAAGAGTAATTAGCTAAGGTTACACCACAGAGCCTGGGCTCTATATCCAAGCAGCTAGCCATCAGAATCTACTTTATTAACCACCATGCTAGTCAAAATTAGTAAAATATGCTAATTTGTGTAAAAAAAAAAACCTATTCAGAACTATAAATGGACAAATCCAAACAAAATACCTCTATGGTATCTCCAAAGAAGGAGAAGCAATGATAGGTTTTGTCAAAGCTACCTCCTAATCCTTTGTATGAAATCTCTACATCTCAAGATTAAGCTGCTACTTGTTAAGATGTTTATAAAAATTAAGTAAGATCGGAAGCTGGAAGAGCACCAAAGAACAGGTAGGGTTACATAAACAGTGGATCAAATTGAAAAAAACCCAGACAATTTTCTTTGCTACATTATTATTAAGCAACAATTACAAAACAGTATTAAATAATAATCATGAGAACCTACAGCTAATTCTTTGTGACAACACACTAACATAACTTTATTAATTTACTGAAGACCCAAGACTTGTAAAACAATCAAATAACATTAATTATCTATAATGTGAGACAAAGAGGTGCCGCCTCCAGGCATTCGACTAAAGAAACGGAAGAGCCTTTGATTCCTTGCAGTAAATGCAAAGGAAATATAAAAGCGAAACAATAAAGTCCCAAGGAACTACTTATACCCACGACCACAAGTGTATCCAAATGTATGAAAGGTCTGTGAAGCATGCTGTAAGAGGCCAAAGGACTGTATGACAGGAAAGGAAAGTGTGGCAATGCTAGTCCTGACACAAGAACTTCAAATGAGTCAACAGTTTGTGTGGATACAAGGGCCAAAAATAAACACAAATGTAGATTTTTGTCAAGCTTTAAGTTCATTGAAGATGGACCCTTTCCCTCATCAACAGCTTGTAAAACCAGGAATGAATACTGCAGGATTTTGATTTCTATTCCCAAAATAATGGGATCCGAGTCTTATCTGGCTTGAGATTTGACAGCTGCCCAACAAAATAGATAACTATCTAGTTGGAGGTTTTCCAGTTCACCACCACCACCACCGCCACCGCAAAGGCATCGGATTTCCTTTCCCTTAAAAGTTAATCCAAACCAATTTATCAATCACCAGAGCAGGAAAACACCCTCCAGGAAAGCTGTCTATTTCAGGCACCTGAAGAAATAGCATTATATCTAGCTAAAAATGTAGACTGGCACAGTGGTTCTTTCGGCCATTGTCCACTCTGATAAGAGTGTCTTCTGTTATTCCGTAATACAGTTTATCTTCTGCACTGTGCTATGTGTCTGTCTAATTCCAAGATGAGAAAGTCCAAGGGAGCCACGGGAGGCCAGAAAGATGCAGGTGAGACAAGAGGCTGGCCTCAGTTCAAGTTTGAGGAAGGGGACTAGAATGGGCTCTTGGGCTCCCCAGAGTCTAAGGTAGGTCCCTCCAAAGGGGCCGCTCAGGTCCTAGCAGTTAGATAAAGCACAAGAAATTCTCTCCCTGAATAGTAAGTCCCAGGAATATGAGGTCCCTTCCAGCTTTTTTCCAGCTGGGCTGATGAAGGGAAGAGCGTGATTTGACGACTAGGCCTAGATTTTAACCATTAAAAAAAAAAATGTGAGCCAAACTAGTGGAAACACATGAACTATGAACCAATAGCTGAGGAGCCTCCAACTGGATAAGTGAGACAGTTGATTAACCTGAACTGTCTGGGAGGCATCCAGGCAGTGGGATCGGGTCCTGTCCTCAGTGCATGAGCTGGCTGTGTGGAACCTGGGGCCTATGCAGGCACACTTTGCTCAGCCTAGGTGAAGGGAGGAGGGGACTGGACCTGGGTCGACTGAATCTACCAGGCTGAGCTGAATCCCCAGGGAAGTCCTTACCCTGGAGGAGATGGGAATGGGGGGTAGGCTGGGGTCGGGGGGGGTAGGGTGCGGGAGGAGGGAGGACAGGGGAATCCGTGGGTGATATGTAAAATTAAATCAAATTATAAAATAAAAAAAATATGGTAACATCGGGGAAATGAGGCACGAGAGAGGCGACATTTCTGCAAAATGCTTCCAAGGACCCTTGATTTTGCAGGTTGTTGAGACTCAGTGGTCTTAGCAAAGGGCATATTGCAGAGGTGGCACTCCGATTCCAGGCGTGTTTGTTCCGCCGAAGCTTCTAGACCGGCCTCGTACTTCTTTCCACTAGCTGCCGCACCTGCCCTCCCCAAAAGAAGCCGAAGCAGGCTGGGACCGATCCAGAAGGAAATCGAGATGGCGGTGTCCCGCCAGTGAAAGGTCTGAGAAGACCGTCCCCAGGCCCCGAGCTCCCCGAGGCCACTAGAAGATGACATCGCCAGGGATCAGTGTCGCCTGGACCTCCCGAGACGGTCGTTTCGAACCCACTCACCAGCCCGCCGGCACGCCACAGCTGGAGCGCAGACACCGCCATCCTCGTCCTAGGCTGGGCCGCCCGCTAAACCTCGGTGCCAGGCACCCTGGGTGGGGCGAGCTCGGGCCCCGCCCACTCTGCTCATCCGCCCCTCGCACACCCCCCTAGAGTCCCCGCCCACTCCCGCCTACGGAACCCCAGGAGAGACACACGCTCTCTCTCCACTGGCTCCCTACAGCTCGCTCACGCGAGACTTGGGCCAGGCGGGGGGCGGGAAGGGAGAGGAGACACAACAAACATGGCGGTCGCAGCTGCGACGCTGGCGAACGCTGAGTCGGTGGCGGCGGCGGCGGCGGCGGCGGCGGCGAACAAGGTTGTGGGGATTCCTCGGTGCAGTAGTCAGGAGGTGAGTAACGGGATGGCAGCCTGTACGGCGGCGCCACGGTTAAGCTGGGCACGTTGACGGAATGGCGGACGGTAAAGTGCCGGGTTCTCATCGCGGGCCGGCTACCGCCACTGTAGCCTTTGGCCACAGCGGAGGGGTCGTGCGCCCCCCGTGGGCTAGCAGCGTGGTGAGCCGGGACCTTCTTGGGTCGAGCATGGAGGTGCCTGGGTCCGCCGCCTCCGGGAGGGAGCAGCTTGCAAGCCGGCGCCGTCGGGCGGGGGCTCGGAGGCTCAGGGTGGGGAGCTGCCTTCTGCTTTGACAGGTGGCGATCGAGGGTGGGGGGTGCTCCCCCTGTGTGGGTTGTTCTCGGGGTGCTAGGGTCAGGAGTCGACCCCAGCAATCCCAGGTACTGCGAATCCCGCAGAGGGTGTTACTCCGACGCCAGTCCCGGGCTGTTGGGAAGGAGTTTCTAACCCCTCGAGTTTTCCCGTAGGAACCTTCCAGGACTGGTTTCTACTGCCCGTACCTTCCAGTGTTGGGGATAGAGGAAGGAGGTTGGGAAAGGTGTTACAGCCAGGAGCTCTTCTGGTTCATTCAGGGCTCGTGGGTACTCAACTCCTCTGCCGAGCATCAAAGTGCTCTGTGTCTAACTGGATCCAAAGTGTAGTCGGTTGTATCTGCCAGTAATCACGTGGCCCACTTTTAATGACCCCTTTATGTGCTGGTCCGAACTGGACAGAGGCGTGACAAGTGAGAGAGGACATGGTGACTTCTTATATTGTGAGATCCAGGGAAATTTACATTTAGAAGACACAGAATGAAAACCATGGCTTAAAATATCTGGACTACTTTCAGATTTTGTCTTGAGTTTATGTTGTCTTCGGCACAGCTGAGGATGAATGTTTTCTTGGAAGTTCCTTGTAGTGAGTTGAGATATTTGATGTTCTTTTTCTGTAATGGTCTGGTGTTTCCCAGGAAACCATAACTGTTGAAGGTGGGCATCAGATATGCCCTTGTTGAGCTCTGGTGGTTGTTACAAGTGCTTCCCTAGTGTAGGGCTAATGTACTTTTTTATGTAACTATACTTACTCAGCAATACTAAGCCTGACATCTCTGGTTATATACTGTGAATAACTGAAATTACTATATTAAATTACATTTAATTTTTTTTTATATTTTTGTTAAAAGTAAAATCACCAGTGGCAAAATGATAGTAACAAAAGTGACTGTGTTTTAATTGTGGGCCACCATGCTTTGCTATTGTTTTTTTTTTTTGTTTGTTTTTTTTTTTTGGTCGGTCTATTTTTTTTTCAGTTAGTGATAATGGTACACAAGTTGTCTTATTAATTTATTAAACCTGTAGTTGCTAGTAAAGTTTTGACTTGTGTGCCTTTTTTTTTTCTTTTTCTTTTTTGAGACAGGGTTTCTCTTGTGTAGCTTTGGAGTCTTTCCTGGAACTCACTCTAGTCCAGGCTGGCCTCGAACTCACAGAGATCCATCTGCCTCCCAGGTGCTGGGACTGCCTGGCCTACTTGCGTGCCTTCTTTACAGAGTTTTTGTGGCTTTTGAAGTTTAGTTGAAATTTCCTTTATGATCTTTTGGAGTCCCTTGGTGTGTGTGTCTCTAGAGTAAATTCCAATTATTCGACATTTTGTCAATGTTGTAGTGGAAAGAAAAGGTGGTACTAATTCGGGGTGGAAAGGTTAGATTGTATAACACTTCCTTCTGATTTCTTCTGATGTGGTTTCATTCTGTTGTGCTTTTTTTTTTTTTTAATATTCTATTTTCTGATTTCTCAGAAGAGCCTTATCACAGTGTTCATGCATTCAGTCTTAAGCAGTTAGGAACTCAGGAATTGTGTTCTAATAGTTTTTGAAGGTCCATGTTACTCTGTATGAACCAAGTCTCGTTTGTCAGCGTTCTTTGCTAATGTATCTTGGAGAGTAAGTCTTTCAGTGACCATAATCAGTAGGTTATGGAAGTAAACATGGCTATGGAACTATAAACAACTTTATAAGCCTGCCTATCCTCTGGGTTAAATTATCAAATAAAAAATTAGGGCTAAGGATTCTTCCTTACGGTTAGTAACCCTTCAGTTTAAACATTTCTTTTTTAAAAATGCTAGATAAGTGAAATATACTGTACCAATCTCTAATCAAGCTCTTTCAGTTCTCCCTTACTCAGTAGGGAGGGCATATTAAAGAGATTCTTGGTTTAAATTTATTTATTTTTATTTTATTTCATGCATATGGGTGTTTTGTCTACATATATGTCTGTGTATCATGTGTATGCATGATGCCCACAAAGGCCTGAAGAGGGCATCAGATCCCCTGGAATTCAAGTTAGAGATGATTATAGGCCTCCACGTGGGTGCTGGGAATTGAACTCAGGTCCTTTGCAGGAGCAGCCAGTGCTCTTATCTGATTCATCTCTCTAGCCCCTTTGATTTTTTCTGAAAGTTTTTATATATTTTATTACTGAACAAACCAGTTGGCTCATGTGGAACAGATAAAAGCAAATCAAACTCCAGTTTAAACATGACCAAATCTCCAGAGGTTAAAAGATGTTCAGGCCCATGTGGTAGGATTGGTAGATGACTGTGATTCAGCATAAACCCTTGGTCATGACATTGTGTGCAAATCCTTGTAGACCCAGCCTCGTTCTCCGCCAGTGTTGGCATTGGACCTGGTTTTGTTACCAGTTCTCATCCAAATCCATTGGGAGACTAGAACAATTTTAATTTTGTTTCATGGCCAGGAATTGCTTGATTCTGAAAGTCTTGTGAGAAAACATAGTGAGAAACCAGTCAGGCCTAAGGATCATGATGGATGGCAGAGAAAAGAAGGCCCTTTGATTTTTATATTACCTGTTTCATATTTCCCAATTCAAATCTTAACACCTCTTTTAAATAAGTAGCTTCTGATTAAAAGGTGTTTGATTGTATATATGTGTACATACACATATATGTGATTTATGGAATATTAATTCTTAGATTTTTTTCCCCTCTATTAGCTTGAGCAATCTCTGTCTTATAAGGTTTGGAAGTTGTTCTCTTCTTTAGCTGATGAAGTAGACATACATCTTAGTTCATGCTAGTATAACAAATTGCAGGGACTTTGTCTTAAAACCCGATGACTAGCTGGGTGTGGTGGTGCACATTTTTAATCTCAGCATTAGGGAGGCAGAGGCAGGTGGATCTCTGAGTTCGAGGCCAGCGTGGGGTACACAGTGAGTTCCTGGACAGCCAGGGCTGTGTTGGAAAGACCCTGTCTCAAACAAACAGATTAACAAACCATCACGACTAAAAGTAATTCAGGGTTTATTTTATCCCGTACTTCCATGTAACAGTCCATCACAGAAGAATATTGGGGCAGAAACTCAAGCAGGGTAGGAATTGTGGTGCAGAAGCCATGGCTGCTTTTTCTTTATGCTTACTGGCTTGCTTTTCTTGGCTTGTTCAGCCTGCTGGGTTTTTTCTGTTTGTTTGTTTTTGTTTTTTCGAGACAGGGTTTCTCTGTGTAGCTTTGCGCCTTTCCTGGATCTCGCTCTGTAGACCAGGCTGGCCTCGAACTCACAGAGATCCGCCTGCCTCTGCCTCCTGAGTGCTGGGATTAAAGGTTTCACACACACACACACACACACACACACACACACACACACAAACACACACGCGCGCGCCAAGGGATGGCACCTCCCACAGTGAGCTGGGCCCTGTCACATCAATCATTAATCAAGTCAATAGCCCACAGGTTTGCCTACAGGCAATTTTATGGAAGCATTTTCTCAAATAAGATTCCTCTTCTTCTAGGCGTTGTGGTGGTTCAAGTCTTTTTAATTTCAGCACTCAGGAAAGACAGAGGCAAGGAGGATCTCTACAAGTTGAAGGCCAGCCTAGTCTACATAGTTAGTTCCAGGCCTGCCAAAGCTACCCTAATGAGACCCTGTTTGGATTAAAAAAAAAAAAAGTCTCTTCTTGGATATGCCTGGATTTGTATCAAGTTGACAAAAACCACCCAGCACAGGCTAGGTGGTTTGAACAAGCTTTCATTAAGGTTGGGGGCTGGTAACTTTGAGTTTGAGGTGCTAGCAGGTACAGGATTTGGTTTCTGGTTATATACTCATAGTGCAGAAAACAGAGAGGAAATGAACTATTATTCTTATAATCCTAATCTGACGACCCTGCCCTCACAGTAAATGTCATATTAGAAGTTAGGATTTCAACACAGAAGTTTTCATTTGGAGCAATATTAGTTAGAAAAGAGTAGATCTGGCTTGGAATATAGCATCAAAATCTAGAATAATATTAAGGAATGCTTAAATATGTTTTCTGATGACATTTTACATTGAAAATTTGAGCAAGTTCTTGATAAAGAAGTCCACAGCTGGTTAGAAAGATCATACTGTTCCAATTCCTAACCTATATACAATTAGTTGTTCCTCTGTATTCCTGGGGGATTAATGTAGGACCTCTTGTCGATACTAAAATCTGAAGATGTTCAATCTCTTACATAAAATGCAATAGGATTTGCATGTGACCTATTACACATCCTTCCATACACATTGTTTTTTCTTTTTGATGTGGCATTTTTATGTGTTGCTCAGACTAGTCTTGAACTCCTTGAATTCTCTTGCCTTGGCCACCGAGTGCTGGAATTAAAGGCACACACTAGCATTCTCTTTAAGTATTCTCCAGATTGTCTATACTGTATACAGCATAAGTCATTCTGATTCTGTATTGTTTAGGGGATACCAAGGAAAATGAGTCTAAGTTGTTCAAGATGCATTTTTTTAAAATTTTAAATGTTTTCCATTCACGGTTGAGTACATGTATATATCATTTATATTGTGTTTGTAGAGGTTTTAAAATTTGTCAGTACTGAACAGCATCCTTAGGTATCAGGTTATATAGGGAGTTCTTGTTTTTGACAGGTTGGTTTGGATAGCAAACCCATATTTTATTTTTATAGCAGGGAGTTTTGTTTTTTAGCTTCAGAATTATTGTTTTCCCAGATATTGTACTTAGAGGTATTGACTTGAGATGGAAGAAGCTAGGGTTTAGGCCAAAGACTCCACTTAGATTTAGGCACCTATCATTTACATGAGTATGTTTCATTGCCCACTGCTCTGTAAATAGCTTGCTTGTTGTTCCTATTGCCCACAGATATATGTGATGTAGATGGTACAGGTCTGATGGATACAGAGATGCTCAGGGATGAAAGGACACTTAGTTTTTTACTTTTGTTTTGGTTTCAGTTTTTGGAAGCAGGGTTTTTCAGTATTGCCTTTGCTGCCCTGGAACCAGCTCTGTAGACCAAGCTGGCCTTGAACTCAAGAGATCCGCCTGCCTCTGTCTCCTGAGTGCTGAAATTAAAGGTGTGTGCCACACCACCCAGCTGACACTTAGTTTTAAATCTCAGATGGTTGTGTAAATTAAACCATATAAGAATGTTTGAAACTCTAATTCAGAAGCTGGGCTTCATGTTTGGAACATTTTCAGTTATTTCACTGGCATTTTTTTTCTTTAACCCATCATGCATAATTGATAGCAGCATACAATTGTGGCAGAGAACACAGTGAAATTTGTAATGTGACAATGTGAATAACTAAGACTGTCAAAATATGTCAGCCATGCGCTATAATTGGGCTCATTTCTGCCCTTAAACTAAAGTAGGATGTGTAAAAATACCGTTTTCTTCTGCTTGCTCTGGCAAGTCTTGTGTTTTTGTTGCGTTGTCACACTTTGTACCGCAGCATTGCTAAGCTTTCTAATCAAGATTTGGTAAAATTTGTCTTACTTATTGAAGCCCATTAAAGTACATTCATTTTGGGGGGAAATGTATCACTTTGCAAATGAATTGATTGGCAAGAAGAAATTCTGAATTGCAATGTAAAAATTGGGATTTTTTTCTTATAGCTTTTTTGTGTGTATGTGTTTACGTATGTGGGTGTATGCATGTATTGTGTGCAGATGCACATGTACATGTGTGTGGAGACTACAATTTGACATCCGGTGTCTTCCTCAGTCTCTCTCGACCGCCCTAATGCTGAGGGTTACAGGTGCCTTCTGACATGCCTGTCCTTTTCTGTGGGTGCTAGGGATTTAAGCAGGTCCTAATGCTTGCATGCCACATTACTGACTGGGCCATCTCTTCAGCCCTATTTATAACTTTTATAATCAGAACACAGACAATTGTAAGAGGCCCATAGCCCTTATAATTACAAAAAAAGAAAGAAAGGAAGGAAGGAAGGAAGGAAGGAAGGAAGGAAGGAAGGAAGGAAGGAAGGAAGGAAGGAAAGGAAGAGAGAGAGAGAGGGAGGGAGGGAGGGAGGGAGGGAGGGAGGGAGGAAAGAAAGAAAGAAAGAAAGAAAGAAAGAAAGAAAGAAAGAAAGAAAGAAAGAAAGAAAGAAAGAAAGAAAGAAAGAATCTTGGACATGAGCCATTTAAAATTAGTATATCTT
The DNA here is from genome assembly GCF_049852395.1 of Peromyscus maniculatus bairdii. NCBI lineage: Eukaryota > Metazoa > Chordata > Mammalia > Rodentia > Cricetidae > Peromyscus > Peromyscus maniculatus. The sequence continues at coordinate 141,801,194 of NC_134852.1, read as the reverse complement.
TAATTGTACAAGAGGTCTTAATTATGACATTTCTGTACATGCATGTGATATGCTTTGATCATTTTTCTCCCTTCTATTACCTTTTTTTGTCTGCTTTGCCTCTCTTTTCTACTTCTGTGTTCCTAATGGTCCCCCTTTATTGTCATGTCTTGTTTTATTTTTTTAATTAAAAAAATCATTTTTTAGGGGTTTTGGTTTGGGTTTTTGTTTTTTAATTTTTTGAGATCCTCAAACTCTAATGAGTTATGTATTATGTAGTGGAGGCTGGCCTTGCAATGTTTTTCCTGCTTCCACCTCCTGAGTGCTAAAATACAGGTAAGCAAGGCCTGGATCTTATTAATGAACTACAACAATGGCCAACATAGTGTGATATCCCTGTAGATGCAATAGCGGCACTCATTTCTTGGCAGTACCCACCAGCTGTCTAATTGGACTTCAGGCCCACTCAACCGGAAGGAAATCGTGTCTGATACTGGAAACCTGGGGCCAGTGAGGCCATGGACCTTAGAAGAGAGCCTACTACCACCACTTTAGTAAACCAGCATAATTTCCCAACAACATTCTAAATACTTGTCCTTATACCCACATATAAATGCAGCTTTCACCCCTCATCAATTTCTCTTTGCAACTGATGGAGACCATTACAGAAAGTGGTCCACAAGTGGTCAAAATGTAGAAAACAAGTGATCATGGGGTGCCCAGCCCTAGTGGATACATCTGTAACACAATTCCTGCACCCAAAACTCAGGGAACATTATAGAAGAGGGGCAGAAAGAGCATAAGAGCCAGTGGACCAGGAAAGGTACTGTGAAATTGTATCTCCTAGAAATGAAAGGGAAGCTACACCCATGATATTGTCAACAACATGGCCGTCTAAACAAGACCTGAACAATGATAACGTGGAAGGGGGAATTATCATGGGACCCATCCCTAGACAAAGAACTGCAGACAACTAAGGACTGCTGAGAAAGGGAGAATTAGTCTTCCTTAGGGATGAGCCCCTAATTGGTTATCCAATACCAAGTTGTGAGCCCTGAAATTATATACATACAAGCAACACTAAACAGACTTGGGAAATGAGAGGAGTTGGAGAGAAAAGAGGGAATGGGGGAAATGATGTAGTTATATTTTAATTAGAAAAAAAGGAAAATAAAACAGACTTTTGTTCATAAAGACTGGTGGCATGCAGAGGGCATGCACAGATCAAAGCCAGATGGGGTATCAGTGCTGAGAGAGGAAGTGGACACAAGACCTCATCACTAACCCAGAAAGCTGTCTCCAATTGATAACTACTCACAAAAGAAAATTGTTTTATCCAACAGTCTCACTGGTGATACTAGCTACTCTAGAAGACAGACCCCATGCCCAGAAGTAGATGGCCGATACAAAATGAACTCAGAGGCATTTTTGGAGGTTCCTTGCCTCAATGTTTTGTCTGGGCAATGTTTTTATTTTATTAATTTATTTTTTCCTTATATGTCTTTTGCATATATATTATGGTTTCTGGTGTTGTGTCTTTATGGGATTTCTGTATGTGTGAACATGTATGTCTCTGCACTATATATGTGTTTCTTGTGCTTTTTCTTTGGCTCTTCTATTTTTATTTTATCTTACTCTGCTATTTTTTTGGATGCTTGTTTGTATTCTTGGGGGAGAGAGAGGTGGGGGAGAGGGAGAGAGAGAAAGGGTGTGATTTGGGAGAGTGTGAAATTGAGTTGGGAGAGGGGAAACAAACAATATATTGTATAAAAATTCTATTTTCAATTAAAAATATCTTAAAATGCTCAGCACAAGACTTGGAGACAAAGACTAACACATACATTTCTTGTATTCAAACATCCCAATGATTACATTTTGTAAATTAATCATTAATTTAAAATGTAGGTGAAAATCTTATCCAAATGAACTCTGGTTTTGGCCCAGTCTCATTTTCTTTTGATTATTATTTAGTGTTGGTACTAGTGTGATTTACATTAGTTGTACCGTCTCTTGCTTTCAGAAAAAAATCTTGAAGCCAAGCCATGGAGGAACATGCCTTTAATCCCAGCACTCGGGAGACAGAGGCAGGCGGATCTCTGTGAGTTCAAGGCTAGCCTGGTCTACAAAGTGAGGTCCTGACAGCCAGGGTTGTTACACAGAGAAACCCTGTCTTGAAAAACCAAATACACACACACACACACACACACACACACACACACACACACGTATGTATATAAATTCTTATTTAGAAAAGACATACAATCTGTGGGAAAACAAACATTACTCAAAAGAATATGAGTAGCCACTCATACAACTTCATTAATCATTAATGACTATAAGTCAAAACTGGTGTGGTAGTCCCACATACCTTCCAGAGTGGCCACAGTGAAAAAAACAAGTGTTAGTGAGCGTGTGAATCAACTACTCTTATCCGTTGCTGATAGAAGAATAAATAAATCAGTGTAATGACTAAAAAATTATTTGACATGTTTAAAGCTGAATCTGCAATACACTTTCATTTCAATTCCTGTATAGCCAACCCAAATGTGTAGACAGGTTTCTCAGGAAATTTTTTTTTAACTCAAATTATTTAATGAGTAATTTTTCATCTCTAATGGTTAGCAGTATGTATGCAAAGATCACTCTGTTCCCTGTTGCTTAGCTTTTTCTTGAACTCTAACATGTATATAGAAAAGCTTGTAAATCTTAAAGCTTGGCCTATTGGATTGTCAGAGTGCATAGGTCATGAACTCAGCTTTGATGTGAAGAAGCGGAAGGCAACAGCAACCAGAAGCTCCTTTTATGCCCCCTTTCAGTACTAAATTCTGTCTGCCCTAGCAAGCAAGGGTTACATTCTCCTTATTTCTGGCACTGGCCCTTAGTTTTCTCTGGTCTTCTATAGGTCATATACTAATAACCTTTGTCTGGCTTCTGGTGCTCAACAGTGTGGTGGTGAGATGCATCTGTGTTGCTGCATGCAGCTGAAGTTTGCTTATTTTTACTGCTATAAGCTATTGTGTGATCATGTTACAATCAATTTACATGTGGTACTATTGGGGGGGGTCATTTGGGTAGTTGTCAGTATTTGGCTGTTATAAGTAAAGTTATTTTTCTGTCTTGGTAATTTGTTTCCATTTTCTTTTACTCAGTTTAATTATTAAATATGTTTCTCACTGTTTTGTATGTCTTCAATTTTCTAGATAGATTATAGAGTATTTAAAGACAGCTTTTATCTTTTGTTTTGTGTAACAATGTCTTATACAAAATAGTTTTTGTCTATATTTTTTATTTTGTACTGTATTCTTAAATAGTGTAAATCTAAGGGTTCTTAAGTTTAGCTTCTCTATTTAAATAGGGTTCTCTATTTCCTTGTTCCCTAGATATAACAAATTTTCAACTTAAAAGAAAGAAAGAAAAAGCACCAAGATGGGTGAAAAGAAACCAGAGCCTTTGGACTTTGTGAAAGATTTCCAGGAATACCTGACCCAGCAGACGCATCATGTGAACATGATTTCGGGATCGGTCAGTGGGGACAAAGAAGCAGAGCCTCTTCAGGGAGGTAGACTTATTTTACTACTACCGAAAAGTTCGCCTTTGTAAATGTGTTCTTGTTCATGCAAAGCTCTCCATTCATGTGCACCACTATCCACTAGCGTGGAGCAATCTCTTTTTCTAGAAAGACACGGGCATTTTCTCACTTCTTAAACATGCAGAGTTTTGCTGTGGGACAATGATTTAATGTAGTCTAGAGAACTATTATAGTCTTGTTGAAAGGTTAGGGCTTCTAAATCCCTTGTCTGTCCTTCATGTTCTGTTAGCTGACAGTTGATTCAAAGAACCCAGAGAATTTGTTCACAGAATTTGCCCATCAAGCAACATACATCAGACCTGAGCCCCAACTAGCCCCAACAACTTTCTCTGTAAGTGAAAGAAGGCTGTCTACATTTACCTGTTTAAGAAGAGAAAATAAATTAGATGAAGCAAAGATTTGGTGAGCCTGCTAGAGGTAAAGTTTCTCTAGTTTGTGGATCACATACACTGTTCTTAACCTACTTCAGGGTCAGCAGAGTACCACCCATGGACCTCCTATAACTGCTTTCCATGGCTTTGTATCATTAGAAATGATTGGGAAAAAATACAAAAAGAATAACACATGAAAATTATATGAGGTACAGTCATCCCCAACTTGCTTATTTTCTATAGCGGCTTTTACGGGACAGCAGCAGGGTTGGGGTGTTGTGACAAAGCCCATCTGGCTTTAAGTGTTTGCTATCCCAGCCCTGGAGAAAACATTTGCTGGCCTCTGACCTAGATCTTGTAAGCCATGAAGACTCAGGGACTGGCAGCAGTGATCAGGTGTCACCTCCAGAAATTTTGTTAGAAACATAAGCACCAGGTCCTACCCTGGGTCTAGTGATTCAAGTTTATTTTATTAAGATCTCCCAAGGAAATGATGCAGACATCAAAATGTGAGCATCAGGGTCTTAAGAAAACTTTGGGAGAATGGGAGACCACAAGCCTGAACTCTTCAGTTGATTCCTTTTGGACTAATTTCCTGGACTTGAAAGGCAGAAGAAAAGAAATAGTATTTGAACTGAGCATGTGAGGACTATGCCTCTTGGCGTTGAGCTAAAGTCCTGTTCCCATGAAGAAGAAGGAATACAAATTTTGCTTCTTAATACTAATGTGAACAGATTCCAGGAGTGGGATTCAAGAAGCCAGGGTATAGTATACCCCAACATGTGTGGTTCCTAATTATAAGTACGTGCTTCTTCCACTTTTCTATACAAAGTTTGTCTGTTCATATGCACGCAAACACCGAAACATTTCAGTTCTGAAATTCTTCTAGTCCTTACATTCAGAGCTGTCAGATACCTTGTTTTCCTTGATGTGCTTAATTAGAATTTTTTTTTTTTTTTTTCCGAGACAGGGTTTCCCTGTGCAGCTTTGCACCTTTCCTGGGTCTTGCTCTGTAGACCAGGCTGGCCTCGAACTCACAAAGATCCGCCTGGCTCTGCCTCCCAAGTGCTGGGATTAAAGGCCTGCGCCACCACCGCCCGGCGAATTTTAAGATCTTAAATGTAACTCAAAATCTTGAACACAAATGACTCTAACAGGGTATACAATAATTATTTTTAGACAAAAAGAAATTTAGTAATTTAGAGCTGTAACAACTGCTAATTAAAATTGTTACCATGGCCAGTATCAGACACCTGTGTGTGACTGTGACCTTAAGGAATCTCTTCATTCCTCTGTTTTATCTGCTTTCTACAAAAGCATGTTAAGAGTTGGTAAAATTTATATGTAAGTAATTTGAGGTCCTCTTTAAAGGTTCTTAGAATATAGTTTGTATTTTTGTAGAAAGTTTGTCCCTGTTCAAGAAGTCTGAATTGTTTTATGAATTAAACTCTCGGGAAGTAAGCTATCAGTTTGTGAAAGACCTTCAACCCCTTGAGTAAAATGCTGAACTGAGTTGATTCTGAGGTGCCTGATTTCTTTGCTTGTGTTTATAGCTGGAACAGATGGTGATCAGAATGGACTCGATCACCCATCTGTTGAAGTTTCCCTGGATGAAAACTCAGGAATGTTAGTAGACGGGTTTGAAAGGACCTTTGATGGGAAGCTCAAGTGTCGCTACTGCAACTATGCCAGCAAAGGGACGGCCCGGCTCATTGAGCACATCAGGATCCACACAGGTAATGGAGAAACAGCTGGAGAGGGGCTGTGTCCTGCAAGTCCACGTAGTGCTGATTGTTCAAAACAAGTTTGATGAAGGTTTGTTGGATACTAACTCCATGGCTTAAAGGCATACAAATACTGGAAACAGGCTCATTGGAGAGCTTGATCCTCCATTTTCCTGCTTGATCTATACAATCTTGCATTGCCTTCCTATTCTAGGGTGGGAGAGGTTATTACTAGGGTTAATGTTTTGTCTTTTTCTTCTCAAGAATGTTTAAATCCTAGAAAAGAGAAAGGCTTCTGTACAGTTGCAGAGTATACTTGCTAAGCCCATGTCTCTCTAGCCACTCTTTGGAGAAATCTTCCTAACTATGCCTTACCCTCACCCAACCCCAGGTATTTTTCCTGTGTGCTCCCTAGCAGTCTGTGCTCATTTATTACATGGTGGCCTGGAAAGCTTTCTGAGGACATCCAAAGGCCGTCTTTGTACCCCCAGAGCTAGCAGGGAATTTGGAATGTGGTAGCTGCTCTGTCCTTGTCAACTGACTCTCAGTTTCACATTCTAAATGATAGTTTTACATATTTGGAGAGTTTGGGCTTTAAATAAAATTGGTCCTTGTCTTATTTATATAGAGAGTTTCTACTGCTGTGATGAAACACCATGACCAAAAAGCAAGTTGAGGAAATTTGGCTTACACTTCAGAATTGTTCATCATTGAAGGAAGTCAGGACAGAAACTCAAACGGGTCAGGGTCCTGGAGGCAGGAGCTGATGCAGAGGCCATGGAGGGGTGCTGCTTACTGGTTTGCTTCCCCTGGCTTACTCAGCCTGCTTTCTTATAGAAACAAAGGACCACCAGCCCAGGGATGGCACCACCCACCATGGGCTGGGCCCCTCCACATTGATCACTAATTGAGAAAATATCTTCCAGCTGGATGTCATGGAGGCGTTTCCTCAGCTGAGGCTCCTTCCTCTCTGATGACTCTAGCTTGTGTCAAGTTGACACACAAACACATCACTGTTAAGCCACAACCCTTTCTTTCTTATTCATCCCCAAGATCTCACATTAAAATCATAAATAACTTTAAAAGTTCCAGTCTTTACAAATTCAAACACATTACATTTCTAGCCTCTTTAAAATATCCAATCTCTTTTAAAAGTTCAGGTCTTTCAGCTGTGGGCTCCTAAAGTAAATTAGATACCTTCTTCAAGAGGGAAAAACCAGGGCACTGTCACAATCTGAACCAAGCAAAACCAAACTCCAACAGTATAAATAACTCAATGTCCATTTATCTGGGATTCACTAATCATCTTCTGGACACCTGCAAGGGCTTGGGTCACTTCTCTGGCTCTGCCCTTTGCAGCACATATGGCCTGTCTTCTAGGCTTTAGCTGGCTCCACTCCACTGCTGCTGCTGTTCTTGGTGGTCATGCTATGGTACTGGCATCTCCAGAATGCTGAGGTCCTCTGCTGCATCTGGGCTGCACTTTCATCAGCAGCCTCTCATAGGCTCTCCTCAGGGTGCCAAGCCTCAACTCCTTTTTATGACCCCTTCAGTCCTGGGCCTTCAACTGCCATGAGGCCTCACCAATGACCTCTCCTGGCCTCTCATATTGCCAAAGCCTCAGCTGCTCTCTATGACTCCTTCATGCCTTCAAAACTAGTACCACCTGGGTGACTCATAGACATTACCAAGTCCGGCTGCCACCACGAGGTACAACTTTAGCTGCCTCTGAAACACTGCTTCTCTGTGCTCTCAGGAAACACTTCCAGATTTCACCTCAGTGATGCTGGTCTCCTCTTAATCACCACTAATTTCTTAGCTCTATCCCAATTGTCCCAATAATGTAAAGGTTTCACTTCAGTAATTCTGGTATCTTGTTAATCACAGCTGATTCTTTAGCCCCAGCTAACCAGAACCACAGAATCTTAAAATAGCAAACAGCCCTGGTAGAGTCTTTAATCTTCCTTCTGAAATTTCACAAGCCAGGTCTCAATCTTCTGCACTCCTCTCAACATTTTTTTTCTCATGTGGGAGGTTTATTGGGGGCGGGGGAGTGAGAGCAGAAGGAGGGAGAGAGAGGGTGGGTGAGAAGGGCTGCCTTTTAAAATGGGGATATAGCACATGTGCATAGGGAGAGTGCTCTACTTAATGGCTGCAGCAGCTACAGTGGCACATCTGGGCTGTTGCTGATGACATGTCCTACTGGGTCCCTGAGAGCGGGCCAATGTAAATGCCTGAATGCTAACAATCCTCTCTTTTGTTTAGTATAAAAAGGTGAGGAAATAGGAAGGGGTAGCTGGTGAAGTGGGAATGGAGGGCACCGTGTTCTCTAGACTGCTTCCTGAAGTCTGGGGGCATTGGCATCTTGAGGGGACCTGAGAAGGATGGGATGCTGACCAAGTCCTGGTATAGCTGGCTGTTTCACTGCTGTCCAGGCTCAGTGGATGCAGATTTTGAGAGGACCTGACAAGATATTGTCAGAGCAGAAGATACAGTAAGTTTAGGGAGGAAATTTTTTCTTAGGTCCCAGTAATTAAGGGAGTGGAGTCTCAAGACCAGAGGAAGGTAGGGGAGATCCCACCCTCAGGAACAGGCAGTAGGTGGATAAACTTAGGCTGTTGATTGACAGTACTTATCTGGAGTCCATTTGATGACCTGTCGGAGGTGGATTCAAGTTGACTCCCTGTAGCTTACAAGAATTTTTTGAGTTTACAAAAAGAGGTAAGTTTTAGACACATTAGCATTCCCACTGTTTGTAATCTGTACTGAAATCCACATTGTATAAAAGGCAGTAGACTCATGCCTTTGAGTCATGAGGACCCCAAAATGATTCTGGTTCAAAGCATTAACACTCTTTCCTCTATCCATGTATATAGATAAGACAGATGTTTTTAGCACAGTGAGAAGCACTTTTAAATCTATACTTAGAAAACAACCAAAGAGAATTTAAAATCTTGAGCTTGTGTCTGATAATAGTAGTGGTACTCTGCCAGAGCTAGATTAATAGCTTATCAGAATTTCCTTGATTAATGTTAAGACTATTAACTTTGGAGTCTTAATATCACAGTATAACAAAACATTTCTTTTTTGTTTTGTTTTTTCGAGACAGGGTTTCTCTGTGTAGCTTTGCGCCTTGCCTGGAACTCACTTGGTAGCCCAGGCTGGCCTTGAATTCACAGAAATCTGCCTGGCTCTGCCTCCCGAGTGCTGGGATTAAAGGAGTGCGCCACCACCGCCCGGCACATTTCATTTTTTATACACCTTAAATCACTTTCTTTTTATCACCACTTAAGCTTTTTCAATCTCAGACATTTATAGCTTGCATTTACACACCTTAAAACACCTTCTTAGACCCTAAAATATTTCTTAGATTCTCAACTTAAGCTTTCATATCTTCACAGAAACACTACACCTTAAAACACCTCCTTTCTATCTAATTCACCAGGAGATACAGGTGGTTGATTATTGAGAGCAGTCATTATAAAGCAAGTTCCTTTCAATAAAGGAATAGCAAAAAGTTACACTGAAATCTGTTCTGTGAGTTTGTCTCTTTTCTGAGTCTGGTATCAAGGTAAACTGTGTCTAGACCTAGTAATAGCTCTAGGAGAGAGAGGCCTGGGCCCGAGTTTTACACACACAGAACTGAGAAGGCAGCTGAAGCCTTGGCTGCTGCTGTTAAACTGACAAAGCTACTAGCCTAGTTGTCAAACACCATCAGAGTTCTGAGAAGGATAACTTTTACCTGAGTAAGCAGAAGTGTAAACCAATAGACCAAATCTATTAGAAATGACAGAGACTTACTGGCTACCTATACATCTACCCTAGGTTCCTCCGTGGTCGTTGGGGCAGAGGTCTCAGGGTAGCATCAGTCTTCGGCTACCAGATCCAGAAGATCTGACAGACTTTCCTGTGGAGTAGGAACTTTGGGAGGACCAGCCTACCTTGTCTAGGCAAAGTGGGGCAGTTGATCCCCCAATGTCCTGATTGTCCCCAGTCTGGACAGGGTCTTGGCAACAGTTGAGGTGAAAGGCAGTTTTTATTTATTTATTTTTATTTTTTATTTATTTATTTATTTTTTTGCCTAGTGGCCAGGCATTTGCCACATTTAAAGCAAGCTCCAGGTGAAGGTTCTTCTGTGCCCATCCATCTTCTTTGGAGGAGATAGGGGTGCTGCCAGGAGCTGGCATGTCTCTCTATCATGAAAAAACTTTTTTATTAAACATTTTTAAATGCCGTATTCTCAGACATCTAATGCATTTGAGGACTGTCTATCTAATAGGCATATCTGACAAACTTTGTTTCTAGTTACTTATGTTAAGCTTAACTTTGAAAACACAGGAGACTAAGTAAGACTTATTCCTGTAATTATATTAATATTTAGCATGACTATAATTAAAGAATTTTGTCATTTATAAGATGACTATTAACTTATGTTCCTTAACAGTCTACAATTCATTAGCAGCTTTCATAAGATTAGGACTTTACATTCCATTCCTGTTAATTAAGGTGGCTGACCATTAACTTGCATTTCTTAATTATCCTTAACAGTTTACAATAAGTTAGTAGCTTTTATATGAATAGGATTTTACATTCCATTTTCCATCCCTGTTAGATTTAGCCTTAAAAATAACTAATTTTGAATTGGGGCTCTTTTACTATCAAAATAAAACTTTTTAATCATAGATAGTGGGTTCAGTAAAGAAACCAAAATAGCCATTCCATGGAGTGAAAATGGAACAAGTTTGTTCCAAACTGCTAAGGCTGTCTCCTGAGAAAGCAAGGAAAATTGACAGGGGATAGATCCCCAGGGCCAAAATGGGAACAGGAGATAAGAGGGCCTGTGAGCAGGGACTGAGGGAGCCCAGAGGCCAGCATTGTCCTTGACATGCCATGGGGGCCCCTGCCTAAATGCCCAGCCCTGGGAAAAGGACCCTCTAGGGGGACCAGAAACTCCATTGTAGAACATATCTTACTTATCAAATATGTGTTGCCGCTTATCTAAATTTTCTAGAAGCTTGGTGTTGAACACTTGGCAAAGACATGAGTACTTGGGTGCAAATCTCTAAGTCAGCTTTTGTTAATCTGAATAGATTTTTTTAACCTTAAAATTTTAACACTATAGAATATATTTTAAACCAGAGTTGAATCACATATACAGTATGTTGTAACAAATAACTTTATATTTCTATCTACATGTAGAGTTAAATCCAGCTTACATTCACACATATATAGAGTTAAATCCAAGTCATATATTTGTACACACACACACACATACATCTTAAACAGGAGTTGAATCACATATATATATACACCCATGTATAGAATTTTAATTATAAGCCTTTTGTTGTAAGTTTAAAGCCAAATTTTGTTACAAATTATATATTTTAAACCATACCCAATGAATAATTTACAAATCCTGAGATAGAGTTTACAGCATAATCTTAAGATATTATTTTGTTGTGTGTGTGAGAGCAGAGTGAAAAGAAATCAGATTAAAGATTTTTAGGAGTGGGGAAGTAGAGCCTTAGAGGTTAGGGACTTTGGAAGTGTAAGAGCAAGTTTAGGTGTAAGATTTTGGGGATCATTTGTGGCAGTAGCAATTAACAATTCCTGAGAATTTGGAAATCAAGTTCACCAATTTTGGCCATTGATTCATGCTGAGGCCAAGATGTTGTAATAAAGTCTGAGTCCGCGGAGGAAGAGAGAGGGCCGCAAAGTGGAACACTGTGAGACTGTTCCAAAGGGAGGCTGAGAGTGGAAGTGAGCTGCAGGCCTGTGGGAGGAAACGGATAGCACAGTGGATATCTGCAGTCTGGCTGCAAGGTGAGAACAGGAAGGAGCAGAAGAGAAAGGAGGTGTTCACGTAGGTCAGCAGGCTGCAAGAGCCAGAGCCACATGGAGAATACAGCAGGCTAGTGCTTAAACTGTGGGTCTCTCAGGCTGCTGGGAGAGGGGAGTGAGCAGGAGAGAAGTCCACATGGTTACAGTAGGCTGCAGAAGCCCGACAAGCACACATGTCCACATAGGAAGAATCAGACTAACATTTGGAAACATGTTCAGTCATAGACAAATGTAGTACAGTAAGTACATACCTTACTGAAGGTTAGATCAGCAGATACTGCAGGGAAGAACCGGTGTGTGCTGAGCAAGATGAAGCTGGCCTCTCTGACTCCTGTGTTGCAGCAAACATAGACAGGACATTTATGAAGTTTAGAGAGGGAGTGCAGACAGAAACAAGCAGGTCTTGGAGCAAAGACAAAGAAAGAAAGTGGAGAATTCTTTCTTGGTTCCCTGGCAGCTTGGTTCAAGGTATACTGAGGCCAGATTTGATTTGAAAGGAGTGGTCCGTGGGTCTCCAAAAGACATCCCAATTGGTGCAAGGAGGTGTGTATGACACAGTTCCCCAAGGTGAGGCAGAGAGAAGTTCAAAACCTGAGAGCCAGAGGTGTCCCCAGCACTCAGAGGAGGGCCAAACAGAGCAGGCACAGGCTATTCAGTATGGTGTCGCACAAGAATGGGGCTACGAGCTCCGAGCCTGAGAGACACAGTCACCTAGTACCAGGACTTCGAGAAAAGCCAGAATGGGAGGAGAAGACTGAAGCCTCACATCAAGGGGAATGGTCAGAGACCCCGCCAGAGACTCATTGCCACTATTGAGTGGAAGGCAAAGCTGTGGGTGAACGAGAAAGCAGGTCTGTTGTAGGTGGAAGAGAGTGGATCTATTGCAGATTGATAGGGTCCCAGCATGGCCATATTAAATGCCAGGAGAGCCTGTTGTCTCGGCACCAATGAAAGGATAAATAAAAAGAAAGCGAGGCGATAGTGGGTACCTTTCGGCAGGCCCTGCCAAGGTATGCCACTGAGCAAACACACCACTCCCAACAGAGTTAGTGCAAGAGGTTTATTGGGGGAGGGGGAGAGCGTCAGTGTGAAAGGCCAAGTCGGAGTGGGGGCTTGACAGAGGCAAACAGACAAGAGGAAGAGAAGAGAGAAGAGACAGGAGAGGAAAGGAGAGACGAGGAGAAGAAAGAGGCAAAAGAAATGGGAGACAAGAGGTAAAAAGAGAGTAAGCTGTGCCTGGTGGCTTTTAAAGGGTGTGCATGTCGCATAGTGACAGTGGAAAGGTACCTGGTGACAGGTGGTGACAGAACTGCTTTGGCGACAGAGGCGGGCTGCTGCTGATTCTGCTGCAGGGGCAGAAACTAACATTCCTCCCTTTTGTTTATTCTGAGAAGGTGAGGAAGTAGGCTTGTGTGATACATTGGAATTGTTTAATGAAAGAAGCAGAGTGTAAGACCCCAGTTTGTTTGTTTTTCTGTTTGAGAGAGTTCACTTAATGAAAAGGGGACATGTATCTTGACCAGGCCATCCACCCTGGCAACCTCCCACAAAGGGAGAACTGTGGCCAGGTTAGGCTGGCTAGAGAGAGGTAAAGGGGGTCCCACAACAGAGTAGGAGTGAGTAACAGGGGGACTGAAGGCTGCTGGTGGAGTGAAAGTAGGTGCCAGAGTGGGGTGGTTAGAGCGAATCATTCATTGCTGGAGAGGAGGAAGAGGAGACTGAAGGAGCTGGCAGAGGAGGAGGAGGTGTGCGCTGAGGTTGGTAAGGTGGAGGCTCGTTGGCAGGGTCAAGAGTAGTGGAGGGTTCCTCTAGTTCAGGCCTCAGAGCTAGCAGTAGTTGAGTGGGGGAAGAGGAAGAACAGAGGGAGGGCTTGGCATGAAGATGAGAGAAAGCTTGGACACAGGGTACCCCCTGCCATCTACCTGTATACTGGCAGAAGTTGCAAAGTCTAGGATGCTGGTAGGTGGCCATCTGAATTGATTATCTGAGGGATATTGGGGCCAGATTTGACTGAAAGGCGGATAAGTTTAAAAGCCCTTAAGTCAGGTGCTAGGTGTCTGAGGTTTTCCAAAAGGTATCCAGGGGGAGCTTGGAGGTATGGTGGAGGATGAAGTTCCCATGAGTGAGGAAGAGGAAGACGATCCAAAGCCTGAATGTCCTGGCATCCCAGGGATCCAGGGAGGATTGGATTGAGTGGGCACGAGCTGTCCAGTGAGTCATCATGCACTGAGCAGGGGCCAAGGGCTAAGAGTCTGTGAGACTCTTGAGACTGTGGCTGGGGCTCCACCTCCAAGAATATCAGAGAGGTGCTAGACACTCAACAGTGTCTTCCCCAGATCCAGGGAAGTGTTTATGCTGACCAGGAGAAGGGGGACTTACCAGTTGTTGCTGGTGCTGGGTGAAGTGCTCAGTGATGGGTTAATTGGAAAGTGTAGGTAGACTGGTATGCCTCAGACTGCCGGTGGGCAGGAGGAGCCATCAGGAGGACCTGCCAGAGTCACAGCACCAGTGGAATAGTTTAATGGCAGAAGGTGACATTGGAGCCATGGGGCACCACAAAGTCACAGCATGCAACAGAGCTCATGAGGGAGGTTTATTGGGGGGAGGTGCAGAGGCGGCCTCTGAGTGAGAGCAGAAGGGAAGAGAGAGCTGCTCCCAACATTCTTATCTTCCAAGCTCCTACAAACCATCCCACTGAGGTTTCAGCACTCAATGGCTTTTCTAGCCCTAAGTTCCAAAGTCCTTCCATAATTCTTTCCCAAACATGCTCAAGTTTGTCACAGCACTACCCCACTATGCTGGTATGAATTTGTCTTAGGATTTCTATCGCTGCAATGAAAACACCCTGACCAAAAAGCAAGTTGGGGAGGAAAGGGTTTATTTGGCTTACCCTTCAGTACTGCTGTTCATCACTGAAGGAAGTCAGGACAGGAACTCAAACAAGGCAGGATCCCAGTAGCAGGAGCTGATGTAGAGGCCATGGAGGGGTGTTGCTTATTGGCTTGCTTCCCCTGGTTTGCTCAACCTGCTTTCTTACAGAACCCAGGACCACCAGCCCAGGGATGGCACCACCAACCCCATGGGCTGGGCCCTCCCCCATTGACCACTAAATGAGAAAATGCCTTACAGCTGGATCTTATAGAGGTATTTCCTCAACTGAGGCTCCTTCCACTCTGATGACTCTAGCTTGTGTCAAATTGACACAAAACCAGCCAGTATAACACTTCTGTCTTAGGGTTTCAGTTGCTGTGAAGAGACATCATGACCACGGAAAAACTCTTACAAGGAAAACATTTTATTGAGGTGGCTCACTTACAGTTCAGAGGTTCAGTCTATTATCATCATGGCAGGGAGCATGGCGGCATGCAGTGCTGGCTACATCTTGATCAGAAGGCAGCAGGAAGTGGGCTTGACACTGGGTGGTATCCAGCATATATGAGACCTCAGAGCCCATCCCACAATGACACACTTCCTCCAACAAGGCCACACCCACTCCAACAAAGCCACACCTCCTGATAGTGCCCCTCCCTATAAGATTGTGGAGGCCAGTTATGTTCAAGCTACCACAGTCCTTCTGAACTAGAAGACTAGGAAAGTGGAGTAGGAGTCCTGGCAATTTGAAAGGTATGTCCCATAAGTCATGTAAGTTAACATAAAGACTTCTTTTAAAGGAGGCAGGGTGCTGGTTTTTTTCTCCTTGAGGAAAAAAGTATGCATAGATCTGTGAACATAAACTTTGAAATACTGTTGATAAAATCTTTATTATGTGGGGAATATTTCTTTTTTTCCAAGTGCCAGCTGAAACTGTAATGATTTTCATACTAAATAGAATCTATGTTGTCACAAGTTGTTGCTAATGAATTCTTAAGCCTTATTTCAGTTCTTAGGTTTCTTTATAGATTTTACTAACCTATTATACAATTATGAATTTCTGAAAAGCATTTTATTTTTTGTATCAATTCTCATATCCAGTGGACAAACATAAAATGTCTTATAAATGAGCTGCTCTTGCAGTTTCTCCCATTTCTCTCTTGAACAGGTGAGAAACCTCACAGGTGTCATTTATGTCCATTTGCATCTGCTTATGAGCGCCATCTGGAAGCCCACATGCGTTCTCATACTGGGGAAAAACCATACAAATGTGAATTGTGTTCCTTCCGCTGCAGTGACCGAAGTAACCTGTCCCACCATCGAAGGCGCAAACATAAAATGGTACCCATTAAAGGTACCAGGTCTTCCTTAAGCAGTAAGAAAATGTGGGGGGTTTTACAGAAGAAGACAAGCAATCTGGGATATAGCAGAAGAGCACTAATCAACTTAAGTCCACCTTCCATGGTGGTCCAGAAACCAGACTACCTTAATGATTTTACCCACGAAATCCCAAATATTCAGACTGACTCCTATGAAACTTTGGCGAAAACTACATCAACTGGTGGCCTGCCAAGGGACCCCCAGGAACTCATGGTTGACAACCCTTTGAATCAGCTCTCTACTTTAGCAGGACAGTTGTCCAGCTTGCCACCGGAAAACCAAAACCCTGCCTCCCCTGATGTAGTTCCCTGCCCTGATGAAAAGCCTTTCATGATTCAGCAGCCCTCTGCCCAAGCAGTAGTCTCTGCTGTGTCAGCAAGTATTCCTCAGAGCTCCTCCCCCACAAGCCCAGAACCTCGGCCATCGCATAGTCAGAGGAACTACAGTCCAGTGGCAGGGCCGAGCAGTGAACCAAGTGCCCACACCAGTACCCCCAGCATAGGAAACAGCCAGCCAAGCACTCCAGCTCCAACCCTGCCGGTCCAGGATCCTCAGCTTCTACACCACTGCCAGCACTGTGATATGTACTTTGCAGACAATATCCTTTACACTATTCACATGGGATGCCATGGGTATGAAAATCCTTTTCAGTGTAATATATGTGGATGCAAATGTAAAAACAAGTATGATTTTGCCTGTCATTTTGCAAGAGGGCAACATAACCAGCACTGAACACAATCAACATTGTTCTCACTTGGTTTGGCCTTTGGGGGTTTTGTAGTTTGGTCTTTAGTTTTGATCATCCCTAATACAGTATCTGTTAATTTAAAATTTATACATTCTATTCATAAAATAGTAATTTGATAGTGAAAAGGGGTTTCGTTAACTTTTCATAAAAGTCTGGTCAGGGTTATTTATGCATTAGATAGTTAGATGCATTGATATCTTTTTCATTTAGACATGTAAGAGTTGAAGTACAGTTGGAATCTTACCAGGTGTTCAGTTTCCTATACTTGTCCATAGGACTCCCAGGGTTATCTGTACTCTTGATAAATATATATATACTACAGCTAAATAGTCTTTCTGCCATATTTCAAAATGGCACAATAAACTTCTCGTAAAACCTTTTACAACATTTCAGTGTTTATAGAGAAACTGCCTTTAGATTTGCTCTTAATTAAAATGCTATTTTCATTCACTTAAGTTGAATTTGTTTCATTTCAACCAAAAACAGTACAGTTATTTCAGTGTAATAAATCTTTCTCTTCAAGGGGAAGTATAAAACAATTCTTTTCAAATTTAAATTATAAAAATGCAAGTCCTGGAAGTTGAAATTTAGGGCTAAGTTGAAAATTGTGTTTGATATTGGAGATATCTGTTCATTTAATGTCTAGTTTAAACATGTTCATTTTTCATTGTTTTTTATATATATTTCTAACTATTGTTCTAAAGCCACAGGTAAATATATCAGAGTGCTAGATGCCTTTTCAATCTGAATCTTCCACTGAAATTCTGCACTCAGCTATTATTGGTGTCAGGTAAGACTGACACCCACACTGATAATCTTATTCTTCCTAGTCTTTGATGACCAAAGAGGAAGTGGGGTTCATCTGTCTTATTAAAATGCTTCAAAACTATCTCCAAAGTTTCTTTTCTGCCTTCTGCCCATAATTTCCAAGAAAGGTGGGTATAGAAACCCAGAACAATGTGATAAGGAAGAAATGGCTATGAAAATGAGAACATGCCCAAACAGATCCTACTTTCAAGTCTCTGCGGAGTAGGCCATGTAAGGTTACAGTGGGACTGTCACCACAGTGGGAAAGGATAAAAAATTAACACAAAGCACATTTAAATGTGACATTTAATTTGTTGATAATTAGAGGTTTGTTTGACCTAGGAAGAAGCTGTTGTTTTTGTATTGTGTAATGAGCTTACTCTGAGGAAGACCTGGCAGAACAATAAAACACTGTCACTTCCTCTTGGTTTCTGTGCACTTTGCAAGATTTTCATTTTTAATTTGGTTAATATTTTAAAAATATTCCTAATTGGCTTCTTAAAGAAATATCCTGTCAAGAATTTATTAACCAAAAATGCCTCTTAGAGTAATAAGAGGGAAATAGATGGTGTCTACCCATTAAGCCCCAAGTGCCCTGTTACTGGATCTGTGCCCTCGCTCCCAGCACTCGAAAGCCATTCAGAGGGTGCCTGTGCTCGCTTTCCCAGTGCTGGCCATCCCGACTGCACTGTTAAAGCATAGCACCGCAGACACTTTCTCTTGTGACCCTAACTTTCTAGAGAGTGAGTTTGGTCTGTTGCTTAAATCACTCACTGGTTAGCTTAGTTTTAGTGCAACACTTTCTAAATACATAACTTGACTGTAGTGATTATCAGCTGCCAGGAGACAGGTTGTTGTTTGGAAACTTCGCTATTTTTAAAGTTTGATCCAACTAAAAGCAATACCCCCAAGTAGACAATGAAAGCTTCCCTGAGAGATGAAGAAGCCCAATGTGGTGCTGTGTACCTGTAGTCCCAGCTGCTTGGGAAGCCGCGGCAGGAAGATGGCTAGAGCACAGAGTTCCCTGCCAGGCTGGGCATCCCTGCAGTCTCAGAAGCCAAATGCTCACCTTAAAGCCAGCTTTATCATCTTTACACTCTGGGCCAAACAGTGACATATGCATCCTGTTTTCCTAACAACTAAAGATGAATGTGTTGAAAGTACATTTCACTTTAAACATGGAAAAGACTTTTCATAATTACAAGCTAGAAGGAAAAAAATCCTAATTTTCTAATACCATAAAGAGCACAGTTGGTCTTCCAAAGGTGTTGATGTGTAAAGCTACAAATAAATGCACTAAAATTTTGAAGCAAATCTACCTTAGAAACTTTTTTGAAATTGTACTTTTAAAGATTTAGGATTTTGCTTAAATATTCTGAGTTAAATTCTGTATTAGGAAAGATGTTAGATTCTTTCCTTAAATATTAAATATGTTCCTCATTTTATTTTTAACCAAATGTTTTATAGAAATGAGTTGAGAAAAGTTTAACATGCACTATTTATAGTACTTTGCCATTAACAGGCAATGTTCTGAAACTAAATTTATTTTTGTTCAGTGAACATAAGTTTAGATTTTTAAAGTTGGTAACTTATCTCCACTAATATTTTTTTAAGAAACTGTGAAGAGATTAACGGAATAATTTTATTTCAGATTTTACTAATGTAATGTGTAGCTACAACTTCTTGACATTCAAGTGAAGACTAGACTTTTATTTTGAAAATTTTCCACTGGGTAGTTCTAGTGCTGTTTCATTTTAGAAATGTGTTTGCCATTCATCTGCAGAATTATTTGACAAAGGGAATATTACTTAAAAAGAGAAACAAAAATAAACAGAAGTAACTCTTGTAAGTTCTGCAAAAATACTTATCAAATGAAGAATTATTAGAAAAAATTAAATTCCCTGCTAAAGATGTTTTCATTAGTCTTAGGGGGTAGGCATATGCTTTCTAGAACTTGTTTTTGTTGATGCCTGGATGTATGGGACATGTTGTCTACACGAGGTGTAAATCTTGCATTATAGTTGTAAGGTACATTGTATTATTTAGGGATCAAGAAAGCAGTTTCATGCTGAAGTAACTATATCTAGTATGTAGTTCCTATTGTGAATAATGCTTTGCTTTTGTAATATATGAATAAAAAAATAACACTTTCTAATGACTTTGATTTTTTTAAAACTAGAATCAAATTGATTTTTTTTAGTAATTTGTGATACATAAAATATTAATAAAGGATTTTATGGCTGGCTGGTTTGAATTTCTAGAGTCCATTCTGGAAAGAGTTATAAGTTTACAACAAAAGAGCTCTATAGGTCTAAACTCATTTCTAATTGTTATGGTTTGAGTGAGAAATGTGCCCTGTAGGCTCTTCTGTTGTTCACTTGGTTGGCAGTCAGTTTCATTGTTTCAGAAGGTTGGTTTTCTAGACCCTTGGGGATGCGGTACTTCTTGGTGGAAGTAGTCACTAGGCCAGGCCTTGAAGGTTTTCTCTGCCTCAGATTCTGGTCTAGAGCTCGGCTTCCTTGTCCACAGTGTGAGAGACAACAGCCACAAACTTCAGCCACTGTGCACACAGCCAGTCCAGCAGCCATGCCTTCCCTACCACATGTCCACCTCCTGAAGCTGTGAGCTCACATCAATCAGTCCTCCTTCAAGTGGTTTTCTGTCATAGTTGTAAGCCAGTAACTAATACAGTCCTCATTACTCAAATCAGCTTAACCTGCTCTACCTACAGTATGGCACATCAGTGAGGAAGGCTGCCTCTTAACATCAGGTATTATGTCACATTTGACAAGCAGCTCTCTGAAGTAATTTCTGGCATGTAAAATTGAACTTTGAAAATAGACATTTTGGGTTGTTTTTATGCTCAGAATGGTCTTTGGCGGTTCTAGAAAACACCCATCCATACAAAATTGTTTGCAAAAGTTTACCCAAGTCAGACATTTGATTAGAAATTCAGAAAGTTTAATGTTGCTTTGAAAAATACTTCTGCACAACAGTATCTCTCTCATCACAAAAAGAAGAAATAACATCTGATAAGTCGGTGATTTGCTGAAAGCACAGATATTTTCTGTTTCCTCGTCTTAGGTCTTCCAAAAAATCTGCTTTGAGCTTGTTAAGTTCTTCTGCTAGACGCTTCAAGTTATTAAGAGGTATTTGCTCATCTAAAATCAAAGATATTCTCAGATTATTCCTGTAAGCCAGTCTGAGCTGCCTACTGCCATATGATTTCATCAAACAGGCCAGATTCTCCAATAAATAATCAGGATGCATTGTAATTTATGGACAAGAAATAACATTAATGTGATCTAGAGAAGTCATCTAAAACAAGAGCCACAGGCAGTTTAATTAATCTGGTGTATGAACAGAAAAAGACAAACCCGAAAGGATATATATTTTTAAGATTTTATTTATTTTTATATTATATATTTGAATGTTTTTCCTGCATGTATATATGTGCACCACTACCATGCCTGATGCTCACAGAGGCCAAAAGAGGGCGTAAGATCTCTCATTCTTAGAGTTATAGATGGTTGTGAACTACCATGTCAGTGCTGGGAACTGAACACAGGTCTTCTGCAAAAATAGCAAGTGCTCTTAACTACTGACCCATCTCTCTAGCCCCCCTAAAAGGATGTTTTTGTGTTTTTTTGTTTGGCTGCCTGTTTTTTTGAGACATCACTGTGTAGCACTGGCTGGCCTGGACTTCACTACGTAGATCAAACTGACCCTAAACTCACATAGCTGGCATGCTTCTGCCTCTTGAGTGCCAGGATTAAAGGCTTGCACTGCCACAGTGGACTATATTTGAGCCAAGATACCTATTTTACCATCTCTTGCTTTGAAAAATAAAATGACAATTTGGATTTTTAAAGCTGATAAATAATACATTTGAATAGTTGTCCCAAGTAACTTTTCTATGATGATGGAAATGTGCTACCAGGCACTACCATATGGGTAGTGTTACTGAGCATCTGAAATTAGCTTTATTGAGATATAACTCACCATAAATGTATCAAAATGTAATGGTTTAACTTGCTAGTGGCATACTCTTTCAATCCCAGTACTGGGGAGGCAGAGGCAGGTAGATATGTGAGTTCAGGCCAGCCTAGTCTACAAAGAGTTCCAGGACAGCCAGAGCTACCCTGTCTCCAAAAAAAAAAAAAAAAAAAAAGTTTTTAGAATATTCACATGTGTACAACATCAGCACAGTTAATTTTAGAACATTTTCACAACATTAAAAGCAAACCCCCTGACAGTTGCCCTTCTCTTCCCCACTTCTCTGCCCACCACTAACGCTTTTGTTGTGATTTCCAGTTCTGGATAGTCATATGACCACTTTTAGTTTGGATGTTTTCAAGGTTCCGCATGTTCTATCCTGATCAGTATTCTAGTCCTATTTACAGCTACACAACATTCCACTGTATGAGTGACCTCATTGTATTTATCCATTTGTCAGGTGCTAGGCGGCTGGGGTGTTTCTACCTTTTGGCTGTTATGAATAGTTCTGCTATAAACTGGCTTTGTATCACCATGTTTTCATTTCTCTCAAATCTGTCACCATGCAGCAGAATAGCTGGGCCACATGGTAATGACATTAGAAGGACTGCCTGGCTGTTTCCAAAGCAGCAGGATCATTTTATATCTCCATCAGTATGATGGGAGGGTTCTGATTTGTCCACATCCTCAACAAGTCTTGGACCTTCTTGTTCTGGCCATTCTAATGGCTGTGAATTGTTGTCTCCTATGGTTTTGATCTGTATTTTGCTGGTTACTAAATTTTAAACGTCTTCATTTGAATATTGGTCATCTCTGTATCTCCCTTGGGAAAAAGATGTCTATTTAGATATTTGTCCATTTTAAGATTGGGTTATCAGTATGTTACTGCATAGTGAAGAGTTCTCTTTATATTTATATTTATATATTCAAGTTTCTCATGAAATATTTGCAAGAGTTTCATCCCATGTGAGGGCTGTCATCTCTCTTGATGGCAGAGAAATAGAATTTTCAGTTTTATTCAAGCACACGTTTAGAAACTAGTACTGACTCCTCTGCCCTCCAGAAAAGTCGCCATTTTCCTAGCGGGTAGGATTGGTGAGTGATTTGGGAATAAAACAGAACAAGAGGCAAATGACTGAGAAAAAGCTAGAATGGTTTCTGCTCTGTTCTAATTTACACTAGCATTTCTGTTCCAATCCTGTGTTAGAAGTTTTGGATTGTAATTTATTAATGAGTGGCAACAGGTATTCTAAAATGAGAAAATAAAACATTCCATTAAATATGAAGAGGTGTTTGTGAAACTTGTTTCCACGTGTGCCTGCATTTATACACCGTATCACACACCATTCCTGACGTAAAAAATCTATGTAGTATGCTCATGGATAAAGAGAATGTGAAAACTATGGTATGGTTAACACACCGTCCTTTTCAGTGTCCCCAGCTGTTATGAAAGTGACAATAAAGGCAGGGAGCTAACAACAGACTGGAATCAGAATTAACTTCGTCCAGGTTGCCCCCAAATTTAGCAGCTGTTCAGCTTTGGGAAAGTAACTTGATTCACTGTGAATCTCCATTGTTCTCATTTATAAAATTACATGATTGTAAAGAGTAGCACATCAAAGGAGTTAAATAAGTGTTAGCTGCTGTTTTCTTTTTTCTTTTTGTTCTTTTGTTTGTTTTTCGATACAGTTTCTTTGTGTAATAGTCCTGGTTGTCCTGGAACTCACTTTGTAGACCAGGCTGGCCTTGAACTCACTGAGATCTGCCTGCCTCTGCCTCCCAAATGCTAGGATTAAAGGCGTGGGCCACCACTGCCATGCTCTGTTTTTAAAACAAATTTAAGCAAAAAAGGAGTTAAATATTCAAGACCTAAAGCAACTATTGAAAAATCTGTAATTACCAGATAGCCGAAACATTTATTTTTAAATCTTATTCATATTTATAATACAGTCACCTTGTTCAAATCCCATGCTTGTCTTACCCCTGACCCCAGAGTACCCTTAACCCCTAAGCCACCTCTCCAGCACCCTAATTACTCTTAAAAATCAATCTACTACTCTGCTTCAAGGGACTGACATATATTCATATAATTAATTACCTTTTTGTCTGTCTCCTCACTAAAATGTTCTGCTTCCTATTGATTCCCTGGTATCTAAGAAAAAGTCTAATGAAAAAAAAAGAGGCCACTCAATAAAAATGACTGAAATGGTTAAATACTCAGTTCCAGGGGATGGTCTAGCTATGTAACCAAACAGCAAGTGTTAAACTGAAATGCTGATATAAACTCTGGTGTCTGGTGACAGCAGGAAAGAGCAGCCCAGCATCCAGACAGTACAGACCAGGCAACATACCTTTGGCTTCCTTCATTGTCTGAGAGATGGTTCTTCGGAATGTCTCATCAGCTTTATGGAGGATGTTAGTAGAACAAATAAGTCTGTCTGTTTCCTGTGTGATATAGATATTGTTATTGGGAATAGTTTATAAAGTAAATGACCAAGGTATAGACTCATTTGAAGGGACCAAAAGGAAAGCCACAGTGGCTTTTCTATTCGTTTTCTCTCACAGGGAATCCAAATGAATCCTGACTAGTTGTAAAGTGGGTATGCTGGTGAGGGTGCAATAACTGGCTTTCTAGAAAGAACAACTTCCTCCAACCTGTATGTAGTGTTACTGTGCTTTGATGGCATAAACGCTTCCATTATTGCCCACTTTAAGTCACCAATATAAGGTTCAGCATTTCTGAACATTCACCATGGGTCTTTGACCGGCTGGCACTGGCCCTCAGCAGCTCACTGACTGGATGTCAGAAGCCAAAGGCTGGTGCAGGGCCATTCTACTAACAGACCGTTTTATACTTTTCTCTTGCTGTCTCCCTGCAAGAGAGTTCTTCCTTCTCATGTGCACCAAGTCTAACTGGAGTATTTACCTTTTGTTCCGCATTGTCCTCAGCACATTTTATGGGGTTTTCCAAAGCAGTAAGTAACAAATCAGTCACCTCCAGGCTACAGAGAAAGTGAGATGAAGTATAATCAATCCTTCTTATAAAACATCTGCTTTTTAAAGAACCTGCATCAATAATACTAGGTTGAATGTCGGAGAGCAAAACTGTCATCCAAGGTCCTTATTGAAAGGGAGTAAACTAAGTGATTTGGAAGCCATCTTTCACTTGTAAAATTTTTAAGTGAAGCTCAAAACAAATCACAAGCCATTCCTACCTCATAAAAGCTAATTTTTTAAGACTCTTACCAATAAGCAGTCTCTTCCCCTATCCTGGACTGGAGGCTTTGAAAACTCATTGTCCCTCAAGAAAGATGGTGTTTATGCTGGCTTCTGCTCATTTACTAGATAGTGATTAACAAATTTCCTCACTAGCCAATGGTCCTTAGAGAACTCAGGTAGAATTGATTCATTCAGTAAGTCCATATCTTACTGAATATATCTCATAGGTAAACACTATAAAGCTACATCTGTGAAACTGCTAATCTGGGGGGTATAACAAAGTGCCTAACCACTCCAATCCTGAAAATGGAATGAATGGAGTGAGACAGTAAACCACTGAGCACAAGCGTAATACTGGACAGTGGTAAGTGGCTAAGTAAAGACAATACAGTGATTGTGCTGAGACACTGGGTGGCCAAATAACCATTATTCACTCCAGTTAGACGGCTGAGCCAGGCAGTTACGGCAAACTGGACCACAAACACCAGGGCCTGGAAAGGGCCCACAGAGCATAGGAGGCTGGTTTGCAATGGTGGTGGGGTAGTTATTAGTTTATCATGTAAGTCATGAGCAGAAGTTGGGTTTTACTTAGAGTACAGGGATCAGAACTGAAGTTATAAGCCAGGGAATGTACAATGTAACACTTTCACCTTCATATTTCTCATTTGGAGGAGTTCAGGCTCTAGAATGTGACTGCACTCAGTCCCATGGTTCTGCCACTCACTTCCTGGGCATGTTACTTGATTTACCTGGGCCTCAGTTATCCCAGCATAAAATGGAATTTTTATGCATTTTTTTACCCTTAAAAGGTTATGAAGATGGAATGGCACTGTAAAGTGTCCAAAACCACAGCCAACATATAGTATGTGCCAAGTAGTTATTACTTTAGAGAAGCCAGGGAAAGTTACATTTATTAGATTACTTCTCAGTTTGTAATAAGGGACTCCAGCCTTGACACTACCCGCTTCAGTTGCCCTGTGGCTATTGCATATGCACAAATAACCTGACCAAGTTCATAAGACCTGGGACAAAACTGCACATTACAGTAGGGGCTAAAGTGGCTACAGAGACCCACATTCTGCAGGCCACATCTCACTGGTGTCAAGGCAATGAAGATCCACTGGTACCATTCTAATAATACCTCAGTCAGCCACTTGCTGCCAAAGGAAAAAACAGACATAAGAGCGCCAGAAAGGACAGCAATCCATTGATGATGTACACACACCTATCTACAATCCCAGGACTTGGGAGGCTGAAGCAGGATCATGAGTTCAGGGCCAGCCGAGAATACAGACTGAGACCCTGTTTTGGAAAACTGGAAACCTCATCAGTGGCTTACTTCATGAACTGTATAAACAATAGTAATCTAAGTGCTAGTTCTGTTTTGTTTTAGGTATGTGAAATTTATAAACTATGTAGAAACTGTACTGTTAAATCTGTTTAAAGACATTCAAAGAATGAATTTAGCTTAAAAACAGCATGGCACAATATCCCTGTAGGTGCAATAGCGGCACTCATTTCTTGGCAGTACCCACCAGCTGTCTGATTGGACTTCAGGCCCACTCGACCGGAAGGAAATCGTGTCTGATACTGGAAACCTGGGGCCAGTGAGGCCATGGACCTTAGAAGAGAACCTACTACCACCACTTTAGTAAACCAGCATAATTTCCCAACAACATTCTAAATACTTGTCCTTATACCCACATATAAATGCAGCTTTCACCCCTCATCAAAGACATTTCTCTTTGCAGCCAATTGAGGCCATTACAAGTGCTCAAAGTGCAGACAACAAGCAGTCATGGGGTGCTTCAGTGGATACATCTACAACACAATTCCTGTACTCAAGGTTCAGGTAACATCATAGAAGAGACAGAAGATCGTAAGAGCCAGTGGACCAGAAAAATGTGCTGTGAGATTATATCTCCTAGCAATGACAGAGAAGCCATATCTGTGACTATCTCGACAATTTACCTGCTTAAATAAGACCTGAACTATGACAACACCAACAGACATGCTAACTTGGAAGGGGGAATTCTTATGGGACCCGTCCCTAGACAAAGAACTATAGGCGACTAACGACTGCTGAGTGAGTGAGAGAGAGAGAGAGAGAGAGAGAGAGAGAGGGCGCTTTCCCTAGAGATGAGCCCCCTAATTGGTTATCCAATACCAAGTTGTGAGCCCTGAAATCACATACATACAATTAACACTAAACAGACTCAGCAGGTTGTATTTATATACTATGTGTGTGTGTATATATACATATATATATATATGTGTGTGTGTGTGTGTGTGTGTGTGTGTATATATATATATATATATATATATATATGACAATAATGAAGAGGCCATAGATTTGAGAAGGAATGGGGGCGGAGTACCAATGGGAGTGGGGAGTTAAGTGAGGAAATTAAAGCTTAAAAATTAAACTAAAGAAACGTGCACAAAGTATCTTAAGAGCTACACTATTCAACAGCACAGTTTGTAGCCATATGAGGCTATATTAAATTAACAACTCAGGTATTCAGTTGCATTAAATACATTTAAGTGTTCCATAACATTCGTGGCTAGCTGCTCCCATACTAGACAAAGCAGAGAACAGTGCCATCATTCATGAAGTTTCTAAGAGAAATATATTGTTCCAAAATTCTCTAGATATATCACCAATGGAAAATGATACCAGAGCCCACGGGCTTCACACACATGGGCAGGGTAACTATAGAGAGTTCTAGGACAAATCAAAACCCATTATTAGTTTTATTACACTTACAACTTTTGGGGAGTGCTAGGGTTCAAGCTACAGCTTTGCACAGGTTGCAGGCACTTGGCCACTGAGCTGTACCTCCAGCTCATAGATCTGTACAAAAACACTGCACAACCTGTTTAGGCAACTTTAACAAATATACCAAAGGACGGAGCCCAGTGTGGTGGTGCACACCTTTAATCCCTGCACTTGAGAAGCAGACAGGTGGATCTCTGTGAGTTCAAGGCCAGCCTGGTCTACAAAGTGAGTTCCAGGACAGCTAGGCCTACACAGAGAAACCCTGTCTTGAAAAACCAAATAAAATAAAATAAAATAAAATAAATAAAATAAAATAAAATAAAACATCACTTAAAAAAAGAATACCAAAAGACAGGGATCACAGATGTGAGTAGCTATGCCCAACTTTACATGAGTGCTGGGATTTGAACTCCAATGCAGCGAGCGCTTTACCCACTGAGTTATCTCCCCAGCCTGAGACATTACAATTTGAACAGTTAAAAGTTATAGAAAACAAAACATAAAACTTGGATTCAAATCTCAGCTATTACAGGTTTGGTGACCTTTCTCAATTTAGTTGGTTGCTCCACACAACTCCCCAAGGCCTGTGGGAGAATGGCCAGTCCCATACCATTAAGCAAGTTTTACAGAGTACCCACAGGAGAGCACTAAGATGGCTTAGGGCAGGATACCTGGCCTCCAAAGAACATGCTGAACTCTGAATTATGAGGCTGTTGTGTTCCCAGGTGTTTTTCTCAGGGTCAGGCTTTTCTATCTTTTTCTCCATGAGGTGGATGGTCTCATTAGGCAGTGGCTGGGGTCTCTGGCCATTCCTCAGCAAACACGTTTCCAGGGGACAATCTAAAAAGAGCTGGCAAAAGCCTAGTGAATCTGAAAACAGGTTTAAAATTACCAAGTTACCAGTCTGTCTCTCCAGAAATGTGAAATAAATATATACTAGACCCAGATGAAGCAGGATAAACTCCATTTGCAATACTGAACACTCACTTTAAAAATTAAATCCATATAAACCTAATCCAATTAAATGCTCACTAAAGGCAGCTGTGATTTGACATATGCGAATGGATGTTTTCATGTATAAGAAAATAATGTTTTAATTACATTTCCGAGCCAGTTGGTAGACTTCATATCTCATACTTTGGTAATAAAAGTTGTCATCTAATACCAAAATCAAAGTTCTAGAAACAGCAGATTTTGCCAAGAGGTGGCAAGGCTGGGCCTCATGAGCTGCAGAAAAGATCAAACACTGGTTCTTTAAGCAAGTTATAAAAGCTTCCCACACAGCTTCACTCCTGTTGGGTGGGGCAGACATCTGACCCCCACTAATGACCGCCACGAGAAAGCATTCCAGGTGCTTTAACAGTTCTTGTCGAAACATTTTCCATTGGGACGGCTACAAAAAACAACAAAGAATTGAAATTTAGTTTAGGCTTTAGACAGCAGGCTGGTCATCTTGTTTTATTGCTATCCTGTCCTCATGTAAAATTTCAGCTCACAATACTGAAACATTTGAAGTTCTCAACAGACACCTTGTTTCTCATACCTTTCTGTCTTCATGGGTCCTACACCCTCTGCCTGGAATATCCCCAATGCCTCCGGGGCTGTGTGAAGCCTTCTCAGATTCAATCATGTAGAAGGCAGTCCAGCCCCACTCTGTACATTGTCCTTACTCTAACAGGGCTTACATCAGATATCTATGCACACCTTCATATCTCTCCCTGCTAGATCACTCAGCCTCCAGCAGACAGGCTGACAGGCGTTCCAGAAATGTATTTTAAGTGAATGAATGAATGAGTGAATACATGAACATGAATACCCTCTACCATATAGGAGAATAAAGGAGCCAAAATCAATATCCTGCTGAGCTAAAACAACCTAAGATATAACAATGTTGGTTTGTCCTTGAAATGAAAAGGGACACCGACAGCAAGATAAGTCAGTTGGAAGGGACTTTGGTCAAGATGCAAAGACCTCAGGCTAAGAACAACTGGACTGTGAGATTGGGAGAGATGGCAGAAACAGATAGGAGGAAATAAGGAGCTTGAGAATACAAGTCATCTTGTTTTGGGAGGGGGTGGAGAGCACTGTAGTTCTGAAGTCAAGCCTGGAGGAAATACAAAAGGAGAGGAGATGAATTCTTCTCCTGCCTTGTCCACATAAAAGTATACCAGATAAACCCACTGAGAAGGAAATTTGTGCCACGTCCTCAAGGGGGGAGATTTTCTAATCACAGTGACCAAGTGAGATCTGGAGGGGGAGAGTATGATTCACAGTAATAAGGTGAAGGAAAAACAATCCATATCAATAACTTTTATCTTTATACAAAGTGGTGAGACTACTATCATACAAGTAACTCCCAATTACAATACTGCTTCCCTCCCCCCACAACCAGAACTGAAGCAGCAGACAAATTCTGATGGAGAAATACAGAATTTTTTCACATACCAAATACATGCATTTTGTATATTTTTTCTTTGTATATACTTACAGAATAGAGTCATTCTATTTGCCTTTAATTCATGTGACTTGTCCACACTCAAGCACTACCCATCAAATGTTACAATTTAAGATTTCAGAAGATCTCAAAAGATACTGCTTTAGAGTAAGTATACAACTGGAGACTGGACTCGACTCCGCCATGTGGTCTGCTTCCATGTGCTTCTATCGGGTTCACCTCACTGGGATGTAAGTGCAGGAATTAAGAAGTATATACTTGGCACATACAAGTCAAGCTTATTACTCCATCTGGCTGTCAACCAAGAAAGCACCACCTTTTCCAATACTAGTGGCAGACCAGACCCTTCATCTGGTAAATTTTCCCTGGAGGGACCTAGCAATTTTGTTATCATTTTTATTCTGTATGCTCATGGGGAATTCCAAAATGGTACCAAGCAGAAGTCCCACAAAATCTGGTTTTAACCAGCTATAAGCAGAATCTTTTTATTTTATTTTTTTTTTAAGAGATCCTTTCTTTTGTCTTGGGATAAACTACCCAAAGGATTGTCATCAGGATTTATCTGACTAGGACATTCACCTTGTAAACTAAACGCAAAACTTCACTCTGACATAGATAGGACTTGGAGGGGGCACCTGTAGTCCCAGATACGTGAGAGGCGGTGTCAGGATGATCCTTGAGCCCTGGAGTTTGGGACCAACCCCAGCAACACAGCTAGGCCTTATCTTAAAGCTCCACTGCATAGAATATGCAATATGTGAACGTACCAAACTTGCATAAAAACCTCTACAGAGCATGGCCCTTAGCCCTGTAACGTAACACTTGAGACACAGGTGTACGTCTCCTAGAGCGGAGCTAACCAGCTCCCCTCGTCTCCAGCTCCGGTCAGGCTTCCCCTCCTACACTAGCACTGCTGAATCAGGATCCAGGGCGGCTCTGGGTCAACAACCCACAGCCCCACCGCCTGTGCCGAGTCTGCGCACCTGCCCGCCCCACCCACTCGGAGCTGACCCGAAGCTGTGTGCCAGCGCGGTCCGGGAGCGCGGGGGGCAGCAGATCGTCGTAGGAGAGGACGCCCACGGCCCAGCCCCGCTCCTGCCGCAGTCTGAGGGCCAGAGCACGCGCGAAGGTTGACTTTCCGGCCGCCGGCAAGCCGCAGAGGACACACAGTCCCAGCTTGGGCCGTCCATCGACTTGGACCTCCCCAGACCCCGCAGAACTCTTCATGCCTCCACTGAGGCCTGCAGAAACCTTGGCGCCCGCTGCGCATGCGCACTGCACCAGTGCCATGCCGCGCCCCGCCCCCGGAGCTACACTGGGTGGGAACTAGCGAGGATGCAGGTCTAGAGAAGATGACTTGGTCCAGGCTGCTACTCAGGGCCCCTTCTGGAACTTGTGATCGATTGGTGTCAGCTGTCCCTGACGCCAGTGCCCTAGCCCGGGGAGGCATCGGCTCTTCTTTCATCCTCTGAACATTCTTAAAGGGCCCCTGAGTTAGGTTTACTCCCGATAGAATCATCCTCCCTGTCCCACCTTCAAACCATTAGGGCTTTGCATTTTGGTTTGTTTACGGTGAGGTTTCTCTGTCCAGGAAAATCTCTGAAGGCTTGAAACTTCTTAAGGAAGGCTTTGAAGGTAAAGAGCGGGAAATCAAACAGCAGGAGGCGACGCGAGGACAGCCTATTTTCAGCTGTTCCTGGACTTGATGGGTTCGAGGGTTGAGTATTCGTTATTGAGTCCTGGTGCCGCCAGGCGGCAGCAAGTGAGAAGAAATAAGGATAGGAAACGTACCTCCTTAGACCTTATCTCCAACACATGCAGGCAGAAAACAGGGATTATCGATAGATTAAAAAATAAAGTGGTAGCGAGCTGGGATTTGGGACACAAATTTATAATCCTAGCACTTGAAAGGCAGATGCAGGAGGAGCAAGAGTTTAAGGCTAGCCTGTGCTACATGAGACCCTGTCTCAAACTCCTTACCCCTCCTAAAAAACACAACAAACAAACAAACCGGGAAGAACTACCAAACAAGGAAAATGTTAGTGTGTGTGGTGTAACACTGAATTTAGAAATTTGAGCTGCTTCCCATCTTTGCTGTTTTTTTTTTTTTTTTTTTTTTTTAAATAGGGCTATCAACAAAACATCATCTTGATTTCTCGTCCTTTCCACTCCATTTACATCCCATCATACACAATTCGTGTAGGTAACCAAGTGAATTTGTGACCAGTGAGGGAAGTTATAGCTATGTGGTTCCAGCCAAGAGGGAAATTAGTTTCCTATAACCACCTTGCTGGGATGTATACCCCTGGGTAAAAGGCAGGTTTATTTACTCACTCAGGTCTCACTACATAAAAATTAAGATGGTCTAAATGGTTGCATTACCAAATTAAGGGTATAAAGAAAATTAATAATTCCTCTTCTAAAATGTACCTTTCAAATGTGTGTTGATTCATATGGGGAAGGCAGATTTTTTTTTTTTAAGACAAAGTCTTGCTGTTGCCAAGTTTAGTCTCTAACTTGTGGGCTTAAGGGATTCTTCCACCTGTGTCCCAAGCAGCTAGGGGCAACAGGCATGTACCACCATGCCCCACTGAACACAGACTTGAAATATTCTCCTAGAAGGCATAATAAGCTCTTAAATCAATAAATTATAACTATAAAGTAGGCAATCAAAACCCTGATCTGTTTAACTTAATATTGGTTGTTGGTGGGAAGTTTCTAACATTTTTTTTTTTTTTGAGACAGAGTCTTACTGTGTAGACTGGAACTTACTGGCTATACTGGAACTCACTTTGTAGACCAGGCTGGCCTTGAACTCAGAGATCCACCTGCCTCTGCCTCTTGAGTCCCGGGACTAAGGGCATGTGCCACTACCTCCAGCAACTAACAAACATTCTTAATTATTTCAAGAGAGAAAACAAAAAGAAAATCCTTTGCAATTCCTTACATATTAAGGTCAGCTCTGAACCATAACCACACTGGCTTTGAGAAGAATCCCAAAAGTTCACCATTTTTGGCTGCTTTGTGCTTCTGTGATAAAGTTGCTACTTCTCACCAACTTATGAGTTCCACACCGTAGAACTGTTCTTAACTTTACAAGCACAAAACAGTTCCTTATACCAGCAAGCATGCAGCTGGGAGGAGAAGTAACTATGGGAACTGGTTAACTGGCACTGAAAGGGAATGATAGAATACTTCAAAGGGTGTAGTGTAGCAGAGGGATCAATTCCATTCTGTAACTGAGATTCAAGCTTGGTTATGTTTTATTTTATTTTTTAAAACGGTTGGGAAAACACAGTATTCTGGGGAGAGGAGACTGGGGGGAAGGTAGGATCAGAGTTCACCAGGCTTTGCAATGCTAAGGAATAAAGGCGATGCTGGTTCAGTCAGCAACATCAATCATTAGAAGGGACCTAGAGCAGAGGGCAGAGCAGTGATTGATAAGGCAACGATGAGACTAGGCTAATGACCTAGGTAAAGAAACTCCCACAATGGGTCAGATTGACAAGCAGAGATGAAGAAAGGTAAGAGCTTTTGAGGAAATGAAGAAATGGTGATTCATTGGCAGGAGTCTTTATGACAGGTGTCTTTCGTTTTCTGATTCATTAGCCTTATTTAAGGAAGTAAAACTCCACACGGTATTATTAATCTTGTGCACAAAACTGCAAGTTAGCATTTCTAGAGTGTACTTCCCTTTGGAATGTCTACAGATACTAACCTAATTCATGACCAGAGGAAGCGGGAAATACAGTGTGACAGGGCAAGACAATGCAGAGGTTGCTCCATCTTGTATTCCTGCTGAAGCCGCTTCCAGGTATAATTTGAATCGGATCTTGATGGGGAATCCCATGGAAAACTACCCAGCTCTATTCTAGGGACCAAGGGTCAGAGTGTCCTAGCTAACTTATCTTAGCCTTTGTTAAAAGTGCTTGTTTGTCCGGACCCTCCTCCAGCTAACCATTCACCTTAGCTGCCTGTTTGTGCGGAACCTCCTCAGCCAGCTAAAGGTTATCTCAGCTTCTGTTAAAACTGCTTACTCTTTGAAGTCCTGCAGCTGCTGAGGGAGGTTCCTCAACTTTTAAGATCTGTCTTTAAAAATCCGTGTTCTGGACACTCGGGGCCACGCCTAGGTCCCAGCTGGCTGGAATAAAGACTTTCAACCCTGTAACATACAGAAAAGGAATGAAATACTCACACAGTGGGCCTTTTAAAATTAAAGGTTACTATTTCTGGATTTTGTTTATGTTGAGTCTTTGATTTCTCCTTCAAACTTGATGAACACACTTCACATACACTCTGGTGACTGCTTATAGAAAATTACATTCGACTATCTTTTTCTTGCCAGAAGACAAACACATTTTTGGACAGGGGTACACCTGAGGCCCAGGAGCCTGATCTCAGTCCCACCATTGGTTCAGCTGTTTGTTTAATGCCTTTTGTCACCTAACAGTATTCTGCAGCGCTAAATACCGAGCTGACTGGGTCACTACAGCCAACGTCGAAAAAAACCTCTTCGTTTACGCATGCAGAGTGTCGCGCATGCGTACGGCACCTGCAACAGGAGCGAGAAAGTCACAAGCGACAGCCTCAATCGCATCCCGCTAAGATTTTGAACGTCTAGAAGGCAGAAGATATGCGCATGCGCATTTACGGTAGTTGGTTTCCCGGGATTTGAAGGAGGAAAAAAAAAAAAGAAAAGAACCGGAAGTTGTACTGAACCTTCACCTCCGCTCGGCACTGAAGGAAACGCAAGCTCCGCGAGAGAGGTTCCGGCGCTGCTTGGGCTTGGAGGAGACAGAATGGAGACCGCGATCGAAGATCCGGGGCTGGACCGCGGCCCGACGCTGACCTCGTCCTGGGATGCGGCGTGCGGGGCGCTGACCCAAAGCCTCCTCCTTACCCGGATTGGGCCAGGTGCCCAAGACTTGAACTTCGAGCCACTGCTGGCCCCGCCAGCTCCGGGGTGCGCCGGGCCGGGGCCGGGTGACAGCCACGCTGCTGAGGAGCGGGGAGGAGGACGGGAGCCGAGCGAGGCCGCGGGGCCGGCTGGGGTGGGCTGAGGGAGCGGTGCCGGGAGGTGGGCGAGGCTGCGGGCAAGGGCTGCGCGCTGGGCCGGAGAGGGCTGGAAACTCGGGTTCAGGATCCTAGAGTCAGCGGGAACACCTCCCCAGGCTCCTGTTTAGAACCCTCCTCGCCACCACCCCGAAACCAGCCAACTTTCTTTTCAGGGGAACTGGAGCGGGACAAGTCCAACCATAAAGAACCACGGCAACTTAGAAAAAAAAAAACATATCGTTGTTTTTTCTTTACACACTGAGAACGTTTTTAATTGACTGCGATTAATTAGAGATTTGAGTAGAATGACCACGGTCTAGGAAAGGTGGAAGAGGATGCTCGACGCCTCAAACCTCCCTTCTTTATGAATTCATTGTTGAGCATCTGTTGGTGTTGGGAAAGGTTCTTGGCTCTCAGGGCAAGTAGAAGTGAGTTTGAAGAGATGGGTTATGGTTCTACTCAGAAAAGTTCTCTGTGTGATGTTTTATCAATTTCCTTCTCAGCCCTCCTGATTTGGTGAGTCTGAAGAGCAGCTTGAGCCCCCGAGATGAAAATCCCTGCTTCCTTTACCTGAAGTGTGGACCTAATGGGGGTGAAGAAATCCTTTCTGTTGGCATTCTGAGTTCAGCAAGAAACATGGAAGTATACTTAGGAGAGGAGTATTGTGGAACCAGTCGGGGCAAGAATGTCTGCACTGTCCTGGATGACAGGTTTGTGACTTGTCCAGGTGAAAGCATTAGTCTGAGTCAGTGTCTTTATTCTTAGCTCTTTCAACATTTGTGGATAGTCTAACATTGACACCAGAGGTTAGGGGAGAGAAGTTAAAAACGTACCAGTAAGTATAGGTTAGACCACTAAGCCTTCAAAATTCAAAAGACAGGGCAGATGAGCGGGCTTATAAATTCAGAAATTTAGGGCTAATTAAGTGGAAGTGAACTGGTAGGTTGCTGGTAATTAGTGGAAGAGTTTTATTAGACTAAAGTCCTGGTAAGTATTCTTGTTTCTCAGCTAGGTGTGGTGGCACACACCTTTAAGGAGAATCTCTGTGAGTTCCAGGACAGCCAGGGCTGTTATGCAGAGGAAACCCTGTCTCAAAAACAAACAAACTAAAAAGGATTCTTTTCTCTCATTTAACTCAGTGGGGTCTATTTTACAACAATGAGACATTCTGAAACCCTGAATATACTTCCTTCTAGAAAGCTCCTTATAAATGATATATCAACCTAAGACTGCCACATCAGTCTTAAGATGGACAATTTGTGATTTTTTTCCTAGTCTCTTTACAAGATTCTGCCCAAATCTATCAATATAATCCATACTCTTTATATTGTGTGCATGTTAGAAATAGTAGTCGTATGTACAGAACTTTTAAATATGCCCTGTGCTACTTAGTTTAGTTTTCTCACTTAGCTGGTAAGTGGGAGATACAGCTCCTCCAAGCAGTGCAGCACAGCCAGGAACCTCTTACTCCCTGGGCCTGACCAGGAAAAGAGAATCCCAGGAAACATTTGTTCTTAAGTATATATTAATGCTTATAATCATTGGCTGTTAAAATGAATTTTTTCATTTTAGTGAACATGAAAAGATTCTGTTGTACAAAAAATACCTAAAATTGGAGTCTCCCACACAGGCTTGTAAAATAAAGGTAAGTCATCACTAAATTTTAAGATTTAAAGTTAATCAAATTGTTTTTGTTCTATGCATACTTATTTTCTCTTGGTTTGGTAGTACAATTAGTCTAACTTGGTCCCTAGGTTTAGTTCAGAAATGTTTAGTTAGCTTGTAAAGGGATATTATTTTCTAAAACAACAACAACAAACCTATCAATCCCTTTAGACATTGAAATTCTCTTTAAAGTGGAGTAATTTCTTAGTTATAGAAAATGTTTTGTTGATATAGTAGTACTGTATTTTGAAGTATTGTGAAGCTCAGCTGAGAACATCTTAAAAATCTTTCTTTAAAACTGTAGTACCAAAAAAGGCAGAAGTAAACCTGGCCCTGTGTGTAAAGAATGAAAGAAAAGTTCAAACGAGAACCAGACATTTTAAGGAATTTAGACTGCTGTCTTTAGCCAGAAAAATATTCTTGAGATAAACATTAATGATGTTGTCAGAGTTTAGGACTAGGTACTGAGTTGGAAAACTCAAGGCAAGTCAGAAATACTAATTTAGCTCTGTTGCCTACGAGTGCTTTGGGTAATGTCAGTTTTCTTAACCATCTGGACCTACTTTAAAAGGAAAATTAATGGGTTCTAGCTTTATTCTTAGGTCGTTTTTATCTCTGAAATTATGTGCTTATTATCACAGAGGACAGTAAGACTTAGTTTTAAGATAAGAAAAAAAAATAAATGATTTTCATTGAAGAGCCCAGTTTCCAGAACTGGTTATTCCAATGTCAGTTTAAGTGGAAATATCTAACAGCTTGTAAAGGCATGTGAATTAAGTGATTTAATTTATCTAGTGAATATTTAGTACCTATTGATAACAGACATTGCACTAGGCACTTAGGAATATCAATTGAAAATGGAAGTGCCAGCCTCCATGTTGCTTATATATTAGTGGGACAAGACAGATTATAATCAGATTTACTGTATGTATATACTGTAGTCTCTGGTCACCAGTGGTATAGACCTTTATTCCCAGCACTTGGGAGGCAGAGATAGAGGCAGGTGGATCTCTATGAGTTCAAGGCCAGCCTGATCTACATAGCAAGTTCTAGGACAGGTATGGCTATATAGAGAGACCATGCCTCAAAGAACAAATAGACAA
The DNA here is from genome assembly GCF_049852395.1 of Peromyscus maniculatus bairdii. Taxonomy (NCBI): domain Eukaryota; kingdom Metazoa; phylum Chordata; class Mammalia; order Rodentia; family Cricetidae; genus Peromyscus; species Peromyscus maniculatus. The sequence goes on along the minus strand of NC_134852.1, from coordinate 141,763,612 downwards.
AATATACTGTAGTCAATGATGAAAAAGGCTCTTGGGATTACACAACATGAAGAAGACAGTAGACCCCAGTATGGTGACACACACCTATAATCCCAGCACTCAGCAACATCCCAAGTTTGAGCCCAGCTAGATCTATGTACTGAGTTCCAGACCATCCAGTGCTTCCCTGAGATTCTGTCTGAAGAAACTGAAAAATAAAAATACATAGATGAAAGAAGGGAGGTAATAACGAGGAAGAATATAAATTTAATGAACATTTCCTTAGCTGTTGAGGACTGTCATGTATTTGGTACCACACTCAGAGTTTGTAGAGCCTGGGTTTTTACTGATCTGTGTCTTTGTGACAGGAGTCTATGTGTCTCTCAAAGTGAATAATTTTTGTTACTGCTCCATGGACGTGAGTGTTGGTCTGAAGAGAGCTTTCAATTAGGGAATCCCTCTGGCCTATGTGAAAGCCTGTGTAAATGTTCCTGTTCAGAATTCTGAGCAGTACTCAGTGATACATAGTGGCTCTTTTGGCGCACGAACCTCTGCAGTCATCTCACGGTCCTCTGGTTTACTCTTAGCATGTGCCCAGGACTGCGCGGGTGACAAAGTAGCAGAACTCAGAATCTAAACTCGGGTGTGTCCGATTTAACCCTTCCCTTTACATCACATATGAACCGTCTTTGGGTTCAGAACCATGCACAGCCCAAACTGTCAGTGATGGGAGGACGGCCTGGTGGCGAGCACTGACCTGGCACACATGAGACCCTGGTTACTATTCTCTCAGTACCCCAAAGTGAATGGGAAGGCACCATAAACAAGATGGAAAGTCTAGTGATAAAAGCCAGGAGAGCCGGGTTCGAAGCTTGACTTACACCGCTGAGTATCCCTGCGGGGGGGGGGGGGGGGGGGGGGGGGCTTAGAAGGTCACCCCGAACTCCACTTTTTATGTAAGTCACCAGATAGCATGTATAAAGTAGTTCTCGCATGACATCCCTTCATTTCTGAACTACACAAGACTGAATTATGGTTCGGATTTAGATAAATGCTGTATGGGCATCTGGAGACTTTTATTTTATATCAAATATTAAAGCCAGCTGGGGAATGCTAGGATCAAGGGCTCTTAGGTTTCTTCTTCTCCTCGGTGATACCAAGGACTCAGACCTGGGGCCTTGAGCATGCTAGTCAAGTGCTCTACCACTGAGCGATACCCCCAGCCAGCTGTGGCTTATTTTTAATTCCTTAAATCAAGTAAACAAACCTTTCATATTCTTTATTGGTGTCCTATGGCTTGGGAAGGATTTCTTTGTTTAAGTATTTATGTTTGCCTCATGATACGTTGGAATTTATTTTCTAACTTTGACTACTATAAAGAAAACTTGAAATGCACTTGAAGTTAATTTTTAGGCTCTTGAACGCCCTGTCTTGCTTTGGTAGTACTAAGAAGTCACCTTAAGTGATGATTGCTTTTAATACCACTGTCGTTTCCTGGAATGTTTTTGTTTCATGATAGCTGCTGTCCTTCGGTGAAAAGCAGTGTGTGCTCATCAGTAAAGTTGTGGTGCACGTGAGACCAAGGTCAGCCAGTCCTTCACCAAGTTCTTCTGCTCTAGGATCACGGATAGACCTCGACAGTATCCAAACCATAATGGAGTCCATGGGGTCAAAGTTATCTCCTGGAGCTCAGCAGCTGATGAACATGATTAGGTTTCAGCAGCAGGCAAGTAGAGAGATGTTTTATTGAATTTTAAAATGCTGGTGTGGGGAGCTGGCTCAGTGGGTAAAAGACTTGCTGTGCAGGCCTGAGGACCCGAGTTTGGATTCCCAGAGTCCATGTAAAAACAGGAAGCATTATTAAACAGGCCTGTAATTCCTGTGTTCCCACCAAAAGATGGGAGGTGAAGACCTGAGAATCCCCTGATGTTCACAGGCCGCTTAGTCTGGGGTATACCAAGAGGTTTAGACCTTGTCCCAAAGAGATGGAAGGTGAGAACTTGAGGTAATCCTGATTTCAGAGCTCCCCTGCTCCCAAACACACACACACACACACACACACACACACACACACACACACACACACACACACACTGCCCCTCCTCCAAAAAAAAAAACAACCAAACTATTTTTTAATGCCACCTTTAATATGATAATATAGTATATTGATTTTTTTCCTCTTAATTTCTACTGTTGTTTTAACTGTCATCTATTTTTAATTTTTATAAAAATCACATTTTGTAGACTTGCCCTTCTACAAATGTTCTGACTGCATAGTTTCAGTTTTCCCTGAATTCATTTTATGTGTTCATTCAGCAGTGAACACGACTCTGGCTTGCTCTCTTTTGACTGTATAAAGGTGATCAGATAGTGTGTAGCCAGTTTTAAACACTGTACCTGGGGAATGATGAGATTAAGAAAGATGTGCTGAAGTAAGTGGCATTTCATCTGGAATCAGAGAGGAAGGTAGGGCTAATCAGGTCCATCTAGAGGTTGGTTATTTTAGAGAAATGTTAGTAATGGATAAGATCTTCAGTGCTAGAAGGAGTAGGACCTAGCTAAGAAGTGAAAGGAAGTAAATAGACAGGAGAGATTTAAAGATTTGTGCTGGACATAGAGATCCAGCACAGAGATCACTTAAGTTTGTAAATGTTTTTGGCCTATTTTAAAAGAGATTTTATTCCACTCTTATGTGGAAGGTAAATCAAAAGAAAGTAAGACTACATCAGAGAGGCCAGCTGTATGTGATTTCCCTCACCCAGGTGAGCGGTGATGGGGTGCAGGCTAAGTGTTGTACCATGATACTGCGTTGTGAGATTAATAAACCATGAAGCATGGCGTCATTGGGACTAGACAGTTAACTTAATACCACTATTGAAGGAGAAAATAAAGTCAGATGAGAAATTGAGGCTTTGAGGATGGCATTAACCAGAAATATAAATGGAACCAAAGGGATGAGGACACTTGGTAAAAGGTGTCTAATTTTGGGAATATCAAATTTAGTTGGGAACAAAGGATTGCCTGGAAGGATATTTTGGCATTTGCAGACAGGATCAGGAGAGAGGAGGTGGCTGGCTACAAAGGAGGCTTGGGAAATGTACCCACAGTAGAAACCCTGTGAACAAAGAGTCTGAAACTGGAAAGCAAGACTCTTGGAGAGTAGCTACATCTAGCAAAATATGGGGAGAGGAAGGAGGACAAAACTGTTGACTAGCTGGGCAGCGTTGGAGCATGCCTTTAATGTTGCTGCTGTCCTTTAATCCCAGCACTTGGGAGGCGGATCTCTGTGAGTTCCAGGCCAGCCCCGTCTACAGAGTGAGATCCAGGACAGGTACCAAAACTACACAGACAAACCCTGTCTTGAAAAACAAAAAACAAACAAACAAAAAAAGCTGTTGTCTAGTCATAATGGGAGATGATAATCCCTGTTTTCTTGTTTGTTTTTTTTTAAAAAAGTCCATGATTGGCGTCTAGGTTTTGAAGTTGAAATCAAGTCACTTGTCTTGACAGTGTTTGTTAGACTGGAGGTCATTTACTTTTCTTTACTAGAAAAAATTGAAAGGCATAATAGGGAAGTGGTCAGCCTTCCTTTTAAGATAAGCCAGGGTCTTCTTATGAGTTTAGTTGTGGCCCCAGAATATAACTCTCATTATCCTAGAAATTTTTAAAGCAAACAGCCACGGAGTAGGTTATTTCAGTCATCAAAAATGTCACAGATATACCCATAGAACATCTTCTTCTATAGTGCAACTGTCCACCATGTACTTCCATGAAAACTCATCGTAAGAGATAGGACCAGGTAAAATGAATAGTTTTATATATATTGAAAATTGGGCATATATTGAAAAATATATTGAAGCCGGGCGGTGGTGGCGCACGCCTTTAATCCCAGCACTCGGGAGGCAGAGCCAGGCGGATCGCTGTGAGTTCGAGGCCAGCCTGGGCTACCAAGTGAGCTCCAGGAAAGGCGCAAAACTACGCAGAGAAACCCTGTCTCGAAAAACCAAAAAAAAAAAAAAAAAAGAAAAATATATTGAAAATTGGGCATTTTGGGTTGAATTTTGAGAAGGTAATTGATTGGGGGTTATAGAGATTGTTCAGCAGTCAAGCATACTTGCTGCTCTTACAAATGCCCTGAGTCCTGTTTCCAGCATCAATATCAGGTGGCTCACAACTGCTTATAACTCCTGTTCCAGAAGCCAACACCTTCTTCTTGCCCCTGTGGGCACCTCCACATACCTGGTACATATATGTACATAAAAATAAAAAATCTAAAAGAAAATGATCAACTCTTGTGACTAATCTTATATGTTACTGTCATAAGGAAGCCTTTAGTAGTGAAAACATTATAGCCTGTTAGTGTATTTTACTATCATAGTAGTGTATATTTTAATATGTTCCTTAGGAGAAGCAACTGAAATGATTAAAGGAAGTTTATGTCCCAACCCTGCCACTTACTGTCTGGTTTCCGTGGGCAGTAACCTATCACTTTGGTTTCCTCTCCTTAGCATTGAACATTAACAGCTTTCTTCATGGGGATACAGGGATGCATTTGAGGGTCAACCAAAGAATGCACAGTGCCCGACCTCTAGCAGCACTCCAAAGCTCAGCCTTCACTCTTGACTCTTCCCTTGTTTTCCTTGCTCAGAAATGTCTTCCCATTGGAGATGAGCTTCAGTCGATGTTGGGCACCACAGGATACAAGCATCTGATCGCGCTGCAGTCTTCGCCTTCTTCAGGAGTCTTAGATAAGGCGTCCTCTACACCGTTTCCTTTTAGAACTGGATTGACACCTTCCGCCATCTCTGAAAATTTAAAGGCTCTTATTGATAAAAGCACACAGCCGCCTGGAGAAGGAAATACCACAAACCACGATGAGTGTCACCTTGTACCACAAAACCATTCCCTTCTCGAAAGTGATCTTAAAAACGCAATGTCTTCTTTCTTACCGAAGAAGGCGAGTGGCAACTCAAACGCGCCCAACTCTGAGCTGCTGCCTTTCCTGCAGAATTTATGTAGTCAGGTGAACCATCTCCGTGTGGGACATAATGCCAGGTGGCAAGAGAACGTCTCCAAGCCCCGAGAGAGCACTGTCGGTGTTCCGTAAGTATTTTATCTGAAAGCAATTAGAGTTGAGACTTGGTAGGTGGGAGAGGAAGATGAAGGGAAACAGATTTGCCTCAGGTGCACTACCCGATGAGCAGTTACAGTTCGTCATTGACACACTTACTAGGAATGGGATAGAGTGGACTGCATTAAAGGGAATGTCTAGAATTGGTGTTGTACAGTTTCAGGGTTGCAATACAAAGCTATGGGCATGAATTTGGAAGAACTGTGAGAATTTACAGTTTTTGACTTGGTGTGTTATGCATGCCATTGTAACAGATTACTTTTGTAGCTTGTTTATAGTAAAACTATACTGGGATAGGAATTATTTATAATGTAGGAGCTCTTCTCTGGTCTCAGTCTGTTATCTGTGCAGCATCTGTTTGATTAGGATATTGCCAAGTAGCACATTCCTAGTCCTTTTCACAGATATATTTTGTCAAAATAGTGTTCTAGTCTGAAATATAGGACTGTGGTCATAGTTCAGATTACCATTTTCCTCTACTGTTGAATCTTCTTAGTTTAAAGTGTACAGCTAAAAATGCTGCTTGGATTAATTTGGAAGAAAACATCACCAACCACCAACATGATTATATCAGCACTTATACTAAGTTCTACTGACGGTAGCAGAATACAGTTTTGTTCATGTCTGGAAGATTCACAGAAATAGATTATCTTTCAGGTCATAAAGAAGGAAATAGATTGTTGAAGCTCAAGTTTTTTTCTGGTCCTGCTCAGGTCTCGCAGTCCCGAGGTCCTGCAGCTGCCACTCAGACCCAAGTAAACACACAGAGGCTTATTTTAATTAAAACTGCTTGGCCGTTAGCTCAGGCCTATCACTGACTAGCTCTTACATTTAAACTAACCCATAATTCTTATTTATGTTTAGCCACATGGCTTGGTACCTTTTCTCAGTTCTGCCTTCACATCTTGCTTCCTCTGTGTCTGGCTGGCGACTCCTGACTCAGCCTTCCTGTTCCCAGAGTTCCCCTCTCTCTTATCCCACCTATGCTATACTTCCTGCCTGGCTACTGGCCAATCAACGTTTTATTTATCAATCAATCAGAGCAGCATACATTCACAGCATATAGAGTGACATTCCCATCAGATTGCATTTCAAGTCATAAAGAAGGAAAGAGATTGTATTTCAAGTCAAAGAAGCCTCACCAAACTTAAAAGCACTGAAATCATAGAGATATTCTCTGACCGTAAAGAAAGGTAAGAAATCATTTGACAGTAATAGAAAGACAATAGGATCATATCCAAACACTTGATGATTAAACAACACAGTTTATCTGACTGAAGAAGTCTAGGGTTGGAGAAACGGCTCCGTTGGTAAAGTGCTTGCTCTGCAAGCCGAGGACCTGGTTTTTAAACCTTAGGACCTAGTTTAAAAAAAAACAACAACCTAGTGGTGTACACCTGTAATCCTGTAATCCTGGTGCTGGGGAGACACAGACAGGAGGACCCCTGGGAATTGCTGGCCAGCTAGTCTTACTAAATCACTGAGCTCTAGGTCCTGTGAGAGACTCTGTCTCAACAAATAGTGACAGAGGTAAACACCAGCTATCAGCCTCCTGCTCTGTAAGCTCGTGTATACATACACGTAGGCAGCCACATGAACATGTACACATGCATACAACATACATGTCACACACCAAAGAAGTCTCAACAGAAATATATTTAAAAGTACATAAAGCTGAGTGAACATGCAGAGGTGAAAGTGTGTGGGCCGTAGCTGAAGCAGTGATGACGGGTCTGTAGCATCACGTGCTGCCCTCGTGAAGATGGCTGTGAGGACGGTGGCACAAAACTACCACCCAAGAAATGAAATAAGGGCTGGGGAGATGGCTCAGCAGTTAAGAACATTTGTTGGTTTAATTCCCAGAATCCACATGGCTTACAACCACCTATAACTCTAGCCCCAAGAGCTCCAATGCCCTCTCCTGACCTCTGTGGGCACTAGGCACGCACATGGCACATATGTGTACATACAAGCAAAATATACATAAAATAATAAAAATTTTAGAAATTTAAGCAATAAAATAGATGCTCTGAGTAGTTCTAAGCCATTAAAGACTGAATTCAAAGTCCAGTGGTAACATGAACCTACAACACTGGCATTCAGAAAGCCAAAGGAGGTTTATAAAAACAAGAAAATAATGAAAAAAAAAAAAAAAAGATGATTCTTTCATATATCAGGACATGGGAGAGCCGTAGCGTCAGGCCTGGCATTAGCAGGGAAGGGGACATGCCGGTGGACGGGACAGAGCACAGAGGTGGCCTGCCAGCATTGCAGTTCAGCTGAAGAGCAGTCTTAAAGGGGCTGCTAAGCCAATGTGAGATCCACAGGCAGAAATAAACCAAGACCTGAATCTCACACCTTCTCTGAAAATGAACACAAACGGGTCATACAGCAAAAAGCAATATGGAAGAAACTGCTGGGAACTTAGGAAAAAAGTGCTAAGATACACCGTCAAAAGCATGATCAACAAACAAATGATGTGTCGACCCCAGCAAAATGTCAAACTTATGCCCGTGGAAACCCTCTTAAGATGATTTAAATATAAACTGGAAGAAGATATTTATAAGTCACAAATTCAAGAAATGACTTGTTCCTAACATGCAAAGAAACCACACAATTCAGCATTTAAAACAATACTGAGTAAAACAGATGAAAGACAAGGAATCTTGCGCTAAGGAGACTACACAGGAAACAGACAAGGGTGGCCAGCATGGCCTCATTGTCACCAGGGGAGTGCATATTAAAGCCACAAGATAAAGCTGGGCAGTGGTGACTTATGCCTTTAATCCCAGCACTTGGCGGGCAGAGCCAGGCGGATCTCTGTGAGTTTGAGGCCAGCCTGGTCTACAGAGCAAGTTCCAGGACAGGCACCAAAACTACACAGAGAAACCCTGTCTCAAAAAACCAAACTAAACTAAACTAAAATAAAAATAAATAAAAAGCCACAAGATAACTGTGTGTTTCTTGGAATGACTAAAACTTAAAAATGCTCACAAGCACTTAGAGAACTAAATCTCTTACACCTTACTGCTGGGTTCATAAAATGATATAGTCACCCAAAAATATTTTGACAATTTAACTACTAGATGCACATTATCATATAACCTGGCAGACATATTCCTAGGCTTTTATCCTAGAGAAATGAAATTTTATGGCCATATATAAATCAGTACACAATTGTTCACAGATGCTTTATTTGCTTTGTTTTGTTTTGTTTTGCTGTCATCCTGGAACTTGCTCTGTAGACCAAGCTGGCCTTGAACTCACAGAGATCAGCTTTCCTCTGCCTCCTGAGTGCTGGGATTAAAGGTGTGCACCACTGCTGCACAAGTGAAGCTTTATTTGTAGTAATTGTAAAATGGAAACACCAAAATATTTTGTAATAGACAATTAAGACAATTTAAGAACTGGTGTATCCACACTGTGGAGTGGTAATCAGCAGTTATAAAAACAACAACCTGAATGGCTTTCAGGTGAGTTATGGAGAGAAACAGCAGAGACTCAGGCAGGCACATAGCAGACATCCTTGGAGTTAGGAAAGGGAGTGTGACAAAGGGAGATGACAGGATGGGTATCTCTGTAGTTAAAAGTTCCGCATCTTGACTGGTGGTGTTGGGACGAATATCATGACATGATAAAATTGCACAGAGCTCTATGTACATGTTGTATAAATATTAGTATGGTGGTTTTGATGTTATTTCACAGTTAGGAAGTAATCAAACTGCCATATATTAACATAAGTATGAAAAATAAGTTCTTTTAAAACTTCAGTGAAAATGATGTTTTAATGTGTGAAAATCTGTATTGGCTTTTGGCTGCAATCTTCTATGTGTTGCCTTATAACATGTAACTAGTAAGAACACTGAAAGCAAAGTGAGTCAGTGTCTGAAATACACATATTTATACAGTAAATACATTCCTTAGGACATTCTAGGGAAAGAAGAACTCACTGCTACCAATTCTGTGAGTTATTAGAGCAGGGACATAACACCTTATGTACATTTGGAAAATGCCACTGTGTGTTCACATGAGCATGAGGATGAAAGAGTCGGATACCATCATTCTGTAAGTACAAAAATAATTTGGACCTCATTGAGTCCCTGGAGGAGAGAACACAAGGTTTGTAGGCCCCACTGTAAGGTTCCTTGTTCTGGTGTTCACTGAATCCAAACAACCTTTTCCTGAAGGCTCCTTAGTTTTTTGAGACAGATTCTTATGTAGCCCAGTATCTTAGTCACTTTTGTTGCCATGATAAAACACCATGACCAAGTCAACTTATAAAAGAAAACGTTTGATTTGGAGCTCATGGTTACAGGAGTTAGAGGCCATGACCATCACGGTGGGGAGCATGGTAGCAGGCAAGTGGTTATATCAGTGAAGCAGTAGCTGAGCGCCTACATCTGATCCAAGCACTAGGCAGAGGGCAAGCTAACTGGGAATGGTGTGGACTTTTCATACCTCAAAGCCCACATCCCCAGGGACACACCTCCTCCAAGAAGACCACACCTTCCAATCCTTCCCAAACAGTTCCACCAACTGGGGACCAAACATTTCAAATATATGGGGCTGTGGGAGTCTTTCTCATTCAAACCACCACACCCAGGCAAGCCTCCAATTGACTGCAGTTGACCATGAACTTTTGATCCTCTTAGCTCCATTTCCCAAGTGCTGAAATTACAGCTGTGTGTCACACCTTGTGTTTGTGTGTGCTTGCACATGAAGCATGTTCAGCATGTGGAAGCCTGAGGACAACCTCAGGTGGTGTTCTCAGAAGCCATCCACATTGTCTTTTGAGATAGGGTCTCTTTCTGCAAACTAGGCTGGCTGGCTAGTGAGCCGCTGAGATCCTTTTGTCTTTTGTGTTTATATACCCAATGCTGGGATTTTAAGTTCATACACCATGCTTGCCATGTGTATGTGAATTTATGTAGTATGTGTTCATGTATGAGGGTGTACATGCAAGTGTGTGCAAATATGGGTGGAGGGGAGAGGTCAGTATGGGGTGTCTTCCTCAGTCATGCCCTATCTTGGTTTTTGAGACAGGGTTTCTTGCTGTGTCCAGAGCTCCCTGATTTGGCAAGGTTAGCTGGCCAGTTGGACATCATCTCCCTGCCTCCTCAGCAGGCCACAGCAGCAGGTTTCTTAGGGAGTATGCTGGGGATGGGAACTCAGGTCTTCATACTTGAATGGCAATTTCTTTCCAAACTAAGCCATCTCTGCAGTCCCAGCATTCAGTATTGTAATTTTACTTTTTAATTAGTATTCTGAGAATCTAGCTTGGGTCTTCATGCTTACAAGGCAGTTCTTTTAGTGACTGGGCTGTCTCCCTTACCACTGCACCTGGTCATCTGCAGCACTAGGGATTAAACCCAAGGCTTCTTGCATGCTGGAAAAACACTCAAGCAACAGAGCCCAGCCTCAGCTTATCCTTTGATTGCCTTTGCTCTCTGTTCTCGGTCGTCTGACTAGGCAGAGCAGTTAATAGGAGAGTGTTGTGCATTCAGGACTGTGGCCACTGTTGTAGGTTTAGAGCTGACAGTGTGCCATGGGGAGAGCGGTTGGAGAGACCAGTGCAAGTGGTGCATCTTGTCTGCTCTTTGGCTGGCTCACTTTCTTGTTTTTGTCGTCATAAAAGAGAAAATTGATATGCTTAAAATTTTTATTTTTAGGATGGAAGAACAGCCTATTTGCTCCTACTTGGAAAAGATTCTTTCTAAAAACATGGAACTGATGGAAAAGAAGCTTATGGACCACATTGATGAGAGGATCTACCAGCTCCAGGAGCACATAGATGCTAAAATGGCTTTGTTAGTGGACTTGCTGCGAAATCCCAACTCCCCACCCCCAGGGATGCCTCTAAGACACTATGACTCCAGGGAAAGACTTTCCAATGGAGAGAGATAAGCTATCGACATGTACAATTATTGCAGATATTTATTACATATTTATTACAAAGCCCAAATCCAAAAAGGTTATGGAAATCAAGTCTTGAATGTCCTTTGAAGGATCGTTGTCTTACATGGTGACCTCAGTGCTCATTTTCATGGCATTTGCTACTGTGTATCCAGGTCTGTGCACAACAGCTGCCCTGATGCAGTCCTAAGTTATTTTGCTTGCCATAGTTCATTCTTACAGAAATGTGTACGTGTATTGCTCAAGTGTTTGGGATGTGTAAGAACTTCTAATGCAGTTCATTAGTCTGTATTGTATATTACATATGTTTGAAGTGAATTTTTTATTTATACGGATACCTACCTATAAAATATAGTCTCAGGAGTATGAAAAGTAATGCTATGATTTTTTTCTAATTATTTTTGGAAAGTTGGGTACCTGAACTCTTTCATTCAGATTCCCAGTTTACACTTCCTGTTGTGTCTCAGAGATGGATATGTGCAGAGCTCGGGCTGTCTGGGATAGTTTACAGAGCGGGGGGGTAGCGCTGTTGTTCGTTACAGCGCCGCTGTAGATCGCTCATTTTCAATCCCACTATTTCAGGGGTGGTGCTGCAGGGAAAATGGAAGGAAATTCTTTTCTGGAACTGACAGTTTCTTCTCCCAGAGGCCTTTTCTAGCATGTATGATGTGTGACATTCTGAGACTCTAAAACGAGGATTAAGATAGATGAATCTAGGGGTTTGTAATCTTCAGCAGACTGAATTTTCAGAACTAACTTACATCCTTTTCGGTAATACGGCTGTACCTAAATGCATCTGCTCTTAAGATCACCTGGAAGTGAATAGAACTCTTTTTAGCTAATTTGCTTATATTGTTTCTTTCTCTCTTCCTTCCTTCCTTCTTTTTCTTTTCTTTCTTCCTTTCTTTCCTTCTTTCTTTCTTTCTCTTTCTTTCCTTTCTTCCTTTCTTTCCTTCTTTCTTTTCTCTCCTTTTTTTTTTGTAAGAACAGGGATATTTCGTACTAATCCATCATTTTGGCAAACTGTTCTTTAAAATGCCTGTTGGTTTTGATCACGGCAGAGGTGACATAGCACGTAGGTCACACCACACTTTTGCTGGTCTTTGGGCTATCGTTGGCGGGATAGTCATACCATGTGCAGATGTAAGATGCACTTCCTGATCCGTGAGGAGCAATCCACTCGCTTACGGCTCCAGTCCTTGGTTTTGCAGCTTTCGGTAGTTATGGTTCTTACAGAATACCATCCATGACTTAGTAGTGCCCTCAGCCCATAAATCATTAGCTGGGGCTGTCCAGGTCAGCAAGAGGGGATGAGACCCCTAACTGAGGGCTTTGAAACCTTCTCCATCTCAGTCTGACACACCTTTCCAGCCTCCTCTCCACTGCCAAACCCTGCATTTTCACCTCTGGTCCTTGTGACAGAGGCACTAATCAGGGAGCGGGAAGGGGCCATGGGAAGCAGTTACAGAAAAGCAGGAAGTGTGAAAGATGGAAACACATCTCATAAACCATGCGATGTCTGTCATAGCAGCGTAACACGGACCCTGAAGAATTACAGCGTCTCCAGGAAATCCTGTGCTGGGGATGAGAAGGGCCTAAGGCCACTAGAACAGAACCTGTCAGAAAAGATGGCTCACAGTTCCGATGAGTTATTTCACAGCTGGGTCTACACATGCCTGTGTATACTTGTTTCCTGGCCTTTGTTTCTTCTTCTCTGTAGATTGTAACACTGCTATAGGAAAGGTAGTGAGAAAGGAACATCTCCCCGTCCCCACGCTCCCCCGGTTCTGGTGAAAAGTGTAAACAAAACCATTTCCCTTTTCTGTCTCTTGACTTTTTTAGTGGCTGGTAGCAGAACCTCCAGATGCAGATAACAGCTTGATATGGGATCCATAAACATCAAATTGGGCTTTGGGTTGGGAAAAAAACAAACAAACAAACCCTTTAATTGTGGACATCATGCTTGGTCTTGTGCTGTGCACCCTGATGTGACAAAGAAAATATTCCTAGTCAAAATAGTTTAAAATATGACCACCAAGAAGAGCCTGTGCGCCAGGGCTCGGGAAGGCCTCCCTCCCTGCTGTGTGTACTTTTGCTCTGTAATAAAACTGTCCTCTCTTTCCTCTTCTCATCTCTGACTTCTTTATCTGGCGGTGATAAGAAACTGCTAACACCTAGTAGAACTAGCAGGCCTTCTCTGAGACCTTCCTGGACTTGGCCCCCAGCAGCTCTTAACTGCCCATGGTCTCCCCGTCTACCTCTGATGACCTTGGGAGACATTTAAAGGTCTTCACACCAAGGATGCGTCCCTTGTCCCGGCTGCCCTCTGCTCATATTAAGGACCCTTGCTCATCTCTGTGTCTTGCTTGCGTCTCTTTGAAGCCTGAATCTCATTTAGTGTGGTGTTTACCGGCCATGACTTTCCCTCCTGAACTGATTCTCCAGCCTGTGCACCCAAATCTTCTCTTGCAGAGGCCAGTATTGTAGAACAGGAGGTGCTCAAGGAAATTCTCTGTGAGATGAACTAGAGTTTCTACATTGCACTGTGTGTGTGTGTGTCTGTCTGTCTGTCTGTCTTTGGGTGTGTGCAGATGTGCACGTGGAGGTCTGAGTTTATGGGTGTTTCTCAGATCTTGTCCCTGCTAGACTAGGCCTAAGATGCAGAACTCACCTCCTGGTCCCACCATGTCTGGAGCTACCTCACTGCTCTGTATGATTGGGGATGAGATAGGCTACACAGAGAAGATTATGCAGAGAAAAGGGAGCCTTCACTCTAAAGTGTGGTTCTAGCCTCCTTACTACCTGAAAATAAAGAATCCCAGGACAGTTACTACTAATATTTGCTCTAAAGGTTGCCTACATACAGGCAATATTTCTTTGATATAGAAATATTTCCAAAAAAAATGAAAGTTAAAAAGCTGGGCATGATGGTGCACACCTTTAATCCCAGCATTCAGAGGCTGATCTCTGAGTTGGAGGCCAGCCTGGTCTACATAGCAAGTTCTAGGCTAGCCAAACCTACCTACAAAGTGAGACCTTTTATAAAAACAACAACAAAAAACAAACAAACAAACAAAAACCAAAAGAATGTTAAGGCAGTAGTAACCAGGTTTAAGGCCTGAGTGTACATGGCCTTGAATATGTATGTCCTTAATGTTCTCCTGAGTATTTTCTGGGAACCCCCACTAACAAAACAGTTAACTGTTGTTCACAGTGAAGATACCCCAAATTCATGCACCCCGGTGGTCTGATGTGTTACAGTTGTAGTTTTGTCCAGCATACCTCAGGAGTCTTCCTGTGACTGCATTTACATTTAACAACCCTTTCAAGATATAACTTTGGAAATCAACAAAACCTTAATCTATGACTATTATAAAGAAATGAAGGATGCTTCTCCCTTAATCCCACACCCACATTTTTGGATGTGATTTACTTTTCCCTGAGCACTTCTCTATTAACCTCTGTTCTTAAACTTTTTTAATAAACCACAACTATGCTTACCAGCTTGTCCTGAAATTCTTTGCTGCACCATACCAAAGATTTGGCTTTCTCTGAGTGGACGTCCCTAAGTGGGAGGTGGGGTGAGGGGGTTACTCCTTCTCAAGCTGCAGATGCCAGAATTGTCTCCAGCACCGGCACTACTGACATGGAAGTTGTTCTGTGAGGGTTTAGATTATATACTGTTTTATGTAGCAAAGGCTGGCCTTGAACTTTCTGATCCTCTTGCCTCTGCTGCTTCCTGAATGCTGGGATTTCAGACCTATACCATAATGCCTGGCCAGGCTTTATTCTTTTGTTGACAAGGACAGTAACTGTGACTTGTCTCTAGAGTGAGTGATAACAGAACGGCTGGAACCTCTTAAGTATCCTGAGCAATGATCTCCAGTTACAAAACAAAATCATAGCAAATCTAGTTTTAAGATGGGCAGAGGGGATGAAAGCAGAGCTTTTCATCAGAGGGCCAATGAAAGCAGAAATGAGTGAAAACTGGACTGGACATCTCAAAGCTAGTTCATATGGAGCTAAAACAGAACTCACTTGTTCTTGTAGCTCACATAAATGGTGCCTATGTGGACTTGGCACTGTGCATGTCCTGTGTTCTGAAAAACTGGCCGGTTTTTAAGTTCAGGCTAATGTGGCACATAATCTGTGTCACCGTGATGGCTGTTCTTGGTTGTTAACTTCAACTGAAACTAGCTAAAACCCAAGCAGCTGAGCATACCAGTATGGGGTGTGTGTGTGTTACTTCATTAATCCTTTGAAGAGGGAAGAGCCACTTTTAAGATGGATCTTTTGGGGTGGAAAAATACACCTTTAATCATGATCTTTTGAGGTGGGAAGACATATCTTAAATCTGGGCTACATCTTCTGGTGGCAGCCTATTATAAAGGACATGGGAGAAAGAAGCTTGCTCTCTGCCTGCTTGCTCTCGCCCTCATCATTCCTTCATTGGCATTAGAGCCTACTTCTTCAAGATTCTGGTGCATACTGAAGACCATCTGAGACATCCAGCCTCTTTTTTTTTTTTTTTTTTTTCGGTTTTTTGAGACAGGGTTTCTCTGTGTAGCTTTGCGCCTTTCCTGGAACTCACTTGGTAGCCCAGGCTGGCCTCGAACTCACAGAGATCCACCTGCCTCTGCCTCCCGAGCGCTGGGATTAAAGGCATGCGCCACCACCGCCTGGCGACATCCAGCCTCTTGGACTGAGCAGCTGCTGGATTCTTGGACCTTCTGTTAGTACACAGCCATTGTTGGATTAACTGGACCACAGCCTATAAGCCACTCTAGTGTGTGTGTGTGTGTGTGTGTGTGTGTGTGTGTGTGTGTGTGTGTGTGTGTGTGTGCGTGCGCGCATGGATTTCATTCATTCTATAAGTTCTATTCCTCTAGAGAACCCTGGCTAGTACAGATTTTGGTTTCAGACTCTTCTGATACTTCTAGAGCAACAGAAGTATAAGGATGAATTTTTAAAGTATCTGAAGTAAGCCTTTCAATTTGCCAACACCTACAATTCCTGAAGCTTCTTCAGTTACTGACACCTCTCCTAGGAACTTGGAGCGTACTGAAAGCCCATGGTGGGAACAATTTTACAGAAGTAAGGTGATAAATGCACTTGATTAACCTGAGTCACCAACTGTGATTTGGTAACTCTGTATATAAAGCTTCTGACAGTTTGTGGGGAAAATAAGGGCAATGATGCTGCTGGCTGGTTGCTCCTAGTATCTCTGGGTAAATTGACAAAGAATGAGCTCCATGATAAATTAACTAACTTCTAGCATCTCAGAATGTGGTGGAGGACAACGGTGAACTCAGTGACACAAATGGCCCGTTCCAGATGTACAGAAACATTACAAAGGTTTCTAAGTGTGCCCTGGAAGAGCATCTTCTCTGCGGCAGCCACAGAGCTCAAGTTGCAGAGAATCAAACCAACGCATTCAGTATAAGGTTGGCTGAATTACAGGGAAAATTCAAGTCCCAGTCTCTTTTGGCAGTTCAAGGACATTAATTGGTAAAGAATGGGATCCTGTAACGGGATGGAGATCTATGGGAGAACTCTATTAAGACTGAGAATTTTGAGGCCTCAGATTCTCAAGGGTTTATCTCGCCTGAGAAAGAAGTCTCTCTATCCTCAGCAGAAGATGTGTTCACACTCCAACCCCCTGAAATGTTGCCTTTTTCTGCCTTTGACTGAGGAAATCAATCTGTCATGGTCTGCTAAACCAGCAGTGACTTTCTCTGAAGGAGATGCCAGGCAAGAGAATTCCGATGTCCCTCAAGGCCCACCAGTAGTTATCTCTAGACCTATAACCAGACTTAAGGCAAAGCAGGCTCCTAGAGGGGAGGTAGAAGGTGTAGTCCATAAGGAAATTGTGCTACACTACTAAAGAGCTTTGCTCTTTAATGAGTTTGCTAATTCATTCAAGCAGAAATCTGGGGGAAAATGGATTTTGAGGGTGTGGGATGATAGAGGAAAGAACATAAAACTGTATCAGGCTGAATTTATTGATATAGACACACTGAATGGAGATATTAGGTTTAATATGGAAGCTTGCACAGCTTTTTAAAAAGTGTCGGGCTGGAGAGATGGCTCAGAGGTTAAGAGCACTGACTGCTCTTCCAGAGGTCCTGAGTTCAATTCCCAGCAACCACATGGTGGCTCACAACCATCTGTAATGAGATCTGGCACCCTCCTCTGTATACATAATAAATAAATCTTTAAAAAAAAAAAGTGTCAAAAGTTTGTGTAAATGGTTGGCTAAAGCATTTGTCAAAAGATGAGGTACTGAAAAGGAGTTGGAGATGCCTAATATACCTTAGCGTAGTGTTGATGAAAGGATTTTAAGGTTCAGGGAAATATCAAAGCTAGAGTGGGTGTGCTGTGTAGAACTTAACCCTCTACTATGGGAGGCCCAGAAAACATTGTCCTTCAGTAATCCTCTAAGATGCAAAATGGTGAGGGGGACATTAGCACCTTTGAAGAGCTCTGTCATTGTCATTGGCCTTCTGCCAGACTTTAGGGTTGGAGATGCTGCTGCTCAGCTGGATGAATTGAATGCAGTAGGATTAACTGGGCTCTGAAGTAGTGGGGGTCATATGGCAGTACTGACTTGCCAAAGACAAGGCAATCGTAGTTATTGTAATGGGCAGCGCAGATAAAGCAGTGTCTATAATGGCCTGACCCATAATGGGCTCACAGCCACATCGAATTTGATGGTGGCATGACTTAGAAGGACCTTTGGTACTGGCTAATCTATCATGGTGTTCCCAGGCATGAAATAGATAAGAAGCCTACTGAATTGTTTGATCTGTATAAGTGGAAAAATTCTTAAGCAAATAAAGGCTCCACTGGGTCATGGCCTGTGGAATCTGGGCCTGTGAACCAATTTCCAGATTTGAGCCAGTTTGCAGACCCAGAACCCCTTGAATGAAGGGATGGCCAGGTTTCCCTGAGGAATGATCTTGATCAAATACCTACGAGTTTTCTTGTTAGTCTTTCTCTAGTCCTCCTCCCTCGCAGAGGGGCCTGTGGGCTTTTATAAGGGTTACTCTATTGGGGGAAAGGAAACAATTAGACTCTCTGGGGTCTATTGGATGCTCGTTCAGAATTGACACTGATTCTGGGAGACCCCTAGAAACACTGTGGCCCTCCTGTTAAAGTGGGGGCTCATGGGGGTCAGTTGGTCAGTGGAGTTTTGACTGATGTCCAACTTACAGTAGGTCCAGGGGGTCCCCGAATTCATCCTGTGTTTATTTCCCGAGTCTCAGAATGTATGATTGGGATAGGCATACTTAGAAGTTGGCGGAACTTTTATATTGTTTTCATGACCTGTGACAGTATCACCTCCCTGGAGGAATTGCAGGAATTAGTGTTACCATCAGAGACTTGAAAGGACTTGTGTTTCCACCCCATCTCCCTTTAACTCATCTGGCCACTGCAGAAGACAGGTGGTGGATCCTGGAGAACTGACAGTTGATTATTGAAAATTCAGTCAAGTTGTGACTCCAATCAAGCTACTCTGCCAGATGTGGTATCCTTACTTGAGCAGATTAATGCATCTCCTGGTACATAGCATGTAGCTAGTGATCGACCAAATGCCTTTTTCTTGCTACCTCTCCATAAGGATCGTCAGACAATTTTTCGGTTGGCAAGACCAGCAATACCTTTACAGTTTAACTAGTTTGAAGGGATCTTAATAATCTGTTTCTTCCACAAAATACCACATTGGTGCACTATATTGACAACAGTATGCTGATTTGGACCAAGGGAGCAGGACGTAGCAACTACTTTGGACTTGGTGGTAACACATGTACATCAGAGGATGGGAAATAAATCCAGCCCAAATTCAAGGGCCTGCCACCTCAGTGAAATTCTTAGGAGTCCAGTAGCATGGGGCCTCTAAGGTGAAGGATACGTTGTGGCCCCTCCCACCACCAAGCAAGCAGCACACTGTTTACTGGGCCTGTTTGGATTCTGGAGACAGCACTTTCTTCATTGAGCTGTGCTACTCCAGCCCATATACCAAGTGACTCAGAAGGCTGCTAGCTTTGTGTGCGGCCTGGAACAGGAGAAGGCTCCTCAACAGCTCCAGGCTGTTGGGCAGGCTGCCCTACCACTTGGTCCAGATGATCCAGAAGAGCCGATGGTACCTGAGCTGTCAGTGGCAAATAGGGATGCTGTTGGGAGCCTTTGCCAGGTCCTTTATTAGGTGAGACATAGAGGAAAACTTTGGGATTTTGGAGCAAGGTTCTACCATCATCCACAGACAGCTGTTCTCCCTTTGAAAGAGAGCTTTGGCCCTGCTGTTGGGCCTCAGTGGAAACTGAACATTTGACAATGGGTCACCAAGTTACTATGCAACCCTAGCTGTCCTTCATGAGGTGGCTGTTATCTGACCCATCAAGCCATAAAGCAGGATGTACACAGCAGAAATCCATATCAAATGGAAGTGATAGATACGTGATCAGGCCCTAGCAGGTCTTGAAGGCACAAACAAGTTTCATTAAGAAGTTACCCAAGTCCCTGTGGTTTCTAATCCCATTAAATTGCCGTATGCTGCCTAGCATGCACCTAATCCTCAGTTAATTGAGGAAGTGAAGACTAGGACTTGGTTTGCTAATGACTCTGAATGTTATGCAGGCACCATCCAGAAGTGGGCAGCTGTAGCATTTCAACTCCTTTTGGGGAAAGGTACCAGCAAAGAAAAATCTTCACAGTAGGCAGAACTTTGGGCAGTGTACCTGGCCATACATTTTTTTTTTGAAAGAGAAATGGCCAGATGTGTGATTGTTCACTGATTCATGGCTGTAGTCACTGGATTGGCTGGATGGTCAGGGACTTGGAAATAGCCTGATTGGAAAATGGGTGAGAAAGACATGTGGGGAAGAGTGATAGATCTCTCCAAATAGACAAAGGATGCAAAGATACTTGTGTCTCATGTAAATGTTCATCAGAAGGTGACTTCAGCTGAGGAAGAGTTCAATAATCAAATAGGATGGCCCATTCTGTAGATAGTCAGCCTCTTTCCCAGCCATCCCTGTCATTGACCAGTGGGTACGTGAACAAAGTGACCATGGCAGCGGCGATGGAAGGTGTGCATGGGGTTCGACAACATGGACTTCTACTCACCAAGGCTGACCTGGCTACCGCTGCTGCTGTGTGCCAGATCTGCCACGAGCAGAGACCCACACTGACCCAACCTGGCATCATTCCCTGGGGTGATCAGCCAGGTATCTGGTGGCAGGTTGACTACATTGGATAACTTCCTCCATGGAAAGGACAATGTTTTGTCCTTGCTGGAGTAGATACTTATTCTGGTTATGGATTTTCCTTTTCTCCATGTACTGCTTCTGCCTAAACCACCATCCATGGACTTGCAGAATGCCTTACCCACCATCATGGTATTTCACACAGTATTGCTTCTGATCAAGGAACTTCCTTCACAGCCAGATAAGTGTGACAGTGGGCCCACAATCATGGAATTCACTGGTCTTACCATATCCCCCACTGTCCTGAAGCAGCTGGCCCGATAGAAAGATGGAATGGCCTTTCGAAGACCAGACAGCTACAGCACCAATGGCAGCAGCCTGGAGGGCTGGGTAGGGTTCTCCAGAAGGGAGAATCAGCATCGAGTATGTGGAATGGGTTCTCCTCTAGCTAGAAGTCATGGGTCCAGGAATCAAAGGGTGGATAGAGGAATGGTTCCACGTACTGTCACCCCTAGTGACCCACTAGGAACATTTTTTGCTTTCTGCTCCCATGACCTTAAGTTCTTCTGGCCTAAAAGTTTTGGTTCCAGAAGGGGGAGCATTTCTGCCAGGAAATACAACAAACATTCCACTGAACTGGAAACTCAGACCTCCCCACCCCCTCACCCCTCCACCCCCACCCCACCCTCCAACCCCTGGCCACTATGGGCTTCTGATGCTAATAGGCTGAGAAAGGCATAGCAGTATCGGGAAGAGTGATTGATCCAGATTACCATGAGGAAATTGGATTGCTTCTCTACAATGGAGGTAAGAAAAATTCTGCCTGAAGTGTAGGGGATCCTTTGGGGCATCTCTTGGTGCTACCATGTCCTGTGATTAAAGTCAATGTGAAACTCCATCCTAATCTAGCCAGGATGAAAAGGGTACAGACCCATCAGAAATGAAGGTATGGAATATAATTGACATGAGTGTTTCTGTAATATTTTGTTAAGAATGTGTTTATATAAGTATTTGTGTTTTCTTTTCTCAATTTCTTTATCATGTAATGTAATATCAGTTAAGAGAATATCAGTGGTTATAATATTTAAGTTTGAGATACTAAAAAAATGTCCTTCAAGGGATATTGCCACTTATTCTATAATGCATTTGCAGTTGTATGAGGGATAATTATATCACATATGTAATTATGACCTGGTTAAATATTGAATGTGTTTGTAATTGTACATGGGATAGTTATATCAGCTTGAGTGTAATTATAACCTGGTTATTGTTTTCATTTGGGAATTAAGGATGACATAAGGAGATATGATTGTGTGTTAAGTTGAGTAGGGGTGGAATTGTGGTGACTATTCTTGGTAGTCAATTTGACTACATCTGGAATTAACTAAAACCCAAGCAGCTGAATACACCTCTGAGGGATTTTTTCTTAAATCCTTTGAAGTGGGAAGGCCTACTTTTAATCTGGGCCAAATCACCTGGTGGCAGCCTGTATAGGGACATGGAGGAAGAAAGCTTTGCTCTTTGCCTGATAGAAAGCAGCTGTCCTGATAGAAAGATGGAATGGCCTTTCGAAGACACAGCTACAGTGCCATTTAGGTGTTAGCAACCTAGAGGGCTGGGGTAGGGTTCTCCCCAAAACCCCCTACCCCCCGTAGCTGGCAAGCCCATTCCTTCACTAGAATTAGAGCCTGCTTTTTCAGGATTCTGGTGTAAACTGAGACAACCAGCTTCATGGACTGAACAACTACTGGATTCTCTTGGTAGACTTCCATATAAATTCTATTCCTCTAGAGAACCCTGACTGATATAGTCTCTCTGTTCTTGTTTAGTCTGGTCCCTTAGAGGCTGTGCAGCCCAGAACACTGGGCCTCCCCGTAATTCTTCACAGCCTGTGATGGTTAGTACTGGTCATCAACTTGACAGGGTCTAGAGTCACCTAGGAAACAAACATCTGGGTCTATCTGTGAGAGAGTTACTAGCCCGGGTTGAGGTGGCTGGGGTCCCAGACTGATAAAAAGGAGGAAGCAGGCTGAGCACAGCTTTCACCTCCGTCTGCTTCCTGACTGCTGACCTGTGTGGCCTGCTTCTGTGTGACACATGTTCCTGTCACCATCACTTCCCGGCGGACTGCATCCTGAAACGGTGAAGGCAGAGCCAACCTTTGCTTTGGTTTTCAGTAGCAGGAGTTTGGTCTCAGCACTGAGAAAAGTATGCACTTGAATCTGGCAACTTGGTAACAGGTTTATTAAACCCTAGAGTGTTTTCTTTTCTGTTAGTATATACTTAGTGATAAGGATTTTTTTTTTTTTCAGGCTGGAGAGATGGCTCAGTGGTTAAGAGCACTGGCTGCTCTTCCAGAGGTCCTGAGTTCAATTCCTAGCAACCACATGGTGGCTCTCAACCATCCATAATGAGATCTCTTCCGGCCTGCAGGCAGAACACTGTGTACATAATAAATAAATAAATCTTTCAAAAAAATTCAATTCTTTAAAAAAAAAGAATTTTTTATGGTACTACTTTTAATGTTTAATAAAATGGAACTTAGAAATAATGTGTTTTCAGTAGTAAAGTTTGGGTCAAGTAACTTATGATACATCCATATAGAATTCTTATATTACTGATAAAAATACTTTTTGAGGGCTGAAACATGGCCCAGTAGTTAAGAGTGCTTGCTATCTTTCCAGATGACCTAAGTTTGTTTCCCTGCACCCACACCAGGTAGCTCACAACTATAACTCCAGCTTTAGGAGATCCGCTGCCTCCTTCTGGCCTGTATGGGCACTTCATAGAGATGGTGTACATACAGACAATCAGGCACATATGTACACACATAAATAAAATAAAGTTTAACAAAGAGCTATAGAGACCCACAGCTGGACAACATACAGAGAGGGAGAGGTCCTAAATGGGATGTCTCTATAATATTCTCCCCCTTCACATGTAGCTCAGGGAAACCTGCAGAAGAGGGGGCAGAAATACTGTAAGAGCCAGAGGAGGTGGTGGACACCAAGGAAACAAGGCCTTCTAAACACAGCAGAATGGACACACATATGAACTCACAGAGACAGGCAGCATGCAAAAGGCTACACAGGTCCGGGGTCTCAGCACTGAGAATGGAGTGGAGGCAAGCCCATCCCTAACTCAGAAGCTGTCTCCCATTGATAACTACTTGCAAGTTTTCTCTAACGGAGTCTCACCGTGTCTAAAGACCACTCAAGGCCAGGGCCCATGCCCAATAGTAGATGATCAACACAAAACAAACTCAATGGTATTTGGGGGGGGGGTGTTTGTTTTTTGTCTCAAAATAACTTATCTAGGAATTTTTTTCTCATTTTCTTACCCTACAGGTCTTATACATCATGGTTCCCAATTTTCTGTTTTGTAGGGATTTCTGTGTGCCAATGTGTATGTTTATGTGTTTCTTGTGCATTTTCCTTGGCTCTTTTTCTGTTCATTTATTTGTTTTGTCCTATTCGATCTTATTTGTTCTTATTTTATTATTTTTTTCTTTAGATGCCCGTTTGTTTTCTAATGAAGGAGAGCAAGAAAGGATATGGACTTGGGTGGGGAGGTTCTGGGAGGAGTTGGGATATTTGGAACCATGATCAGAATATGCTGTAAGAAAAAAATCCATTTTCGATTAGGAAAGTAAAATTTAAGTACAATAGAGTTAAAAAAAAAAGAATAGAAGAAAAAAGAACAAGGAATACCATGTAACAAAATTCAAGCAGAATTTAGCACTGAAAAACTCATCTCATTCAGAGGCCTCATTTTTCTCTTTGGACATAGGAAGTTTCAGTCTTAAACCTAATTTTAAAATACTTTTATAAATTATTTTAGGCATTTAGCAGAATGCCATCCCATCTTTAAAACTGTTTACTTGACCTTTTTTAATCTTCTACTCTGCTTCTCCTGTTTACATGGCAACATAGTAATATTCTAGGCTCAAGTCTCAAAATGAGTAAAAAAGAATAAAGGATGTTCATAACCATCACCACGACCAAGTGAAGGTACAGGAGTATTTTGATTATTGTGTGCTTATACAAAGTACATAAATACCATAGTAGAGAGTAAATAAGAATATAAACATTATAGAAATTGATTTGAAAAATAAAATAGTCTACTAAGAAAGAAGTACTGATCGTGAAGATTTTTGTGTCCACCACTGCCACGTCAGAGTCCCTCATTTGTGCCACAAAAGCAAGGTGGCAGTGTGCCAACATCTGCATAGATGCTACAGTCATCACAGCGCTGGAGGGTGCGACAAGACCCAGGAAGAATGGGTTTGGGCCGGATGATCTTGTCTTGGTTGAGCTTGCATTGTTCAATACAGCTTTCAGCATCCTTTGCGATTCTTAAGAAAACACACACACAAAACGAGCTTAGAATTTTCCTTCCCAATGAGCTTCTTACAATCACGGGGGCTATGTGGGGAAGTCCAGGGCCGGAGCCCATCACACATGCGACACCAGCCTTGGGTTAAAGCTCTCTGCCCCTTTCCCATCCTTTCCTCTCCTACAATCGCTATGCATGTGAACCCAGGTTACCACTCCAAGCAAGGGAGGGTGAATGGCACCCCAGTGGCTGCTACAGGCCCATGAGATGTGGGAATGATGGAGAAGGTGCTACAGTTGGCTGGACTCAGCTCTGGCCTCCACCATCTAAGTCCCTAGGGAGGGACACCATTACTGCTGACAACCAGCCTCATACTTCAGGCTGTCCCTTCTCTCCCAGACTTCAAACATCTCTTGTCTGATTCCCATCCCTGTCAGCAGACCTCCATGGAGTCTCTATTCTCTGGGCCCACTAGGATTTTCCCACAGCCATTGAAATGAATGAGGGAACACGTGAACTTCCCAGTGAGTGGAAAGAGGTCACTATGGTCATACTCTGTCTGAGTAGGAGACAGCTCATCCCCAAGGCATCCTCTGCATGATCGTAAGAGGATGGAAAGGACACTCAGTCAGGGTCCTGTTAAACACACTCCCTGAGGCCAAGTGACAGAAAGCAATGTTGGCACACACAGTGTCCAGGCTGAGAGCAGTGGACTTGCAAGCTCACAACCCCCAAGCTAGAAGGAAGCCCTCAAGCTTCTGTCCCCACCTGCCCCCATCCTCTCACACCTGACAGTGGCCCTTGACTTTCCCCTCCAAGTGACCACTGCAGTAAGAAGTGACCCTGCTCCAGCAGAGGGCCCAGTGTCCCATTGGAGAAGTGGTGTTCACTCCTACTCACGTGACTTACTTTAGTGCCTTGGCTATTTTCATGTAAAGACAAAAGACAACGGATATCAGCATAATTGCAGTAATCAGCATACCGCTAGCGAGGCCCATCATAACCTTCGTCCTCAGGTCGAACATCTTCCACACCTGGCAGAGAAGTTCAGGCAGTGAAGGTGGCTTCATTTACAAATTAAACAGCCACCTGGCCACCGCCGCCCCACATAACATCCCCCGGTGAAGAAGAAAGGACCCCAACACAGATCTTTATGCATGTAAGCAGAAGGAACTCTGTCCAGGGAGGGCCATGCTGACCTCAAGTGAGTAGGAGGGTTTAATTTTGGTTGAAAAGACTCCGATGTAAAATCCAGATATCAGGAAATGGGGATGACAGTAGAAAGAGTATTTAATTTTTCATAGGCGGTGAGGAGTCCTTGTAGCATGAACCAGACTGCACTGGAGCCTCCTACATGCCTTCTGAACTGTGTTTAGTGAATCAGAACTGACTCAAATTCACTCCAGCAAGTACATTGAGTTAGATCTGTCTCATGGACTGAGAGAATGACTCTTCTAAACATTATTGCCCCAAACTGCTAAGAACGTACACACCTATTTTGAAAGTAGTTTTTTTAGTGGTGGTGAGGGGAACCCCACAAATAAACTATGTTATGCTATCTTAGGATTAAAAAGATTCTGAATACGTCCAGCCAACCCCTTCCTGAGGTTGAAACAGAGGCGTGCTCAGACCATGACCCAGCTTCCTCAGGAGTCTCTTGTGCCTCATTCTGTCTTCTAAGAGACTATGTGTCTCCCTACTAAACACTTAATCCTCCCACAGAGTCCCTTTTTCTGGAATAAGCAATATACTTAGTCTAATATCTAAAACTGGGGAGCAGAAAGCCCAGAGATGACAGAAAACAATCTGACTACAAAACATACTTACCAAAGTCAAGCCGTCCAACACTGAATTAAGGACAATTATTTAACACACACACACACACACACACACACACACACACACACACACACACACACACACCTCAAAATAAACAGGAAAAAAAAGTTTCAAAAATAGGATGCTTCAGAAACCTGCAGCTTCTCAAACCTGTGATTTGAGAAAGAAGGATCTAAATGACCCTGTTAGAGCATTTAAGATACAGGCTGGTGTGCTCTGCTGCTGGAGGCCTAAGGTCTGGTAGGGCTGCTAGAATGCACCAGCTCCAAGCCAACCTGTGTGACATCAGCTCCCTTTCTGAGAATTCTGAATTCTGTCCCACATCTAGGCATATTTTAGCTCCAAGAAATATAAATACTATTTTGGGTCCCTTAAAACCTAACCTTTGAGAGTCTGCCAATCAAAAACTGGTTAACTGTTCCAATTATTTAAAAAGAGAATGATGGATCAAGGTTTTAAACACCCTTCTATTTGAAGCTGTAAATGACTGGCTGTGTTTCAGCTATACAGTGAAATAATGCTAAGCGAGTCACTAGGACTCAAGTCTACACTCAACAACACTGGCAGAGTCTCCTACCTCATGGTCAAACAGCTGCAAAAAAACGAAAGTTAAAGAGAATACCTATTTTAGCCAGGTTTGTATTGTATGTTTTTTTTTTTGGGGGGGGGTCAGTTTTTTTTTCAGTTCATTTTTTTTTTCTCTTTAAAATCTAAGGTGACCTAAGAGAAAGATCTGTACCTCGTACTGGGATTACTTTTGTTTGAGGCTTTATTCAGAAGTCAGATTCTTACCAGGAAGAATTATTTCTCTGATGAGTAAGTTCAGTTTCCAGCTGGATCAAGTTACCTGTGTCCCTTCCTTTTGAGTCTAATGTTCCACCTGTCATCTAAGGACATAGACATCCAAGTATGCATCTCGGCTGAAAGTAAAAATTATATGCAGTTTAAGAAAAATTTATGAGCCGGGCGGTGGTGGCGCACGCCTTTAATCCCAGCACTCGGGAGGCAGAGCCAGGCGGATCTCTGTGAGTTCGAGGCCAGCCTGGGCTACCAAGTGAGTCCCAGGAAAGGCGCAAAGCTACACAGAGAAACCCTGTCTCGAAAAACCAAAAAAAAAAAAAAAAAAAAAAAAGAAAAGAAAAATTTATGTATTATATAATTTAAAAATTATATCATGTATATAATATTTTTTTAAAAAAACCCAAAGCCCTATCTGAGACTCAAAACAACCTTTTAACTATCAACCCTATAAAATTAAAATATATATATACTTCTAACATACAATGGCAAAAACTATACATCTTTCCCACTTTCAGACTGGGCATCCAAGATCCACACTCTGTAGCTAGCCCACCCCTAACTCCAGGAAATACGGTAATGATCATTTGGATTCTTACTGTTGCTGGTGAGCTGTGGTTCTCTTTATTCACCTGTCTGTATGGGTTATGGACTGGCTCTCTGTCCTGACCTCCGTTCTCTAGCTGACTTCTGTAGAGCTGTTGATTTTCAGTTTGTTCAGCTTTGTGAGCAGAAGGATGACTTAAGCTCTTCACATATTTGGAGGAAAACCTGAAAGCCCTGGATTCATTTCTACCCACCTGTCCCTTTTTCTGAATAACCTCAGCTGGCCCATCTCCAAGTTCATGGATTCTTCTGTCTGCTCAAATTCAATATTGAGCTCCACTAGTGACATTTTCATTTTACTTATTATAGTTTCCAACTCTGTCATTTCTACCTGACTCTTCACAGTAGTTTTCTTTTTATTAATATTCTTTTTGATAACATACTTTATCTTAGTTCCTTAGACATGGCTTTCTTTGAACATATTTTAAAATGGCTGAATTAAATCTTTGGCTAAGTAGGATCAAAATTAGGATCTTTTCAATTAACATTTTGATTGATTGTTCTATCTTTTGTGGGTCCTATTTTACCATGCTTTACAGTCATTTTTGAAACTGGATGTCTTATTTTTTGTTTTTTTAAACATTTATTTATTATGTGTACAGTATGTCTGCAGGCCAGAAGACGGCACCAGATCTCATTATAGATGGTTGTGAGCCACCATGTGGTTGCTGGAAATTGTACTCAGGACCTCTGGAAGAGCAGCCAATGCTCTTAACCTCTAAGCCATCTCTCCAGCCCAGAAAACTAAATATTTAAAATGGTACAACATGGTGTCTTTGAAAATTAATCTTCTGTCTCTCAAGACTGCTATTGCTTCTTGTTGCAGTCATGTGGTTTCCTGAATGACTTTCCCCACTTGATTCTCTAATGTCTGTGTCCTTTGTTGTATGTGGACACTGATTTGCCCAGAGACAATTAATAATTAGGCAAAAATTTCCTTAAATTCCTGCAACAAGAACAATAACAAAAATCTCCCAGTCTTTGCTGAGGGGCTCAGGATAACTGTGAGCCATGCTTACAACACAGAGGCAAACAGCTGAGAACTATGTCTCAGGCCTCTCCTCTTTCTTAGGAAGAGCCTCTAACATCTTCCAGATGCAGTATCTTAAGACTAGCTCATACTTTTCTAGGTGTGTTTCTAGTCTTCTTAGGCACACAGCTTTAAATGGTGCATGATCTTCTAGACTCCCAGGAATATGTCAGAGCTTTCCAAAGTCCAGAGAGTTTGGGAATCTATTTGTCAAGTTCGAAGGAAACTCCATTTCCCCAAATTTCCAAAAGACAGAAAGGACAAATGGCTAGCTGTGGTGCCTATTAGCATATCAAAGCCCATGCTGCCCCAGGCTCCCTTGGTATCACAAGTACCTGTTATACATTTCAAAGTTCATGCTATCATCCTAGTTCTTCTTACCTCCTCCCCTACCCTAAACTCCCCCAGCCCACAGGCTTCTCTCCCCATAGCTACTCATTCTCCTTATGGCCCTGCTATTTCATCTATGCTCAATCTCTTTGTTGTCCTCTCTCCATCTCCCCCCTCTCCCTCTCTCTGCTCTCCCATGTTCTCCCTCTCTCTGTGTTCCCCTTTCTCTCTCTTCCTGCTCTGCTACTGCTTCTCTCATGGCCAGGTCCAATCTGTTGGCCATGTTCAGTCTACTTCTTTCTCTCTGCTCTGGACTCTTCTAGATGCCACTGGCTGTTCTCTCTCATCTACAATAAAAACCTTCTCCTTAATTATGCCATAGAGTGGTCATGTCATTAGTCTATACACTAGGTATAATTGTCACTCAGCTTTTCCTTTATTTTTTGTCAACTAGCTAGAGTCATCTGAGAAGAGGGACTATCAGTTGAGAAAATGCCTCCATCAAATTGGCCTGTAGGCAAGTCTGTAGGGGCATATTCTTATTAATGATTGATGTGGGAGGACCCATCCTACTGTGGACTGTGCCACCCACCAGCAGGTGGTCTTGAGTTTTATGAAAGAGCAAGCTGAGCGAGCCACGGGGAACAAGCAGGTAAGAAGTATTCTCCCATGGCCTCTGCTTCGGTTCCTGCCTCCAAGTTTATGCCTTGAGTTCCTTCCTTGGTTTCCCTTGATGATGGACTATAGCCTATAAGCTGAGTAAATTGCTTTTCTCTCTCAAGTTGCTTTTAGCCAATGTTTTATCACAGCAACAGGAAAGCAAACTAGGACAGTAGCCAAGGTTTTTCTTTTTCTTTTTTTTTTTTTCAATCAGGTTTATAGAACCAGGCATACATTCCTGCTGTGCAACAGACCTCCAATGTGATCAGAAAGTGGTGGTTACCTCCCTCCCTTTACCAGTCATGCCGCTAAGGCTCTAGTAGGCGTGTCTTGCCCTGCAGATTTGTATTGTAGTATGCAGGTTCAGTGATCTCTTTTCTACACCAGAGGCCCACAAAACACCTTCTGGAGCTTGCAAGCTACCCAGCAGGAGGAAAGTTTCCCTGTCAGTTCCAGCTTGATTTCTCTATGTCCTGCAACCAAAGCATGTGGTTTCTTCAGCTGCAGAGTTTTGCCATCCAGTTACAGTGGCCAACCAAGAGTGTGTCTCTTTGACTAAATAGTCCATGCCCAGCATCGAGACTTTTCATTTAGTAAAATGAGCATTTTAAGACATTGGATTCCTCGCCTTATTTTTTGTTTGTTTGTTTTGCAACCCCAAATTTACTTTTGATTAGCAGTCAAATTCTAAGTTTCTCTGGGAGAAATAAAATCTGAAGAGGAAAACCAAGAGTTACACGTGTTCCGATGTGTTTGGGAAATCTGTGCTGAGGTTTATTTGAGCATGGAATGGAATTCAGAACTCTGGGAAAGAAAGCCAGTCTCCAGAGAGCTGATGTCACACAGATGTGTCCCAGACTAGGGAGATGTAAGAGCTAACAATGGCTGTCCGTTCCAGCAGGCCACACTTCTGAAAGTAAGTTCTTCAAACTTAGACTTCAGTAATTACAATTTTCTTTCTGTTTTAAGTAACATTTTTATTCTTTGAAAATTTCACATGTCGCATATGTATACAATGTATCTTGATCATATCACCCTTCCCCCCTCACTGCCCCAGAAAGCTTCCTGATATCTCTTTCCTACTTTTACATCATCTTATAATTTTTTTTATAATATACTGAGTCCAATAAGTGCTGCCAATACGCACATGGGAGTGGAACCGTCCACTATGGCATAGACAAGTTCTTAGTGGAAGAAAATGGAGTCTTCCTCTCCCAACAACCCCCAATAGGCTGCCTAGGGGTGGGGCCTCAGGAGGCCCTCCCCTATATATGCTGAAATTTTAATTGACCTGATCTTTTGTAGGTAATCGCAGCTGCTCTGAACCATGGCCTGGAGAAAGCATGACACAGCACTCCTCACTCCACACCCTTTGGCTCTTACATTCTTTCTGGCCCCTCTTCCACAGTGTTTCCTGAGCCTTAGTGTCAGAGATCTAAGGCTGATAACATATGTCTCATTTATGCCTTAGTATTCACAGTCAGGTAATCTTAGCACTTTGACCAGATATGAGTCCTGCCCACTGCAAAAACAAGCTTCTCTGACCAAAGCTGAGACCAGCATTGACCTACCAGTATAAACATAAATATTAAAAGGCAGTTTGACAACATGACTGTGTAGCAAAATATGAGTAGTGGGTTCCCTCCTAAAGCCCATGACCTCCCCAGCCAAGGTTTTTGACCAGGATTTAATTAGCCAACATGAATTTCCTCTTGTGCAGCAGCCCTCAAATCAATCAGAAAGTAATTGGTTACACCTCCCCCAGCCCAGCCCATACACCATTCACGCCACTATTGAGTACCTACTGCCTGGCAGGTTAGTATTTAGTATGAGGGTCCAGCACTGAGTAAGACCTCTGGTCCCTTTTCCCCCACTAGCAGCCTGCACAATACCTTCTGGCACTAAGAAAACTAGTCATCAGGAGAGAGTTTCCTGGTCAGTTTGAGACTGATTTCTCTGTCCTGCAACCAAAGTGTGTGGTGTCTTCAGCAATAAGGCCTTACCATCTAGTTATGGTGGGCAACAAAGAGCATTGACAATACCTTGTGTTTTCTTGGGTCCTCCCTAACCAGTAACTCTTGGGAAGTTAACCCACACTTAGCATTGTTTTCCAAGGTTTAGTTTGGTTGTCTAACTGTATTTCTAAAAATGTTGGCTTTTATCCAGCATTGAGAAGAATTAGAAAGCTGTACGTGGGCTTTGGTGTCCAGAGAGTCTATTTCCCTAGTTCGCTTTTCCTCTGAGAGTGTCAGAGTTAAGTTTAAAGAACTTGAGTATTCCAAATGAGAAATGTTGAAGATGTGGGTCTTAGAAGGACAGCAGGAGCTTTCAATACTTGAATCACCCACCCCAGTCCACTCCTGCCTCCCATAACACCCACTATTTGCAAAATAGATGTTCAGGTTCTCAAATTCCTCAAGTTATGGCTTAGAAGTAGTCTTTCCTCTACAAGACCTCTGAAGCTGGCACTCAGGGTGGGGTTGGTTGTGACTCTGAACTCAAGCATAACTCAGGAGGCCCAGGCATGTGGGAAACAGGCACCCACTAGCTCCAGGGTGGGCCCTTCTGTTATTTGAGGGTCTATTAATTTCTGCCTGTCTGCCTTTCCACTGCTTTTCCTTTAGCTCTCTTGCCTCAAGATTTTACATTTGAATCTCCTTTTACATGGAAAATTTCCCTCCTACCTACTTTGGGCCCAGTAAGACCTCTCTGGAAAGAGTCCCTCTGGTTTACATGTAATCTGTGTTTGAGGTCCATCTCCCCTTCACTGAGAGAAGTATGTGGGGGCTGCTAATGACTATGTATGAGGGAGCCCACATTCACTGCTTGTCTACACTTCTCTGCCCAGGTATGTCTAGGTCTTTTGACCTCCGAACAATAATCATGATCACCATTGGTGGTGGGATCCTGGCAGGCATGTTTCTACTGATAGGAGTTGTCCTCTGTCTTTACACCAAAATAGCCAAGGCACTGAATTCAACTAGGTAAGAATGAACAATACCGCTATCTAATGGGACACTGGGCCCTCTGCCGGAGCAGGTCACTTCTTACTGCAGTGGTCACTTGGAGGGGAAAGTGACTTGGAGGGGAAAGGGCCACTGTCAGGTGTGAGAGGATGGGGGCAGCTGGGGACAGAAGCTTGAGGGCTTCTTTCTTGCTTGGGGGTTGTGAGCTTACAAGTCCACTGCTCTCAGCCTGGACACCGTGTGTGCCAACATTGCTTTCTGTCACTTGGCCTCAGGGAGTGTGCCTTCAGGTGTTTAACAGGACCCTAACTGAGCATCTTTTCCATCCTCAGCACTGTAGACTGGAGAACCCACAGAGGATGCCTTGGGGATGAGCTGTCTCCTACTCAGACAGAGTATGACCATAGTGACCTCTTACCGCTCACTGGGAAGTTCACGTGTTCCCTCATTCATTTCAATGGCTGTGGGAAAATCCAAGTGGGCCAAGAGAATAGAGACTCCATGGAGGACTGCTGACAGGCATGGCAATCAGACAAGAGATGTTTGAAGTCTGGGAGAGAGGGGACAGCCTGAAGTATGAGGCTGGTTGTCAGCAGTAATGGTGTCCCTCCCTAGGGACTTAGGTGGTGGAGGCCAGAGCTGAGTCCAGCCAACTGTAGCACCTTCTCCATCATTCCCACATCTCATGGGCCTGTAGCAGCCACTGGGGTGCCATTCACCCTCCCTTGCTTGGAGTGGTAACCTGGGTTCACATGCATAGCGATTGTAGGAGAGGAAAGGATGGGAAAGGGGCAGAGAGCTTTAACCCAAGGCTGGTGTCGCATGTGTGATGGGCTCCGGCCCTGGACTTCCCCACATAGCCCCCGTGATTGTAAGAAGCTCATTGGGAAGGAAAATTCTAAGCTCGTTTTGTGTGTGTCTTTTAAGAACTTCAAAGGAAGCAGGTGCTGTAAGCGATACTGATCCAAGCAATCCAGGCAAGGTCACCTTTGACAAGATCGTCCGGCCCAAACCCATCGCAGCAGAGTCTTGCCCCACCTTCCAGTGCTGTGATGACTACAGCATGTACGCAGATATTGGCACCCTGCCGCCTTGCTTTTGTAGCATAAGTGAAGGACTCTGACACTGCAGTGGTGGATAAAAAGAAATCCTCATGATCAGTATTTCAATTTCTTAATAGAATATTTTCTTATTCGAGCCAATTTCTATAGTGTTGATGTCATTGTGTACTATCTAACATGATATTTATGTACTTTTGTATAAATGTACAATAATGAAAACAGTCTCTGTCTCTATTATGTTTCTTAGTTATACTTCTTATGCCAATATGCACTATGAGATTTGGGCAAGCAGGCATGTAACATGTTTTGGTAAAAATAGGAAAAAGAATAGAAAACAAAAGTGCCCTGCCCTTTTCCAGTCCTGGAAGGAAAAGGTAAGTTAATTTCAGGGCACTTCTAACTTGAGCAGCAGTTAAGTGTGGGAAGCTGGGGTTATGGGAGTGGTTCTGAGAGATTGTTCCTCCTCAGCCCAGATTGTCAAAGGTTCTGACAGGGGCATCACTCACTGGGAGAGAATGAATACATCGCGGTGGGGTATCTCTCAGTTGACCTTGTCTGACGTTTAATGATGGATTGATCTTTGTGGCTTCTAAAGAAAGGGAATGTGGAACATAATGACGCCCACCTGCAATTCCACCTGGCAGGTGGAGGCAGGAGGATCTTGTGTTCAAGGTCACCGTCAACTACACTGAGTTTCAGCCAATCTGGGTTACATTAGACCCTTCTTCAGAAAAGAGAGATGGTATGTGTGCTAGCAGGAGCAGGCAAACCTGAGATTTCTCCCACTGCTGACCAGCCAGATTACACATCTGTTCAGAAGTAGGTGGCCCCTTTTGATCACTTTTACACTGGCCAGCAACAAAAATCAACTATACCAAAAGCCTGTAACCCAAGACAGAAGCCCAGGTTCCCTTCCTCACAGCACTGGCAAGAGGATGGACCTCCAACATGTCTGTTCTTTCTATGGGTGCTCCTGCAGCCCCTTCTAGCACAGATGTCTCGCCTGTCATCACCATGAATTTCCTCTCCTTAGCTAGGCATGTGAGCACCACAGATATAGTTAATATAAAGAGCTATTAACTAGTGACGGGCTGCCACCTACTAAAGGGGAATTTAAAAAAAAAGAGTGGAAAAGGAAATGCAGAGAGCCTCTGCTTCCTAGGGATGGAAAGAATGTGGAGGATGCAGCAGGGGACCTTGCTGCCCTCCGGGAACCACACTGGCATGCCTGCTCTCAGACACTGAACACTCTAAGTCCACCTCTGTAGTGGGTTCCCCAGGGGCACCGCCCCAAGATTCTCTAGGTGAAATAATCTGTCTCTCTTGAGTTTCCAGAACACCGCCTTCATCCCTTACTTAGCTTTGATTCTTTTGTCTACCAGCAAGGTCCTAGTGAATGGAGAACAGTTGAGTTCCTTCTTACCTCATCCAGTGGGCAGCTGAGTACCTGATATGGGGAGGCCTGTGGCAGCTTGTCCTCACCTGAGGGACTAGGTCTAGTTTGGGTATTAGAAGGGACATGAGGCAGGTGGGAAAGGGAATATGGGGGATTTTCATGGTAGGCAGTAGGTCAGAGCACTCACAGGGGTTTTAGAACCAATGGATTCAGATTACATCTTAACTTGGCCTGCACATTGGGAAGCCCCAAGACCTCTCCCAGCCATCAGTTACTTTAATTTAGAGTGGGACTTGTGTAGGGACCATCAGTGAGAGGAGGTCTTCCATGCTCACAGAGATCCTGACTCATGGCAATGACACAAAGCAGGCTTCCTGCCTACTTGGACCCCAGGTGTTCTTCTTCTTCCAGGGTGACTACAAAGCCTTCACACACAGTGTTGCTCAGGGACAGGGGAAGGAGGAGAGTCTAGTCATGGGAAGAAGGAGTGATTGAGGCACAACCCAGAATGGGGTGATTATGTACAGACATAGCTGACTGTGAAGAGTTCCTAATAACTAGAAGGGTCCACACACAGGTATCCCACCCACTACCCCACATAAATACTATGTCCATGTCTCTTATGTAGCTCCTTGTGTAGACAGGAGTCCCGCAGAGCTGTGTAGGGATCTGGGGAGTTTCCAAGCTCCTTGTGAAAGCCGCTCCTCAGTGCCAGCGGGGTCATCTTGCTGCTGTAGTACAGGGTATGGGGGTAACACCTGACCCAGAGCTGACCAGGAATGGATTCCTTGGGGGCACAGTTGAGGATTATCCTCTCCCCAAGTCACAGTTCAGGACTGAATGAGGAAACCTGGACTTCAGAGAATCTTGAGCAACATAGAAGAGTGGAGGCGTACAGGAAGATTCCAGGTGATCCTGCCTCATCTTGACCTCCAAGGGCTTCTGGATGATTCCTAATGTCTTAGCTACTTTTCTATTGCTGTGGTATGACACCACGACCGAGGGAACTTATAGAAGAGAGAATTTATTTGGGCTTACAGTTCCAGAGGGGGAGTTGATGACCACCATGGTAGGGATCATGGCTGCAGGCAGGCAGGCAGGTATGGCCCTGAAGCAGTAGCTGATAGCTTGTATGTGATCCACAAGCAGAGGGCAGACAGAGCTAACTGGGAATGGTGGGAGTGAGCTTTTAAAACCCCAAAGCCCACCCCCAATGACACACCTCTTACAACAAGGCTACACCTCCTCATCCTTCCTAAACAGTTCTATCAAGTGGAGACCAAGAATTCAAATACATGAGCCTTATGAGGACATTCTCATTTAAACCACCATACCTAGAAGTGGCCATTCACTAAAAAGTTCCATGTGAAGTTAGAACAAGATTGAGTTTCTCTCTACCATAAAGATTTGTCTCCATCAACTATTGCCTGGACTTTCCTCCATCTCTCTTCCCCTTTCCCTCTCCTTTACACATAATCAGATTAGAGAAGTTCCTGCCCCAGGACCTTTACACGTGCACTTATATCTTAAAGAAATCCCTCAAATAAGATAAATGATTATCTTTCTGTATTTGCTTCCATTTCATCTTCTCAAGATGCCTCTCCTTTTCCTTAATTGGCATCCTTTCCCACCTAAGTTTGCCACAGTTTATCCGATCACCCCATTAGAGCACAGTTAACACACTTGCTCCTATATGTATTTTTAATTTGTTATCTATTTCCCCCACTTAGAATGCAGGTTCCATAAGAGTAAAATCTATGTGTCTTGTGCTCAGTTCTGTATCCCACCACCTAGGACAGTGAACAATGAAAACTTGCTCAGTGAATAAATGAAAGGCAAATGGATGAATGAATGAATGAATGAATGAATGAATGGGCAACCCCTTTCATACACACACTCTTCTTCCTAGTCTCATGTGGACACTGCGAGTCCTGTCTCCAAGTTGCAAGCTCATGCCTGAGGGACTCGACTCCACCCACTTTATCCTCTTCAGAGGGACAGGGTCAGCAATCTTTGCAGGGAGGCCTGACCTGCGTTGTGTTTTCCTCCCCATCCTTTGTCCCTCTCCTACCCCTCAGATCAGCCTCCTGTAGGCATCTGAGGACCCAACTGGGCCCAGAGTTTGCCAGGTACCATGTTATCCTCTAGCCTGATGAGCTTCGGACCCCAACGACTTCCATTCCTGGAGAAGTCATGGCCTCAAGCCAATGGTGCCACCTCCCTCGTGATCTGCACAGGTGGGGCCAAGGCTCAAGCGCCGATCAACCCCAAGGCCAGAGGGACGGCTGTGTGGCTGCTGCTCCCCGTGCAGAACTGGGCTGGCTGGCCCACAGCCCTTTGAGAAGTGACGCGGAAGAATGAGGGCCATGCGGGAGACTGCTGGCCAGGATGCAGCCCACAGCTGTGGGGTTCTCACCAGCATCACCCCCAGCGTGGCCAAACTGACACGTTTCCCGAGATGCCAGGAAGCTTATGAAACTCAGAGAAATATAAAAGCCTGCAGGCTCCGAGGCACCCTGCAAAGATGGAGGTCACTGGAAGGTTGTTCATTTGGGCCGTTTTAGCCGCCTCCTGTGGGGCACAGCTGAATTCCATGGTGGCTGAAGGTAAGAAAATTGAACCACATTCTTCAACTCAAACATGGAAGACCTGCTTTTACCAGGCTTCTTCCCAAACTTACAAAGCTTTCATATCTGCTGCTGCTCTCAGTACAGAGAATAACTCACCTCGGTGCTCTCTGGAGGACTTCTGTTTCAGTGGTCATTTCCTTAAGGCCCAAGTGGCCATGTTCATTGAAATAGAAAAGGCACACACAGTTTCACCATGTCATTTCACTTTTAACAGCATATCTTAGGAAAAGAATCCTAAAGCTATATACCTACATGAATAGATATTGACATTTTTTTTTAAATGTGAGTTTTAGTTGCTGATTTTTTTAAGGGTAAGTCAATACAGAGACTTACTCTTGTAAATTCTAAAAGATTACATATACAAGAAAGGGTCTCTATTAAGAGGGAAAACGTTTACAATTTTACAATATGATAGTGCTTATGTCTAGAACAACACATGGCACATTTTTAGAATGGAAAAGAGGGAAGAAAGGAAAGAACTGGGGAATTCACATCAGAGTTTTAAGGAGGATGCTGATCCTGGGTGGGTGGGGTTGTGCTGCCTTTTTCAGTTACCCTTGTTTTCCTTTCCCTGACAAATGTAGCACTAGTTATTGTTAGGTAAACACAGAAATGGCATTCGTCAGTCACAGGTGAAAGAGAACGGAAGAAAGTTTGTTTCTAAATACATAGGGGTTTGGATCATCAGTCTCTCTTGGAAAATGTATCTATTTTTGTCTTTGCTGGTGTGTGAGTGCATTTGTGCGTGCGTGCGTGCGTGCGTGCGTGCGTGCGTGCGTGCGTGCGTGTGTGTGTGTGTGTGTGTGTGTGTGTGTGTGTGTTTTCATGAGGTAGGGTCTTACTACAAATCCCAGGCTGCCTTTTTGCATGGGAGCCTCCTTCCTTAGCCTTCCAAATGCTGCAGTTACAAGTATATGCCTCCATACCTTGCTTTCCCCATTTTTTCACTGGGTTCTCTTATTTTTTTCTTTTTATATTTATTTGTCATATGTGCTCAAGCACATGTGTCCTCACACATTACAGTGCTCAAGTGACGTTCAGAGGACAACTCCCAGCAGCTTTTTTTCTCCTTCTACCATGCGGGTCCTGGGGATTAGATTTGGGTTGTCACCTTTGGCAACAAGCTCCTTTACCCCATTGAACCATCTCATTGGCTTCATTTTCCTTTTTTTTCTCTAATAATTTTTATTATATAAACCAATTTTTAACTTTAAACATATTTTGATCATATTCTTCTCTCCCCCAAGTCCTTCCAGACCCTCTCCTCCCAGCTTGAAGGTCTTTCTCAAAAACAAACTAAAAACCCAACACAAAAACAAAACCTAGAAAACAAAACATATCAACAGCAACAGCAAAACCTATAACCAAATAGAAGCACACACAAAAAAACTGTGGAGTCTACTATATGTTGGTCAACTGCTCCAGAACATAAGGCCTGCCCTGGAGTGGCTGATATAAACAGTGCCACTCTGTTGGAGAAAATTCTGTTGGAAAAAACCTCTTCCAGGTGGTATAAATGACAATTCTGTTGTTAACATTTTACCCTAGTACCCTAGATTTTCATTCATTCATTTAAAAAACCAAGATGAAATATAATAAGATGGGGGCTGAAGAGGTGGCTCAGTGGTTAAGAGCACTTGACTGCTCTTCCAGAGGTCCTGAGTTCAATTCCCAGCAACCACATGGTGGTTCACAACCATCTGTAACTGAGATCAGATTCCTTCTTCTGGTGTACATGAAGACAGAGCACTCATATACATAAAATAAATAAATAAATAAATAAATCTTTGAAAAAATAAGATAAAACAAAAACTATCACACTGAAGTTGGACAAGACAAACCAACAGAAGGAAAAGAGCCCAAGAGAAGGCACAAGAGTCAGAGACTCACTCATTCACACACTCAGGAATCCCATAAAACAGTAAACTGAAAGACTGGCCTTGTCTTTTAACTATTGAATTGTAAGAACTCTATATATATTCTAGATAGACTTTTCTTCAGTCCCTAATATATTCTTTTTATAGACCACATATAGAAGAATTACAATTTCTCCCCAGGACACAAAGGGCAAACCCATTGCTTGTGTGTTCATTTGCAGTAGCTGCAATATTTCGACGAGTCACCTGTCTATTTATAGGTCTATCCTATTCCTTGTGGGAGGTCGAATCCTGTGTCTTCTGGGGATACAGAAACCGTTCCTTCCCTCAGTGCTAACTATGGTATCTACCAGGCAGATCCAGATGCACGGCCAGTCTGGGAGGGGCCAATCTGGGAGAGACCCACAAAGCCCTGATCCTACAGCTCAATGCTGATGAGAACTGTACCTGGACCATCCAGAGACCTGAAAACAGGAGCATCCGAATCATCTTCTCCCACGTGCAGTAAGTGGAGGCTTCAAGTTTCTAAGGAGGGTGCTGACTCTAGCCATGCTGGGGCTGGGGTGGGGTGGGGTGGGTGAGCTTTCTGTGGAGGGGAACTCAGCTGCTTCCACAAACTGAAGGTATTCCCCATGATGACGATAAAGATGATAGTTATGGTTGCTGTTCATCACTGAAGACTGGCATGCTAAAATCTGAGTCACACAGGCACTGCAAGGCCAGTGCTTGAGTTACAGATGCAAAGAGCTTGATAACTTACCGAGATCAGTCAACTAGTTCCCAGAACCATCAACGCTGGTACCCAGCTAGTCTAGTTCTAGACTGTAGACCTTCAAATCTTAAACTCTGGCTCCAAACTCTGATCCACGTTAGAGTCATCATGGAAGCTTCCAAAAAAAAAAAAAAAAAAATCCTAGGCTGCACCCTGTACAATTAGATCACAGTTTCCAAGGGTGGGGCCCAGCCCTGACAATTTTTGAAATTTTACCTTAAAAACATACATTCACACATGTTTTGTAATACCCTTGCTGTGCCATGTGGATTCTAGCCTCTGTTGTACTGCGAAGCCTCAGGATCTCATAAGATCTGCCCTAGTTCATTTCTCAACACCCTTCTGTAGCTGGTGCAACCCAATTCAGTAGACAAGAAAGCTCAGAGAAGCTATTCTCTGGACCAGGGCCATCCAATAATAGATAAAGGAAGGGGATGGAATCCCAGGATCCTGACTCTGGGGCCCCTGATCTTATCCCACTTCAGTGGTTCTCACTCTGTAGCTGCCAGAATCATCAAGAGGGCTCATCCAAGTGCACAGGCTGGGTCACGTTGGGGTCCATACTATCTAATTTAAATAATTGGGTGGAGCCTGAAAATCTGCACAAGAAACAAATTCTCAAGTGACTCTGGTGCTGCTGTTCCAACCACCCCACTGGGAGAACCAGGGCTCTACATCCCAGAAGCAGGAATTTATTGACCTTCAGTCAAATGCACAGAAGGCAACTCACCATTTTCCTGGAACAGGAGAGCTATCAGAAACCTACACCTCTCCCCATTTTTTTTTAATATATAAAGAGAAAGAACAGAATTGTAGTAAGAGCAAAACTCAGTGGAAAAAAGATAGCATTCATTGGAATAACTTCTTGTGTATGAAGCCTATGATAGATGCTTCACCCTAAGGACACCAAAAACAAAAACAACAAAAACCTTACATAAAAATAAAAAGTACACCATGATGCTCATTTTACAGAAGAAGACTGAGGTCTGACGTCAAACAAGATTAAATAGCTGGTCCAAAGCTATGCAGCCAGGAAAGTGCTTAAGGTGGAAGGGAGTTCAGCTTCTCTGTGTTTGTATTATATTGGCTCAGAGCCATCTTGGACATAGCTCCTCTGTGGGCATTTGGAAAGAGCCTGGCAGCATGGGCATAAAATAAAAATCCTGGGCTGCCTGCTCAGTGCAGAGCATTGGACCGTCCTTCAGAATGAGCCTGTGGTGGGGAGGAAGGGACAGCCGGGGGATGCTTCCCTGGAAGGTGGCCATGGAGAAGGACTTGATTTTCAGCAAGCTTGGATATCAAATATTAGTGAGGCTGGGTTCTAAGTTAGAACTATTCTGTATCCACTGGTCACCATGGAGGCACAGCAAACAGGGCCAATGGAATTCAGGGAGGACTGCAGCCCTGGATGCTAGGCCTGTGTTCGAGCATTCACTAACTATAAGGTGCTGGCAAGTGACTTCACTTTCCCGAGCCCATTAAGGTTGTGGTTTGATGTTAAGGAAGGGTGAAGCCCATGACTGGTCTGGCAGAGGTCTAAATGAGCCAGATTGCCTCCCCTTTATAAACTGTGGTGCTAATATGAACAGGGGACAGTGTATTTTGAAAGCCACTTTGTGAATGGCTCTTCTCCAGCCACAGGCGTGTTCTGTTCCCAGGTTGGATCCAGACGGAAGGTGTGACAGTGAAAACATTAAGGTGTTTGATGGAAGCTCCACCAGCGGGCCTCTGCTAGGGAAAGTCTGCAGTAAAAATGACTTCGTGCCTGTGTTTGAATCATCGTCCAATTCCCTGACGTTTCAGATCGTCACAGGCTTGACAAGTGTCCAAAGAAGTGTCTTTATCTTCTACTACTTCTTCTCTTCTGATACCTGTAAGTTGTCCTTGACACATCCTTCCCACAGCCCTCTGCAAATACAGGTCACAACAGCTCCTGCTGGGGACATCGTGCTCTCAAGCCCTGGCTGGAGGATCTGTGTACCGACATCGCAGATTCAGTGGCCACCTTTGAAAATCCCATTCTTTGCTTCTGGGGAAGCTCAGGGTGCTTTTCCTCAAACCGGATTTCTGGCGAGGCAGATTTGGCTCATCAGACAGCTACAGGCTGACAAGTGCTGTGTCTGAGCCCAAGGGAGAGACTCTGTTCAGCCTGTTTAGTAACTCGAGACATCCGCGACATCTGTCATGGACAGACTCCCCTGGTCTGATTCATTAGATGTGGGCTGAGGCCCTTAGGTTCCTGGGGGATGGAGTGATTCTGACAACAAGAATGGGAGCACATGTGGCGTGAGGCTGATCCAATTTTTAGACCGTCAGATGCTACATGATTCTACATACTCAGCCCCTGATTCCAGTTTGACCTCAGGTAGAATGCCATGGCTGGGAGCCAGCAGGTCCATGAGGAGAGCTTCACTCTGGATGTCGTAGAGGGGCTGGTCTTGACACTGATATCTTGTGCTAAGGAACCACCAGGGTGGAGACATCAAGCTCTTCTGGAGCTGGACCCAGGCCACCTCCTTATACCAGATGTGGAGACTCTACCTGACATGGGTCCTATGAGTCAGTCAACCTAAACTATTTTATACCTCCAGGCTTCCGTTTGCTTCAGTTTTCTTTGTCGTGTTGGCCTCTACTTACCTACACTGGCAGTGAAGGACTAAGGAAGGTTGCCTCTGAGCTGAGCTTTGACTACTAGCATGACTAGGGTGGAGAGAGGAGAGAGGAGCAGAGAAGGACCCTGTATTGAAACCCAAGCAGACATGTTAAGAAAGGGCAATCTAGAAC
The DNA here is from genome assembly GCF_049852395.1 of Peromyscus maniculatus bairdii. NCBI lineage: Eukaryota > Metazoa > Chordata > Mammalia > Rodentia > Cricetidae > Peromyscus > Peromyscus maniculatus. The sequence goes on along the minus strand of NC_134852.1, from coordinate 141,720,299 downwards.
AGCAGCTCCTGTGCTGGTAGCCAGTAGGACTGGACAGTGATGGTGGGTGAGGAGCCTCCAGCACTAGCCCTGAGGATGCGGCTATGTTCTGCAGTTCCATGGATCTTTAGTCTGGTCCATTTGACAGCAGGGCAGAGCTGTACTCCCAGGCACACTGAGGGTGAAAGGTCTGGTGCTAAGGGAAGGTGAAAGCCTCAGCTATGACACACAGAGAAGACAGCGGCGTGGCACTCGGGGAGGACACTTTAAACCCTTACACCACAGAAAAACGACAGCCGTCTTTGTCTCTTCCCAGCTATTCCAAACTGTGGTGGTTACCTGGATACTTTAGAAGGATCCTTCAGCAGCCCCAATTATCCGCAGTCCCACCCGGAGCTGGCATACTGCGTGTGGCACATACAAGTGGAGAAAGGCTATAAGATAAAACTGAACTTTAAAGAGGTCTTGTAAGTATTGTGGTCTACTGTATTGACCCCCAAAAACCGGGGGACCAAACTGGGGAGGAAAAAAAAGGTCTCAGGCCCCACACATGGGTACATTTCAGAGAAGCATCGTAGAAAGGAAAACACACAGCGGTGCTGTTAACTATTTTTTTCTGGAGATTCTGAGATCCCATGAAGGGACTGACAAAGCGTTATCATAACTCTGAGATGTCACTGTAAGGACAAACCCTTCATGACTTCAGAAGGAGTGATGGACAATAGAACTGAATTGGTTTGGGAAGGTTTTTACATCGGAGGCCATCCTTCTTAGCCTAGAAATGGACGAATACTGCCGATTTGATTTCATCGCACTCTATGATGGCCCCTCCACCACATCTGGCCTGCTGAAACAATTGTGTGGCCGCGGGCAACCTACCTTCGAATCTTCCTCCAACTCCATGACTGTTGTGCTGTCTACAGATTATGCCAATTCCTACAGGGGCTTTTCTGCCTCCTATACTTCCATTTATACAGACGATGTCAACACCAGTAAGTCACACTTCATGACCTTTGAGCTAGTTTGAGCCTGTCGATTATGACATGCATAGACCCTGCTTCTTAGTTCTTAGCCTGAATATGGCTAGCCTTGTTTGCCAGCCTGTCCCAGGAACTTGGGGAATATAGCTAATCCAGAGGCTCGAGGATCCGCTCTGTGCCTTGCTTACTACAGGAGGATGTCAACGATTCCATTAAGCTAAAAATGACTTCTGTAGAATGCAGGGTCTGGTTGGGCTAAGGTCTTCTTTAATGACGTCATTTTAAAGAAATGTAACCATAATAACTGGGGAAGAAGAGGCTACGAATTTGGGAGTGGGGTCATGGAAAGAGTTAGATGAAGCACGTTAGGGAGGGGCTTAGGGAGTGAATGGGAAAAGAGGGGGAAAGTGATGTAACTATTTTAATTAAAATGTGTAAATATATTAGATGTATAGATTATAGCTCTAAATAAGGTAGCAACGGGCACGTGAAAAAAAATCACCAACTACTTGCCTGTGGCAATCTTTTACCTACTGTTTAAGGTACTGTGAGTTCAGATATTCATTTATTTTGTGTGTGTGCAGGTATGGGCATGTGTGTGTTCATGTATTCGTGTGTGTGTGTGTGTGTGTGTGTGTGTGTGTGTGTGTGTGTGTGTGGCCAGAGCACGGCATGGGGGCTCCTTCTCTAGCACTTTCTGTCTTACTCTCTTGAGACAGGGTCTTAATCTGGAGGTGGGCTGGCAGTCAGCAAACCATAGTGATCTTTCTGTCTCTGTCTTCAAGAGCGCTAGGGTTCCAGGCACGAACACAGCCACACCTAGCTTTTTATGGGGGTGCTGGGGATTCGAACTCAGGTCCTCATGCTTGATCAGAAAGTTCTCTTACCGACAGCCATCTTCTCAGCTCAGTGGTTACAGGGAGTTTGTTGCTGTTGTTTTGCTTGTTGAAACAAGGTCTTGTCATGCAGCCCTGGCTGACCCAGAACTCACAGAGGTCCACCTGCCTCTGCCTCCTAACTGCTGGGATTAAAGGCGTGTGGCACCAATTCCAGCAGGTTAGACTTGTAGTAGATTCATCTTCACATAGAGGTCTTGAAAATGCAAAGTTCCCAGCTGGTCAAAATGTGATCATTCTTTCTATTCTGTTCCCCCTTTTTCTTGATAGCATCTTTAAGCTGTGCTTCTGACAAGATGAGAGTCATCATAAGCAAATCGTACCTGCAGTCACTTAACTACAATGAGAACAACTTGCAACTAAATGATCCAACTTGCAGACCGAGTGTATCAAACGTCGTAGAATTCTCTATCCCTCTGCACGAATGCGGTACAGTTAAAAAGGTACTGTGAACCCCACCGCTGGGTTCTGTCAAATGCTAAGCACATGGTGATGCACAGGCATGAAGCTTGCTGTATCTTTCACAAACGACATCAAACTCCTATGGCTGGACTAAGAAAGCGTGTTCATAGATGTGCACACACCCAGTCACACACAGAGGCAGGATTGTCTCATTCATTTGCAAGGTAACTGGAGGATGAATGCTTTTCCCAGAAGGCAAAGAACTCTGAACCCTCACTGTAGAGAGTTGGATCATCCGTGGCCAAGATTTCCTGGCTTACCAGGGAAAGTTGTGCAGAGAATGGTACATTCCATATTTAGTAAAATTGAGCTGGATTTTAATCTCTTATTTTCTTGAAAAGGCAGAAAGTAGAAGCATGTTTTAAATATCGAAAGACGTAAGTCTGTGGTTTGGTCTGCACACTTTAGAAATACCATTTAAGACCTCAAGCATGTCAACACTTCTAGGCCCCTTTAAGATACATACTGTAGACTTAAACCACTTTGTGATTGAAGAAGGCAGAGACTAGACCAGAGGAGCTGATAAGAAGTAAATATTTTCTTCTGTCCATTTTTTCTTCCAAAAACGAACACACAAGCTTTATTTCTCAGATGTCTAGGGTGCACTGAGGCCAAGCTTCCATCTATGTGCACGTGGAGAACTGCCTGCTTAGCCACATGAACTTAGGGCTCTTTAGGAAGGAAACACGGGAGAGTTCAGTCTTTTATTTATGGACCCCAGGGCCTCACACAAGCTAGGCAGGCCTTCTGCCACCAAGCTACATTCTCAGTCCTCTTTTGATTTTTCTTTCAAAACAGGATCTCACTAGGTTGTCCACACTGGCCTTGAACTCTGTAGCTCAAGCAGGCTTTGAACTGTGATCCTTCTGCTTCAGCCTCCCTAGGAGCTGAGGTTATGGGTCTGTATCAACAGGCCTGGTCTGGTGAGTTTAAAATCTTTATAGGGCTGGAAATGTGCATTCCACAATGATGTTAACGTAATAGAAAGAAATCTGACCCAATTCCATCTTTTGATCTTTCTAATACAAGCTTCATCTTTCACTTCCTTCCTTCTGCAGGTCAGTGCTGCAGGAAAACACATTTAAGGTTGAGAGGATTTGATGTGAAAGCTGTTCTCTTGTGACTTGTGGAAATTAAGTTGCTACCTGCAAATCTTATCCTTCTCTGTGCTCTGAAATATTGACGGGCTAAAGTATAAATTTTGAATTCCTTCCCATTCTGCAGATAGAGGACCACACAATCTCTTACACCAACATAATCACCTTCACCGAGTCTCCAATTTCTGCAGTGATTACCCGTCAGAAGCACCTCCAGATAGTGGTGACGTGTGAGATGGAATATAATTCTACTGTGGAGATTCTGTACATAACCGAAGATGACGTCATACAAAACCAAAGTGTCCTGGGCAAATACAACACCAGCATGGCTCTTTATGAGTCCAACTCATTTGAAAACCAAATAGAGGAGTCACCATATTATGTGGATTTGAACCAAACTCTTTACGTCCAAGTCGGTTTGCATACCTCAGACCCGGGTCTGGTGCTGTTTCTGGATACCTGCAGAGCCTCTCCCACGTCTGACTTCGCATCTCCGACCTATGACTTAATCAGCGGCGGGTATGCACTCATGTAGTGGGTCTCTGTATGTGCCAGTGGAAGCGTTAGGTTTTTGGGTTTGTTTTGTTTTATTTTGTTTTGCTGGTTTTTTGAGACAAGGTTTCTCTGCGTAGCTTTGGAGCCTGTCCTGGAACTTGCTTTGTAGTAGTTTTTCTTTTATTGTTGTGTGTATGTGTTCCTGGGTGAATAAGTGAATGTGCATATCTGTGCACGGGTAGGCAAGACCCTGGCATCCATTGTCTTCCTCAAAGATTCTCTGACTTATTTTTAATTAATTTTTCTTATTTGTATCTATGTGTGGCATGTGTGTGTATTCATGTTCACTTGTGTGTTGGCATACACGGGTATTCACATGCATGGGTGGATGTATCTGTGGAGGCCTGGGGTTGATGCCAAGAGTCTCACTCTACATATTTTTGTTTGTTTGTTTGTTTGTTTGTTTGTTTTTGTTTTTGTTTTGTTTGTTTTTTGAGACAGGGTTTCTCTGTGTAGCTTTGTGCCTTTCTTGGAACTCATTTGGTAGCCCAGGCGGGCCTCGAACTCACAGAGATCCGCCTGCCTCTGGCCTCACTCTACATCTTATTCATCGAGGCTGGGGGTCTCATGTGAATCTAGAACTTTGCTGGCAGGCTGTTCTGGCTTGTTTTGGGGTTTTCCCTGTCTCCACCTTCTCAGTGCTGAAGTTACAGGCCTGGCTTTTCTGTAGCTTCTGAAGAGGGATCCAAATTCTGGTCCTCATACTTGCACAAGTGCCTTAACCGCGGACCCATCGCTTCACCCCCTCATTGCTTTTGGAGATAGGGTCTTTCACTGAACCCAGAGCTTGTGGATTCAGCTGGGCTGGCTGGCTGGCCAGAAGAACACAGGCATTGTCCTGACTCTGCCTACCTAACTAACACTGGAATTGCAAGCATACTGTGAGTGCTGGGGATGAACTCAGGTTCTCAGGATAGTGCGCCAAGCACTTTGCTGATTGAACGATCTCCCCAGCCCACAGTAGTAATGATTTTAATAAAGTACGTTTTGTATTTATAAACACTCAGTGTGTGTGTGTGTGTGTGTGTGTGTGTGTGTGTGTGTGTGTATAAAAATTTCCTTGTATGGAATTTTAATAAGCTTAATCATTTAAAAATTGTTACCGTGTACTAGCCACAAATAACTCATGTTAAAATATTTAGATAGGCCATCTGTATTTCTTGATTTAAAACTATGAATATAAAATATTTGTTGGTGGGGAAAAACCTACTTATGTTTTGTCTAGCGGGGGTCTACTTGTGGTTTTGCTTTTTGTATATTTTGGCTATTTTTTACAAGGACATGGAAGGTTCTAAAATGTGTGCCATCCTTTGAACATGACATTCTTAAGAAAATAGATGTAACTTTTTTTTTAAAAGAAAAAGCACGTGATGTTTTAAAAGAGATGCTCCTTTTTCCTCTAAAAGTTGATGGGCAATCAGCTGTACTTGCGCATCAATACTGAGCACTTTAGGAGAGGTGTTTGAGCCCCATATAGGTGCTGATGTTCTGGTAGCTCACGGGCCAGGAACCTCAGATAAGAGCAGGACCTTATTACCTTTCCCACCTCTCAAGCTTACAACACTCTGAACCACTGATGTCTCTCTAGAGAGGTTCCTGGGCTCACACATTGAACACCTCAAAGCTTGTATCATGTCACTTTCACATGGAAAAGCTGCCGTGTACCTTCTAACTGTCCCTAAATTGTGTTCCAGATGTAGTCAAGATGAGACTTGTCAGGTGTATCCCTTACTTGGACACTATGGAAGATTCCAGTTTAATGCTTTTAAATTCTTGAGGCATCTGAGCTCGGTGTATCTGAAGTGTAAGATTTTGATCTGTGATACCAGCGACGAAACATCCCGCTGCAATCAAGGCTGTGTCTCAAGAAGGAAACGAGATGTTTCTTCATACAAGTGGAAGACTGACTCTGTCATAGGACCAATTCGTCTGAAGAGGGACCGAAGTGCAAGTGGAAACTCAGGCAAGAATACGCTGTTCATGATCTAAGTTTATCTTGTGGCTCGTAAAATGTGGCTCAAATCTGTTGTTCCTGAGATGTGCAGTTTAGAGATTTAAAGTAGAAGTTTTAGCAGACAAGTGACTAAGTACACAAGATGAATACTTCCATCACGTATATCATATATGCGTCTATAATCCATCACACACTGGTGCTATGCCGTTAGTGTGGCCTTTAAGAGTTCATGGATACTATCCCCATCTCTAGAGACAACTTTCTGTCAGCGTCCCAGTTCCTTGTTACAGATGTCTAAGCAGATAACCAAACTAGAAAGAATCTATTTTAACTTCTCAATGAGGAACAAAGTTAACCAGTGCCCACATCAGAGCCTATTTGGGAAAAAAGGTTATCTTTTCACCATAGACAATATTAACACAGGACAACCTACTTACTTCTAGGCATGTTGAAACCTGATAGTCTGTATAGGAAAGACTCAAAAGACAGCCCAGAGTTAAATGGCCTAGGATAAAACATAAATATAATGAATTCAGATTGTTTGAGAATTGTCCCCCTCTCTTAAGTTGAAATTGCATATTATTGATTCATGCATATCATAGGGCATAATATGAAATTATAAATACTGCCAAAATTTGGTAATACTAATACTAAAACTATTTCCGATTCCAGGACTTCTGCCTCAAACACACACAGCAGAAACTCCAAACCAACCTCTCAGCCAGCTACACCTCTTTTCCTTCATGGTTCTTGCTCTCAATGTGGTGATTGTGGCCGCAGCCACAGTGAGGCATTTTGTAAACCGACGGCTGGAGCACAGATACCAGAAGCTGCAGGTCTACTAGCTCTGACCCTAAGAAGACCCCTGCCTTCTCATGGATGCTAGATGAAGCCGCTCCTCATGCTTAAACAAGGGTCAGGAATAAACCAGGAAGGCCTGAAAAGGCAACACAATACTTTCATGTTCATATCATGGTAATAGTGTATTTCATTATGGGATGGCTGAAATGAATAAACATTATGTCTGGTCACCTTTTTTTTGGAAAAGGTCTCACTATGGAACTCTGACTGGCCTGGAACTTGCTATGTAGACCAGGCTGGCCTTGAATTTACAGAGACCCTGTCTCTGTATCTCCAGGGCTGGGACTAAAAGTGTGAGGCACTACATCCAACTCAGTTTCTTTTTTAGATGCTAAATAAAATGTGTCATCTATAAAAGTCAAAGAGTAATGCATATATGGTACCCTTTGGATGATAAAAGTGATCACTTGGAACTGAAGTGAAGGGTTGTGGGCTCCTCAGTCCACTGCTGGCATGCAGCCTGAGTGCCTCACCCTGTGCAGCTCACAAGGGGGCTTTGGTGGGAAGAACCCAATGGTGAGACTTCAGACTGCTTTCTGAGTTATAAGATGAAAAGCATTCCTCTTCTCTTTCCTGTGGGTTTGAGCAGATGTTATTGAAGGCCCTAAAATGAACTACTTTATACCCGCCAATACCAGAGCTAATACGTTACACACACACAAAAGAAATACAGCCCCATCTTGCCAGCAAACAAACACATACTTTTGCGTTCCAGGTAGATCTCAACAGGTAGCTGCATCCCGGAATGCCAAAGGCATTTGCTTCTTTTTGTTTTTTGTTATGTTTTTCTTCTATAAATATGTATCATGTGCACCACGTATTATAGGGAATCCACTGACATACAATGGATATAGGAGACACTACCCCAGTCCTTCCAAGCCTGCTGATTTTTCCTGCCCTAAATCAAAGCCAATATTCCTCATTTACTTAACATCTTAGTGCAGATCTTTCAAAGGCTTCCCAAATATTCATATAATGACTCTCTTCTCTGTCCATCCATATAATCTAAATCTCACTACCACAAACTCCTTTTTAATATAACATAAAAACACCTGAAAATTTCACTAGTCATAGGCAGATCATATTGAAGTTTTTAAAAAGATTTATTTTTATTTCACACGTGTGCATATTTTGTCTGCATATATGTATGTGTGCCACACATGTGCTGGTGCCTGGGGAGGCTAAGAGGGTATTGGATCTCCTGGAACTGGAGCCAGACAGTTGTGAGCTGCCCTGTGGGTGCTGGGAGCTGAACTTGGGTCCTCTGCAAGAGCAGCAAGCACTGTGAAACTGTGGCGGCCCCTCCCCAGCCTCACATTAACTTCCCGTGACAGCACAACTGCCTGGTCTGGCTGCTGCCTGTCACCCATCTCGTTATCAGGAATTGATTACATGTTCTGTGCTGGCCATCGTGATAGATATTCAGAGACACTCCAGGCACGAATATGCCATTCTAAGAAAATTATCACGCACCGTGACTCAATAGAGAGTAGAGTCATGGTTACTATAGTAAAGGGATCAAAGGTCCATGTCCTGGAGTTGGTGGGCTAGGAAATGTCCTTACCTCTTTCCTGTTTAGATGTACTGTACCTTTACCCTCTGTCTCTACAACTGAACATAGGAGTTAGTGTTAGTATCATCTGGGAATATGGTCAAGGAAGGAGAGAATTTCTTAGCAACCAGGGGCATCCGAGCTCCATTCCCCACTGGTGAAGAGCCATCTTTGGATAAGGGCTGCTCAAATGGAGCTGTGAACTTGGACAGGGTAGCCGTCCTTATAGAAATTCCCGGGGAACAGTGGTGCTGAGCCCCTCGCTAGCAGCACGCCCAGAAGCCTAGGGAATGAGTACCTCTATTTGAGAAGTGTTCGATGTCACCTCTGGGCACCTACCTACTAACTTTACTTCCTAAAACATGGCTTTCAGAATGTCGTCCAAAGCAAAATCTGCTCCTAAGCTTTATTCAGGAGGGGCACTTAACCAAGCATTTCAGAGAGGCTGAAAGCAAAGGGATGGGCATGGAATACCAGGCAAATTCCACTCAGAGGGGCAGGGGTGGTCTAGCCTACCTGGTGTTCTCTGCTCCCCTGAGGTGGTCACCTCAACCCTGGCTCTCCACTGGGCCTGCCTTAAAATGAAAGGATTCCAGTTCCTTCCTAAACAGGAGTGGGAGTGGAGTCCAGGCTCCCCACTGGTCAGCTCTGGTGGGTGCGGATGAGGCCTCACTGCTGGCTACAGGTGATGAGCACCTCAAACTCCATTCTGCCTTCTCTGAAATCTTCCTGTCCTGGTAGAGGATGGAGGCAAGGGCCCTCACTCTCATCGGGATGATAACTGGGACAGGACATTTTGTAATCAAAATGAAATGGTCCCTAAGGTAATGTGAGTTGTTAGTCACATTTCTACCTCAGTACCTCAGAGTTAGCCTCCAGGTCCCACTAGACTGCCTTCCTCCCTTCAGAAGGTAGGACTACCGTACTCTTCCTTCTTACATGCTCCTTGTCAGCAGAGCCTGAAACAATTTCTTGGACAAAGATGAGGACTCATTTTAAATATTTCTACTGAATGTTTCTGGACACTGGAAAGAACAAAACCATTGATTCTGTTCAAATCTGTGTTCTTAAAGAGAATGTGCTGAGCAGGATCACATGTTCAAAGACAACCCGGGCTAGGCAGTGAGACCTTGTCTCAAAAGGTACAGCAAAACCAAGTGACCACTTTGAAGGTCCTGAGTGCAATACTGCCTGCCTCTCCTTCCAGGACACAGGGAGATCAAGGTGAGGGCAGCCCTCTGCTTCAGGAACAGAACATTACAGACCGGTTCCTGTTTGCTCTGCAGCTTTCCTGGGTAATTTTCAGGTTTCCCAGATGTTTTGAGAATGTGACCGTGTGCACATGTGGAGCTCACAGAGAAGCCCCTGGCTTCTTATGATACTATTCTCCCATTTGCAAGCTGAAATCTAGACCCCCAGAAGCTAAAGTGGAGTTCACACAGAGGCCTCTGGCTTCTGATGATTCTGAAAGCCAGACCCTTAGAAGCTAGGCTCTGATTTGTCCCCTTCAAAACAAAACAACTGAGCAAAGAAACTTTCTGAAAGTTGTCACCAATGACTTGTGTCGTTCAGCTGTTCTGCTTAAAAGAGTTTAAAGAAAATGAACAGTGGTTTCCCAGAAAACACTTTATTATTATTATTATTTTTTACAAGATTACTGGCAAGATCTAGAAATGAATTCTCACATTTCCAGAAGAACAGAAAGAGGCCCACCCACCTATCAGCACCCAAATAGTAAGTAGACATTTATAAACAATCTCTAATTGCCCACAGTGTAAAGAGAGACAACCCTGCTTTTTCTAATATTTTGTGCATTTTGAGACAGTGATCAAGTTCTTGAGAGTGAAGAATAAAAAAATCAGCATTTTTTTCTTTTTCTTTCCTACAAACAGGGCAACTGCATTAGAAGTTAGTGCTCAGAGATTACTTAGTAACAAGCCCCAGAGAAGCAATCTCTTGGGTTCTTCCACCCATCTGAATGGGTAGTGCAGATGGTATGGTCAATGTCTGGCTTCGGAGTGACTAAACATTGCTTCCTGGTAAGAAACAGACCTTGCTTCCGGTTTTCCGACACACTCATGGGAGAGTGAGAGCGAGCGATCACACCAGGGCCCTGCTCTGATTATCTGCTCTGTGGATCTTCAGCGGCCCCACCGTTCGGAAATACTCAGTTTGTTCTTCCCTGGCCTCTGCAGAGCCCGCGCCTCTCCTCCCTCGCTTTGTACAGCCTTGTGAGCATCGGGGAGAGTGGTCCCCGATTCGGCAAACGGCAACCTTACACTGCAGGTAGACCACATCGTAGCTTTTGAGGAAGCTGAAGGCGTTGAACTTGAACTGGGCCACGTTCTTCCCAGGGGCATGGAGGTTGGAGTAGGAGTTGTCTCGGATGCACCTGATGGGAGAAAAACCCAGGCCTAAAAAGTTAACTAATCCATTCTATGAGTTTTTTCCAACCCACATAACCAGGCTCGGTTCTAAGGCTTTGAATCTCAAGTGGAGCTCTTCCCACTACCCTCCCTTTTATGAAGCTACAACTACTACTACTATACTACGATTACTACTGCAGTTTAACAGCATTGTTAATGGAAACCCTATACCTGGTCATAAACAGAAGGGAATTGTCAAATACAGTGAAAACAGGTCAAGGTTTTAGCTGCAACCTTTGCTTGCTAGGTCTATCCTAGTTTGTCTAAAGGGAAGGTTATAAGGTAGATGCTATATTTAAAAATGCACCTAGATTATTTAAAAAGTGTATCATGGGACTGGTAATGCAGGTCAGTGGATGAGTGTTTGGCTATCTAGCACTCCCAATGTCCTGAGTTCAATTCCCAACACTACCCAAAGAAAGCATATTGTAAACCATAGAGTGATATAAGTGGTACATCAAGAGGAGATAAAAGGTAGTTATGTAAAATGTGCAGTTAAAAAGAATCAGAGAGGGGTTGGGGATTTAGCTCAGTGGTAGAGCACTTGCCTAGCAAGCGCAAGGCCCTGGGTTCAGTCATCAGCTCTGAAAAAAAAAAAATGTCTCATATCCCCACATTCTGTTGTGGTCGGACTTTCTTTGCCGGGCGGTGGTGGCGCACGCCTTTAATCCCAGCACTCGGGAGGCAGAGCCAGGCTGATCTCTGTGAGTTCGAGGCCAGCCTGGGCTACCAAGTGAGCTCCAGGAAGGAGCAAAGCTGCACAGAGAAACCCTGTCTCGAATAAAACAAAACAAAACAAAACAAAAAAAAGAATCAGAGAAGTCAGAAAAGGGGTGGGCACAGGGCAGGGAATGACAAAAGACAAATGCAATGAATGAGTGGTGAATTCTAATCTAACTGCTTGGATAAGAACGTTAAATACGAATGGTTCATATTTACACCAATATAAAGACAGAGAATATATTACAAAGGAATACACAAAACATCTGACTATATGTTCTTTACAGGATAGTCACTGTAAATATAAAGACACCAATACATTGAAAATGGAATGGAGAACAGTACAGCAGCGGTTCAGAGAGAGCAGAATTGTCAGGGTCAAGATGGGTGTTTTACAACAACAACAACAACAAAAGGCTCAGCTATCTATGAAAAGAACCTTAACCAAGATAATTAAAGGAAGGAATAATCTTTATCCAAATATAATAATCATTCATGTAATGCACCATCAAGCAGAGCATTAAAACGTGGGAGGCAAAGTACTGCAGTAAGATACGGACAAACCCACTATGATAATCGGATGCTTCAATATCCCTCTATTGACTGATCAGGTCAGTGGGCAGAAAGTTGGTAAGGGTGCAAACGACATAAGGAACACTATTAATCTACCAGAACTTGTTGACAGTAATTAAACAGTTTATCCAACAACAGCAGAATACAGATTCTTCTCAAGTCCAGGAAGAACATTCATTAGGACAGACTATATTCTAGGCCATAAGAAATGCTTTAATAGTCATAAAAGGATAGAAATACGTGCTCAGGTAGCACTGGGATTAAACTTGAAATTAATGGCAGCCATCTTTCTGGAAAGTTCCCAAACACTAAAAAGTAAACAGTGTACTTTCAGCTAACTGTTGTATCAAAATGTCCTAAGAGAAATTTGAGACTGTTGAATGAGTTGAAAATGATATGTGTGGTGGTTGAATGAGAATAATTCATAGAGGGTCATTTTTGAATACTTGGTCCCCGGTTGGTGGAACTGTTTGGGAAGCCTTGTGAGAGGATGTGTATCACTGGGGGTGGGCTTTGAGGTTTCAAGAGACTAGTGCCACTCCCAACATCCTCTTTCTGACTCCTACTTTTGAATCAAGATGTGAGCTCTCCCCTTTTCCTGCCACATTCCTTCGGTCGGCCATCATGGACCCTAACCCTCTAAAACCATAAGCCAAACTAAATATTTTCTTTTATAAGTTGCCTTGGTCATGATGCTTTGTCACGGCAATAGAAAAGTAAATAATACAATACCCAACTCAAAATTTGTGGGATGCAGCTAAGGCAATATTTGGGGAGGGGTTTATAGTATTAAAATGCCTATAATTTGTAAAGATGTCTGATCGACAAAAGTTTTAAAGACTAGAGAAAAGGAATCAAATTAAGCCTAAAGCAAGAAGAACAGCATGCTAGCTGTGAAAATGACACCTAGCTCAACTTCTCACCTTAATAATGTGATCATAACAAGGGTCAGAATGGAAGCAACTTCTCCCTCTAGAGCTCCCTCCAGTCTATGCATCTCATGCCACAGCTCACAGAAACCTGTGGCAGGTGCTGTCTTGCTCCTCTGTTGATCTCTGATATCAGGTACCTCACTGTTCCCCATGGGCTTAAGACTTCTGTGGCTCTTACCATACTAAAACTGTCACTGAGTAAATAATGGATTTCTTAACTAGTTGCCAGTTACTCCTTCATGAACATTTAGCCCCTGTCCTCCAGGCATGACCACTGCCAACTCGAAAGCAGAGCAGCTGGGATTAGCCGTATTCAGGAGACCCCCACGCCAGGCCATTAAGATTCCTTCATACAGGGAAGGAATTGTTAGTGGAAAGGTTGTTAGCGCCTGAGCTGATCCCAGCCACTCCCTCCTGCCCAACCCCAGCTGCATGTGAACTCAGGAGCACTAGAGTATGTAAGAGGGGCTCCTGAAGGGGGCTCCATCGGTTCAGCAGCATGCACAGGGATATGTCATCCATGCTGGGGTGGCACACTTGGGGTCACCTATGCAGCTCCTTACTCATGCTTCTGCAAATAAGCCCAGAGAACTTACCGGTTCCCCAAGCTGGGCTTGGATGAAATTATTATTTGGGGGTGTTGTCCTTCATGCTATCTGGAGCAAATAGACATTTGTGTATGTTCCCCAGAGAAAGCAATGCAACAGCCCACGATAAGAAAGGAAGGAGCCACAGAGGCAAACAACGTGCCAAGGTTCTCACTTGGCAAGTGAGTTGGTGAACCAAACAAGCTTGAAGACATCTGGCTAGTTCAACTAAGAGCTTACTTTGGGAAAACACATTGACCTATGGGTGTGAGCCAAAGTGTTGAATGTCTGTCCTAGGAGAGGGAAGCTAGAAAGGAAGGGAGGATTAGGCAAGAAAGAGTGGGGTGGGGCAGCAAAGTACTGAATGGGGTCTCTGAGGAGTCAAAGGAGGTTGTCTAGGCTGCTGTATTTCCCACTGTGAACAGAGGCTTGGTAGAGACACCTTACATCCTTCTGACTTAGGATTCCAGGTTCAGAAACTCCAGGTTCCCCAGAGAAACAGCATGCACATTTAACATCAACTAGGAAGGAGAGGTTCCATGTTCCTTACCCTTCCTGGATCAAATCATACTTGACAGTTGTGAAATCACTGGAGTCAGGAGAAGCCACACAGGTGTCCACAACGAGCCTCAGATTGGGATCGTGGCTGTGGAGGGTGGCCTGGAGGAAGACCTCTTCCCTCTGACGGGTATAAGCAGGAGCTCCAACCCCCATATCCTGAGATACAGGTGACTGGAGGAATGAAATCGACACATCATAGCTGACATCATCCTTCTGTGTGTCACTCCCATGCACAATTTCAACTGCAGACTGGCCATCCACTTTGCAGGTGAACTTCACCTGGGGCACCCTGTGCCTCACAATGACTCGGCCAGGGTGGCCTTGCGTTCTGCCTCTGATGGAGTTAGAGTAGCTGAGAGAGCCTTGATGCTCCTGTGAAGATGAGAGAATTGGCAGGTAGTGTACCTGGTGCCTTGATAACTTCCCTTTCTCTACGGTAGAGTTCTTTCCTTCCAATATGTGCCAGGTACCAGCTTCATGACATACTGGAGAGCTGGAGTCCCTGGCTGGACCACTGCGGTAACATCAGGAGGTGTCTGTGGGGGGAGGGTGTCCCTTGAGTGAGGACCACTCCTTCCCTCCTGTAACAGCCAATCTGTAGAGCTTTGAGCGGGGTGGCAGGTCCACTGTGTCTATCTGGAGCTCCCTCTCTTTTGAATTCCTCCACACATTAAATTCCCACTGGCATCCCACCCCCCTGACCATCTCCAACTTGGATCTTGTATCTTCTCTGCCCTTGATCTCAAGCTAGGTTTGGCTGCAGGTGAGCTGCAGGCCTGACACTGTCAGCCTGGGCCACTAGCCATGCTTCTTGCTTATACCCAGTGCATGTCACTTCCAGCAGAACATACAGGTCAGAAGTGGGATGGACAGCATGATGGGCAGGAGCTACCACCTGTACCTCTTCAAATGCCCCATGTGGATGCCCGGAGGCACAGCCTGGCCAGGGACGTTTCTGAAGCATGTGTGTCTCAGATCCAGAGACTCTCTGCCGGGGGCCACCTTCCTCCTAGACAGAGGGACCTGCTGGCTTGGCTCCAGGGGCAGAAATCTCTCAGTTAAGAAGTGCAATATTCAGAGCAAAAAGGATAAAAATGGCCATGATCTATACAACCAAACAGCAGACAAAATGGAAGTGTGGCATTCGAGGGCTTATGTTAGCTGCATCATGTGGTCGGTTTGAATGAATATGACCTCCACAGTGTCATGTGAGCCTTTTGCATATGTACAAACAGGGAAGCAGGAATACAGCAGCAGGGTCATTTTTGAATTGTGCCACTTCCAACTATACTGAGAAGGGTGTCATGGTGGAACATTTCCTTCATGTATACACATGAGTGTCCTTAATTTCCATACCATTGTTTCATGAGATAAGAAGGTGGTTGCAGAGAATTAAATAGACACATGTATTTAGTGACTCCTGAATATCCTAGATGTTTGCTTTCTCTAGTGTGGACTATGACTGGCTGCTTAGTTAGAGACATAGCAGACAGACAGACAACCTGTCCTCCCTCATCCCCAGCACCATCACTTGCTCATGGGAGATATATTGCCCTCACGTTCAGTCAAGAAGTGCGTTATGACAAATGCTGGCTTTGGAACTGGGAGAATATTATCAGCCCATTCATCATTCATCTATCCATCACACTCAACACACTATCCATGTCCCTGTACTCAACCTTTGTTATGGATCATCTCGGGATGAGTGTGTGTCTGAAATTCTCCAAGTGGTGGGGCATTTCAGACAAATCAATGAGCTGCTTCAGAAATGAAGCTCTTCCTCTATCTTACACAGGTTTTAACAGGCAGTTTCATTTTCTAAGCCTCTCTTCTTGGACTCCATCCATAGAAGGTCATCACCTCCCTGTCAGCCTCTTACCTGCCTCATGGTGCCACAGTGGCCATAAGGAATATTGAAGATGAGGTAACGCCCGGTGACTTGGGGGCGACACATCTTATCATTTAAGTGGATGTCCCAGGAGGAGTAGCCTAATCTCCGGAGATAGCCTCGGTCAATGACGGCTTGGAAGAGGTGAGGCAAACAAGACAGCTGAGCTGAAGGAGAGAGAGAGGGAGAGAAGCTGGTACTCCTACGTGTAGCTCAGGAGCTGTCTGTCTGTTACACAAGTACCACGGACATGCTCTGGGATGGGGTGGACCTGCCTCAGCATCCCTGACTCCAGCGATTCTTAACTGTGGATCGCAATCCCTTTGGGGTCACATATCAGATATCCACATTACAATTCCTAACAGTAACAAAATTACAGCTATGAAGTAGCAGCAAAATAACTTTATGGTTGGGGGTCACCACAACATGAGGACCTGTATTAAAGGGTCTCAGCATTAGCAAGATTGAGAATCACTAATTTACTCTAATTTATCACCTTGGCTTGATGTCCACTGGTGTGTGTATGTGTGTGTGTGTGTGTGTGTGTGTGTGTGTGTGTGTGTGTGTGTGTGTTCACACATGTTTATGGAGGAGGCCATAGGTGAATGTTGACTATCTTCCTTGATGACTGTCGACTTTATTGTTTGAGACAAGGTCTCTTATTTAACCTGGAGCTTGCTGGTTTGGTTAGACCGGCTGGTCAGGAAGCCCCAGGATCCTCCTCCGGTCTCCACCTTCCCAGTGCTGAGAACATAGATGGGTACAACTGTGCCTGGCTTTTATGTGGGTGCTCAGGGTCAAACAAGTCCTCAGGCTTGCACAGTAAATACTTTACCAACAGAGGCATCTCCACAGCCCTGACTTTGATTGGCTTTGCTAATATTCTCAAAAAAAAAAAAAAAAGGCTTTGAAGTTGGGCCACATCAATAGGGAATTCTGCTTAGAATCCATACTCCATAGGACACAAGTCAGAGCCTGGTCCAGGGGGTTAAAGGACAACCCTTGACATGCTCAGTCTGAATGTGTATCTGTCTGGACCTTTGCACAGAGGTAAGCTAGAGGAAGAGTCAGAGCAAAAACGGAGAGAGCCTGAGTACAGAGGGGCCTCTTCCCCGACCTCCTGCTGTCTAGGAAGTGGGCCTCCCTCATAGCCTGCTTTTTCTCTCCACTCAGCTACTTTCTTAGTTCCTTCCCCAATCAGCTTCAGACCCCAGGAGGGAAGATGACTTTACCGTTATCCTTGGGCACAAGAGAGTCGGCTGGACCTGTTGAGGGGCGAGGAAAAGTACATGTCACTGGTCTGAAATCCCAGAGGAGGAGGACAGTTAACTATTATTGGACAAACCATTGCAGCTGGAGTGTAATGGCACGAGAACATTCCAGAACACACAAAGGGGGCCTAGTGTCCCCTGACAGAGATGGATTCTGACACATGTGAGGTAGCACTGAGAACACAGGTGTTATCAACACCAAGATTTGTGGGAGCAAAAGAATGGAGAATACAGACACCACCACACGAACGAGCCATTGGCTTCTGTCTCTTTCTACACCTAGGCATGCTTGGGGCCTCAGGTTGAGAAAAAATGGACTCTGATGCTACCAAGGACTTCTCTGGCTCAGAATCAAGACAAGACAGTGTCGCAGGGCCAAGGCTCAGCTCAGGAAGTGTGTACTCAGATTCACTCAAGCCCTTTAGACAAAATAGATCCCTTTGGACATGGAACATGGTTGGAAGGAGGCCCCTTGGTGCACGGTCCAGGAACAGAATGTGGGTCCTTATTAAAAGTGGGCTTCTGAGAGGGATGAACTGTGAAGAGGCATGATAAGAACCGAAGTCTAAAGGTACAGACTCCAGAATAGGCACATGCGGCTTCCATTTCTTGGGTAATCTTGGCTTCAGGGGCCTCTGACGGTGTTTCTATCTGGGCCCATGTCTATGCAAAATAGGGCTATACAAGGTAAAAGCAACGGCCATGGTGTGTTCACCTGTAATAAAAGCAGCAGCAGAATAGACAAGGTGAACTCGGGTTTCTTCAAGTCTTAGAATTCCCCAACTCTCTGAAATTTGCACGGGCCAGTTTGGGGCTAACTTAGAATGATTAGAAGGAGGTACTGTGCCATACAGGCGGTAGTCAGAATGCCAAGACCGACATAGCTGACCGAGGAAAGATACAGGCAACATCTTTGATGCAAAGGACACAGGGAAGCTAGGACACTGTGGGGTGTGTTTTAGACTCTGAAGGTTACACAGTGTCTCCAGGATGGGGCCTTTGGTGAGCTCAGAGACTGAGAAAGTAACAGGATAAACTGTGCCTGGCCACAGCAATTGCTAAGCTTTGAATGGTCCTATGACACTGTCACACCCTTCTTTGGATCTCATAATTCTTCAGCTATATTTCTGACAAATATTTCACTGAGCTGGGATTAGAGCAAGCTCATTAACAAAGTCAGGCCAATGACCAAAATGTCACTACCAATAAGCTCTTTATCCTACAATAGGATGTCTTGGCCAAATGTTGAATGCCTTAAGGATGGGTGGTGCTGAGGCAGAGCCTGGGGGACTTTTACAGGCCTAGGCCCATACCTGCACAGGAGCCCCTACCTGCACAGACCACACTCGCATCCTCATAGTGGTGGCAGTTGTGCCTTATCCAGCCAGCATGGGCACAGCTCTCCAGAGAGTCCTCTCTGCCAGAACAGCGCACTTCATTCATCAGGATGGGGCCTGTGCCTGCCCCAAAGTGGCTTCTGCCAGGGGCACCCAGCGCCTGGCCACAGCCCAGGAGGCGGCACACAACTCGGGCATTCTTGATGTTCCAGCGATCGTCGCATACGGTTCCCCACATCCCCTGGTGCTGCACCTCCAACCGGCCCTCACAGCGGTTTCGCCCGCCTACCAGGCGCAGAGTCAAGTCTACGGAGCAAGAGAAGTCAGTTTAGGTCAGGCTTCCATAGTAGGCACTGAGGGTGACATTTGCAGTGAGATCCTTCTCTGTGCCCCTAAGTTACCCCTAATACTACTATCCTTAAGAGGCAACACTTTGACAACAAAACTGTATTATGTAATTTAGCTGTTCTACCCTTATACACAGATCTGAGCACCGCAGAATTCTCCAGGAGCCGTATACCGGCAATAACCTTGCTGCTCATCTACAGGGCACTGCCCCGTATGAGTACTTCAAAAAAGTTTAAATTTGAATAGAAAACAATAAAAAGCAAAACCTGTACAACTATGTTGCTTAATCGTGAGGATACATTCTGAGAAATGTGCGGATAGGAGACTTGGTTGTTACACACACAAAACCAGCTGTGGGGTCACTAGGCACTAGTCTACGGAGCAAGGAGTCACTGATGTCTATGGATATGTGAGCACCACTGTTGACTGGGACATCCTTTGTGGGAGGCATGACTGTATTACTGTATCTGCGAGGTGTCATGCTCAGAGATAGGTACCAGGTGATTTGTCTCTGTAGTAATTAGTCAGCCCTGCACTTTTTGGTTCAAAGAAAAGCCTTAGAGAATATTAAATCTGCAGGCATCAGTTCTAACTATAGTGTGATAGTCTAGGATAGCTGCCCTGTCTTGGCCTAATTGGTATTAGAATACCAAAAGCAAGGTACTTGTGTTGCTAGGAGAATAGGCCGAGGATGCAGCTTGGTGGCACATGTCAGGTCCCGGCTTGCATCAAGCGCCAGGAAGGAGAAAAGTGTGACTTATGAATACATGTGGGTATCTTCTGATCGAGATCTTGGAGGTGAATTTCAAGCATGTGTGATCAACACTGTGCATATGTCAGCATGTAATGTACCTACAGGCTGGTAACTCTCTTCCTGTAAGGGGTAAAAAAACCTAAGTGAAAAAGAAATGTGACCCTCACAGTATCAATAGACACCTTGTCATTTTAGAGAGTAGAAAGAAACAAAAATGCCAGTTAACAATTGCCCCATCAATGTAAAATGTTAGAGGTTTACAAATGCTCACCCTCACAGGCTCACATTTCAGCTTCAAGCTGAAGAGGAAATGCTTTCTGTTATTTCAGACCCCAATCCATTGGCTTGAGCACAGAAATGCTATCCATGACATTTTACTCTCTTGGCATCAAAATATAACAAATATTGTTATGTTTTGTTTTATTCTCCAAGAGTAAAACAATTTGTTAGATGCTCAAAAGGGAGAACTTTGCACATCGATTTTTAAAGGAAAAAATAATAAAAACCATTCAATTGTATAGATGATTTTTTTTGAGACAAGGTCTCACTACTTGGTCCTGGCTAGCCCCTGGAACTTCTTATGTAGACTAAGCTGATTCAAATTCACAGAAACTCACATGCTTCTGCCTCCTGAGTGTTGGCAATAAAGGTGTACGTCACCATATCAGGCATTAGGCAACATTTTTATAAGGGCTGAGAATAAAGAGGAGGATCAAGGTCCTTGGGTGCAGTTTTAACTGAAAAAAGATGGACTAGTATAGTAAACGATACAGAGGGAAGCCAGGTAGGAACGTTAGCAACAGATGAGGAGATGAAATGTGGTCACATAAATTAGAGAATGGAGCTCTGCTCCATCAACAAGCACGGTGATCATTACCAGGTGGCAGGGTCACTTTTATCAAAGTTGGAACTGTGGCTGAAAAAAAAAAAGCAGTGAGAAAGAAGGGATTAAAATGTGACTTCATTGAAATTCTTAGACTTCAGGTCTACAATAATAAGCCTGTTCCAGGGCAGTATGCATGTATTGTGTGTGTTTTGCATGTTGGTATGGCAGGGTATGTGAGAAGCTGATGTTTTGGAACACAACTGAAGAACATTTTCATGGTGCACATCTCCAGCATGCCAGATAATCTACTCCCCTGATTCTTACAAAAACTAATCTGGGGAAATTTTTATCATTGCTTTAGTATTGAAAGAAATGGAGACTTCAGAGGCAGCCTCAGGGTAAGAGGACCAGGTCATTCTCAGCTTAAACCTTCAAGCCTCAGGGCCCACGTTCTTTCTAACTATTCTGTATTTCAGGGTCATAAGTTGTGGGAGTTGCATTCATGCTGGACTCAGGGTGAACTACAAAAGAAGGAAGGCAAGGGTTAATGGTCACATTAATGACAGACAGAGCAGCAGAGGGCTTATTACTGCAGACAGAACTGTCACAGGAATCAGGATTTTCCTGAAAACACCGGGCATTGGAAGGACCTTGGATGAGAGTTGCGACACCTGGTTTTTATCTTGCTCAGTGATCTTAAGCAAATGAGTTTCTTCTCTGTGACTCATTTTCCTCCAAAAATAAGAGATCACTCCTACATTCTCCTCCTGGTTCTGCACCTGAGGCTCTGATAGACTGTTCTTGCTGTCCCCAGCAGCTACCTGCTGCCATCACAGTGCTCAGTGTTGTAAGCAATGGAGGCCTGTTGCGCTCTAGGGGAGCTGACTGGCCTCTCTTGCCACCCATGTCCTCTCTTCTGACTTCTCCTGGAGAAATAGGACTTGTTGTTATGGGCCTGTTTCTGTTTGGCTGACTATTACTCAGAAAGTGGCTTTCCCAGGGGCTGCAGTGAGCAAGGAGCATGCCCAGGGAAGAAGAGGCCTGGAGTGGGAAATGGAGAAAAATGCTTTGGTTTGACCAACAGCATGGTGCAAAACAAAAGAACAAATAAATAGAATCACTGTCATCACCTATTTGGTGTGTGTGTGTGTGTGTGTGTGTGTGTGTGTGTGTGTGTGTGTGTGTTCTGGTGTGCTGGCTGGGTTGAAGCGTAACTTGAAACAACACACACAACCAAATGAGATGTGGACCCATTGCCCGGCCTCCCTCAGGTTCATCTGATCAAGATTTGGGCTTGGGCAGAAGGCACCTGCAGTGGAAGGGCCACTTAGGGGTCTACAGCCGAGTAAAGGAACCAGGAACACCACCATCTCTGTGGAGAGGATGTGGGGTTTCTGTGTACATCGGGCTTATGTTATACACAAAGATCGGGGCACAGAAGCTGCATTCCCAAACAGAAAGAGCAAAAGCTATAGTTGTGTTTCAGTTAAGAATCACAGCAGGCTGAAAAGATGACCAGAGATCCCAGCAGCATCTGTGTGCAAACCAGAGAAGATGATGCTTTAAATGAATGCCTTTGTATTCATCTTTATTTGATGATAAGGGACTCATTAAACAGGCTCGTTTTATAAATGCAACACCACAAACAAGACACCCATTATGTAAGTTTAAAGGTAACAATGGGGACTTACCACTTAGAAAAGTCGGTTCTGCTAAGGCTGTAAAAGTATCTACAAAGAACAGAAAAGACATAGCTAGTTTCATTTGCCAAAAGAAAGCAGGAAAGCCCTGACTGTGTTTAACATAAGCTGAAAGGATTACCAGACATCTTCTCTGCTGTGACTGAAGAGGCATCTGTGTGTAAATCCAAAGAACAGAATGATTTAAATTCTACCAAATGACACTGAGGGCATTTTTTTCATATATTTATTTTGTGGTCAATATGATCATTAAGCAGATTCAGTTTTGAAATAAACCTAATAAATAAGAAACCCATCTCTTCATTTTAAATAGCGCAATGGGGACTTACCATGTGGAGAGCTCGCTTCTGCTGAGGTTGAAGAAGTATCTACAGACAAAAAGATGAGACCTAGCGATGCCATTTGCCAAATAGAAAGGGAAAGGTCCTCCTTGTGTTTAGGAAATGGGACCCTCTGGGTTAGATGGGAAATTAGAAGCTGTGTTGTGTATCATGAATATAATTGAGGGAAAGGACTTAGGGTGCCACTACAGTGCTCCAGACGACTGTCTGACCCAGGATCCATTGTTAAGTGTGTTTTCCAGAGCACATCTCCCAGATGGCACTCTGGGAGGCTAGGTCACATGGGAATGGAGTGTGGATTGAAGTGGGAAAAGGAGCTGGTCAGTCTACTGCTGTCACCTAGCTGGGACACTGCTGCTGCTGCCATCCTGGCCAGTATTAGCCGGGAACCATTCACAAGACTGGCACTGGAAAAGCCAATGGAAATTCTGGAAGCAAAAGAGTCACTCCATTAAAAGCACAGCAGAAAGTGTCACCATTAGACAAGACCTAGCAGAAGAGTAAATTTCAGGGTTCTACAACAAGTTGAAAAAACAATACAGCCTAAAATACATAAAGAAGAAAAACCAACAAATATGACTCAGTTTGCAAGAGATCAAGCCTAAGAACCCATGGAATAGAAGAAGGAGGCCCAGGGGCCATGCTCACCAGCAGAGGGGCAACTACATGCCCTATGCTGTTCCAGACCAGACTGACAGCCAACTCCTCCCACAGCCCTTGCCACACAGTGGAGGACACCACTTCCATCTTCACTTCCACCATAGGCAGTTAAATATGAAGACAAGGCACAAAGGGACCATGGACACGAGGAAGAAGATCCACCAAGAGATGAGGAACCAGCTGTTATGGGGTTTGCCTTGGACAACTGAAAATCAAATGATGGGAAACTCTAGAGGTCAACAGTAGAATTTGTAAACTTAGAGTTCCTCATTTTAATTAGTGTAGGCTTGGTGTCAGGTTCAAATCTCCTCATGGTACTAAAATAAAAAGGCTTGAGCTCAGAGATAGCAGAATATCTAGAGGTCTGGACATGTTGAGAAAGGCACTTTTAAAGCTCACACATCTAGATCTAAGTGGAAATGTATGGAAAGATATCAGCACCCTGAGACCTCTGAAAACCTTGGATGATCTAAAAATCTCAAATCTGTTGACTGTGAGGTCATTAACCTGAATAATTACCAACAGAGTGTCCTCAAGCTCCTCCCGTGGCTGATTTCACCAAAGAGAACCAGGAAGTCCCTGATTCAGATACAAAGGTTGATGCTATGATGAAGAGGAGGAGGAAGAAGATGAGGACACTGAGAAAGAAGAGTTTGATGAAGAAGAGTATGAAGGTATAGAAGAAGACAGCAAAGATGAATTCATTGGTGAAGGAGAAGAAGAATATGGATATGATAGAGAAGTTGATGAAGGTGAAGATGAGGAAGAAAACAGGAAAGGGAGAGAGAGAGAGAGAGAAAGAGAGAGAGAGAGAGAGAGAGAGAGAGAGAGAGAGAGAGAGAGAGAGAATATGCAATGATGAATGAGAAGATTATTAATACCTCAAATAACCTGCAAAAGCAGAATCAATCAGTCAATGGCTGTTGGTAGGATTGTTTGGAGTTTTTTGGTAGATGTTTACAAAGTCTGTGATACAAACTCCAGGAGGCCTGCCCACTCAAAGAGCTGAAGAGTAGTTCCTGTGACACTCTGCTTTCCCCCATTTAATCTCTCATTGATAGTGGTAAACTCCAACACCAACCTTGGGAACCCTGCTACAACAAAATTGTTAAGATTGCTAGTTTTTCATGTAAGTCTCTTGATGAAGTATGGATAGCTGTGATTGGTAAGACAACTGTGTCTACCAGTTACTCTGAGGTTGTAACAACACTTTTATTTTATGTTCAGCCAACAAGAGAAGGCTTAGTAAATAAAATATTAACCTCTGGGGTCAGAAAATAACATATGAAAAGGTCTAGTCAACAGGTAGGTGGCTATGGAAGAATGAAATCAGATCTACATCTCTCACTCTGTACAAAATTGATTCAAGATGGATCAGAGACCTTAATGTAAGACACAAAATGCTGAAACTTCTAGAAGATAACATGGGGGTGGGGGAAAACCACTAGAAGATGCAGAAATAGGCGAAAATTTTCTGAAAAAGACTATTAGCAGAGTAAATAAACAAAACAACTGAAAAAATGGGACTACATGAAATTAAAAAGCTTCTGTACAGCAAAGGAAACCATCAGTAGAGTGAACAGACAGCCCACAAAATCTCCTCCAGCTATAATTCAGACAGGCAGCTACTATCCAGAAAACAAAGAACCGCAAAAATGAAATCCCTAAACCCTAAAGCTGTCAATCAATAGATGGGCTGACAATGGAATAGACAATTCAAAAAGAAAGAAATGCAAATGACCAACAAGTATTTTTGAAGTTATTCAACATCCTTAGCTCATCAGGAAAATGCAAGGTAAGACTACTTCTAGGGATGGAGAGATGGCTCAGTGATTAAGGACAAGTACTGTTTTTGCAGAGGACTCAAGCTCAGGTCCCAGCACCCACATCAGGGGGCTCATAAGTGCTTGTCACACCAGCTCCAGGGATCCAACACCCTCTTCTGGACTCAGAGAGCACCTGCCTTCACATCTTTACATACTTACATACAATGTCATACACACTAAAAAAAATAGACTACTTCCTTTTTTTTTTTTTTTTTTTTTTCCCCCCGAGACAGGGTTTCTATAGTTTTGGTGTCTATCCTGGATCTTGCTCTACAGACCAGGCTGGCCTTGAACTCACAGGGATCTACCTGGCTCTGCCTCCTGAGTGCTGGGATTAAAGGCATGCGCTACCACTGCCCAGCAACTACTTCCTAATTGACCCAATCAGAATGGCTGCCGTCAAGAAATTAAATGACTAAATGCTGATGAAGATGTGGGGGAGAACTTATACACTACTGATAGAAGTATAAACAGATAGAGCCACTATGAAAACCCATGGGGATGTTTCTCAAAAGACTAAAATTAGAGCTACTATATGACCGAACTACGCTACTGCTGAGTGTCCACCCCAAGGACTCCAAGTCCTACCTCAGGACCCTTGTACATCCATGTTTATAGCTAAGATATTCACAGTAGCTAGATGTTCATCACCAGATGGATAGATAACGAAAATGTGCTACACATGCACAATGGAACTTTATTCAGATGTAAAGAAAAATGAAATCATGAACTCTGAAAGAAAATTGATGGAATTGGAAATAACTATATTATGTGAGGTAACAAACTCAAAAAGACAAATACTGCATTTTCTCTCATGTGCAGAGACAGAATTTTAAATCTTTCTATGTGTATATATGTGAGCATATGAGTACAGATGTAGGTCAATAAACAGGAGAAGGGCTGTGGGAGGAGAAAAGGAAGTTTTAAGAAGGAAGAGGGGTAATAGAACAATTGGGACAAAAAAGGAAGCGGCTTTCTGGACTGGAATGTCACAAGTGCTGTGTGTGGGGGCAATGACAACAACAGAGTGTGTATAAAAGTGACAGACTGAAACTAATTACCATATTTGCCAATTTCTTAAAAAGCAACTAAAATGAATTATGATGTTTTAAATGAAGAAATGTGACAACAGGACACCTTACCAGAGGAGCTTGTCTCTTCTGCTGAGGATGAAGATGTATCTGTGTAGGAAGCCAGAGAAGAGGGTACTTTAAAACGAATGAACGAACAAAGTCACTGGTCTGTATCAGATGCCAAAGTCATCGCTAAATAGATCATTTTCTAAGTGTAACACAACAACTGAGTATTTGCTCAGTATTTTAAGCAGCAGAACAGGGGGACCTACCAGTTTTAGAACTCGATTCTGCTGAGGTTGAAGACATATCTAGAGGTCAAAAGAAGATGCATGACTGTATCCATTTGCTGAATAAAGGAAAGACTGAAATTGTGTTTAACTTAATGTGATAGAAAGTATTACCAGAGGATGTCTCTTCTGCAGAGGTTGAAGATGCATCTGTGTAAAAACATAGAACGTATGAAGCTTAAAAAAAGGAATGTCGGGTTCAATTCACAGTCCCACATGGCAGCTCACACACTGTAACTCCAAGATCTAACACCCTCACACAGACACACATGCAGGCAAAATACCAGTGCACATAAAATAAAAGTAAATAAATTATTATTTAAAAATTAAAGATTCAGGCCCAGCGGCGGCCCACAGAGGTGGACAGGCCCTGCGGTAGAGATAAGCAGACGGAGGTGGACAGGACCGGCGGCGGTGGCCGACAGAGATATTCAGGCCTGGTGGCGGCCCACAGAGGTGGACAGGCCACGCGGTGAAGACAGGCGGACGCAGGTGGGTCCGCGGCGGCGACCTGCGGAGGTGGAAGGGCCCAGTGGCAGCAGCCGACAGGGACATACAGGCCCAGCAGCAACCGGCAGAGACATACAGGCCCCGTGGCAGTTCACAGAGGTGGATGGGCCCGGCAGCAGTGACAAGCAGAGGTAGGTAGGCCCGCGGCAGCAGCCAGCAGAGACATACAGGCCCGTTGGCTGCCCGCAGAGGCAGACAGACCCAGCGGCAGCTGACAGGGACATACAGGCCCAGTGGTGGAGACAAGCGGACGCAGGTGGGCCTGTGGCGGTGGGCCACAGGGGTGGACAGGCCCGGGGACAGAGAGGGGCAGACGCAGCTTGGAACGGGGACGCCCCTAGCCCCAACACCTGGGGAAGAGGCTATCTCGTGGGTCGGAACCAGGGCGAGTCTGGACACTCCGTCTGGGGACAACCCAGGGCCCAACTGCTGATCCTGTGAAACCCAACAACTTGGAGGTGTTGGTGAGACTACCCTGCTCAGCTGAAACCCATCTGGGAGAGGATTCAGATGCCTACAGTTTGAAGTCTGAAGAAACAAGATCAGCTGAGGAGTTGACAAATGAACAAAACGTGACCTGGGAACAAAGAAAAAGGCGCTACCCAGTCACCAAACCAGATCACGAGAATCATAAGTATATAATTCACCGACTGAAATCAGCTGTCCCTGAAGACACAGCCCAATAGCACCAATTTAACCAAGAACCCCTACTAAACCAAGACTAAAAATTAGAACAAGAGAGGCACTCTCAGACACAGACACCACCTGCACCGCACAGAGGAAGAGATGAGTAGACACCAGTGCAAAAATACAGGCAACAACATAAAGACCTATATGGCAACATCAGAACCTAGTGATTCTACACCTGCAAGACCTAAACATACCATGACAGAAGAAACAGAAGAAATCAACCCTAAAAATGACTTTAAGAAGATGATAGAGGCCCTTAAAGAAGAAATAAAACATTCCCTCAATGAGGAAATAAAAACTTTCCTTAAAGAGGAAATGAAAAACTACCTTAAAGAGGAAATAGAAACTTTCCTTAAAGAGGAAATGAAAAACTCTCTTAAAGAGGAAATAAAAACTTCCCTTAAAGAGGAAATGAAAAACTCCATTAGAGAGGAAATTAAAAACTCCCTTAAAGAAATGGAAGAAAAAACGAACAAAAATGGGAAGAAATCAAATCAAGCCAAGAAAAAGCAATTAAACAGATGAAAGAAACATTCCAAGATCTGAAAAATGAATTTGAGACAATAAAGAAAACACATGCTGAGAGAATGCTGGAAATAGAAATCCTGACAAAACGAACAGGAACTACAGAAATGAGCATAACCAACCGATTGCAAGAGATGGAACAGAGAATCTCTGACACTGAAGACATGATAGAGAAAATAGATTCGTCAGTCAAAGAAAACACTAAAGACAAAAAAGTCATAACACAAAACATCCAGGAAATTTGGGACACCATGAAAAGACCAAACCTAAGAATAATAGGGATAGAAGAAGGAGAAGAATACCAACTCAAAGGCACAGAAAATATATTCAACAAAATCATAGAAGAAAACTTTCCTAACCTAAAGAAAGAAATACCTATGAAGATACAAGAAGCTTACAGAACACCGAATAGACTGGATCCAAAAAAAAAAAAGTCCCCTCGCCACATAATAATCAAAACACTAAACACACAGAACAAAGAAAAAATATTAAGAGCCGCAAAGGAAAAAGACCAAGTAACATATAAAGGTAAACCCATCAGAATAACACCAGACTACTCAATAGAGACTATGAAAGCTAGAAGATCATGGACAAATCTCATGCAGACACTAAGAGACCACGGATGCCAACCCAGATTATTATACCCAGCAAAACTCTTAATCACCATAGGCAGAGTAAACAAAATATTCCAGGATAAAACCAGATTTAATCAATACCTGTCTACAAACCCAGCCCTACAGAAAGCACTAGAAGGGAAAATTCAACCCAAAGAAGCTAAACACATCCATGAAAAATCAAGCAATAGATAATCCCACACCAACATACACCACAGAAGAAACAAGCTGGTGTAGCTATCCTAATATCTAGAGAAAAAGGATGTTTCAAAAGAGAAGAAGTCTTGTGGCAATGCCTCAGTGGTCCAGGTAACTACCAGAACTCGGAAAAGTTGGTTGAACTTGGGATTGACTGGGAGGCCAAAGATTTAAAAAGCAGAAGATTCTCTCAAGACACAAGTTGTGTGATAATAGTGTGTTTTGTGTGTGTGAATGAGAATTTGTAAATGTTGAATTCTAGGCTTCGACAATCATTGTCAGTGCAGATTAAGCTGCAAGTATTTATGCTTTAAAACTTAAATTATAAAGCTAGTTACGTCTTTCTAACAACTAGTTTTAATGTTTATGAGCATATTTTACCTACATTACCTTTTCAGGATGTTGAGAAAGATGCATCATAAGCAAAGGCTGGAGGCTGGGGGCTAGATGGTTTTGAGGAAGAGGTCTTGGTGGACTCTTTCATAGAGCAAAGGGAAGCAATGCCTTCTGGGAAATGAGCTAAGTTTTAATCTAGTCTTTAGGATTAGAAGTCAAAAACAAAAGTATTAAGGAAAGGAAAACCTAATTGATCTTTGAAGTATTGTTATATGGAATTGAGTGGGACTTTTGAGGCCTTTCTTCCAGAAAACAAGGACTTGGTTGTCAGGCCTATATTAGGCCTAAACCTTGGTGCCATGTAGTTGTACTTAAATCATTTCAGTGGAAAGTGTCTTAGTGATTGGAACTTCTAGTGCAGTTTGGAGTTCTTCCATTTGAAAAATGTGATATTTGCATGGGATTGTTTGAATCTTGTTTTCTAGTCCCTCCCCATCACCACCCTCATAGTCTAAAGGTAGATTTTTCTCTTGATAAAGGAACAAAAAAGGTGAACATCTTGTTTGTAAATAGGTATCTAGTAACTAGTGGTAAACTTGAAATGGTAGAATTCTTTAAAGCCTAATTCTAGATAGCCTTAAGAAAATATATCTTAATTACTTTTGAACCTGTATTCACCTTGTTTTTTTTCAAATATCTTAAGCTATATTTTCTTTTTCAGGGCTGCTTCTTATTTGGGGCTACTTTTTTTTTTTTTTAATTGAGGCGTAATTCATAAAAGGGTATATTGTTTTGATGAGACTTTTTACAACTGTGGCTGGATGTCTTTCTTTTGTCTTCCAAGAAGGGCCATTTTACTTTTTTAGAGTTACTTTTTAAAGTCATGAGGTCAACAACTTGGACTACTATGCATGTAAGTGCTAATGCAAATTAAAGCCCAAGTTGACCTCCAGCAGCAGTTCATTCTATGTTGACAGTGAGAGGACACTTTGCCTGTTAGGATACTGTTACTCGTGGACTGAAATGCTGAAGAAACCCCTCCCCCTATTTTGTTTTTTTGCAAAAATCAAGGTATATTCTAAGGTTTTCTGGTTGACCTCAACAGATAAACTGAGATGATAGTCTTAGTTCAGAAATGATCTGAATGTAGATTTACAGTCTACGTGTACATTTCGCTAAGTGAGATCGCTTTCACAGTTCTGCATGTATCCCATCGGCTCCCCATTAGTCACTGAACTCTTAAAACTGGTATTGTAACATTATTACAATGTTTTGCACCAATTTTATAAACTTTACAGTACAATATGTGTTCCTTTTCTGAGGCAAACCAAAGGTATATTTCTCAAGGTTCTGCTGCTATCAGCAGCGTTGATGGAGGATTTTTATACATTTGTAATAGATAGAAATAAACCAGAAAAAAAGAAGAAAAAAAAAGTGGTGGAGGAAAAGGTGAACACTGCAAGAATACTCAAAAGGGCTGAGAGTTGCAAACGCCAAGATTGGCTTTGCATAGTAAATGGAATAGAACAGCTCTGAACTATAGCTTACTTTTCCTGGTTTGGTCTGACAGAATGACTGAATGCTTTTGTACAAAAATCAGAGCCTTAAAAACAAGGATTTGGTGAGATTGTAAAATGGTGTGCCACTTTGGCAAAACAGTCTGGTGGTTGGTCAAAATGCAAAACATTGTTAATCTGTTACTCAACAATTCTACCCTTAGGAATATAACCTCAAACTACTGAAAATGTGTACCTATGAAACATGTACATGAAGGTTTGTTTGTTTTTGTTTGTTTGTTTGTTTTTTTTTTTGTTTGTTTTTCGAGACAGGGTTTCTCTGCGTAGCTTTGCTCCTTTCCTGGAGCTCACTTGGTAGCCCAGGCTGGCCTCGAACTCACAGCGATCCGCCTGCCTCTGCCTCCCGAGTGCTGGGATTAAAGGCGTGCGCCACCAACGCCCGGAGTACATGAAGGTTTACAGCAGTGTGTTGCTAATAGTAAAAAAGTTAAAACAACTCAAATAGCTATCAAATACTGGAGAGAAATAAAATGTGGCTTATTCATACAATAGAATATTATTAAGACATAAAAATGAATGAGAAACTGACAGATTAAATGACTTTGGTGAACCTTCATAATTTCATTTGTAGATCTTTCCATTTCTAATTTATAAATACATTTGGGGTTATAAATTATAAATGTACTGCCTCCTGTCAACATTGTATACTTCTATTTGATGATATCTGTGTCAAACATTATATGGAAATGTTTCCAAGTATTTTCTGTATTAACTGTGAATGAATAGAACAAAATAAATTGCCTGTGATGGAAAAAAAAATTAAAAAAAAAAAGAAAATACTTAAAAAAAAAAAGGAATTTCTTTTCATTGATCTGGTTTGTGGTCAATACAACCATTAAGTAGGTTCATTTCCTAAATACAATATGACAAGCAAGCAAGAAACACGTGTATGTTAATGAAGACACAAATTCTTGGCATGCAGGACATAAAGAAATAAAACTGAGATTCTGGAAGCTTTCACTCTGCTGGCTAGTTTTCACAGTGCTGGAAGGTTCTGTTTAGGCTGCTGGGGGAATAATTGCTATAAATAGTCTTACTCAGTTGTGACCTTTTAATGCTATACTGCTAACATGCCAGACATGATGTTTTCACAGGTGTAAGAGTGCCATGACTATTATGAGGATAACCAGCTGCTTTCTGACTGGATTTGAAGCCCTCTCCAAAGAAGGGAATTTATTATCTGGTATTGTAAAACTGGTCTGGGTAGGTGATAAGCCCTAGTGGGGAAGGTACTGCGGTTGTCTTGCTAAGTGGACACAATGTGACTGTCAAATTGACTGCTAAATTCTTATCATTCTGCCCATAGGTTAGTGTTGCTTCCAGCCTTGGCCAGAGAAGCTTGTTTTTGCACGGGTTTATGCTTATTGCAGAGACTCATGACTGGTCAAAGTGCTGAGAAGAAGTGACTTTTATGCCTAGCCCCAACTGAGACTTCAATATTACCTCTTCCAAGTCTCAGGAACCGTATGGTAGAAAGAATAGAAAGAATGTAACAGCAGGAAGAAGTCCTAGGTAGTTAGAACATTGTCTTTTGGGCAAAACATAGATGTTGCACTCTTGACTTTCAGCAGCTGTGATGATATACACAAGACTTGCACAAGATTGGGCTCATGGTCATCCCATTGTGGAAAGAGAAGGAGCTCATGAGGCCTCGCCTCATCCCTCCCAGAGGCTCTGTAGGCAACTGATGGTTGCTGAGGGAGAGTGAAGGGGGTGGGGTGGGCTTTCCTCGTGTTGTAGCCACTGATAAGTTGTCTGCCCTCTTGTAAGTAACTCCTCACCTATGCTTTGCTAAGTAACCTTAATTAAACTGATTAGTTTATAAAATAAAGTCATGAAGTAGAAGATGGCCTCACTGGGAAGAGGAACAGAGTTAGTAAGAGTCTGAGGGGCACAGAGGAGGGTGATAGAGGTGAATATAATCAAAGCACACTATACAAAAGTGTGAAATTGTCATAACAAAAGTCGTTACCATGTATAATTAACATATGCTAACATTTAAGACAAGAAGTACTTATTAGTTAAAACCACACAGTAGAAGATGTTACCACTTCGCTCCCCACTCTTCCCGTCTGCTGAGGTTGAAGACATATCTATGAGCAAAGAGAAGAAGAAATGTGTGTGTGATCACTTTCCAAACAGAAAGAGGAAAAACTATGATTGTGTTTCACTTAAGAAATGTGATGGGCTGTGGAGGAACCCCCAGAGACAGCTGACCTGAGCTTGTGGGAGCTCACAGACTCTGGACCACAGCTAGGGAGCCTGCATGGGACCAAACTAGGCCCTCTGCATGTGGGTGACAGTTGTGTAGCTTAGTCTATTTGTGGGGCTCTTGGCAGTGGGATCAGAACCTGTCCCTGGCACCTGAGCTGGCTTTTGGGAAGCTATTCCCCATGCGGGGATACTTTGCCCAGCCTTGATGTAGGGGGAGGAGCTTGGTCCTGCCTCAACTTCATATCCCATGCTTTGTTGATTCCCATGGGAGGCCTGCCCCTTTCTGAACCGAGCCAGAGGAGGAGTGGATGTGGGGGAGGGTAGATAGAAGGTAGGGGGAGGGGATGGGAGGAGAGGAGGGAGGAGAAGTTGCTAGGTATGTAAAAATAAATGAAAAATTTTAATAATAATAAAAAAGAAATGTGATGGGGTGAAAAGATCACCAGAGGAGATCTCTGCTATGATTAAAGATGCATCTGTGTGTAAACCCAGAGAACAAGATGCTCTGAAATGAGTAGAATGGTATTGGGGGAGTTCTCATTCACTTTACTTTATGGTTAGTGTAAAATCAAGTTTACTTTATAGATACAACACAACAAATAAGTAATTTCTTCATTAGCTAAGCTGCACTATGGAGGGCTTTACCATTTGGAGAGCTTGATTCAGCTGAGGTTGAAGAAGCATCTATAGACAAAGAGAAATAAATATTTAGATAATTTTCCAAATAAGAAAAGAAAGGGCTGTCATTTGTTTAATGTAAAAACATGACAGGCAGAAAACATTACCAGAGGCACTATCTTCTTTGGAGACTGAAGAGGCATCTGTGTGTAAAGCCAGAAAACAGAGACTTGTCATTTTAGTGTCTTGGTATGAGAAGGTGGCTCAGTAGGTAAAACACTCGCCTTGAAAACTTGTGAATCTGAGATCAATTCCCAGAACCCATGTGAAAATGCCTGGAGGGATGAGTACTTGTAATCCCAGCACTGGGGAGACAGAGCAAGAGGAACCCTGTGCCTGTGGCCAGTCACTCTAGCTCAATTAGTGAGCTCCCGGCCAATGAGAGCCCCTGTGTCAAAGAAGATGGATGGTGCTCCTGAAACTGATACCCAACATTGTCCTGCAGTCTCTACATATGTGTGCACACAGGTGCAAGAACACTATCATGTGCATGCACTATCACAGATGCATGCACTATCACATAAGAACACACAGAGAGAGGGATGGATAGATAGATAGTTATCTAGATGGATAGATAGATAGATAGATAGATAGATAGATAGATAGATAGATAGATAGAAAGAACTGGTAATTTTTTTATTTTCAAATCTTTGGATAATGTAATCCTTAACTAGGGATTTTTTAAATATAACTTGCAAACTACCCAAATATAGAAGCACAATGAGGAGCTTCCCAGGTAGAGAGTCTGCTTCTATTGAGAAATAGCTATAGACCCATAGGAGAGGAGTCATACTTAGATTATTTTTCTAATGAAAAAGGGGAAAGTTCTGATTGTATTTAAATTAATAGATGTGACGTGTTGAAAACATTACCTGAAGAAGTCTCTTCTGCTGAGGCTGAAGATGCATCTGTGTGTAAACCCAGAGAACAGAATGATTTTTTTTAAATGACAGTCTTCCATTGATCTTTGCATTGTGGTCAATATGATTTAAGTCGTTTAGTTTTCTAATATGAATATTCTGTTGTTGAAGATACCATACACTTTGCTGGCAAAGCATGCAGAAATGAAGCTGTAACTGAGCTGGAAGCTTTCTCCCCACTGGCTGGCTTTCATAGTGTTTGAAGATGCTGTGTGAGCTACTGGGGAAGAACTGTCCTTAGCAGCATTTCTCATCTGTAAACCCGAAAAGCTATAATACTGACTTTCCCGGAAAGATGTGTCCACTATTGTAAGAGCGCCATGGCTCTTGTAGGCGTAACTGACTCTTCTGATTGGCTGTGAGGCTGCTCCATAGGAGTTCTGTGTGTGGTCACCCTGGTTCCAGAGGTGACAGGCTCTAGTGGCAAAGCCACGGTTGTTGTTTTGCTAAGTGGATGTGACACGGCTGTCAAATCGACACCTAAGTAACTGTGTTTTGATGAGTGCTGGTTTTAGCCTTGGTCAAAGAAGGTTCTTTTTGCAATAGTTGGTAGTTACTGTAGAGACTCATAACTGGCCCAAGTGATGATAACAAGCGACTTGAATGCTCAGCCTTAAATTGGACACTTGTTTCCTCTCTAAGATGGGGGGGGGTAGCATGTAATAATAGGTTTATCGTGGTTTTATTTAAGACTGTAGTTAGCTCTAATGATTCATGCTTCATTATGAAAACTATATTTAAAAATCCTTTAAAACAAAGCAAGTGTAAAAGCCGGAGGAAGTGATGGAGAGCTGTGGGACATTATTTTCTGGGTATGGTACACTTGCACTCTTGAACTCTCCCCTGATGTAATTACCTGCACATGACTTGCCCAAGGTTGATCCTATAGTCATTGTCATGGAAGTGGGAGACTCATGAGACCTGCCACTCCTTAAGGTTCTCTACAACAACTGATTGCTATGGGAGGGAGGGGGCATTGACTTTAGTGGCATAAGCCACTGCTAAGTTGCCAAGGCTTTCAGAAATAACCCTCAACTATGCTTCTCCAGTAACACAAATCAACTCATGGGTCCATAAAATGAAAGGCACCAAAGGAGAAAAGGTCCTCACTGGGAAAAGAAACAGGGTTAGGTGTAGTGTGAGGAGGATTGGACAGAGTATTGGGTGTGAATTTCATTAAACATGCTATGTACACATATGAAAATATCATAATGAAATTCACTATTCTATATAATTAAATGTTATTTTTTAAAAGGGGGTGCTGGAGAGATTGCTCTCTGGTTAAGACTGCCTACTGTTCTTCTAGAGGACTCAAATTCACTTCCCAGCACTCACACTGGTGGCTCACAGCTGTCTGTAACTCCAGCTCCAGTTGGATCCTAAGTCTCTGGTCTCCATGGGCACATACACTCATATGTACATATATGTGCACACTCAATAGACACAACTAAGATTTTTTTAAAAAGAATTTCATTTTTTAGACAACACAGTGAAGGACTTTACCAGTTGGCTCTCCACTCTTCCCTTCTGCTGAGACTGAAGACGCATCTATGTACAAAAAGAAAAAGAAATGTATGTATGTGATCACTTTCCAAATAGAAAGAGGAAAAACTATGACTGTGCTTCACTTAAGAGCTGTGATGGACTGAAAGATTACAAGAGGAGATCTCTGCTGTGATTGATAAGAAAGTCACCTCATTTAGCTAAACAGAGTATTGGGGACATTACCAGATGGAGAGCTGGATTCAGCTGAGGTTGAAGAAGTATCTATAGATAAAGAGAAATAAATATTTAGATAATTTACCAAATAGGAAGAGAAAGGGCTGTCATTTGTTTAATGTAAAAACATGACAGGCAGAAAACATTACCAGAGGCAGTATCTTCTGTGGAGACTGAAGAGGCATCTGTGTATAAAACCAGAGAACAGTATGTTTTGAAATGAATGAAATTATACTGGGGTTGGGGTTTGTTTTTACCGTCTTTGCTTTGTAGCCAATGTGGTTGTTAAACAAACGTACTGTCTAAATATACCATAGCAAATAGGGAATTTCTACACTAGGTAAGCAGCACAATGGGGTATTTTACCATTTGGAGAACTTGATTCTTCTGAGGTTGAAGAAACATCTATAGACAGAGAGAGAAGAGACATGGATGGCTAAGTCCTTTGCCCAATAGGAAGAATAAAAGCTCTCACTGTATTTAAGAAATATGACAGGCAGAAAAATTACCAGAGGATGGATCTTCTGCTGATGAAGATGCATCTATATACAAAACCAGAAAATAGGATGCTTTAGAATTAGTGTATTGGACCGGGAACCTGGCTCAGGAGGTAAAACATTTACCTTACAAACATCAATTCAAAACACCCACATGAAAATGCTGGGAGTAGTTGTGTGCCCTGTCTTCCCAGCACAGGGGAGACAGAGAAAGGGGGTCCTCAGAGGTCTGTGTTCAGTTGCTCTAGTCTAATTAGTGAGCTCCAGGGCAATGAGAGACCCTGCCTCGAAGGAGGTGAGCACATGTTCCTGAGGATGACATCTGAGGTCATCTTCCAGCCTCACACACCCCTAAAGGTGCTGGTCCCCTCCATACAAACAACATCACAAGCATGTGAAAGATGTGTTTCTTGTCACTGGGCTTTATTTTGTGGTCAGTGTGATTATTAAATAGGCTCATGTTCTAATTACAGCATGACTGAGAAGAACTTTGTTTTACTTAGCTAAACAGAATATTGGGGACATTACCAGATGGAGAGCTGGATTCAGCTGAGGCTGAAGAAGCATCTATAGATAAAGAGAAATAAATATTTAGATAATTTACCAAATAGGAAGAGAAAGGGCTGTCATTTGTTTAATGTAAAAACATGACAGGCAGAAAACATTACCAGAGGCACTATCTTCTTTGGAGACTGAAGAGGCACCTGTGTGTAAAGCCAGAAAACAGAGACTTGTCATTTTAGTGTCTTGGTATGAGAAGGTGGCTCAGTAGGTAGAACACTCGCCTTGAAAACTTGTGAATCTGAGATCATTTCCCAGAACCCATGTGAAAATGCCTGGAGGGATGTGACCTTGTAATCCCAGCACTGGGGAGACAGAGCAAGAGGAACCCTGTGCCTGTGGCCAGTCACTCTAGCTCAATTAGTGAGCTCCTGGCCAATGAGAGCCCCTGTGTCAAAGGAGATGGATGGTGCTCCTGAAACTGATACCCAACATTGTCCTGCAGTCTCTACATATGTGTGCACACAGGTGCAAGAGCATCTGAGCAACACATGAGTGCATGCACATGTGTGTGCGTGGGTGTGCACACCCACACCCACACAAGTATCTTTTGATCATTGCTTTGTGGTCAATGTGATCACTAGTAAGCTTATTTTCTAAACACAACAAGACAAATAAGAAAACTTCCCAATTAGTTAACCATCACAATGGGAGACTAACCAGTTGAAGAGCTGGCTTCCGCTGAATTTGAAGAAGTAGCTGTAGATAGAGAGGAGGAGACACACCTGGATTCCTTTGCCAAATAGAGGAAAAGCTCTGACTGTTTAATAGGAAATTTGACAGTCAAAAACCATTACCAGAGGAGGTATCTTCTGCTGAGGCTGACGATGCATCTGTGTATAAATCCAGAGAACAAGATGCCTTAAAATAAGTGGCTTTCATTGATATATGTATTTTGTGGTCATTATGATCATCAAATAGGTGCATCTTATAAATAGACATTACAGATAGGAAAACCATATCTATTGCTGAAGATACCACACACGTTGTGTGCAAGACATGTGGAAACAAAGCTGTAACTGAGCTGCAAGCTTCCTCCCTGCCGCCTAGCTTTCATAGTGTTGGAAGGTACTATGCAGATTTCTGGGGAAGAACTGTCATCAGCAATATTTCTCAGCTGCAAACCCTGCAGGCTACAATACTGGCCTTCCAGGCAAGATATGTCCACTGGTACAAGAGTGACGTAACTGACGGGGGCAACCAACTCCTTTCTGTTTCCCCCTCTTCTTCAAGGTTGTCTTCATTGGGTGGTGTGGGAACCCACGAAGGTTTTCTAGTGAGATCTGAGCTTGCTTTACACAGCAGGGCTGCATTAGGGGATGGCTGGACCACGTGTAAGGTTACCAGGTGTTTGGGATGGTCTACATTTGGCTGTGCTGGGGGAGGTCTTTTGCCTCTCCCCTTGGCATTCCTTTAAAAAGCCCTGTAGTCGAGGCAGAAGGAGCTGGTGGGTTGAGACCCAGGCCCTCCCGAGGCTATCCTGTGTTTTCTGCCTGTCTCTGTCCTTCTATCTATAAATGCCTCATCTCTCCCTGCTCAAGTGGGGGAGTGAGAGGGAGCTGGCCTCTCGCATGGGGGGGATTTATGTCTAGTACTGTAAACTTGACCTGGAGATGTGAAAAGTCTCAGTGGGGAAGCTACTTTTGTTGTACTGCTAAGTGAACCTGGAGTGCCTATCAATTCTTTTTGGAAATGTCCACATGTATGCCTATGGATCAGCTTTGATCAGAGAAGCTTCTTTTTGCAGTGGTTGGTGGTGACTGCAGACATTCATAACTGGTCAAAGTTTTAACGGTAAGTCACCATTGAATGGACATCTGTATCACCTCTTCCAAGTGTCAGGAAGTATCACGGTGAGAGGATGGCAAAAAGAGAATGTGTGAGGAAAGGGTGGAGTGTTGTGACTACTGCTGTTGGGATCTTGGGCTCTCAGTAGTTGTGA
Organism: Peromyscus maniculatus bairdii; assembly: GCF_049852395.1. Lineage (NCBI taxonomy): Eukaryota > Metazoa > Chordata > Mammalia > Rodentia > Cricetidae > Peromyscus > Peromyscus maniculatus. The sequence continues at coordinate 141,680,869 of NC_134852.1, read as the reverse complement.
TTATCTGCATAAGACAACCACAAGATCAGGCTCATTGTCATCCCACCACAGAGGAGGGAGGAGCTCGTGAGATCCTACCCCTCCCTGAGGATCTGTAGGCAGTGAACAGTTGCTGGGAGAAAGGAACATTTTCAGCGGTGTAGCCCTGGTAAGTTGCCAATGATCTTGCACATAACTCCCTACTGGGGATCTTCTAACAACCTAGTTAAACGGATTAGTTTATGAAAAAAAGATGTGAGAGTAGAGGGTGGCCAAGTCAGGAAGAGAAACAAAGATTAGAGAGTATGAGGGACAGAGAGAACGATGGGGGTTAATACAGTACACACATGTGTGAAAGTGTCATAATTCAACCTTTTATGTGTAACTGATACATGCTATTAAAAAAATAAAACTCCAAAGACAAAACCTACATGCCATTAGTTACAACTCAACAGCACAGGAAAGGACTTTACCAGTTTTCTCTCCACTCTTCACTTCCGCTGAGGATGAAGATGTATCTGTGAACAAAGAGAAGAAATGGATGTATGGTCACTTTTCAAATAAAAAGAGGAGAAGCTCTGAATGCATTTTAAGAAATTTGATGGTCAAAAAACATTACCAGAGGAGGCATCTTCTGCTGAGGCTGAAGAGGCATCTGTGTGCAAGGCCAGAGAACAGGGATGCTCTAACATGAGTACAACAATACTTGGGGTGATTTTGTTACCTTTACTTTGTGGTCAGTGTAACCATTAAGTAGGTTCACTGTCCAAATACAACATGACAAATAAGAAACTAAACTCATTAGTTTAGCAGCACCAGGTGGGCCTTTACCATTTGAAGAACTTGTTTCTGCTGAGGTTGAAGAAATGTCTGTAGACAGAGAGAGAGAGAGAGAGCGAGAGAGAGAGAGAGAGAGAGAGAGAGAGAGAGAGAGAGAGAGAGAGAGAGAGAGAGAGAGAGAGAGAGAAGGCATATCCAGATCATTATCAATTAGGAGGAAAAAAAGCTCTCATTTTATTTAAATTAAAAAATATGACAGGTAGAAACATTACCAGAGGAGGTCACTCCCACTGATGAAGATACATCTGTATATAAACCCAGAAAAAAAAATGGGAAGCTTTAAAATTAATGTCTTGGGCTGGAAGGATGGCTCAGCTGGAGAACCTGAGCTCAATTCCCAGGAGTTATGTAAAAATGCTCGAGTTCTGGTGTGTGTTTGTAATCTCAGCCCTGGGGAGGCACAGACATGGAGACCCATACAGCTTACTGGCCAGTCATTCAGTCTAATTAGCGAGCTCCAGGCTAACGAAGACTCCATCTTAAAGGAAGTGGATGATATTCTAAGAGTATCACACAAGGTCCTTGTCTCGTCTCCACATACAAGAGCATCTATGTGTACACACGCACCTCACATATGAACACACACAAACACACACATATGCTCAGAAGAAATGAGTCTTCCATTGATCTTTACTTTGTAGTCAATGTGATCCTTTAGTAGATTCATTTTCTAAATACACAACAAATGAGATTACTATCTCAATACTTAAATAGCACCATAGGAGACTTTACCAGTTGAAGAAGTCATTTTTGCTGACCTTGAAGACACACATATGAATGAAAAATAGAAGAAACATATCTAGGGTCAGTTGCAAAATAGAAAGAAAAAAAGAAATGTGACAGTCAAAAAAAAAACATTACCTGAGGATGTTTCCTCTCCCTCTGAGGCTGAAGATGAATCTGTGTACAAACCCAGAGACAGGATGCTTTAACATGAGTGTCTTTTCATTGATCCTTGCTTTGCAGCCAATATGATCATTGAATGGATTAATTTTCTAATATGACGTAGCAAGTAAGGAATCGTTCTCTATTTAGAAGACACCACACACTTTGCTTATTGGGTATACAGAAATCGAGGTGGGACTGAGCTGTAAGCTTCCTTCTTCCTGGCCACCTTTCACAGGATTGGATGGCATTATTCAGGCTGTTGGGGAAGCGCTGTCATCCACAGTCTTACCCTCTGTGAATTCTGCATGTTACACTGTTGATTTGCCAGGCAAGGTGCACCCTTTGGTGTAAGAGTGGCGTGACTGTTGTGGGTGTAACCAGCTTACTTCTGCTTGGATTTGAGGCGACTCCCCAGGAGTCCGGTACTGTAAACCTGCTCAAAAGCTCATGGTATAGGATTCGGAAGCTCGAGTGGGAAAGCTACTGTTGTTGTTTTGCCAAGTGGAGTTGCTATGGCTGTCTAGTTGACATCTAAATTGTTATGTTTATGCCCATAAGCTGGTTCTGGTTTCTGCTTTGGTCAGAGAAGCTTCTTTTTGCAGAGACTCATAACTCCTCAGACTGCTAATAACAACTGACTTAAATGCTCAGCCCAAAGTGTGACTAATTTATTCCCTCCAACACCAGGGAACACTGTTGAAGAGGAGTCGGGCTGATCTTGAGTTTTATTGAACTTTGTGGATAGTTACAACCACTCAGACTGCATACAATGAAGAAATGGGAAACTTCAAAACCAAAACAGAATGCAAGTGCCAGAGAAAGGCTCACAGTGATTTGGCATGCCATCTTCTGGGCATGGTATCTTCATGGCTTTCTCACAACTCCAACAAGCATGACTATCTGCCCCAAGACCTGCACAACATTGAGCCCACCACTATTCTGCCATGGAGAGTGGCCAGTTAGGAGGCCCTTCCTTTCTCTAAGTTATAGGCAATAGCTGATGACTAGGGGAGGGAGAGACATTTTCTTCAGTGGTCTGACCACTGCTCCTGCAAATAACCCTTCTCTACGCCCCTGTAAGTACCCCAATTCACACTCACTAGTTCACACATGCGCAAAACAAGTAGAGGTAGAGGGGGAGATCAGCTGAAGTGTGGGGGGTGCAAGAGAGGGTAGTGGGGTAAACATGATAGAAATACAGTATGCACATATGTATTAAAGGTCAAAATGAAGCCCTTAGTATATATAATTTAAACATGCTAATAAACACCTTTAAAAACAAACACATCTCCCTGGTTAATCAACGTGGTGGGGGACTTTATCAGTCGGAGAGGCTGCTTCTGCTGACAATGAAGTAGTGTCAATAAACAAAGACAAGAAGAAATTGACTTACAGCCACCCTCCAAACAGAAAGACTAAAAACGCTGAGATATTTAACTTCAGAAATAGAAGCTGAAAATATTACCAGAGGGTGTCTCCTCTTCTGCTGAGACCAAAGCTGCATCTGTGGAGAACCCCAGAGAACAGGGCTTATTGTCCTGCTTTAAAATGGGCAGGACAGTGCTGGCTCTGTCTTGTCATGGGTCTTTACTTTGTGGCCATCTTCTAAATACAACATGACAAGTGAGAAACAATACCATTGGGGGCCTGTACCTCTCAGAGGGCTGGATTCTGTTGAGGTTGACGATATGTCTGCAGACAAAGAGGAAGAGGCATGCTTGCTTCATTTGCTTCAAAGACAGGGGGAAATGTTTTATAGGAAAAAAACCTATGACAATCAGAAAACATTACCAGAGGAGGCCTCCTCTTCTGCTGAAATTAAAGACATGTCTGTATGTAAACCTAGGGACCAGGAGATTGTAGCCTGAGTGTTTGGGCTGGAGAAACAACTCGGTAGGCATGGGAGCCCCCAGAGGCTATCTAGTGAGAACTTACTCAGGGTCAAAGAATCTGAGCTGGCTTTACCCAGCAGGGCTGCATAAGGAGACGATTTGGCCATGGCCATGGTTACCAGGCGATTGGAAGAGTCTACATTTGGCTGTGCGATGTGCTTTGATCTAGCAAGGGGGAGATCTTTTGCCCCTTGGCATATTATAAAAACCTCTTTTGAATAAATGAAAAACACTGTTGGGTATTGATCCAGGCCCTCCCAAAGCTATCCTGTGTTTCTGTCTTTCTCCTCACTATCTAGGTCTCTCTAGCTGATATTTCCTTATTCCTCTCTCCTCCATCTAAGAACCCTTCAAAAAAATAGGAGCTGGACTCCCACAAGTCGGCAAAGAAGTTGCCTTGTAAGCATAAGAACCGGGATTTGATTATTCCTAGAACCCACATAAAATGCCAGGCATGCTGGTATGCACTTCTAAGCCCAGCCCTGGGAGGCGAAGACAGGAGGATCTCCAGGGCTCTCTGGCCAGCCAGGGTAGTCTGATTGGTAAAGTCCAAGCCAAGGAGAGACTCTGTAAGGAAGTGGTTGACATTTCTGAGGAAGACATCTGAGATTGTTCTGTGGTCTATACACATGTGCACATGTGTGCCATACACATGAACACACACTTCGGCATATGCTTGCATACATACACATATGAAATGAATGCCCTTTCATTGATCTTTGTTATTCTCGTATGATCATTGGACAGGTTCCCCCCCCCTTTGTTTTTTTGAGACAGGGTTTCTCTGTGTAGTTTTTGGTGCCTGTCCTGGATCTTGCTCTGTAGACCAGGCTGTCCTCGAACTCACAGAGATCCCACTGGCTCTGCCTCCCAAGTGCTGGGATTAAAGGCATGTGCCACCATGTGCCCGGCAGGTTCTCTTTCTAAATACTACACAACAAATGAGCAACCCATCTCACTAGATTACACAGCACAACGGAGCCGGGATGCCCCGCTGGCACTGGTGGATGTCAAAGAGACTCAGTGATGGAAATAGATGTTTATCTAAGCAACTATCCCAGAACCAAAAAGAACATTCAAATTACCAGTTGGAGGGATTATAAATGGAGTAGTTGCCGAAGAGCCTGCAAATAAGAAAAGGTAAATGATCAAATACTGTAAGTACCAAAAAATAGAACACTGACACCTGGCTTTCATTTATTTAATTAACTTTTCTTGATTGCCTGCTCCTCTGTGCCAGCACTGGGCTGGGGCTGGAGAGAAAGTCAACAAAGCTACATTATGACTCGAGTCCTCAGAAAGAGGCCCGTCTCGTGGGAAGATAGACAAGATCAAACATTTCATAAGGAGTTGTAAAATTGCAGTGAGGGCGGTGTGTGTGTGTGTGTGTGTGTGTGTGTGTGTGTGTGTGTGTGTGTGTTGTGGCATGGTATGTGTACGTAGTGTGGTGTGGTGTATGTGGTATGGTGTGGTTGTGTGTGTGGTATGGTTGTGTGTGTATAGTGTGTCTATGTGTATGTTGTGTGGTGTGTGTGGTTGTGTGTGTGTATAGTGTGTTGTGTGTGTATGGTGTGTGTGTCTGTATGTGTGTACAGTGTGTGTGTTGTCAGAAGCTCTGACCTGGCCAAGGAGCTCCCCTCTCTCTACGAATCCCCCCTTCACCCTGTCCCCACTGCTGGGTCTGGTTCGATGAGGCAGTCTGCTCAAAGACAACCACTCTCAGGCCTTCTGTTCATTTCAGCCCCGGGTCATGGCAAACACCTGCCGTTCTACCTGTGCACCGTGGTGGGCAGAGGCCATTATCACGGGAAGGAGTTACTTCTCCTGGAGTGGGAGCGAGGTCTGATACAAAACACAAGTGCGAATGTTAGTCAACTGATCCGAAGTTTTCATTCATTTTCTGGTTACTTGTTATTGGGAAAACTGGTAAGAGGGGTAGTTATTCCACATCTTTCTGAGTAAGGATTTCAACATCCAGATTCAAAGCACACACCCTGTGATACTATGAATTAAATCTTTCCTGAGATGAAACCTGCTACTTGCATGATCCAGACCCATTGGGAAGAAAATTACTGTTTGTATTAGGATACAGTACAGAGGTATCTCAAAGGACGTTGGGGTAAATGGGCAGTTTTGCTCCATATGACTATTGTAGCATCTACTAGCATCCCTGCCATTGCCAATAATGGGACTAGCCCTCCCAGTCCTTATACCCCCACCTCCAACCTATTTTTTTCCTATTGTATAGTCAGTAACTCAGCCAGAAAGCCAAGTGCTAAGGGTATTCAAAAAGCAACAACACACTGGCAGGCCAGGAGAGAGGCTTTGTGGAATGCCCAGAATGTATGCAAGCACTGGACTTGAACTTGGTCTTGACTTGGCTGTAGAGAGGCTCTCTTGGTATACTTCTGGGATCTTGTCTTTTCTTGAGATATTCATTCAGCCAAGTGACTCTTGGAGAACCAGGGGTCAAACTGTACTAGCTTGATAGAATTTCAACATCATATTATCACCGATAGAAAGTGAGTAGGAAAATGAGCAGAAAGCTTACCAGTTGCAAGGACAGAAGCTGCAGCTGGGCTTGAGGTAGAAACTGGTGAAACAAACAGGGTAAGAAAATTGTAATTAAATGTCATCCTTGTCAATCAATTCTGCTTGTAAAAGTGAATGACTCCATACACAAATGTGTCCTAACATATTCAGTTCTACTTTGCTCCTATGAGAGTCCCCTAGTCTCTGCTTCATAAAGTTAAAGGAAATGAACAGTAGCAAGGTGGTACACGTGGCTGGAGCCAAGAGACTGGCTCCTAGTGTCTGTGTAACAGAGTGTGTGACCCTGGTTGAGTCCTGAATCTCCAAACTTCAGCCCCTGCATGGGAAGGTCTACCGTGCGGATCAGCCATGTCTGTGACCTGCTTTTAGAAATACAGATTCCTGGGGCTGAAGAGGTGGTTCAGTTGTTAAGAGCACTTACTGATCTTGGAGATGACCTGGGTTTGGTTCCCAGCACCTAAATGGTGGCTCACAAACATCTGTAACTCCGTGTCTGGGAAATCTTACGTTCTCTTGTGATTTCTGCTAGCACCAGGCACACACATGGTGCATATGCATGGATGCAGGTGAAACATTCATGCACATAAAACAAAAAGAAGAAAAAGGAATGTAGACTCTTGGATGCAAATCAGCATTTTAACAGAATCCCCAGCAAGTTTTGTGCACTTCAGACTCGGGGAGACATGAAAAAGGAGGTGACTGCAGACCTGGACACACATGGTAGGGTCAGGAGCAAATGGGAAAGCCTGTGCTCATATGCAGGACAATCCTCTCTGCTCAGCCTCAGCCAATTGCTGCCCCAGTGAAATTCACATTACCATTGGGCACTTTGAGGTTTTTTTTTTCCTTTGGCCCAAACTAGAAATCTTGGTCTAGAGGTGTAGCTTGGGGGCAAATAACTTCTACGAGACCCTGTATTTGTATATACTTGTATTTGACCCCTAGCATGGGGGAGAAGACAGATAGATGTGTGGATTTTGATATAATAGCCTCTGTTTTTAAAAAGTGGAGCTAATAAAGAATGAAGTGGCTTCATTTGCAGGAAAATGGGTGCAAGGGGGAAGATCCCATCTCAAGAAGACAGACAAGATCATGTTTTCCTTCGTTTATGGTTTGTGGATTTTTATACAAATGCATAATGTCATGTGTGTTTGAATGGTATGAAGGCAGAAACAAAGCTGTCCAGGGGATGAAAAGGGCTGATGGGAATAAAAGAAGGGAGTAAGAAAAGGGAGACTGGACAGCAGGAGAGGGGATGCGTTTACACATCACATATATGTGTGTGGAAATGTCTTTATGTAACACATAATCATGTACAATGAAGATATACAATGAGAACTATACACAAATTTGAAAAGGAAAAAAATGTGGAGCTAAAGATAACTTCAACACTCATATGCGAAGCTGAGTGACCTGAATTTCAACTCTTAAGTGGGCAGTGGGCTCATGTGTTCCCCACTTGGGGCTTCTGGTCTTTGGTCTCTGAAGTTTCTTTCAGCCCTTGTAAAGTACTGAGCCGCAATGGCACCACCCCTAATTTGTCCTGGCCTGGAACCCTTGGGCACATCTCACAGGTCCAACACAAAGAAAGAACTGGTTTCATTGTGTGATTTTCTTTCAAGGTTAATTTTTACCAAGCCTGGAAGATGCCTTTGTGATTTTGGAAATACGGATGACAGGCCATTTTCCTAACAGTTTACAGTTCAGAGGGAACTCAGGTGGTATTTCTCCAACCTATTTAAGTGTATGCTCATCAACATGAGCTCTTGAATGAGCTCCAGAGTGTTATGTAGAAGGAAATTTACAACAGGGTATAAGGAGAGAGGGACTTACATCCGGGAAACCATAGACTCTGCAGACAGCAGCATACATGTCCATGAGGAGCTCCCATCACTGAACAACACAGACCACTAAGTCCCCAGGACACAGCTCTGAGGTGACTCTATCCCCATGTTCTACAGATGAAGGGGTAGCAACTCTGAGCAGTAAGGGGTCCTGCAAACCATCATCCAGTGGTTAATGCTGGACCCAGAGCATAACACTGGGTTCTCTGGCCCTGCATCCCAGGGTACAGAATGATTACCCAAGAGTTTTCCTTTTCAGTCAAAGAAATCTGAGCAGAATTGGGTTCAACCAAAAAATTTAAAGCTCTGTTATGATACAGCCTTTGAGAAAACTGAATATATTAGTAGACTGTATTTAAAAGAGGGATTTGTTATTTCTCCAACACATCCAGCCATGGTATTCCTTCCTTCTCGTTTCCACATCACTGAATTGGTGTCTGGTCCTGTGAGACACACTCGAAGCATGTGTCTCTGCATTGTTTTATGAAAATGTAGATCAGAGTTTTGTCTGAGATGTCTGAAGTCTTATGATGGTTATTAAAGAATAAAAGCTAGTTGGAGACCCTATGTATCAACCCTGATGAGAACATGAGTGAAGCCACACCATGGTAGCTTTATCTCAGACACCAGACATCGTGTCAAAAATGAAGGGAACAGGATGGAGAGATGGCTCAGTTGGTAAGTGTTCGCCATGTAGGCATGAGGACCTAGGTTTGGATTCCAGCACAAATCTGAGAGCTGGTTCTGGGGAGGCTGAGGCAGGCAGGTTTCTGGAGCTCACTGGCCAGCCAGTTTGGTTCAGTGAGAGACCTTGCCTCAAAAACAAAAGAGAGTGATTGAAGACACTGATGTCCACCTCTGGACTCCACGTGCACAGGTATACATATGCACTCCCCCCCACACACACACGTGCATGTTCACACACACATGGGGAAGGGAACAAAGTATACATACTATATTGTAATTGAGGAAAGCACCCCAGTTTACTCCTTCAGTCAACAAATGAAGGAACACCCTATGTCACTTTGATACAAATTTAGGGCACGATTTCTCTTTCACATATAACCCTCTAAGAGACAGTGTCTCCTGTAGCTCAAATTGTCCTCAAATTCAGTTGTAGCTGAGGAACTTCTGATGCTCCTGCCTCTACCTCCTAGGTGTTGGGCTTACAGGTGTGTGTGATTCCAAGCCCCTAGTTATGCTAGGGTCAAATCCAGGACTTTGTACTTGTCAGGCAAGCACCTTGCCAAGTGAGTGCATCCCAGCCACAGCGAGTCATTTCATATGATATACAAACTGGAAGCCTAATCACACAGGTAAGGCAATCTACACATTAGAGAAAACAGTAAAGAAAGAAATATTACCGGGTGACGTTGTCATTTCTGTGGCTGATGCTGAAATGGCAAAGCAGACAAAAACTTAGGAGGTCATTTTTATTAAAAAAGCTGGTACATGAGATACATTAAAATCCCATACAGATGGCTTCTGGAATGTGGAACTAAACCAAAAGACAGAGTTTGTTGTTTTGTTTTCATTTTTTTGTTCTTTACTGTTTTTTTTTTTTATTTTTTTGCTGAGACTGAAATAAAAATGGGCTGTATGAAGACAGGAAGCTAGAAATGTTCACTGGCTACGGACAGTTTGTTCCTCTAGGTAAGGTCAGAAAGGCTACTTCTCTGGTGCAATGAAGAGGATGTGTTTTTCAGGGTGGCAAATTACTAGGCGCCTTCCTCATTCAATCCTTAGACTGATAATGCTGACTTCTCATTTACACCAAACTAGGGTTGTAACACAATGCTGAGTTGTCTGAACACTGGATGAAAAAAAAAATCCTTACAATAATAAATCATATTATCACCCTAGATTTGTTCTTCATTCAAATTTGTTCAGATTCTATCATAGTTAACTGCCTAACTGATTGCAGCCCTCCTTACGAATGCTCTTTTGTTCAGTAACTGCATCATCAGCACCTAGAAAGCTCTGCCTGGTTCACAGAGAGTGCTCAAGGAATACATATTAAACAAGCAGTCAACACAGAGACTCTTAACTGGTCTGGGTGCTGAGGATAAGTGGTTATTAAGTTCTCAGCTCTAAACTAGACATCTATACCAACCCCCTCAAGGCTCAGGTAATGATGAGGAAGTGGGGGGCAGAAAGGATGTAAGGGCTGGAGGATGGAGGGGGTGCCGTGTCTTCTAGGCATGATATGGCTGTTGTCCCTATGACTCACTGCAGTTACGAATATCTGCACAAGATGAAGCCAGCAACATCAGTCAATGCACCATGAGACAGATTAACCGGATTTAGTAGGTTACAGAAAAAGAAAGCAGAAAGAACAGGACATGAAAGGAGGGAGGGGACATGTTGGGTGGGATCCAGGTATCCAGGGAAAGTAGGAAGAGGAAATTGGGGATTGATCAAGATACACTGATTGAAATTGCCAAAGAATAAGTAAAGTTTAAAAAGAAATATAAATTAAGTAAACAGATGAATGGCTTCAATTCTCTTATCCTAGTCTCTGCCCTATTTAAGAGATGCTTGGCCACGGTTATTTTCTTCTCTATTTTACTGTCTGTTGGGGTGGAGCAAAAGAAAACATAATGCATCAACCTTGCTGAATTAAACAAAGTCAGACGGACAGACAGGAAGAAAGAAAGGAAGGAAGGAAGGAAGGAAGAAAGGAAGGAAGGAAGGAAGGAAGGAAGGAAGGAAGGAAGGAAGGAAGGAAGGGAAGGAGGAAGAAAGAAAGAAAGAAAGAAAGAAAGAAAGAAAGAAAGAAAGAAAGAAAGAAAGAAAGAAAGAAAGAAAGAAAGAAAGAAGAAAGGAGAAAGGAGAAGGAAGAAAGAAAGACACAGGAAGACAGACAGCAGGAAACCATCCCAAGTGAGAGGCCAAAAAGAAACAGTTTAAACTAAGCAAGAGAAACTGGATTGTGTTCATAGAATTCTTAAGACCAACACTAAAAGTCAGCTCCAGAGCTCAGAGCAGACAACCTAAGGAAAACGCCATTACTGCAGTGGTTAGTGGACCGAGCACCTGGAGAGCCCTTAAAGACAGTCCAGTCCGCAGGCTCTAAGGGGAGCTCATGGGTGTTGAGTCAATCAGGGCACAGTGAGGGAGGCCAGGAGTGATGGGGGGCTCCCAGAAGCAAGCGCAGGGCAGACAGTGGGGCTGCACATTATGTACTACTGCCCCAGAAAGCCTCAGAACATTGAGACAGGGCCTTGGGCATGATTAGTAGACCCCAACGGGATCCAACTATCCCCATGTTAATTTCCAGGACCCTCACCAAGAATCATTGACAAAGCCAGCAGCAGGTACCTGAGCAGATGACACTGGCGTCTTCATGGTGGCCACAGTTGTGGACAGACAAGCCTTGGTGGTGGCACTGGCTTAGCGAGGTCTCACTGCCCTGGCACTGCACGTCGTCCAGGAAGATGCTCCCCACGCCCTCTCCAAAGCGGCTACTCCCAATGGCGCTGACACCCTCCCCACAGTCCAGCTGCCGGCATACCACATGGGCATCCTCGATTCCCCAAAGGTCATCGCAAACAGTGCCCCATGTGCCATTGTGGTGGACTTCCACTCTCCCTTCACACCGGTTCTTTCCATCCACCAACCTGATCGTGAGCTGCCCTGGGGAAGACTCAGAGGTTAGTCCTGGAGTGGCATGGGTATCATGGAGGGCTTTTCTTTAGTTCTGGATACAATCCCTCTAAACCTCAGAACTGTAGGAACTCTGGCCTCCTGCCTCCAGGCCCCACACGACTACCCTGAATTAATGATTCTAAATGCAGGGACTTGCTTTCCCTGGCTAATTCTGATTTCTTATCTTCAGACTAAAAATATGTTAAAGTTATTGCAATGATAATCATATCCTTGGATCCAAACCACCAAATCCATAGGCATTGGTGTTAAATATGTCAAACTCGTTCCACCCCTCCCCCCTTTTCTTGTCCCTGGGTGCAATTTCAAAGTTAAAATCCTCTAAGAAGCAGAGGGAAGGCATGCAGACAGTCTGTATGAATAGCCTCCCCTGGTTCAGCTTACTCCTTTGCAATCCCGGGGAAGCAGAGCTCTAGATAGCCAGTGGTAGTGCAGGCTATAACCTTGGGGAAGTCCCTAGAAAGATCCAATAATTAGGAGAGTATTACCAACTGAGAGAGCCGCTTCTGCCAAAGCTGAGGCAACGCTAACCGCTGAAAGAGACAACGAGAAGCATTCACGTCAGTGGAGGGGGTTCATCTGATAAAACACACAGGCCCAGTGGGCAGGAATCCTCCTTATGTCCATGTGATGGGACACACACACACACACACACACACACACACACACACACACACACACACACACACACACGTGGTTTGGCCATATGTTAAAGAGCCAGCCTATGCAAACAATGTCTCTGAGCCACCTTCCCGTCACCTGACTTGCTAATTCTCACTGAAAACATCATTTGACCTTACAGGCAGGTGGCATTTTGGAAATGAGAGTTTTTTATTCCCTGGCCCCAGGAAACTAACTCTTCAGATAGAAACAAAACAAGACAACCAGTAAACTGATAGAGTGGAGGAGACAGCCTCTCCTCACCCTGATCTTCATACCATTTCCCCACCTCACCTCTGCCTGGTCCTCTAGAGGGTAGAGAATGAGTAGTCCTGGGCATTAGTGAGGCCTGACAGTAGGACAATTAATAACAAAATAAGGTTATAGAGTTTTTGGTCAAGTTCTCTTTTGAGTGGTAACCTAAACTTGTCCCTTGTGGCAAGAAAGTCCCAACACCAGCAATCAGCAATGAGGAGAGCATCAGTATAATCAGGCGGCCTGAAATTTCATCATGAGGACTTGGGAGCACCATAGAAGGGCCGTTCCCAGGAGTTAAAAACCGCCCTACAGCAGGGCATCACTCTGCCTTCCGGGTATATTATTGCTTCTGCATGTAAAGCCTGGAACACAGGCTGTGACAATGGACAGTGGATCTTCATTTCCTGACACTAGGGTGACCAATATTGTTAGCTGTTGGAGTCCAAGGATGCTTGAGAGGCATGAGACTCTTGGTGCTAACGCCAGGATAAGTTCTCCCCAGCACCTGGTCTGCTGCTTGGTAGGAAAGTGAAGTCCCAACAGAGACTGGGTACCTGAACAGATGGCTCCTGCATCCTCATGGTGATCACAGTTGTGCACAGACAGGCCGAGGTGGCGGCAGTGCCCTAGGTTGGTCTCTGTGCCCAAGCACTTCACATCGTCTAGGAAGATGGGGCCAGAGCCATCGCCAAACAGACTGCTCCTGGGGGCCGCCAGGGCCACCCCACAGCCCAGTTGTTGACATACCACTTGGGCGGCCTGTATGCTCCAAAGATCATCACACACAGACCCCCAGGTCCCATTGAAGTAGACTTCCACGCGGCCCTCACACTGGCTTTTCCCGTTGACCAGTCTCACCAGCTGCAGATCTGCAGGAGCCAAGGGACAAGTCAGTTGAGGGTCCTTCAGAGCTCAGAGAGAACAGCGCATCAAGCTAGAGAATCCTAGCCTGGGGTGCAACCTGCTGTTGGGGTAACAAGCACCTGACTATGAAGGGCTGTGCTGACGTGGGAGACCTATATGCACAAAGGAACACATACGACCACTTTCTGTACTGGAAATTTAATGTGTTTCTATCTATGCTGGGTTGTCATCCTGGGCAGTTTTGTTATGGAAATGGAGGCCACAGGCTAGCATTGAGGAATACGTACCTTTAAAAAAAAAATGCCATGCTTCCATGGAGCTGTTTCCCTAGTCCTCTCTTTACCCTTTCTTTTGAGATAAGAGTCTCACTAATTTTCCTAAGCTGGCTAGACCACACTCCCAGGCAGCCCTGGAACACACAATCCTCCTGCCTTAGTCTCTGTAGCAGCCCAAGTCTCCAGGTCTTTGGCCCCATGCACAGGGCTAATTGTTTTTAGGGTCCTTTTTCATAAAGCCACTTTTCTAAAAACTGGGAAAAAACGCAGCTGCAGGCTGAGAGTTCAGGCTGTATTTCTAACCTGGTTCCCTCAGATAGGACGCAATTTACAAAATAAAGTTAGTTGTTCATCACTTGAATCCAGAAAATGTAAAGTATCTATCAGAGATACAGCATCCCTGAGGCAAGGTGGAGAATTCCCAGGAAGAAGACCCTCTGAACTAAGATAGATGAAGTCGATTCCCAGAGTCTGAACCCACAGAACCGGGGTGGACTGTTTTCAAGGGTTGACTAAGGCACAGTGTGGAGCCTGGCCTTTGAGCATCAGATTCTGCAGTTGAGATGGGTGCGTACATTGGCTCTCTCTTTGAAAAGACCCCCATAAGAGGAGAAGCTGCATGTGACAAGCTCTAATGAGCTTCTTTGTTATGTAGCACCAGATCCATAGGCCATGGAAATAATGGTGTGTGTGTGTGTGTGTGTGTGTGTGTGTGTGTGTGTGTGTGTGTGTGTGTGTTTGCACATGTGTTTTGTACTTGCCTGTATAGTTATATTAGATTTCACCCCAGGTTTATTCTTCAGGGTGCCTTCTACCTTGTGTTTTGAGAATATTGGCTCTCTTATTTTTACCTGGAACTGCTTGATTTGGCTTGACTGGCTGGCCAGCAATCCCCAGAGAGCTGTCTGTCTCCACGTGTCCCAAACTGGGATTACAAGCATGTGCCGCCGTGCCTGGGACTGAACCAGGTTCTTCTGCTCTCATGGCTAGCATTTTACCTACTGAGCCGTCTTCCCGGCCTCCTGGGCTTCATTTCTGTTAGTCACAAACAGCCTCAGAGCAAAGAGTCACAGACTGTAAGAGTGAGGACGTACCTATTGGATGGAAACCATGTGGATGTCCCTCAGGAGCTGAAGTAGCTGTACAGGTAAGAAGGGGGAAGGGGGAGGAAGTTATCATAAATACATCCGAAGCAAATAAAAGGCCAGCTCATACCCTTACGTGCCATCTAAATCATAGAAGTGAGTTTGCCTTTAAGCAACTCACTTGTAGCTGATCAGATAGTTTCCATTTAAAATGCGACAACGGCTCATGCATGTGTGCGCATTATTCTATGTAAGAATGAGACATCAAGTTTATGTTGGGATTGTGAAGCTGTGACCTCATAGCAGGGTCTCACTGTCAGGTCACCAGCCTCATCCCAGGTCACGAGTGTAGGCTGCAGATCGAAAAGGAACCCCTGCCCCCCGGGTTCATCTGCCTCTAGGACCACCTGCCCTCCTTGGCCTCCCAAGGCCTCTGTTGCATGAACATCTATTTTGGGTCAAAAACTGGTATTATGGTTTCCTGCTGAAAGGTGGCATTCATGTGCAGAAGGGATGGCACAACAATATGTTAACATCCGTCCATGTTAGATGCCTTTTCTCTGGGTGCATGGCAGGCCCCCAGAGCCCGGGGGACAGCAATCTAGATCTCAGGGAATCATCAGAAAAAAAAAAAAAAGAAAACTCAGAAGAGAGACCCAGTGTGGTAACCCTTTTGGTAAACTTTAGTCATTGGGCATGAAATTCGTGATTTCAGAGATACCTGGATGTCCGGCAGCTGCAGAATCTATAGAGAGAAGGGAAACATGAGATGGTTGACATTAGAAGCCATGGTGGTGAAGTCCTGAAGGCCATGGCCTTTGTTTAATTGCAACTGAAGGAAGCTGGCGGGGGCAATTCTTCTCAAGCATCCAAGGCTGCCCCCCTCTGCTGTGGGCTTTCACTTGCCTAAAAACCCAGGCACACGATTCTGATAGAATTAATCTTAGTAACAAAAATTACAACAGCTAGCAATTTTGTGTAATTTACGGTTTCTTAGATGCTTGGCTAAGCATTGTATGGTTGTCTTGTCAATGCCTACCAACTCTGTGAGGTTAGCACTATTATTTTCTTTATTGTAGGGCTGATTAATCTCTTCAGACCCTCACTTTGAAAATAGCCACCCCAAGTATTTCAAGCATAGTTTTCAGTGTTGGAAAAAAAAAAAACACCACCCTGCCCATGAAGGCAGACTCGAGGTGTGCCAGCATTCAGGCTTGGCTCGGGGAGTTCTAGAGCTGGCCTAGGATGGGCCTTCTCTCACCTGCACAGATGACACCAGCATCTTCCTGGTGCCCACAGTTGTGGGTGAGCCAGTCGCTGTGAGGGCACTGTGCCAAAGAAGACTCCTTTCCTGTGCAGTTGACATCATCAAGGAGGATGCTGCCTGACCCAGGGCTAAAACTGGTGCCTGGTAGGGCAGATAAAGCTGAACCACAGCCAAGCTGTCTGCAGACCACGTGGGCATCCTCTATGGACCAGTTGTCATCGCATACGGTCCCCCAGGTGTTGGCATAGTACACCTCAACTCGGCCCTCACACCTGCTTGTCCCATTCACCAGCCGCAGGTCCAGACCTTGGTGGGTAAGCCAAGAACAATCCCCTTGAGGGCTCACTCTTAAAGACTGCCAGAAATAGCAGCTATTTCCTGGGAGTCACGCATTGACTGTCAAGGATGGTGGACCCACTTCCTTTTTATTTCAATTCTTGTCCTTGGTACCATTCCATGTGTTTTCAAGATTGTGTTTGGTAAAGGAAAGATTGTTCCTTGGCCAGCTGGACCAGGAACTTGCCCTGGGGTCTTCTTACTGCAAGTTGCAAGTCTTAGTTTCTGGTGCTCACCAAGTTTGTTTTATTTTTTTATTTGTCATAAAGAGCTGTGCTAACTGGTGTGTGTGTGTGTGTGTGTGTGTGTGTGTGTGTGTGTGTGTGTATGTGTGTGTGTGCATATATGTCTGTGCATGTGTACACTGATTAAGGGGTGATAGCAGCAAACAGCAGGATCAAGAGTGTCCCATGTGTCAAGGTGTTCCAGGGAATGAGAAGGGCAGTCATTGCCTGCCGATGCCCATAGTCAAAGGCTGTTGTGTCAGAAGAGAATAAAAAGTCAGAAGACAGCCTAGGTCAGTTCCTAGGTAGAGTTAGGTAAGGACAGCAAGGCACCCTGGGTCTTAACAGGAGCCAGCTTCCACACCAACCCTCTGCAAATTATCCTTGCTTCTTGCAGTATTTTCTAGTCCCAGATTTTCTAGATGGGCCAGGCATTCTCAGTCTCCTTCCAGTAGCAGCCATCAACAGGGCCAGCCTGAGCTAGGGAGGAGGGTGGGCCTAGACAGTGTGTTCAGCAGGGATGCTTCTCCTCCAGCAATGCTGGATTCTGGGCTCAAACATTACAAAGGAAAGGTGACCGAGGAGTGGAGAAAAGGTTACCTGTTGATGCCGACACCCCTGGCTGCTTTACCAACGATGCTAAAGATGGATAGAAAGCAAAAGAAGAAAATTATACCACATCTTTGGTAAGTGTCAGGCATCTTCAACTCTTCATCAATTTCCAGGGGGCTCTCCATCTTCGAGACTATCTACGGATAGCTTCAAGTCACATCCCTTCCAGTACATTTCTCTGTAAGGAGTAATCCTTCCATCCCTCGAACAACATGTACACGGTGAATACAAACTACTTTAGAAGCCCATGAAAATCAGAGCCTGGGGGTTAACAGATTTTTTTTTTTTTAAAAAAAAATACAGTTTAAAAACAATGAAGCATCCTTTGAAGACCTCTGGCACCAGAATAACCCAAGCTGAAGCTTCCTCTGAAGGCTTGGGGTCTTTCTTTCTCTCAATTCTTTTCTGCATGTTGAACTTTGCTCTTAAAGACCTGCCCCGAAGAGCAGTTGACCAAGTTTGAAATGTGGTAACTACTGGGCCCCAAAGAGCCAGGAGCAATTGTAAAAGTTAATGCTTTGGGCTTCTTTGTTCTTAGTCCTGCTGAGGAGAAAGCAGTATGTAGAGGGAAGTGCTCACAGTGCTCTGGCCCCGGGAACCAGAAGTCATGGCTGAGATCTACATAGCATGTCCTATCATATGCCAAGCCCTGTGCCCACCCCTCCCTCTGCACTAGGAAAGTCACCTAATCCCAACATATCCTGAGGATGCAAATGCCACCGTGCCACCTCCTCCCGCACATCCACAGGAGGAAACAGAGACTTGAAATAGTCCCGCGATTTGCTAGATTTAGTGATGATGAAGACAGGGTGTTGGCCCCTAACCACTACCCTACTTCCCAGTGGAACTCTGCCAATGCAGGTTAGAGCCAACCAATCAAGAACAACTGACGTTACCTGAAATCGGATCACTCACGGGAGATGACGGTGCTGGGAGAGACAGGGAGGCTAGGAAAAACACACGCAGAGTCAGGGGAGTCACCAAGTCATCTCTCTTCATCCTTTTAAACCCCACAGGTAAACCTGCTTATTTGAATTATTTGTTTGGGGGAGGGACCAAAGCCAGATGTATCCCATCTGAGCATCTAAGAGTGACCCCGAGTCACCACCTGAGCTTCTGGATTCCTAGGTCCAGTCTGTCCTGATAACGGATACTAGAATATAATTCCTTTCCATTTCAGATAGTCACCTATAGGAAGCATCTGTCTTACTAGTCGGTTTGGTTTTGTAATTCTTATTTTTAAATGAATTAAAAGTCGGGGGAGACCTTGATCTGGAGGAGGTGGGAATGGGGGGTGGGCTGGGGGGAGGGGTGGGCGAGAGGGGGAGAACAGGGGATTCTGTGGCTATTATGTTGAACTGAATGGTGTTGTAAAATAATAATAATAATAATAATAATAATAAAAAAAAAAGTCCATCAATTACACACAAGATCCCATGTAGTCCAGGTTAGCCTCAAACTTGCTGTCAATTTGCTGTGTAGCTGTCCTGTGGGTGCTGGAAACTGAACCTTGGTCCTCTGGGAGAGCAGCCAGTGTTCTTAAGCATCTAGTCATATCCAGGCCCTATTAATTTTTTTTTTTTAAAGATTTCTGATTGTGATAATGATTTCATTGTCACTGTGTATGGTGGTTTGAGCCAGAGTGACTCTCAGAGGCTCATGTGTTTGAACACTTGGTCCCCAGCTGGTGGAACTGTTTGGTTTTGTTGAAGGAGGTGTGTCCCTGGGGACAGGCTTTGGAGTTTCAAAAGCCTAAGGAATTCCCAATCAATCTGCTTCTATGGATGGATCAAGATGTGAGCTCTCAGCTACTGCACCAGCACCATGCCTATCTGCTGCCATGCTCCTCATCATGGTCATGGACTCTAACCCTCTGGAACCATGAGCCCCAAATAAAATGATTTCTTGTATAAGTTGTCTTCGTCATGCATGTTTTATCATAGCAATAGAAGAGTAACTAAGAAACTGTGCTTCTGTTGAATTGTGGTCTTGCCACAGCATGAGGCCCAGGCTCTCTGTTTAAGCTGACGAAGTCTGAAGTTTCAAGTTTCCTTGGAAAAGGAACTCACATAAACAAAGAGTCAGATTAAAGGAAATGGTTATGAAAATCACACCTTGAGTAGCAGGTGGGTGTGCTGGCACAGTGGCCTGGGGACTGTTCTAAATTCCCTTCCTGCTTTTTGTGCGGTGGGGCTGGAGGCTCCCAGAACTGGAAAGTCACCAACCCATCTGGCTCAGAACCCAGCCCACCTGAGCAGATGACACCAGCATCCTCATGGTGGCCACAATTGTGGGCAAACCAGCCACCGTGCAGACACTGCCACAGTCTGGCTTCCGTTCCCATGCACTCCACATCATCCAGGACAATGGGGCCTAGGCCTCGCTCAAAATGGGCTCGGCCAGTGGCTGCCACAGCTCCACCACAGCCCAGCTGCCGGCACACCACCTGGGCATCTCTCAGGTCCCAGCTGTCATCACACACAGTGCCCCAGCTGCTGTTGTAATAGAGCTCCACGCGGCCTTCACATGGGTGGCTGCCATTGGCCAGTCTGAGTGCCACATCTGGAAAAGCAGACACGCAGGGTCACCACCCTGAAGCTCCCCCTTGGTTGATGAGCACTCGAAGGTAAGGAGGACATGCTCTCTGCCTTGGCTAGCTTTGAGGGCTCAGTCCTCACACTGGGGAGGGCACCTTATGGGTTACAGCTGGCTGCTGAGGACCTTGGGTTTGATACAAATGTGATATTTGACCCAAGGGATGTTTTTTCAACACCCCCACATACACACACACCCAGGGTTAATTTTATATTCCACAAAACCCAAAGAAGACTCTCAATAGCCTTTTATAAAGTGACAATATTGAGCATGTAAACACTGTCGCTCTACCGTTTGCGAACTCATTATCAACATAGTTTTGAATAAAACAGGTTCTAACATGGGGCCAGCTGAGTCCCCTTTCTCTGAACGGTTCATGGACCTCTAACCATGAAGATGTGTGCACCTAAGTCCAGAGCAATGTGCAGAGCAAGAAGTCTCTCCAACCTACAGCTCAGGAGCTGCAACTGACAGAAGCCAGGGAACCACTCGCAAATCCCTAGCACCCAGGTGACCGAAGGTCCATCTGAGTTCAGTGCCACCACCAAGCAGGACCAGCGTCTGAAATGATGGAAGGACCTACCTCTGTCTTTCTCATCTTGCAACAGTGACTCATAAGATGCATAGAATCCAATGTTGGTGACAATGTCGTCACTGTGGAACACCACGCTCATGTGGCTCGAAGAAGACGTAAACACTGGGATTGTTTCTGAACAGAATCTCCCCAGTGAAAATGATTCACTTTGTGGGCCATCAAAAATCTCAATGAAGTCATAAGGGCAGCCATAGAAGTTTTCCATCCTGTGGATGAGATGGCGTCAGTCAAGCTCCTTTCCGTGGCCCTTTTCTCCAGAAGTGACTTCCCAGATGGTAGCAGCAAGGGTCAGGCAAAGCTACTGCAAACCCATACCTCTTCCCACAGGTTGGAAGAAAAGCTTGACCCTGCTGATGTGGCCAAAGGTACCTTTCTGTTTCTAAATAGTTTTTTTTAGTTTTGTATTGAAATAAAGTATTTTTACACAATATGTTCTGCTCACATTTCCCCCTCATAGCTACTCCCCACTCAGCCAACTCCATGTCCTTTCTTTCTCTCTTTAAAAGATAAACAAGCAAACAACAAACAAGAAACACACACACACACACACACACACACACACACACACACACACACACACACACACACACCACCCACAAAATGGAACTCAAAGTATATAAGCAAAACACCAATCAGATATAAGAAATTCCAAAACAAAGCAATTTGAGACAAAAAGTCTACAAAAATACCTTTAAATTCATTTTCTTTTAATTTGTCAAAAGTTTTAATTCAGCTGGGTGGCAGTGGCACACGTTTTTAAACCCAGCACTCAGGAGGCAGAGCCAGGTGGATCTCTGTGAGTTCCAGGCCAGCCTGGTCCTACAGAGCGAGATCTAGGACAGGCACCAAAACTACACAAAGAAACTCTGTCTCAAAAACTCCCGCCCCCCAAAAAAAATTTTAATTCAATAATATATTTTCAATGTGTGCTATAAGCTCGTGGAACATAATTTAAGTGATAATGATGGCCTTTGGTAAGAAGGAAAATCCCCCATGCCCACTGATCCCCACTTGATGCTGCTTGCCAGAAGCAGTTCTTTTTCCTTCCACAGGTAGCTTGCACACGAAGGGTGGCAGATTTGAAATAGATTTGAAAAGGTGGCAGGTTTGAAAACAGTTGTCCACTGTTTTCTTCAATCTCATTCTGTAGCAATAGTCACTTATTCTGTGACAGTAACATGTGGTTGTACCAAACATCTGTTTAGTGGATCTCCTGCAGATGGGCAAGTCGATTAATCCCAGTCACTGTCATTGTGTGCAAGCTGCACACTCTCCGTGTTCTCACAGGACTTAAAGTTCTGGGGCTTGTGTACTTACACTTTTGATCAATATTACAAGGCACTTCAAGGTACAGCCCATTTGGGAGAAGTTTAGCCTTTAATATTTTTTTTTGGTTTTTTGAGACAGGGTTTCTCTGTGTAGCTTTGCGCCTTTCCTGGAACTCGCTTTGGAGACCAGGCTGGCCTCAAACTCACAGAGATCCGCCTGCCTCTGCCTCCCGAGTGCTGGGATTAAAGGCGTGCGACACCACCGCCCGGCTAATATTTTTATGTAATATTTATACATACATATACGATGCGCATTCAGACCTCCCCAATTCCTTCCTTTCCAATTCCTGCCCACTTTTCCTCCCAACTTTACATTCTCTCTCTCTCTCTCTCTCTCTCTCTCTCTCTCTCTCTCTCTCTCTCTCTCTCTTAAATTTTAGTTATTTTTACCTATTTGTTTATTTTGAGACAGGTCTCACAGTGTAGCCCTGGCTGCCCTTGAACTCCCAGAGATCTGCCTGCCTTTGCCTCTTGAATGCTGGGGGAAAAGGCATATGCTACCACATCCATTTTTATTTTAAATTTGCTACTCACTGAATCCATTTAGTGCTTTCTGTACGTGCATGGGTATGGGGCTTTCTACAGGAACCTGGGCAGCCTCTCAGGGCCTGCATCTCTGAAGAAACGTGGCTCTCACCCTCCCAGTGGCCATCAATTGCCAACAGCTTCTCAGACAGGGGTGGGACTTCCTGAGCTCCCCCTGGTGTATGCTGAGATTTTGGCTGGCTTGATGCTATGCAGGTGTTG
Organism: Peromyscus maniculatus bairdii; assembly: GCF_049852395.1. Taxonomy (NCBI): domain Eukaryota; kingdom Metazoa; phylum Chordata; class Mammalia; order Rodentia; family Cricetidae; genus Peromyscus; species Peromyscus maniculatus. The sequence continues at coordinate 141,658,361 of NC_134852.1, read as the reverse complement.
TGCATGGGGGTTCATCTGTTATGAGTTCGTGTATGCTACGGCACTGCTGTGTCTGGCGAAGAGGTCGTCAAACTGATGTGTGCAGAGCCAAGTAATGATAACTGTAAAAGCAGAAAAGATTTACTCACTTGACCACTTCAAAGGTGAGTCTGATGTGAGCACTAGTATCCACTCGTATGTCCCAGGCACAGACCACATTGGTGGGATATTTTTTAGGATACCAAGGACTGGAGAAGGAGCCTGAACTATTTGTGAGCAAACCACCACACCGGAAACTTTCATCTGTAAAAAAAAAAGTGAGGAAATCCCATGAGGAGACACCAGCCTCTGATGCTTTTTGTTTTGTTTTCTTTTTAGCAAGGTTAAGAGGAGATACATTGAAAGCAGAAGTAAAGAAAACAAGCTGAGTGTATGGGGTGCACGTCTATAATCCCAGCACTGGGAAGTCTGAGACAGGATCTCAAATATGAAGCGAGTATGAACTGTAGATTCGGAAGAAAGACAACTATACCAACAAAAAGAAGTAATGAAAGCTTATGCTAGAGCTGCCTTTCCTTTTTTATTTTGGTGCTTTTTTATGGGGGAGTGTGTGTGTGTGTGTGTGTGTGTGTGTGTGTGTGTGTGTGTGTGTGTGTGTGTCTATGAAGGACAGAAGATGGCACTGGATCCCTTGGAACTGGGGTGACAAGAAGTTGTAAGCTGCCTGATGTGGGTGTTGAGAATAGAACTGAGGTCCTTTGCAAGAACAGCAAGTGCTCTCTTAACTGATGAGCCATGCCACTAGCCAGGAAAAACAACAACAACAACAAAAACAAAAACAAACAAAAAAAACAAACATTTTTTTTTTTGATACAGGGCTCGAGTGGCTGAGGCAGACTATATAGCTGGGGGTGACCTTGAACTCCTGAGATCATCCAGCCTTCACCTCCTGAATGCTGGAATCATAGGCACATGATCATGACTTGGCATCATGACTTGTTTCATGCAATGCTAGAGACTGAGCCCAGGGCTTCCTGTGTGCTAGACAAGCACTCTAACTACTGAGCTACAGCCCCAGCCTCAGCATCAGCCTTTTGACAGATGAAGATCATTCCCTTTGTGGCGGGGAAATGATAGCAGCTAGAACTGAATGGGCCTTATGAACCCAGATGCCCGGGTAGGTTTACATGTGCAAACCCAATATGCTGTGCCGTAGAACAGATCAGTGATTCTCAATCTATGGGTTGTGACCCTCACAGGGCTCACATATCAGATATCCTGCATATAAGATATTTATGATTCATAACAATAGCAAAATTACAGTTTTGAGGTAGCGACAAAATAATTTTGTGGTTTGGGGTCACCACAACATGAGGAACTGTATTAAAAGGTGGCAATGTTAGGAAGGTTGGGGCTTTCCGATTGACTTTATTAAAAGAAATAATTGGGAGGTTGTTAAACTGATTCACGATCTTAGTTCCTACATAAGTAAAGCAAAGTCAACTCAGTACAGATTGTACTGCCAACTCACCTCTAACTAGGAACTTCCCACTCTAATGACCCAAAGGAAGACATTGGCACACTTTCACCAAGCAAACATTGGCCTTGCCTCCAACTTTGCCCTATCAAAGCCTATCCTCCTGGTGGAGCCCCAAATGACCCCAGCTTGCAGCTGCTCAATTCAAAATGGCTATCTGCTCAATATCCTTTAAAGTTCTAAGGCACCAAAGCTTATCTTTTAATAATTATATACAAGTTGGAGCTGAAACCAAAACCAAAATTCATTATCCAGTTAGTCCCAGACTCTTGGACTTGGTGTGAGATAGCTATAAACTCCTACGCAGCAGCTTCTCACCTACCAGAAGAAGAAAGGGTATCAGCCAGATACAGGGGGAGTTAAAGTGGAAAGAGAAGCACATACAAGAGGAGCTGTAGTACCTGTCATGATGTCACCAGTGGAGTCTATGAAAATACACAGAGAAAAAAGTCATGATCGAGAATTTGCATCTATATTTCATTTTTTCTTAAAATACTGAAGACTATTGACCTTCAGAATCAATCATTCCCCTGCACTCAATGGACAGCGAAGGCCCTGACTCTCAGGAGCTTGCACATTTGTACCTCAAGAATATGGAGGGGGCCACTGCAGACAACCTGGAATTTCTGGTTCCTTGCTCCATCTAGAACCTCATGACATGATCATCACTGCCAGCAGTTGCTCCCCTCTCTACTGAACCAGTAGCCAGGAGATTTCCTCTCTGGTGGATCTGAACCCTTCCCTTACTCTCCCTTATCTTCTCACCCTTTGCAGCAGTCCAGTCCCACCATCTTGCCAACTATAATAGGCGTTAGTGCCTTTGTTCATCAGAAATCAGAGTATCTAATCGAGCCGTCCTCTCCAGCCCCAGAACTCGAATGGTAGCTGGGATGCTCACCCATGAGGGCCCTGACAACTGAGTGTTGACAGACAGTACCTGCCGGTCCTGGGCTTGGTGTGTCGTCAGCACCTATTGAAGGTCAAATGTGAGGGTGAGAGACAGATTAAATCAGGTGGTCACACGACTCCCTATAAATATCAGGCTCTTGGTTTAGGATCAGACATGCTCTGTTTGGGCCATTGGAAAAGTAGAAGTAGAACTCATCCAGGCCAGTGAAGGAATCAATGAGCCAGAGTAAGGGAGCACACTATCTATACCCTTGTGGTTCAGGTACAGCATGGTGTTTGTTTGATTTTGGCCAGTCACTGGGCCAACAGAGCCTCTGTAACAGAGATGAGCTCGGTCTTTAACCCAGGACCTCAGCCAGGCAATACTTAGAGAACATGGCCCTGCATGTGGTGTTGGATATGCCTTTGAGGGCCTGATCAGTTGAGTACAGATGCTGTGGTCTCTACTTTCCTGGAAGCTGTGGGTATGAACTGAAAATTCAGATGCTCTGGTTGTAGGACAGTTTGGCACTCACAGAACATTTGGTGGGTACTGGGTTATTACCAGCACCCAGGCATGCCAGGCCAGGTATACGTCTGCTAAAAAACTGACCATTTATATAACTGCTATTTTGAGCACTTTACAGGTGCCAGAATCTAAGATCAAAAACTATTTCTTAAATAAATTGACTTAAAAATTGGCTCAAATCCCAGTGCTCATTGCTGACCGCTTGCCTGCTGGTATTGACATCTCCCTTCCCAATGGCTGGGGGTTGGCGAGGCTCTGTCTCTGAGGTGTGGTGCACGCCATGCCACTCACCTGAGCAGACCACGCTGGCATCCTCATGGTGCCCACAGTTGTGGGAGAACCATCCGTGGTGTGTGCATTGCCACACCTTGGCTTCATCACCCATGCACTGCACATCGTCCAGCAAGATATGGCCCACGCCTCTATCAAAGTAGCTCTCAGCTGGGGCTGACAAGGCCTTACCACAGCCCAGCTGCTGGCACACCACCCTGGCATCCGTCAGGTCCCAGCTGTCGTCACACACTGTGCCCCAGGTACCATTGTAAGAGATCTCGACTCGGCCCTCACACCTGTGGCTACCATTCACCAGTCTCAAGGCTATACCTAGGAGTGGAAAAAATAGGTGCTTCTGAGATGTGACCTTGTCCTCATAGTCTAGGATCATCTGCAGGTGGAAAAATGTTCTGCGTGTTGGACCTTAGGAGTGGCCCTGTGACCTGATTCCCTAAAATAGTCTTGCTTTATGGCTGCTGAAGAGCAATTGATGCCTGCTGATTTTTTAACCTCCCCCCTTTCTCTCTCTCTCTCTCTCTCTCTCTCTCTCTCTCTCTCTCTCTCTCTCTCTCTCTCTCTCTCTCTCTCTGTGTGTGTTTGTGTGTATGTGTGTGTTTGTGTGTGTGTGTTTGTGTGTGTGTGTGTGTGTGTTTGTGTGTGTGAGTGTAGACATCTGTGTGGATGTCAGAGGACACCTTTGGTTGTTGGGCCTTGCCTGGTTTGAGACAGGCCTCTTCTTCACCTATCTACATCCCATTCACACCAGTCTAGCAGGCTTGTGAGCTTCTGGGAATTTGGCTATCTCTGCCTCCCATTTTACAGGGATCACAGATATGTGCTACTGCACCCAGTTTTGTGGGTTCTAGGGATCTGAACTCAGGATCTTTACCCACTGAGCCATCTCCCAGCCCAGTATTTTAGAGTCTCATAAGCTCCCAAAAGTATCCCAGTTGGAGGATACCTTACATAAAACACAGAGAGCACTGGAATGTTCCTGCTCCCTGCTGTGGGACCTGAGAGGTCCACAAGTGTTCTGGATGGTGTGTGTTGACCACCTTTCTTCTGATCATCCAGTCAGAAGAAAGTAGATGGACAATTATACTTCGTGATAGTTCCAGAATAATCTTTCATACTACTTTATCCCTTCCTTTGGGGAGGGAGGCTCTCAGTGGGATTCTCTATTGGCACACACAGATAATATGAGACAGGAGGTCTCAGCCGTATGTTTCTAGATGCTTTAGTAGAAGACAGTGACTGTGGGTGGCAGAGCAGAGATAAGGGCTATGACTGCAGTCATACTAAGTGTATGCCACTTAGTAGCAGAGGTGGACACATCAAGTGTGGTATAATTCAGGTTAGATTTTAAGTGCACCTTCTCTCTAAATGGGACAAGGCACAGCCAGATGTACTTCCTGCAAGGTACATGTCAGGATACCCACCATTCTGCCTTTCATCTTGGTGAACAGTGTTGTACAGAGCATAGAACCCTGTGTTGGTGATCATGGAGTCACTTTTGAACACCACTGTCATGGAGTTTGAAGAGGAGAGGAATGTGAGTTCTGCCCCAGCGCAGACTTTGCCCATGGACAGCGAGGCAACTTGCTTCCCATCAAACACTTCAACAAAGTCATAAGGGCACCCGTAGATGTCTTCTAGCCTGAGGGGGTAAGGGCAGCATTAGTCCCCCCAGTCAGTCAGCTCTGCCAACTCCTCCTTCCCACCTCCACTCATCACTCCTCCTCTAAGAGCCCTTGAGTTTACCCCTACCCACATACGGGACCCCCGCCCCAGACTATCCTGGTTCATCTGGTCTATTTTGGTGGCCTCCATCTGGAAGCCTAGTTTCCAGCCTCTCTGAGCCTCTTCCCCTTTGTCCTAAATATCTCTTTGACCCTCTGATTCAAGCCCTGCTTTGGGTGGTAGTCAGTGTCCATCAGAGACTCACAGAGTAAAACACTCAGGAAGACCCTGACTGGGGGAGATAACACCACCCTAAAGAGGCCTAGCGGGAGGACTCATCTCACCAACGTCCCAAACTGCCTGCATTTCCATGAACCTGGACGATGAGAGAGTTAACCTGGACAGTGGGTGGCAAGCATCCCACACGCTGCCTTCTTCTGCCTTGACCCTAGCCTAGTTTTACAAGTATTGATTGCTTTGACGTCATAGCACATATTAACTTATCACTTCCTGAAAATTTCCACTGAAAACTTCACGGTTTGCTTCAGAACTGTTTGTCTTTCCATCTAGATGTAAACTCACGGCAGCAGAGGTCTTATCTATTTTGTTCAGCCCTCTAAGCCCAGTCCTAGACAGGAGCCCACACAGAGTGGGAACAATCAGTACATATGGAAAGCTCTCTGGTGCTTATCTAACATAATAAATATTACATAGCATGTAACATGATATGTATAATTTCTGAACTATAGCAAGTAGCCGTCTCTGCCTCTGTTGTAAATTCTCATTGCAAACGCACTTATGTGTGTGTGGATATATATATACATACATACATACATATATATATATATATATATATATATATATATATATCCACACACATATATATATATCCACACACCCAACGAACACACTTTAAACACAAACTTAGTACTAGATTTTAATGTCTGCCATTGTACATCTATCCCAGTGAGTAAAAACCAAACACCTAAAACTAACACATTTTTGTTTTGTTTTGTTTTGTTTTGTTTTTGAGACAGGGTCTCTCTATATAGCTGTCTTGGAATTCAGTGTGGGCACCAGGCTTCCCTGGATGTAGAGATCTTCCTATCACTGTCTGCTAAATGCTGGGATTAAAGGCACCATGTCCAGCTATAAAAGAACCATCTTTCTTTCTTCCTTTCTTCCTTTCTTCCTTTCTTTCTTCCTTCCTTCCTTCCTTCCTTCCTTCCTTCCTTCCTTCCTTCCTTCCTTCCTTCCTTCCTTCCTTCATTTATTTATGGTTTTTCAAGACAGGGCTTCTCTGTGTAGTTTTGGTGCCTGTCCTGGATCTCACGCTGTAGACCAGGCTGCCCTCGAACTCACAGAGATCCGCCTGGCTCTGCCTCCCGAGTGCTGGGATTAAAGGCGTGCACCACCACTGCCCAGCTAAAAGAACCATTTTTAAAGGGGAAAAAGGCAGCGACACAATTTCTGTGTAAGGTACAACAGAGTGACAGTCACAGGTATTGAATTCAAATGGAAGCTGCTCCCAGAGCGGTTCCTGTGCAGAGGAGCCAAGAAAGCCCCTGAGGGACCTTGGCTTTGACTTGCAACATAACTAGCTGAACTTGAGCTATGTCTTGTAAATGATTGTATTGGGACTGAGTGGTATAGTGTTTGCATGGCAAGTATGGTGTCTTGGGTTCAAACCCAGTGGCTTAAAAATGAGAAATAAATGCCTATTTCTTTATTAAAGAAAGCCAATTCAAGCTTGACCTGAAATAGTCAACATAGTTACACAGCTAGGGCCTTCCCAGTGGGATGGACCAATGAGACAATTCTACAGCTGCAGCCAAGTGCATTCTCTTTGTTCACCTCTGTGTGCCGAGGAAGGCTTTCCTCTGCAGTTCCTTAGTGCAGCTCCGGAATCAGTTCTCGTTAGTTACCTGAATCCTTGTTGGCCAAATCAACTAAAAATATCACTGTGCCCCAGTTTACCCGTTTTTATCAATCTGAAAAGTTATTACTTCAGAAAGCAGGAACACTTGGTGAGAATGAAATGGCAAAACTTAAATCTAGTAGTATAACTCAGAAATACCATCGATCTCTTTTGAGAGAGGGTCTCTTGTTGGTCTGGAGCTGGAGGACAGATGACTTGCTAGCCACTGGAATCAGCCTGTCTCCACCTCCCCAGCAATGGGGTTACAAGTATGTATTGCCACACTTAGCATTCTTAGGTGGGTTCTGAGGGTCGAACTCGGATCCTCTTGCTTGGCAGGCAAGCACTTCACCGACTGAGCTATCTCTCCGGCCGCCACATATGGGCGTAATTTTACCACTTAAATATGAATCGAAGTTCCGTAGGCATTGCAAAAGAAAAACAAATAAGCCTCAACGTAAGTCGGGGCTTCTTGGTTTTAGTCTCACAACTGTGCTCAGGATGGTATTGGAAAACTCTTTTCTTGCGAGGGGTGGAGGGAGTTGTCTAGATCATCATAGGACATTCAGTAGCCTTGACCTCCATCCACTAGATGGCAGTGCTTCCTCCCTCAATTATGACACTCAAAAAAAGACCCCAGACCTCGGGAAAATATCTTGTAGGCAGGTATAATCACCTTTAGTTAAGAAGCCCTTTGTAAATAAAAAAAAAAAAAAATTGTATGACCCAAGAAACAAGATGTAAACAACAATATATTTAGATTTAAGACCATCAAACCCCCAAATCATCAACTTTCTCCCTGTTCTGGGCAATACATTAAACTACTTCATAATCAGTGTGCTTTAAAACTATAGGAGGAATTTATATTGCAAAAATTATTTAGATTACAGGAGATTTGGGGCATTACAACCGCTTGGAATAGTGAGAGAGTGGCGTGCTCCATGTCACTGCCCACACTTCTTACACCCATAAAGGTAGCGCTCTGATGGTTGACTGCTGTGGGTAATGAACGCAGGTAGAAGGAAATGCAGAGGTCTGGGACACACTGAGAGACAAAGTCAGGAAGAGAGAATGACCCTGATGTGACAGCATAGAAAGATGAAAACATGGTTTCATAGTATCTAAAAAGGTTGGTTTTTGCTTTTTTGTTTTTTGTTTTCATTAAGAAGTTACCTATATTCTAGAGGGGAGGGGCTTGGTCCTGCCTCAATTGAATGTGCCAGGCTTTGCTGACTCCTCATGGGAGTCCTTATCCTTTTAGAGAAGGGATGGGGGGTGGGTCAGGGTGAGGGGAAAGGCTGGGGGAAGTGGGAGGAGGGATGAGCAGGGGATCTATGGTTGGTATGTAAAATGAATAAAAAAATTCTTAAAGACAAAAAGAAAAAAAATAAGCTGCCTATATGAATAGATGCATGTGTATGCAGTTGGCCCTCTGCATCTAAAGAGTCAACTAAGGGTGACTCAAAAATATTTGACAGAAACCTTGGTGCTGAACATGTGCTGGCTATTTCTTGTCACTGTTCCAGAAACAATGCAGTATAACAATGATTTGTTCCACGTTTACATTGCATTTCTTGGGTATCCTAATAAAACGAGATGATTTAAAGTACACAGGAAAATGTACAAGGGTTATATCCAAATTCTATTATATTTTATATAAAAGATTTAGACTTCTGTGGTAGCTGAGGGGGCTCTTGGAGCCAATCTGTGAACACCAAGGGACAACTGTATATATGATATATAAAATGTAGACACATAAATGTGTACATGTAAATATACATCAAAATATGATTGTTTTCAAATGGATGATGATTGGTAAAAGAGCAGGGAGCACAAGGTACTCAATGAGAGAAATGAATAAAACCCTTCAATCTGTTGAAGGAAATTTCCTAGCAGAGGACCTAATAGAAATTCTTGAAGGAAAAAGCAACTAGACCTATATCACATAGTATCTGAGAAAGGATAACCAGACAGTGAAAATGGGGAAGACCAGATATGCATCTTGCAGAAGGAAGAAACTTATATGTGATAGAGCAGGGGCAAAATCTTCAGGTGTAGACCTCCTAGCTAGAGCTCCATGTCTCCATGTCTGGGTGTTCATAGGTATTAGCTCAATGAAGAGGATACTAGGATAGTAGATGAAAGGATACCCACAACAAAGACTATCAGTGGTCACTTAAAGTGTAAAAGGATGTCCACCCCCATAGAAAGGCATTCCTCTTGGGGAATCACAGATTCAAATCTAGTCCAGCCATTAAGTAGAGAAAGGCAAAGCTGCTTACTTCAGGCTTGGGATCGTCAGCTCTATATTGAACTTCTCAGCCACATGTATCTCCCAGACGCATTCCATGTCAGTGGGGTAGTTTGTAGGATACCAGGGACTGGAGAAGGAGCCTGAGAGACTTGAAATTACTCCTCCACAAGAATTACTTCCTTCTGTGAAAGCAGATGAGAGACCTGCGGTTGGTATCTTCAGAAATGCATTTGGCAGTTTCCCAGATGCAGAATCCAGAATTGCATTACTACAAGTCTACATTGGGAATCATAAAATGGGAAGAGAATTGGCTGGTCTGGATAGTCATAGTTTGGCTGGTACAAGTAGGTATAGATCTAAGAGGAGATGTAGGAGGGCAAAATACATATGATTGGCAAGTAGGACTCTAAAACTGATTGAAAATGGGAATATGTGTATATATACTGGGGACATGTGGGGAGCATCCAGGTTGCACTTCTTTGTGTGCACGTTTGTGCATGTACACGTGTGAGTGGGTGGGCAGAGGCTAACCTTGTATGGTTGTTCAGGTGCTGCCCACCTTGTGTTTTGATACAGGGTCTCTCATTGACCCAGAACTCATTGATTAATGTAGGCTGGCTTGCCAGTGAATCCCAGGAATTCACCTTCTTTGCCTCTCCATGTTGGTATTACAAGCTTACAGCACTATGCTTAGCTTTTTTATATGGGTTCTGGGGCTAAAATTTAGATCCCTGCACTTGTAAGACAAACATTTTACCAATGAGCTATCTCTCTAATCTCCTAGACTATGTATACTTCTTAATGGTTTTCCTAGACTATTGCATGAAAGCCAGCTCAACTCAAGTGAGGCCAACATGGCCGCTTGTGAGGATTCCATCCCACCATTCCTTCCCCCCATGTCATACAGGACAGACAGAGTCCATGCTGTTTATATGAGTTACCACAATGTCATTCAAGTTTGTATGTTACAGGTTGTACTTCCAAGCAAGATGGTACCTTGTGGTTTATGGAAATGAGAAATGGAAGTTTCCCCAAAAAAATCCAAACTAAAAGCCAGAACAGAGTCAGCATTATAATAGTCATTGTATACTTAAATGCCAATGAATGGGCATATTACCACTTTGAAGTTTTAACAGATAATTTGGAGACACTCAATTCTCTTCCCATCCTGATGTTGGATAGAGCTCCCCTTCTCTCTGTAGAGTCACCAGAAAAAGCATAGACAATGCCCATGAAGTCAAATTGTCATAGACATGACTTCTTTTCTGTAGAGTGCTAGGTCCACCAAGCCAAGGGCTGTCCTGACTGACCAGCAATCACCTGCAATGGCACCTCTGTCTTTTAAAACATATACTGTGTAAAGCATCAAGTGCCAAAATCCAGGAGGCCAAAACTCACAATCCTTACAGCCACTATGGGGAAGATCAGACTGGACAAGGGTACTGTTGAAGGAAGAGGGCCATCACTGGGGTCCTGTTGGCTTTTTTTGTAGACAGTTTATATTTCAATATTCTGTACTATCAGCATCTATCATATGGTGGACCAAGGGCAAGAAGTTTTGAAAGTTTGTCCCATGGGATTCTGGTACTTGATTGAGTTTTACATAAAAAGCTTAGTGGAGAAGTTTGAAGTAGACAGGTCAGATGGTTCAAGAACATCCTTAATCGCCGGGTCTTCCTTTTGGCCATGTCTGATGTGAAGTTCAACAATGATGGATGCTAGCAACTTGCCCATCTTTCTTGGTCCTTTGTCAAGAGTGTTGTTGGATATTAATAGAATGGGTTTTTTCCTAATCTAAAGTATCTCATAAGTGATTTTCTTTTGTGCCTAGGTAGGTTGAACCTAGGTGGTTGAACATTGTAAGTGGGGCTTAATAGCCCAGCAGGAGCTAGGAAGTCAATAGTGCTGAGAACAACATGGGCTATGGAGGACCAGTTCAAGAGGTTTCAGAAGGGAACAATATTAGCAATTGAGCAAGAGATTATTCTTATGATATTTTGGCAAATAATATGGCTTTTTGCTCTTGTCCTAAGAATCTTCCTGAGGCTAATCTGAAGAGTTTGGGACGAATTTTGTTGGCAGAGGAGATTTCAAGATCCCCAAATATTGACTCTGCCATCATCTCACTCTGGGATACAGTCTGGACTTGGGTCAGAATTGGCAAGAGACCTCTACCAAGTTACCACTAAATACGTTATGGTCTTGCCAGCCCAGGATATGGACAGCTGCCAGACACCTTGCTGTGCTCCAAAACATCATAAGGTACACTCCCAACTTTGGTATTTGACTGGTCTTCAGGCCTTCACAGGAGGTAGACAGTAGCAACAATCACCAGGTAGGGTTGGGAGGGTTGGAGGTGAAGTCTCAGGAGCTAAAGTCAAGGATAAGAAGAGCTGGGATCCCTTTCCTGGGAAACATGGTGAAGCAGGAGGCAGGATCACACAAGTGCTGGATCTAGAAGGAATCCTGAGCTTTGGTGGAGGTCACTGCTAGACACTGGCATTGAGCAGGTGACTAGAAATTCTGCCATGTGTGTTAGTAAGTCAGCAGATCCACAGAGGAGTCTTGGATGGTTTACTCTCTTAGCAGCATTGTGCTCTCATCCCTCTGGCAGGGTTTGCTATTGAATGCATCTTAGTTTTCCTGCATGCTTGCACTTTTTTAACCCATGCCCTTGTGTCCACCTTTTCCCTCCTCCACATATCAGTTCTCTCCTCAGCCACAGTGACTTCCTTCTCCTTCACCGTCCTGCCCTCCCTGGCTCCATCAGAGAGGATGGTTTGGGATCTAGTTCCATTTGGAAAATGTCACAACCAGTTCTTGTCTGAGCTACTGTTTTATTTTATTACTATTGGGGAAGGGGGAAGAATGCAGGCTATGGGTTGTGTTATGGCATCTCCATACATAAGCATCATTGTACTCTGCCTTTGTCCAGTTCCCTCCCACACTGTGCTTCCTCATCCCCCACTTCCTCCTCGTTCTCTTCCTTCCTTCAGTTAGTTCCCACTTCTGCTCTCCTAGTACATAAATTCCACCACTCTCTCTATTTTCTACCTCCTTTAAAAATTCATCCTCCCCTCTCATAACCCCCTTCTCTGTTTCATGGCCTACAAATGCACATATAAATACACACACACACACACACACACACACACACACACACACACACACACCTTCTCCAACTACATATCTCATAGGGGATTAATGTGCAAGGTATATAAAGAACCACTAGTTTTTAAATTTCTGCTGCATATTAGAATCACATGGGAGCTTGACTATTACTGGTGACTAGAGGTGGCCCTCAAGACTCTGAAGTGGCCAGTCTTGGGAATGGCTGAGCTTCTAGAAGTCTCAGAAGCCCCCTGGGTAGTTCTAGTATGCCACCAGAATAGGAAATCACTGCTCTGGTCACTGTCCTCCAGTGTCTAGGTGAGGACACAGATTTCTCAACGTTGAAAAGATGGAATTTACAGTGTCAGACTTACCTGTGGGTGAAGGAGTCACCTCTGCATCTGCATGAACAGGAAACAAATGAATTTAGGGAATTTAAATTGCATGGAGACAAAGAAATGCTAATTTTTCTAATGTGGGCATGTCTCAAGCAGACAGGCTTCATGGTATATAAGCAAGCACATAGCTATAGTTTTTCCTGGGAAAGTGGCTTCACATCTGGGCAAGGTGCAGATAATAGGAAAAGCCAAATAAGTGTCCCTGGGCGTCTGTCCTCAAAACAGCCAGACTCAGCATTCCCTGTCTACCTTGCTGGAGGGGTGTTCTGCTTGTCAATTTACCAGTACTGGGACCACCTAGGAGACAAACCCCTGGATTGTTGAAGGCGTTTCTAGATTAGGCTTATTGAGGTGGAAAGACTCACTCTAAATATGGGCAGCACCATTGCATGGGCTGCAGTTCCAGACTGCATAAAAAGAAGGAAGTTCAGTGCCAGCATTCACCTCTCTCTGCTTCCTGGTTTCAATACAATATGACTAGCTGCCTCAAGCTCCATCCTCCATGACTTCTCTGCCAGGGTAGACTGCACCTGAACTGTGAGCCAGAACAAACCCTCCCTTCCATAAGTTGCTTTCATTGGGTATTTTGTTTACAGCAATAAGAAAAGTGACCAATTTGGCCATTTTCAATAGAGTCCCATCCCTGCTCCGTTCATGGCTTCTATCCATCACTAAGCTGCCTCATAGAAGAACTCAGTATGGGAGACACAGTACCTGAGCAGATAACCCCAGCATCCTCATGGTGGCCACAGTTGTGGTCTAACCAGGCAGAGCTGGGGCACTGGCCAAAGTGGTTCTCCTTTCCTGAACACTGAATGTTGTCCAGGAGGATGTTTCCAGAGCCTGGGCCAAAGTAGGCACTTCCAGGAGCAGCGATGGCATGGCCACACCCCAGTTGTCTGCACACGACCTCAGCTTCATTCATGTCCCACAAGTCATCACACACGGTGCCCCAGGCCCCCTGATGGAGGACCTCAACACGTCCCGAGCACTGTCCAGAGCTGCCCGCCAGCCGCAGCACTGGTCTGTCTTCTAAACAGAGGAAGATTTCGTTTTTGAGCATGGGAAGGTTTCTGTAGGAAGTGACTCCTAGAGGCTGTGCCAGGGCCAAGGCTAACACAAGCAGAAACCCTTGCGGCTGCCTTGATTCCATATGAAGCCCAAGGGTGACAGAGTCAGACTGACACTGGGGTGGAATCTCACTCTGCTGCTGTGCTCTACTTGGCAATTGTTTCATCTCTCTGAGCTGTTTCCTCATTTGAAAAGTGAGAAATCTAACAGGAGTTTGTCTCAGGGGCCCTTGGGATGAACCGGTGAGAGCACACATATAAGACACACAGGTCACACCCAGAAAGGAGTTCCTTCCCTCGGAGACAAACAAACCCAAACTTCACACAGGAATTTACTGATTATCTGGTTTTCTGGCAGCCTCAAAGAATGGAGTTCCTGCACAGGGAACCGGAACATCAAAAAAAAAATCCCACAACTGACAGGCGGTGTTCCTTGCGGGGTACAAAGTGAACCCAGCTCTGCAATGGCTGGCTGCAAGGCCAGGCCTACAAGGAGTCCCCAAGCCTTTAATTGGGGTGAGCCTATGATTTAGGGCATGTTGGGTGTGAGCTGGGTCAACAGGTAGAGAGCTGGGCTTTTGCATTTCAGAACTCTGGACAGCTCCCAAAAGCGCTTGTGATGGCAGATGCAGCCTATGGACCCTTCATAGAGTATGGCTCTCCTTGGTAGCTGCCTGGCCCCTTACAACTATCCTTTCCAGTATTTTTCTTTTTTCTTTTTCTTTTTCTTTTTTACGGGATGTACATTACCATCTTACTGTCACTTGCTACCTGGCCCTCATGGTGAGAAAAACTAGCCCCTTGTGAAACAGGGGTAGAGTGTGTGTGTGTGTGTGTGTGTGTGTGTGTGTGTGTGTGTGTGTGTGTGTGTGTGTAGAGTGGCAGGGGGAGCAAAAGGAACAGACCTCTGTGAATAGGAGAGTGAAGTTAGAAATTGTTTTCTATTATATCCCCAAGATACCTGAGCTTCCTACCTGACTCACTTCCATCTTGTGAAATTGCATTGAAAAAAGCATAAAACCCAGTATTTGTTGTCATATAATCGCTTCGGAACACCACGGTCAAGATGTCCGAGGAGGAGAAAAATACCACAGCGGATGGGGCACAGAACTTCCCCATGGAGAGTGATGCAATTCTGGGGCCATCGAAGATCTCAATTGAGTCATAGGGACATCCCAGGATATCTTCCAGGCTGGGGGAATGAGAGCTGGGGGTTAGTAACACTGTACCAAGACTGTCAGTATCAGCACCCCAAACCATGACAGTCTCAGAGCATGAAGTTATTCATTATCTTTCCCAAAGCTTTATCAGGACTCTAGTTTCTTTGCCTGGGGAGTATATGTAAAGCTTATTATTACAACTTTGTTATAAGTTTTAAAATCAAAGTAGTTCCGACCAGCCACAAAGATAATATAGCTTAGGAATTTGTGATTGCTCTTTGTTTGGGTTTAAAGCAAGTCCAAACTGACAGCCTTGACACAGTCATGACTGAACCACGATTCAGTGCCTGGCTGAGGCTAACTTATCACGGAATCTCATGGTTTTCCTCTATTGCAGCATGGTGTGTGCTATGCTCAAGAACAGCCTTGTGAATATTTTGCTCAGAGAAAACTTTTGGTGAGGAATGGGGACTTTGACATCAGACAGACCTGTATTCATATCAATGGGCAAGTTAGTTACTCTCCATGATCTCATTGTCCTCGTCTCTAATGAGGATAACAAAGACATCTGTAGGCTATAATGACACTGGAGCATGACAAAGCCTAGGAGCATATAGCCCAGAGGCTGTGGAAATAACTTAGTTGGTAAAGTGCTTACCATGAAACATGAAGTACAGAACCCATGAAGAAATTCTGGTTGTGGTGGCTTAACCTACTTCAAGAGTTCAAGGTCAATGAGAGACCCTCTCTTGAGAAATAAGGTAGACAGTGCCTGAGAAATGACACCTGAAATGACCTTTGATCTCCACATGCTCATAGGTGCAGGCATGTACACATACATATAGAAGAAGCATGCAGTCAATGGTCCGGATGTACAGCATTCTAAAACATCAGCTGTTTCTTCATGCCATGGTGATGAAAAGGTGGCAGTGACTATGGAACACTGTTCTATTTGTGTCAGAGGTGAGGCAACAACTTTTCCCTCTCCTTTCACTTTAGGAAACACTTAGAAAAATGCACAACCCAGGCCTGGAACAGTTGACTAATATGTATCTTAGGAAACTCTCTGAACATTTGTATAAAATATGATGAGCAAAAAGGTTGGCCTGAAAGAACATATATTGGTGCCTAGTGTATACGGTCAAAGGTTTTGAGCATTTAGGGACTTCTTTTAGAAAAAAAAAACCAAAAGACAGACTATCAAAGCAGAGCTGTGTCAAATACATTGATAAAGAATTTCCTGCATGTTTCTAACTAGAAGAGACCTGCTGGATACCACTACAAAAGTAACTCAGACTTGAACGTGGACATGCTGGAATGTTTTTCACTGCTATGCTTTCATCTCACTAAAGGATATGTCTTTACCACAGTTCAACAAACTGATGCTCTTACTCAAATTGAACTTTCTCTTTACAACTAGTTTCTTACTTTAAATTCGGAATCATAAGCTCTATGCGGAAGTTTTTCTCCACGTGGATCTCCCAAACACATTGGATGTCTGTTGGATAGTTTTCTGGGTACCGTGGACTGGAAAATGAACCAGAGAGACTGGAAATGACCCCTCCACAAGAGTTACTTCCTCCTGAAACATGAAAAAGGATGTCAGGTTGCAGCCACATGGTGTCACTGAGTGATCTTCACAGACAGCATGGTCAAAACAGAAAAGTCAAGTGTGGCCAGGTGGCAGTTGGCCTGGGTGAGCTGGTACTTAGTTTAGCATCTCTTGGGAAGCCATTTGATCTAATTCTAATGACTCAAAAGCATCACTGTGTGAGAATCCCCATCCTTCCTTCTGCTCCTACCATCTGAACAGGGATGTCACACTTATCCTCTGCTTACCGAATCTCTCCTTTCCAAAATGGAAAGACTGTTTTCTGGGAGAAAGATGAGGCTCTACATTGTGAGAGACTGGGAAGGAGGGACAGAGAGATGGGCATCTGTCTTGTGAAAGAGGAAACTCTTTGAGGAGGTCTATGGAGCAAGAGGCTGTAGAAGAACTTTGAAGTCTGACTCAGCTGGGAAGGGGAGGGACAAGGGGCAGAGTTGGGAGCTTACGACTGGGACATCCGTACACTGTCATCACTTTGCTGGATCGTGTTTATTTCCTTTAAATGGATGTACTCAGACTGGAAGTTGAGTAATTGGGGATTTATAAAAGTTAAACAAGAAGACAGAGATCTAGTTCTTCCATAGTCATCATCGTTTTTAGTATGAATAGACACCGATCTACAAAGGCAGTATGCTGTCTAAATGAGTAGATAACTTAAAATTACCGAGTTATCTTGGAGGATCTTGAAAGCACAATGCACTTTACTGGTCATATACCTAAATATTATTGAATTGCTCAATTTTCCTTCTTTTCACCACTATGACCATCTTGTAATCCTCCCAGGGTCCCATGAGTTCCTAATCTTGCCTAAGATGGATGCTGGGCACTGCTTCCAGACATCCTACATTTCTGCCACTAATCACATTGTGGGGTGGGAGGAAGCTGGGATCAAATTCGGGGTGTTGTGCGAGTGCTTTCTACCACAGAGCCAACTCCCCAGTCCCTTTTATGGAGACAACATCTCGTTATGTAGCCAAGGATGGCCTTGAACTCAAAACGGTCCTGTCTGTACCTCTCAAGTGAGGAGAGGACAGGTGTATGCCACCGTACTCCACTGATCATTCCATACTCCACTGATGACATCTATAGGTTACAATAACAGGACCAAGACACACATATGTGTCAAGAGAGGAAAACCAGGTGTCTATGAGCATCCATTACAGGGATGTGCCTAAACAAGACAGGCTGAGTGTGAGTCAGATGGATTGTAGAACTACATCCTGCCACCTTGTTGACCTCTTATCTACTTTGTCCTGGGAAGACCCACAGCCTTCCTTTCTCACACACTACTCCCAATAAACAGTCAGCATTTACAGAGTGGCAGCAGCAGAGGAGTAAGCCGCTCACCCACATATGCCAGTGGCTTTTTTGAGCTACATCCATGGACATTGCCTGGAATCTGCTGGCATAGAGTTACCATTCTTTGTTCAAGCAAAGAAATGACTACCTGTTATTGGATCCTGAGAAACTGAAGGAGGACCTAGAAAGAAAAGAGAAGATAACAGTGACATCTAGGAGGAAATCTTTAGTTCCATCTACAATTTAGTGCATGGTGAAGGCTTTCTTTGAAAACATCAATGATTTGGTACAAACATAGAAGAGTCTGGAGCTGCTGAGTGAACATTCCCTATGGTTCTATGCCTGATCAAAGCCAGCCAGTACTTGGATATGCCTCTTATCACCAGATGAGGACTATGCTCCCTCTCTTGAAGGTAAATGGGCTCTGCAACTACTTTGAACAATGGGATATAGCATAAGATATGCTCGTCTTAAGAGACTATTGATGCCTACTTTCTGTTCTAAGAAGGATGCTTACTCATACAGCCTCACTTCATCTTACCCACTGAACAGACTGTATGAAGAGGTCCTGAGACTTCCTGGAAGGGAAGAGGACCTATCTTGCCAGCTGTACCCACAAAGGTACCAATCATGTAAGTAAAGCTATCTTGAGCTCTCCAAACCAGCACCCAGGTAAATGACATGGAGACCCTAGCTTGATGCTCTGAGGAGCAGAATCCCAAGCTGAGCCCTGCTCCAATTCCTGACCAACAAAACCATGGCATGTATTTACCTGTAGCTGTCTTAAAATGCTAAATTTTGGGACAGCAATGGAAAAGCAGGGTGGCTCCTTCCACATTTCTTTATCACCCATACAATTTACACGAAATGAGCAAACTACAGACAAGCCTTCATTTGAATAGCTACTGTTGGAGTTGGGGATATAGCTTAATGGCAGAGTGCTTGTCTTGCGAGCACAAGCCCTGGGTTTGGTCCTCCAGCCTGAGAAATTAAAATATATATACACACTATTCTTGACCTTAACCATGGCCTTTGAGCTTTAAATGGCACTTCTATCACTCATGACCCCAACACATAAGCTGGGCTTGCCTCAGGACACCCAGTACTCATCAACATCTCCTCCAGGTAAATGCTATGAGAAATGCTTTTTTCAATGACCTGTGACTTATATGCTCTCTGCTGAAGCTGAAGGGGAGAATCCAGATACATTCAAAGGGTAAGTTCAGTTTTCCTTCAAGCTAAATATTACAAGATGTCTGATCACCCTTCTGGAGAGACAATGTGAAGAGGTCCTGGAGCACAGGAAACGGAAGGGGGCCCATTCTTAAAGTTGCCCCTAATAGAGTTACTGTGAGCAGACTTTGGATCTCCCTTATCCTCAACCATGGGGATTAAATAATTAACATATCAGGGGCCCTTGCTTAATATTTACCAATGTTTTGGGCAGATGTTGTAATGAAATATGTTTTCATTCACTTCCATTGTCATTACAGAATTTATAGTATATGCATTAGTCTGAGTTTTCTAATATCTGATTATATATACATATGATTATATATATATGTATATCAGTATAAAAGCTTAGTTCCCCATTAATTTTCTTAATGATCAAAATTGTTTAATCTTTGTTAAATATTTCTTCTGAAAACATAGTATGTGTGTTTTAAAGAATTATCTTGGTGATAAGCAACAACCTGAGCAAACTGTCTCCCCATTTTTGCTACA
Organism: Peromyscus maniculatus bairdii; assembly: GCF_049852395.1. Classification (NCBI taxonomy): domain Eukaryota; kingdom Metazoa; phylum Chordata; class Mammalia; order Rodentia; family Cricetidae; genus Peromyscus; species Peromyscus maniculatus. The sequence goes on along the minus strand of NC_134852.1, from coordinate 141,638,931 downwards.
GCTTTGTCTGATGTGGGTGTTCACTGGGCCAATGTGGGTATGGCAAATGAGACTAGAGGTCAGGTGTACTGGCAGTTGACTCAAATGTCCTGGATATCCAAGAGTTCCCTGCTAACTTTCTATGTGTCTGTTTATCTGGAAAATGGAAATAATCAAAATATCTTCCTAAGGGGAATTAAAAGAGTTGGAGGGAGTCCCTGACTTATGAAAATTTGACATGGCTGTCCTTCAGATTTTGAATTTAGATCTTTTCCTGGGGTCACATATGTGGATGATCCTCGCTTGAGATGCTGGACCACAGCAGTGAGCTCCCAGGCAACCACAGATGGTGAGGATATGTGGCAGGTGCTCTCAGTGTGCTGTTGCTGGGCTAGGAAGTCCAGTAGGTTAGGTGTATGAAATGCATTCTTTGATATGATATTCTTACAGTTGGATTTCTGGAACATAACCCCATCATGAGTTGGGCAATGTACATGTATGAAGAGCTCAGAATAATGCCTGACTCTTAGCATTTTTTTTTTTTAAAAAGTAGTTGATACTGTTATTATGGTTGTTCCTGGATGGGAAGTTCCTTCAACTAGGAGGGCAGTGGACCTACCTGGCGGCATGGGTTGAGGGGGGCCATCTGAATCTGCACACACAAAGAAAAGCAACAGGTCACTCTCTTTGGTGAGTTCAAAGGTTGAGGTGACAGGAGGTGGATGGTGAATAAAAGGGACAGGCCTTTTCTGCACCCTTTCTGGGTGCAGAAACCAGCTGCTAAAACTGTCCATTGGGCACTCTCATCTAGGGAAGTCCTTGGCTTAGGAAACTTAGCACAGCCATCAGGTCAGCTGTGTTTTATGGTGGGCAGGACCAGGTTCCTCGGGGTACTCTGATGCAGAATTCCTGGAATTCTTGTTAAAGTGCTGACCCCCTAGCTCCTTTCCAAATCTACGCAGGCATAGTTTCTTGGGAGAGGTGCCCTGGGATATTTACCATAATGCCCCAGCGTGATACCCATAGATACCCTGGACTTCCCGTATACCACCAGGAGCCACTCATGACAGGATATGTGTCTGACCCAGGACCTAGTCCTGAAGGGTTACTTAAAGAATCAAATGGATGAATGGAAAATACCACCCATCAAAGATGGTTTCAAATGTCTTCAGGTGCATAGGAATAAGAGGAATACCTGAGCAGATGACACCGGCATCCTCATGGTGGCCACAGTTGTGTTCCGACCATCCTGAATGTGGACACTGGCCGAGGTAGTGCTCCATCCCAGAACACTGAAGGTTGTCCAGGAAGATGTCTCCTGAGCCTGGGCCAAAGTAGGCCTCACCGAGACTAGAAATAGCCTGACCACATCCTAGCTGGCGGCATACAACCTCAGCTTCATTTGAACCCCACAAGTCATCACACACAGTGCCCCAGACTCCCTGGTGAAGGACCTCCACTCGTCCTGAGCACCGGCTGGAGCCACCCACCAGGCGAAGCTCTGGCCAGTCTCCTGTAGACAGAGGTATGGTGTGAGTCCCCACCCCCATGCCCACATCTGGAGCCTAGCAGTACCAGGCTCAGAGGAGGGTTAGGGTGGGTCTCAGGCATTGATCCTCATGTTTACTGTGGGTTTCTGAGTTGCAGCTAATTTTGTTTCAACAGATTTTTTTTTGTTTCCCATGTTGGTACATGTTCCCATTGATGGTACAAACATAGACCCTTAGGGAGCATGAGTCTATTCACTAGTAAAATACATACATCAGTACAATGTATTATTCCACACTATGATAATACCATGAAGGCAAAGGACAGGGTGTTAGAGGATAATGACAGAGAGGAAGATCCTGGGAGAGAGCTCTTAAAAACTCAAGAAGGAGCTAATCAGTTGGAAGAGCCAAGGAAAGTCCTTCGGACCAGAGAGAAGAGCACAGGCAAGGAGTAAGGAGCCATGTTGCTTCTGAATGTACCTTTGCTCTTGATGGTATGACAGTGAGGAAAATGGTCAAATCTGTAGCCCACTTGTCAGGTAATTTGTGAGTGTTTTACAAAGAGCATGCAAAAACATAAAATGATGGATACACATGTGAACACACACACATACATATACACACAAAATATCACATGTAAAAACAACAACAACCAAAAGAAATTGCAGCCATACTTCCTACTGGCATTCTGTAAGTGTTTATAGTTTGAAAAATAAGTGAACTCAGAGGTGAAAGGTCAAATAGCTCAAGGATAAAGTCAAGGGCAGCCGATAGCTAACTGTCACCTATTAAAGGCACCACTGACCTGGAACATCCAACAGAGGTTTTTCAGCATCTGTAAGTAAGAAAAACAAATAGGTCAACATTTGGAGGAACTCCAGGTTTTAGTAACAGAAGATGAAGTCTGATACAAATTTATTAATCTATTATCAACCCCTTTAAAGAACAAGGTACCAGGAAAACCAAACTTATCAATAGGTCTCACATAAGCCTCTCTCTGGGGTGTTGGTGTGTAGCATGTGCAATAGTTACGCTATATAATATGCTATGCAATAGCATAGCAATGTGAGAAGATAAACAGATTAAAAGGTTGAGGTTTGAACAGTGTCTGCTCCCAGGAGCCTGAGTCTATTTACTGGTGAAATATATACACGAGTAAGATGAATTATTCCACATGGGCAGCTCTGTGGACCGCACACCCATTCCCACAACAGTGACTGATTCTTTCAAGACACATCTGTGACTGCAGCTGTTTGCTTAAAGGCATCACATCATCAGACAGGGCTATCAGTAGGCATTCCAGAGGGAACCGATGTACTCACAGTTACGAGTGAGTACACGCGTAAATCCAGGTATTTAAAAAATGCCACAGGCAATTAAAATTAGTCATGCACACACACACACACACACACACACACACACACACACACACACATACACACAAGAATTTTCTCTCTGCTATGACAAAGGAGAATGATGAGATGTGCACTTTGTTGTCAGGTACTAAGCCAGTGCTATGTAAAAAACATCTGTGCTGGAAAGAGAGCAGTCAATCTCCTAGTTCCCTAAGTGAAGAGACTGAAGCTCTGGAAACTTAGATGCTCCACAGATGCAGTCAAGAAGCTCACTGTGGCTCTGAGAGCCAGCCCCATGCTGCCCTGGTCTCCTGGCAGCAAATGAACACTATTATTTCAGCTCCCAAACACTTCCTGAATTCAGACACATTCTTTGCATGTTTTAGCAAAGCACACACTGTGAATGATTGCTTCCAAAGGAGAAAATTAGAAAGCATACCTGAACAGATGACACCAGCATCCTCATGGTGGCCACAGTTGTGGTCTTTCCAGCCCGAATGGGCACACTGGCCCAGGAAGTGCTCCACCCCAGCACACTGGAAGTTGTCTAGGAAGATATCTCCTGAACCAGGGCCAAAGTAGGCCTTGCCAAGGGCAGACACACCCTGGCCACACCCCAGCTGTCTGCATACGACCTCAGCTTCATTCAGGTCCCACAGGTCATCACACACAGTGCCCCAGGCTCCCTGGTAGAGGATCTCCACACGCCCTGAGCACCGATTGGAGCCACCCACCAGCCGCAGCTCTGGCCAGTCCCCTGCAGACAGAGACCTGGTAACTGTTGTCATCTGGGAGTATGATATCATGATATCTTTCCATGAGATGGTTGAGCTATCCTTTCCTACATTCTGTTAGGTAAAGAAAACCTGCTAGAGTCAGCCAACTAGTCAACCCCAGCTGGAGTGGGATAAATCACAAAGATTGTCAATAGCATCTAGCTCATATAAAATCCAGTAATTGCTATCAGTTATGTCAGAAGCATGAACAAATCTGTTTGGGCTAAATGCAGACAAATACAAAACTTGCACAAAACTTTGTTATTTTTGTGAGAAGCTTTCAAGTGTCACTTTTATGGTAGCTCAAGGTTATACATCAGGGTGTTGGCATGCCAACCTTATCTGTGAAGGAACTGAAAGTAGAAAAATCAAAAGGACTCTACCAAACTCTACTCAAGGCAACCAATAGGTCTACCTATTCAAGACCTCCCCACCCTCTGCTTCAGAAGTGCCTTGCTTTTGTTTTTGTTTTTCTGTTGTTCTAGTTCATGACCTGTGGGATGGCTCTGAGCCTCTGCCTATTTTGGAAAAATCAATTAGTGATTTATATGGGATGCAAACTGAACAGTACCTGGGTCAGGCACAGGAGGAAGTGAGAGACTCCCACTGGAAGTTTTTGTAGGCTGTGCAGGATTTGAGAGTTCTGAAGGACACAAAAGCAAAATCAAACAACAACAACAAAACAACCTATTTACTCAGGATACGAGAGTTGGAAGATTCTAGGGATTTGGAATGGTCTTAAATCTTAGGGCAAAGTCAACTGGTCCATTTGCAAACACATGGACTCTGTGTAATTCTAGTACACACATATTAAGCAGGTGTAGACATGGATGCTGAGATAAAGGGACACTTGGTACTCAAATGGGTGCATTCTGGGACTTACTTGGTCTTTCTGTTACTGTCTTGGAAGTTGCTGTGGGGATGGCTGTGGAGACAAGATGTGGTCTTGAAAAAAGGATTTAGGAAGTCAAGGGAAGCATCCTCAGGGTCAGTCTTTGTTGAACACCCAGACTCCCACTGTGTCTTTAACCCTGTCACTTACATAATAGGGGATGTCCTAAGTCAAATCCTCTCTTCATAGGGGTCTTACGTTTCTCAGAAGTATGGGAGCCAACTGAAATGGCATACCCCTCTGCCTCCTCACCAAAAATATAACTTTGTAATTCGTGCTAAAATGCACACATTCATAGACCATGTCTTTCTGGGAGGAACCATCCCCCCTTTACTTTCTTCTTGTGATGGTGAGTCTTAATTTCAACTTAGTTTTTCTTGCAAAGATCTTTCTACCTCCTCAGTTAGCTTTATTTCTAGATATTTTATTTTTAGAAGCTATTATGAATGAGAGTGTTTCTATGATTTCTTTCTCAGTAAGTTTTTTATTGGTATATAGAAAGCATATATATGATTTTCATAACTTGATTTTATATGTGTCATTTCACTAAAAGTCTTGATCATTTCTAGAAGTTTTCCGTTGGCACTTTTGGAATCATCTGCAAATAGGAATAATTTGACCTCTTCTTTTCCCATTTGTATCCCTGTAATTCCCTTCTCTTGTCTTATTGCTTTAGCTAGTGCTTCAAGAAATGGAGGATTGCGGGGTGGTGGTGGCGCATGCCTTTAATCCCAGCACTCGGGAGGCAGAGCCAGGCGGATCTCTGTGAGTTCGAGGCCAGCCTGGGCTACCAAGTGAGTTCCAGGAAAGGCACAAAGCTACACAGAGAAACCCTGTCTTGAAAAACCAAAAAAAAAAAAAAAAAAAAGAAAAGAAAAGAAAAGAAATGGGGGATAGTGGACATCCCTGCCTCATTTCTGATTTTAATGGAAATGCTTTAAGATTTTCTCCACTCAGGATGATGTTGGCTGTGGGTTTGTCATAGACAGCCTTTATTATGTTGAGGTGTGCTCCCTTCGGTCTTAATGTCTCTGGGACTCTTATCATGGGGACATGCTAAATTTTGCCAAATATCTTTCCTGATCTATTGGGATGATCATGTGATTTTTGTTTCTAAGTCCATTTATGTGATTTATTACATTTATGACTGACTTACATGTGCTAAGCCATCCCTGCATCTCTAGAGCAAACAGACTTTATCATGGTGGATGATCTTTCAGACATGTGCCCTATTCAGTTTGCTAGGATTTTATTAAGGATTTTTACATTTATGTTCACTGGTAACACTGCCTGTAGTTTTCTTTTGTTGTTGATGTGTTTCCCTGGTTTTGTTTGTTATTAGAGTAACACTGGCTTTATAGAAGGAGTTCTGGAGGGATCCTTCTCTTTCTAGTTTTCTGAATAGATCTCCTTAGAAAGTTTGATAGAATTCTTCTGAGAATCTATCTGGGCATTTTTGAGGCTTTTTTAAATTACTGTTTTAATTTCCTTATTTCTTATGGATATTTGTAGGTTAATGATCTCTACTTGGTTAACTTTGGTCATTTGGAAGAACATAGAAATTTGTTCATTTCTTTTATAATTTTATGTTAATGGAGTTGTTTTTTTTTTAATCTAGGGATTTTTTCTTTTACCTTAGTAGGTTTTTAAAAAGTATTCTCTTATTCTTAATTTCATTGGCTTATGGTTCCATGCTCATTTCTGATTCTGTTAACTTGGATAATCTCGTTTCTTTCGATTAGTTGAGTCAAGGGTCTGTTGTTAGTTGAGTCTAGTTCTTAAAGAACGAGCTCTTAGATTCATCAATTCATTGTATTGTTTTCTTTGTTTCTATTTTTATCAATTTCTGCTCCCGATTTTTATTATTTCTAGGAGACTAACTTCTGGGAGTATCTGTGAAGTCATTCCCATAGAGGTTTAACTGAAATGGGAAGACACATCCTGGACATAGGCATGGTTTTTTCATGGGTCATGGTCCCAGACTGAATAAAAAGGGGGAAATGAGCCAACAGCCTGTATCCACATCTCTCTGCTTCCTGACTGTGGATGCCATGTTAGTCCCAGCCACCACAGCTAGAGCCACTCTCTCTATAATGCCTTCCATCATGATGGACTACACCTCGAGCTGTGAGACAAAATGGACCCTCCTTCCCAAAGTTGCTTCTGTCAGGTATTTTATCAGTCACAAGAAAAGGAACTAACATGTATCTGCTGTGCTAACTCTTAGATGTGGAATATCTAATTAAGTACTTCTTGTTATCCTTGTTAAAAACAAGGAATTAGAAGATCAAATAGACAATTATCAACATCAAGTGACCTGATGGTTGATTAAATGTAACTTGGTTGCAGTGTGACTGGGCATTAGATTTACACAGAAACTCTGCAGACAGAACCTCTCTTATACTAGGAATTAGGAAACAGGAGAGTGAGAGAAAAAGCCAACAGCAAGAACACCAGGGAGGCTGGGCATAGTGGTGTACTGGGGAGGCAGAGGCAGGCAGATCTCTGTGAGTTTGAGGCTAGCCTGGTCTACATAGTGAGTTCTAGGACAGCCAGGGCTACATAGTAAGATCCTGTTTAAAAAAAAAAAAGCACCAGGAGCAGGGGCAGAGGAAGAAACATGAACTAAAAATGATGATTAAGTAATGACATGGGCGTTGACTCACTGATCAAATATGGGGTCTTCGATGTCATCTCTGCAAAAACAAGGAAGCGATAATCAACAGGTGCTTGATGCCAGTTCTGGAGACGCGTTTGACCCCTGTTTTGGTGTCCTTCTCCTCTGTCTTGCAGTGTGTCGCCAGCATGCTCAGTGAGTCAGCCTGACCCTAATGGCCCTGGAGACTGTGTTAGCACTGTCTTCGACCAAAGAGATATGAGGCCTGCCTGGTATCTCTAGGTAGAGAGTAGTGTAGAACCCCAGGTAATTACCGAACCTCGGAAGCCTCAGTTTTCCCCTCGGTAAAAAGGGACGATCCATGGGTTCGTGTAAACTCAACACATGCAAGGAGCTTAAAACGCTAGCAAATGAATAATCAGTAAACATCAGCTGTTATCGTATTTGGCTCACAATTGTTTTAATTGATCTTGCTTAACTTGTGCGTACTGTGCTGTAACAGAGACACTCAGCTTAGCTTCTGCCTTCCCAGCATGCCCTGCTCCCATTTCCAGCACTGATCTCACTTCTCAAGTCCTCTTGCTGTTTCTCCATGAACAGCTTACCCAATGTGACAGCCAAATCCAAAATTGATCTCCCCTGCTGTTTTCCTTGGTGTTTGAAGCCTTTAGTGCTCCTGTCTTTTCTAATGTCCCTTTTTGATATGAATATATGTGTCTGTGTAGCACATTCTAGTACACACACTATTTTATTGGCCTGCCTTAATTTAGTATATTCCATTTACCTTCTGATTGTGTCTTGTATATTAATCTTGAACTCCTTATATGTTGTGTACATGTCTCAGAAAGGACCTAAAGGAACACATCTCCTTCCTCTGTATAATCTAAAGCACCCATCTGGGACTAGAATCAGAGTGTTATCAGAAATGACTCCTTAATGACCCATCTTGTGTTGTGTGAAGCCCCGCAATGGATTTCCCATCAGTCAAATGGCTTGCTTAAGGTCACAGAGCAAATGATGGCACATCACCAAAAAATTCAGAGCTGTGACTCCATGCCATCTTCTTACCTTTGGCTTCAAAATAGTAATAAGCCATGAAGTTTTTCCCAATGTTGTTCATGCCTCGGAAATACACAAGGGTCATTGAGCTGGAGTGGGATGCAAAGGTGATGTGCACCCCACTGCAGGGTTTCCCCAGGGACTTTGTGGAAGATGGAGGGCCATCCAGGATTTCAAAATACTCATTGGTGCAGTCAAGTCTGGGGAAGCAAATATCATGAATGTCTCCTAATCTCCTCATCAGGAAGTTAGGAGGTACTTGGGGAGCCCTGCTTTATTTTGTATGAGTAAGAATGCTGAGGACAAGCTCAAATCCTGTCTGTGATGCAGACACAGTATGATCCTTTCATCTTGTATTTTTCCCTTGAAAAATACTGTCTGAAAGGAATGGGGTTTTTAGCTGATGGGAAGGACAGAAGACTGACTTTAGTGGACCCTGTGGGGGAATGGGGGCTGCTGGGACCACAGAGTACTTTACAGTTTTAGGCCAATAGCTAATCAAGGTCATTTCATCATGTGATGTTTGCGAGGAAAAGTCTAAAATGAGGAATTTTAGGGTTTGGTTGTTCATGAGGCTGGTAACAGAATATAGCTGCAGGTTCAAATCCACCCAGACGCCTAACAGACAAGCTTTGGCAGCTAGCAGTGGGACCCAGATCTGCTCCAGTGGGACCCAGATCTGCTCCAGTGGGACCCAGATCTGCCCCAGTGGGACCCAGATCTGCTCCAGTGGGACCCAGATCTGCTCCAGTGGGACCCAGATCTGCTCCAGTGGGACCCAGATCTGCTCCAGTGGGACCCAGATCTGCTCCAGCGGCTTTGTGGACGCTATCTGCTTTGCCAGCTCTGTGTTTCTCTGTGAACTTCCATGTGGCTGTCGCCAGTGCTGTTTCCACATCACCATCCCAACAGCCATCTATTCCAAACCATCTTTAAATTAAGCACAATTTAAGACACATAAATGATTTGGTGTTTTCTTCGGGCTAAATATAACTTTATATTTATATAAAGTTAAACATAACTTTAATCTGTGAATGACTTCGTTTTTGTGTATTTACAATATTAAAACCTAAAATTTCCTCAGATTCTGTATCTTCCGCCAGATAGCCAGAACACATGAAGTGTCTGTGTATGTGTGTGTGTTCCTCTCTCTGTCTCTCCTATCCAAAGAATGTATAGTGAATTTTTTAAATTAAAAATGCACGGAAGTATGAATATGATCAAAATATATTGTTACATGTATGAAATTCTCAAAAAGTATATGAAATATTACATTAAAAAGTAAAGTCACATCTTGGAAAAATTCACAAACATACAAAAAAGCAATCATATTTCTTTATATATATAATGAAAGTGTGAAAAACAATATAATTCACAACCATTCCAACAGCAGCAAAGGAAAGTAGTATCTATATATACAAGCTTGTAAAGAGGTAGTCTAAAATCCCACACACCACCTAGGGCAAGGTGAAGCCGGGTTACATGTGTTGCTGGTGGGAAGATGAAGTGATAGTCATTATGGGAAAGTCTCTCTGTCCTAAGAAGCTGTGTACTTACCATACAATGTAGCAGTCACATTCATGGACATTGGACTCTGAGAAATGAACTTACATTGATGTAAAACCTTCCCTGAATGTTCTGAGAAGTTTCATTTGAAGTCATTGAAGACTAGTAACAAGCCAGATATTTCTCAGAGGGGAAAGGATTAACCAAGGCTGGCTCAACCATATTAACGAAACCCTTTTCCACAGTAAAGAGCAACGGTCCCCAGATACCACAGCAACCTGAATGGATCTTAGGGGCACTATGATCCTGAGTGAAAAAAGTCAGATCTCTACCAAACTGTATGCTGTATGATTCCATTCACAGAACATTCTTGAAATGACAACAGGTAGGGGTGGAGAACAGATCACAGATAAGGGACAGAAAAGGGGTAATCTGGAAATACAAAACGTGAAAGGGAAGTTCCTTTGTGTAATGGACCTGGAATGGAACAGTGATTTTGTGCAGTTATTCACAGGATTAAACTGTGTGGAACAATCCACCCCCATCCTCACACAAATAATTGCATATAAAATTTTTTGAGAATTGAATATGGGTTTTGGTCCAGTTAACATTCACACTGATAACAATTTGGTGGCTTTGATAATATTCTACCACTGGGAGATGCTTGAGAGTGGTACACAGGGCTATGTATTACTTTTGAAATTTCCTCTATGCTCACAGTTATTTCAAAATAAAAAGCTGAAAATATATGAAGGACTCTTTTGAATACAAGAATCAATGTAGGGCTGAATGATCAGAAATGCACAACATACTTACATAGTGTGTATCACTTACTCAAGAGACGGGAATGCCAGCCTTACACGGTCAGAGGCGTTTGCCCTGATTTCCCACACACAGGTTATGTTGTCATGCATTTCATTCATTGGGGGGTTCTTAATTTTTCCAGGAGCACTGGTAATCACACCACCACAAGGAGATCTTCCTAAAAGAAGAAAGAGGTATGGTAACAAAAACTGCATGAGACCACAGCAGTCAACACGCCAACATGGGTGGAAGAAAGGTTCACAAGGCCCCACCCCTGGCTGAAGAATGGCAGTCAGACAATGACTCCCAACAGAGCATCAGTTTTATTTACCGATGAGGCCCCTGATAGGTTGTTCTTCTCAAGTGATCAGCCCTAAACCCTTGTACAGATGGGCAACACTAACTGAACCAGATAGGTAGGTAGGTAGATACATAGATAGATAGATAGATAGATAGATAGATAGATAGATAGATAGATAGATAGATAGATTGATAGATAGGGACATGGGAACATGGCATAGATTTGAGAGGCAGATTTGGGGATCATGGATTTGAGGATCATGGGAACATAAGGGATCAGAATGGTTGAGTCAGAGGAGGGACAGAGAGGGAGAGCAATGAAAGAGATATCTTGATAGAGGGGGCCATTATGTGATTAGAGAAAAACCTGGTGGCATGGAAACTCCCAGGAATCCACAAGGATGACCCCAGCTAAGACTCATAGCAATAGTGGAAATGGTGCCTTAATTGGTCTTCTGTAATCAGATTGGTGACCACCCTAATTGTCATCATAGAACCTTCATCCAGTAACTGATGGAAGCAGATGCAGAGATCCACTGCCAAGCACTTGGCTGAGCTCTGGGAGTCAAGATGAAGAGGGAGAAGGGATTATATAAACAAGGTGGTGGGGAGGGGGCGGTTTCAAGAACATGATGGGGAAACTCACAGAGAGAGCTGACCTGAGCTCCTGGGAGCTCACGGACTCTAGACCAACAGCTTGGGAGCCTGTATAGGACCGACCTACGCCCTCTGCATGTAGGTGATAGCTGTGTAGCTTGGTCTGTTTGTGGCTCCTAGCAGTGGAACCAAGATCTGTCCCTGGTACATGAGCTGGCTTTTTGGAACCTGTTCTCTATGCTGGGATGCCCTGCTCAGCCTTGATGCAGTGGGGAGGAGCTTGGTCCTGCCTCAATTTGATATGCCAGGCTTTGTTGACTCCCATGGGAGGCCTTACCCTTTCTGAGGAGTGGATGGGGAAGGGTAGAAAGGAAGTAGGGGAGGGAACGGGATGAGAGGGAGGGAGGGAAAACTGTGGTTAGTATAGAAAATAAAATTTAAAATTTGATTAAAAATTTTTTTAAAAGAAAGAGGATATCCAAGGACGTTGAGTTCTCACCTGGAACCACTGTGTCTTTTTCCATGACAGCAAATGGGCCATCTGCCAAACACAAAAAGAACATGTGGACCAGCAGCTGACACAGGACTACATAACAGTCTGTGTTCAAGAATCATTTATGGCAAATACAGTGCCTCGGGCCCTCCGGGACTCCTGAGCCCATCTCTAGAGGAGAGGCCCGAGCATCTAACAGCTCTGTGCCACAATACTCAAGCAGTGCTGAAGAGCTGACGAGATCCCTCCTAGACTTCGATGTATTACTCTCTTGTCACACATAAAAACAGGATAATTTTTAAATCAAGAGTTTAAAACAAAAACCCAAGAGCTCCAGCTCCTAAAGCCTCAGTAACCCACGGGGCTGGGGGTTGTAAGCTTAGGAAGTAGCAATAAGAAGACACACCACCTCAGGGGCCAGAGTAATGGCTCAAACGGTGAAGCGCTTGCCCTGCAAGCACAGTTCAGTCTCTAGAGCCCGTGTACAAACAAGCTGGTTTAGTGACACACACTTGCAATCCTAGTGCCAAGGAGGCAGACTCGGGTGGGTCCCTGGGGCTCACTGGCCAGCCAGACTAGCCCACCAGTGAGCTCTGGGCCAATGAGAGTTTTTGTCCAAAAAAAATTAAGATGGACAGTGCCTTGAGGTTGTCTTCTGACACACATTCACACACATAAACATGCATGTGCACCTATATTCACAAGAACAGAAACACACACACAAACAAACACAAACATGTATGTGCATGTGCACCCACATTCACAAGAACAGAAACACACACACACACACACACACACACACACACACACACACACACACACATTCAGTTTTCCTTTGACTCGGTGTTGCTAAGAGATACGGAGTCAGGGCTTAAAGATGCAGGGCCTCTTCCAGGCTCCCAACATCTCCCCTCTAGCAACTCTCAGCTCAGTATCATCCATTGCAGATCATCCCTTCTGGATCAATTTGATCCCTCCAGCAGGGGTGACTGCTAGAGGAGGATGTAATGAAACTTTTCTAGACCTTGGGACACCCAGCTTTATTCCTAACTCACTCTCTGACTGAGAATTATCTAAGAGTACGACATCAAGAGACCTCAAGGTCTGATGAGAAAGGGGGAGACTGGGCATGGGACACTCCAGGGAGGATGAAGGAATGCCAATAGCGATGGATGCTTTGTGGAACTAGGGCTGAACCTGTCTCGATGCACACCTCAAAACCGACTGGACAAAATATTCACAGAAGTCTTAGATGTCAATTATCCTGTGTGTAGGATACACAGCAGAGGAGATGAAGGGTGGTGGGGCTGGGCCAGACAGTGAAGGCACTGTCTACTCTCCTCTTACGCTATCAAGTGATTACATGTCTTGTCTATCTGCTACTCCACTGCCTTGGAGAATATGACAAACCCAGTTTCCAGCAGAACCTCTTCCCCAAGCCTCCAGTGAACCACATACATAAACATCGTCTTTCGTACCTGATAGTGCCGTTACATATTCAGCATCTACAAAAACGAGATATGAAAACATCTGCTGAGTGGCATACTGGCATATGTTCAGTGGTTATTTTTACACATAATGTGATAATTAGTTCATCTTTTACATATGAGCAACACCAATTGGACTCAGATATGTAGATATATAGATTGATGGATGGTTAGATAGATAGATAGATAGATAGATAGATAGATAGATAGATAGATAGATAGATAGATAGATAGATGATAGATATAGATAGGTTCGATAGATAGATAGACAGACAGACAGACAGACAGATAGATAGAGACATGACATAAATTTGGGAGGGAGATTTGGGGATCAAGGGAGGAGTTAGAAGGGTGAGGTGGGATGGATATGATGCAACTATACTATACTCAATGTGCGAAATTCTAAGAAAGGGGTGCTTTGAACCTTTAGCATTCATTGTTCAGTTTACTAATTTTATAATTCACACTTTTTTCCTTTTCACTTTCCCAAAAAAGAGGTTTTACTGCTCAGCACTTTGTTGATGTGCCTTAGGATTATTAAAGTTATAAACTTTAAGCTATTGGCAAACATGTGTCTGAAGTTAGTAACCTTTCTCATCTCTATAGAGACTTCCTGTCCCCTGCTAGGAAGACAGACATGGATCAGACCTTTCTCTCTCATTATGGAATGGAAATGGGAATTACCTCACTGGGATAGTATTTTTCTCTAGCCATTTCCCACTTGGAAGGAAATGTCTTGGCCACATCTCACATTTCAACCATGTCCTACCCATCCATCGGCCTCTGTCTCTATGCACACCTCAAAACTGACTGAAAAAAGTATTCACAGAAGTCTGAGAAGTCAATTATCCTGTGTGTAGGATGCACAGTAGAGGAGGTGAAGGGTAATGAGGCTGAGTCAGATGACCTTGAAGGCACTTTATACTTTCCTCTTAGACAATCAGGTGATTACATGTCTTGTCTATCTGCCACTTCACTGTCTTGGAGAATATGACAAACCCAGTTTCCAGCAGAACCTCTTCCCCAAGCCTCCAGTGAACCACATACATAAACATCGTCTTCCCTACCTGGTAGTGACCTTGTTACATATTCAGTGTCTACAAAAGTGAGACATGAAAACATCTGCTGTGAGTGAGTGGCACACTGGCATGTGTTCACTGGCTATTTTTACACATAATGTGATAATTAGCTCATCTTCATTGTCAAAGTAACTAGATTTGGAACCACCTTGGAGACACCTCTGGACAAGTCTACAAGGGTGTTTCCAGAAAGGTATAGCTGAGGAGGGAAGACTATAATGTGATGGATGAGGGGTCCCAGGCTGAATAAAAGGGATAAAAGTATAAAGCATCCCCCGGTCTGATGTGTGACCGCAGGTGCAACAGGATAAGCTCATTCACACTTCCATCACAATGATAGACGTTATCCTCACATTGTGAGCCCAACACACCCTTTCTTCCTTTCGCTTTTGTTAGTATTTTGCTACAGCAGAGAGAACAGTAACTAAGACAGCAGAGAGAACAGTAACTAAGACAGCAGAGAGAACAGTAACTAAGACAGCAGAGAAAACAATAACTAAGACAGCAGAGAGAACAGTAACTAAGACAGCAGAGAGAACACTAACTAAGACAGCAGAGAGAACACTAACTAAGACAGCAGAGAGAACACTAACTAAGACAGCAGAGAGAACAGTAACTAAGATAGACCTGAAGGGTGTTCTCTTGGAGGGGCCGAGGCTTGGCTCTAAAGGGCATGGGCTTTACCTGAACAGATGACACTGGCGTCTTCACTGTGATCACAGTTGTGAGAGAACCAGCCAATGTGGGAGCATTCCTCCAGGTGCTCTTCATGTCCCTTGCAATGCACATTGTCAAGGAGAATCTTCCCAGAACCTTCCCCAAAGTAAGCTTCACTCAGGGCTGAAACAGCCCAGCCACACCCCAGTTGCCTACAGATGATGTTTGCTTCTGGGAGGTCCCAGAGGTCATCACACACAGTCCCCCAGACTCCTTGGTAGAAAAGTTCTACACGGCCCGCACATCTCCCATGGTTGCCTGCCAGCCGCACAGGGACCCAGCCTCCTGGGGAAGAAAAAGGGGCAGGGAAGTGATAGTGGTCTTCTCAGTCAGCTGATGGCTATTGTCTACAACCCAGTCTGGTATTATCTTCCTTGACTACCCAAAGCAACCTATGCAATTATCCCACTGTGTCTGCTCCATAGAACCTATGGTACTTTCCTTATCTGCATCCTGTTTCAAGATAGCTTCACAGTGATGAATCATTTGTGGAAATAGCTATTATTCTCTTTCCTTATGTTCTTTGCAATACGACACTGAGATGCTCCCAGTGAGAAGCCAGGCTTCTTTCCTCCTCTATTGACATTGTGCTCAGGGCCTTTGGTGCATCTTGACTTTGAGAGCATGCAGATGTAGCTTACTCCCTGGGTACCCTAGAGCATCATGTGAATAAGCATAGGCAAGCATGCTGGGTGATGAAGGACACATGTAGCTGGTCATTTCACTCACTTCAGGTGGTAGCTATATTGCTTCCAGACATGTAAGGGAGCCGATTCTAGGATAGGCATCTTCAGCTGACTTTCCAGTGACCCACACTCATGAGAAAACCAAAGCCACAGTCAGCAAGCCTGGCCTAGAACAGCAGAACTGCCCAGCTAACTTGTAAACTCATAAGCAATAATTTAAAAGGGGGAGGGTATTTCATACCTCTGTATTTTGGGAATGGTTTTACATGGCAAAGGATAACTTAAAAATTTCTTTATCCATATTCCCTGTAGATAACCTGCTCTACTCATAGCCAAAGGAAGACCTGGACCAGGGTCACATATCCTGGAATGGAGCCTGCCTGTTTAGGGTATCAAGAGGAGTTCCCATTGACTCCAGAAGAACCAGTGCACAGCTGCACTGTGTCAGGTTCCTTCTGGGTATCTGGAGAGCAAAGGAGAGCTGTAAGATATAGGGGCAGAAACTTCCCCTGTGGGTAGCTGTAAGTCATACAGAAAGGTAAGTGAATAGAGAAGTTTCTAGGGTAGTGGCTCAATGCTTGGGAGGCTTAGGCAGGTGGGGTCTTACCATGAGTTTCAGACCAGTCTGGGCTACAGAGTCAGACCTTGTCTTTAAAAAAAAGTAAAAATAGAAGTGGTATAGCTGGGTCATGTGATAATTCTCTTTCTTTCTTTCTTTCTTTCTTTCTTTCTTTCTTTCTTTCTTTCTTTCTTTCTTTCTTTTCTTTTTTCTTTCTTTCTTTCTTTCTTTCTTTCTTTCTTTCTTTCTTCCTTCCTTCCTTCCTCTCTCTCTCTCTCTCTTTCTTTCTTTCTTTCTTTCTTCCTTTCTTTCTTCTTTCTTTGAAATTTCCAAACTGATTTCCAAAGTACCTGCACTAGTTTATACCCCCACTAACAGTGTGTAGGGGTTCCCCTCTTGCCACATCCATGCCAACATTTGTTGTCATTTGTGTCCCTGATGATGGTCATTCTGGCTGGGGTGAGGTGGAATCTTGAAGTAGTATTAATTGGCATTTCCCTTGTAGCTAAGGATGTGGCACACTCTTTGAAATATTTACTGGCCACATGTATTCCTTCTTTGGAGACCTTTATAGATCTTGCTACAGAGACACTTGCACATCCACATTCGTTGTCTCTTTATTGACAATAGATAGGTGTCGTGGTATTGTGTTCCCCAAAATATTGTACACCATAATAAACTTATCTGGGGTCAGAGAACAGAAAAGCCACTAGATACTTAGGATAGGCAGTGGTAGCACACACTTTTAATCCTAGCATTCCAGAAGCAGAAATCCATCTGTTCAAGGATACAGCCAAGCATGGTGACTCATGCCTTTAATCCCAGAAAGTGAGCCTTCAATCCCAAGGAGTGATGGTAGAAAGCAGAAAGGTATATAAGGTGTGAAAAACAGAAACTAGAAGCATTTGGCTGGTTAAGCATTTGTCTGGTTGAGCATTTGGATGGTTAAGCATTTGGATGGTTAAGCTTTTAGGTTTTGAGCAGCATAGTTCAGCTGAGATTCATTCTGGATGAGGACTCAGAGGTTTCCAGTCTGAGAAGTTGGCCAGGTGAGGTTAGCTGTGGCTTGTTCTGTCTCTCTGATCTTCCAGTGTTCACCCCAATACCTGGCTCAGGTTTGATTTTATTAATAAGACTCTCTAAGATTCCTGCTACAGATAGGAAATGGAATTAACCTAGATATGCATTGGTTGATGGATACATAATGAATATGTGGTACATTTACATAATTGGATATGACTCTGCTATAAAGAAATCATGAAAATTGCAACTAAATAGATGGAATGGGGAAAATTACACTTAGTGAGGTCACCCAGGCCCCAAAAGACAATTGTTGTATGTTATCACTCACAGGCAAGTGCTAGCTTCAAATCATGTATTTTATGAGTTTACCCTGGAATTCACATGAAACTCGGGAAGTTCGGAGGCCAGTGGATGGATTGATGAATTTAGGGAGGAGAAAATTGATTATAGATGAAATGAAAGGAGAGAGAGAATGCTGAAGGCATAAAGGAGGAGGAACCATTCCCTAAGCAGGTGGCCTTGGGCTATATAAGAAAGCAACCTAGGTATGAACCTGATCAAGGCAGCAAGCAGCCTTGATTTCTGCATCAGGATCCATCTTGACATCCTGCCCTGACTTTCCTCAGTGATAGACCATAACCTGTAAACTGAAATCATCCCCTTTCCCCTAAGCTGCTTTTGGTCAGACTGTTTTATCACAGCAACAGAAAAGAAACTAAAACACAATGCAGCACAAAGGCTTTTCTCCTCTCACTTATGGAAGAGACATTCTCAGGAGGAAAAGCAAACCAACCAACCTGATGGTTTGGATGACTCGGGATCTGTTGCTGGAGTGTGGTCTGGGGAGCCGTCAGCACCTTCTGAGTAAAAGGAAACCAGCATTAAGGTCCAGAACAATGTTTACATTATGGTCATAATAACTTATATTTCTGAAAAGATAAAACAGCATTGATGTCTGAGGAAATTACAGCCTCACACTGCTGCAAACAATTCCTGACTTCCATGACTAGATTAGAGCTCATCAACTACTTGGAGACGATTGATATTTCCTAATCAGCTCTTACAGGACAGGACAATAGAGAGCTCTTGATAGAACTCATTTGACACATTTGACATCCCATTGCCTGAATATCCCATTCTCTGCTAAAGTAATCTCCAGTCCTGCCATGGATACATCTCTTTGACTGTAATTAGCATGTACTTTACTCTCCTAGCCCAGGGAGATCTACTGTAATCCCACAAAACAAATTTTAAAAGGGGAAGTTTACCTAACGCAAACAGGGAAAGAACTTGGTCAAGCCTCACAATGTATGTGTGAGGATGCTGCAACCCCAGACTCTGCAGTGGGAACAGAAACAAGAGCACCAGAACTGGGTCTGCACTCAGCGCTGAGTGCTGTGCCCTTCACCCATCTGTTATGCTGAGATTTAAGCAGCACCTCTCTAGGCTTGAAGGTGATGGTAGATCATTCAAAACCAGCCTCTGTAGATTGTTTGAAGCCTGGTTCAACAGTTCATTTTCATACCACATCCATTACACGAATAAACCAGAGGCAGAAGTCAATGTAGAAGAGATTCAGAAACCAGTGTTACCTGAGGGCAGGGAGTGTGTGTGTGTGTCTGTCTGTCTGTCTGTCTGTCTGCACATGTGTGTTGCTGCTGTTAGAGGGCCTGTTAGAGGACCGAGAGAAGATATCATCTCTCCCAGAAGTGAGTCAATGACCCATTCAATCTATAGAACTCTTGGAATGCAAAAGACCCCCTTAGCAGAACAGAGGGCTCTGGAGCCCTCCTCATCCATCAGTGTGTGAATCAGTTGTTGTGGGCACATGGGACTTTCCAAATCCCTGACTGAAGCAGGAGCTGAGGGGAACAGATATTGTTGGACCACGCGTGAGTTGCCTATACATGCCCTGTGTCTCTGGCAAGTCCCAGCTACTGTCACACACTGATCCTCCCATGTGCCCTAGTGGGAAACCTCACCCACCCGGATCATCCTTCAGAGCCACACACCAGCCTCAGCCCAGAACAGTCTTCTGTAGATAGAAAATAAAGTGGGAGTTTTTCCATTGAACCTGCCTAGTTGCCTGACTTACTAGCCAGAATCGTCAGTCCTTCAGGTGTATAAGAGCATGTGGGCAAAAGTATATAATAATAATATCACGTGATGTGTTCTTTGTTAATCACTGAGCTAATCAGTCAGGCAATGGAGCACATGTTTCTAACACAATGGTACTTCACACTGATGTCAGCAAGGGATACATGAAAATTTGGGGAAACTGATTTCACTGTGTGGGACATTCCCCCTTCTCTTTCTCCCTCTCCTGCCCATCAGTTTGTGTAAAAGAGCAACTGGCTTTTAAAAAACAGTTTGGCATGATATATAGGGACTATTGTAATTTGTACTAGACCACAAAATAACATGGACAGAAATCATATAATTCATATGTATTAAAAAATGGGGGCTAGAGAGATGGCTCAGTGGTTAAGAGCACTGACTGCTCTTCCAGAGGTCCTGAGTTCAATTCCCAGTACCCACATGGTGGCTCACAACCATCTGTAATGAGATCTGGCACCCTCTCCTGTCTACATAATAAATAAATAAATCTTTAAAAAAAATGAAAAGCAGAAAGTTGTAACGTTCAGAAGAGTGATTATCTCTGAAGAAGGCAAAGGGGAGACTGGGGTGGGTAGTAGGAGCTTCATAGTAATTTATTTTTGCTTTAAAACGCTGTAACTTTTGTGGTGTGCTAGGGACAGAATCCAGAGGGACACTTGGTAGCTACCATTGAGCAGCAGTGCTAGCCCTGGAGGCTTCATCTTGGTTTGTCTGAAAAGTTCATACACGCATATAATTTATTTCAATCAAATCACTCGCCCCTCCAATTCTTTCCATATATCCCCACCACTTCTCCCTCTCAACTTCCCACGCCCTCTTTATTTATTAACTTATTTCTATTTTTAGCTCACTGAGTCCACTTAGTGCTGTCTGTGTGGACGGCTGTGGGTCATCCACTGGAGTGTGGGCAGCTTCACAGTTACCACACTGGTGAGGAAAACTGACTCTGCCCCCCTCACCCCCAACAGTCATCAGATACCAGCAGCTACTCATACGGGGGTGGGACTTCACAAGCCCCTCCCACATCCACACTGGGATCCTATCTGGCTTGATGTGACCCAGGTCTTGTGTAAGCATTCAAAGCCACTGAACCCATGTATGTAATAATAGCACAGCCATGTCAAACACATGCTACTACCTCCGGCTCTTACACTCTTTTCATCCCCTCTTCTATGAGGACCAGTGAACCTTGTAGTCAGGAGGTGTGATACAGCCGTTCCATTTGGAGCTGGCTACTCCACAGTCTCTGATTCTATGCACATTGACTAGTTGTGGGTCTCTGGATTGTTATCTACTATAAAAGGAAGCTTCTTTGGTGAGGGTTGAAAGATCTACTAACATATAGGTATAAAGATAAGAACTTAGGGCACAGTTTATTACTATGTAATAATAATAATATTAATACTATAGTAGTAATAGTAGTTTCCCCCCTAAGGTCTATGACCTAGACAGTCACATATTTTTTATTTATTTTTTGTCTATTAATGGTATTAGGCATGGGTTCCATCTTGTGGGGTGGGCTAAGTCTAATCAGAAAGTGGTTGGTCAATCCCATAACCTTTGTAACACTGTCACACCACTAGGGCACATCTTGCCAGGCCAGTTGTTACTGTCGATCATGGAAGTCACAGCTATATATGACTTTTGATTACTGTTCTCTCCCATTAGCATGCAGAGCACCTTTCAGTACCGTGAAAACTAGCCAATAGGGATGGAAGCCTTGCCTTTAACTGATTCATTTCTTGGTAAGAATGGAAACCAGTGAGATAAAACATAGGTAATAAGTAATGACATGGGGGGGGGTCTGTTTGGTGTGTGTGTGTGTGTGTGTGTGTGTGTGTGTGTGTGTGTGTGTGTGTGTGTCTTCTGAATTTTACAACATTTCCCTAGAAGAGCAAGAATAAAAAGGTTACAGGTGTCAATGTCCTGGGGTGGGGGGGTTCAGGGGGATCAACTAATCAGCCTGGTCTGGAGGATGCTTAGTCCTCTCTCACTGTGATGCTTTCTCAAGTACTTCAGCAGCCTGCAGCTGCCCTTCGCTCCTGCTCTCGCTCCTGCTGATGGTCCCCAGCTGTGGATCGTTGGAAGCTCTCTTACCTTGGAGGCTGAGCCTGGGCACATGCGCTCTTCGACTAGCAGGTGCTGAGTCAACCACAGGTAGAACTGGAATGATATGGAAATGGGGGTGAGAACTGAAGGTCTTCTCCTGAGACAAACACAGAACACATCACCAAAGAGCTCAGCTAGCATCTGGCACAGGAGTCACAGCTTGGTCTCACTTCACCCACAGCCTGGACTCACAAACTGCTTGATTTTCAGGGAAACCTGAATCAAGTTCAGAAGGCTGACAGAAAGCTACCCAGCAAGATTCTGCAGTTCTAAATGTTTCCCTCCTCTTCACTCTGCAGAGACTCCAAGCTCTCCATGAGGATCCTTGGTGTTAATAAAAACAGTCACTGAAAAACTGGACCCGTGTTATAAAAGTCGAGGTGTTCTTCAGGACACTGGTTGTCTTCACTGACCCCAGAGGACATTATGTAATCTGGTGACTTGACTGCCCCACAACCCATCTAGATAGTGAGGCTGCACACGGCAGGACTGACGCTGGAGATGTTGCTCTTACCTGACAGGACAGTTGGTAACTTCTCACCATCCAGCGATCCTAAAACACACACAAACCGTTTGTCAGAAGCACTTTCTTTTCTCATTTTCTCACTTGTGAAACATTAGCAGCACTCTCTAAAGAAGGAATTGTACAGACAAGGTTACTAACACTTCACAGAGCGATTTGCTTCTGTGTCCCACTGTCTAGCAGGATTTGGGGCCAAAAACCCAGGGTGCGTCAAGGGAGATCAAAAGCCTGTCTCCTCCTTGGACATTTTATTTGTTCAATAAACAGTGCTTTGGTGTCTAGCATGTGGCAAGCACTGGGTAGGGACAAAAAGATAAGGAGCAGAACAGATGAACACCCTCCTGGTGGGTTAAAGTGTGGCCCTGCAGATGATACTGAGCATCACATCCTCCATGTATCCCTGAACAGTACGTCTGCCCCAGCCCTGAACATCAGCCCAGCCGTTCGTTCCACAGGCCTAGAATGCTGGGCATGGCCGGTGCTGTGTACCACACCCGAGTTTTGTTGTTTCAATTCATGGTCCATTGACCTACCGGATGGTGCAAGTGGACGGGTCAGGTCTTCTGGAGTGTGGGAAGCTGGGAGAGCTATTGAAGAAACAGTACAAGGAAACTGACTTGGGGTGGTTAATATGGACTAGAAGGAGGGGGACTTCTTTGATGCTTCAAGTTTGCTGAAAAATAATTTATTACCTTTCCATTCAAATTTTTTTGAAAGGAACCACACAGCCTTGATTGATATTATGCTGGACGTGAAGACATTGGATTTTCTGTGGTTTAATTTACATGAAATATCCAGAATAGGTAAATAAACACATAGAGGAAGAAAGCAAGTTGGTGGGTGGCAGTGGTTTAGGGAGAAGGGACAGGTGGCTGTGGCTAGTCGCAGGGAATGGTTCTTCAGCGGCTTATCTCCCTCAGAGCGGTGGCACACTGCCGTTAAACCGGGTCACACCGTAGGGCACCAGCCCCGCACCAGGCTCTCTGCTAAATGCTCTGCATTAGTCCTTCTAGCAGCTCCTTGAAAGAAGTGGTTGTCCCACTTTTCAGAAGAGATAAGTCAAGTACAAGGAGGTGACAAGCCATGGTGAGGCCACAGGGGGCGGAGGCAGCAGAGAGTTAGGTCCAAACCCAGCGTCCAGGTGTCAGCTCTGAGCAGAGTGATGCTGGCTGAAGAGGCACAGCTCTTCCCTTTCTGATCAGCTCCTAGTCAGTCACTCCGATGACTCAAGAATTTTAATGCAGCTTCTCTCTCTCTCTCTCTCTCTCTCTCTCTCTCTCTCTCTCTCTCTCTCTCTCTCTCTCTCTCTCTCTCTCATTTAGAAGTGAACATAAACTGTGAACAGGGTTCTGAATTCGTTACAGAATTTACTTATTTGTATATCTGATACTTTTGCCCAGAAAGACAAATGTGATCAGTGCCTTGCTCAGCCATCAGCAGAGAAGCTTCCTCCTGCAGCAGATGGGAACAAATACAGAGACTCATAGACAGATGTTACGCAGGGAGTGAAAGACCTTAGAACACTCAGCCCTAAATGGGATGTCTCCATCAAATCCCTCTCCTCAGGCCTCAGGGAACTCCAGAAGAGTGGGTGGAGAGAGTCTAAGAGCCAGAAGAGATGGAGGACACCAGAAAACAAGGCCCTCTAAATCAATACCATCAAAGCTCACACGGACTCACAGAGACTGAGGCAGCGTGCACAGGGCCTGCACAGGTCTACACCAGGTCCTCTGTGTATATAGTATGGCTTCCAGTTTAGTATTTTTATGGGATTCCTGAGTGTGTGAAAGAGTGGGTCTCCGATTCTTGTGCCTTCTTTTGGGCTCTTTTCCTCCTCTTTCTTTGTCTTGTCCAACTCCTATGTGACAGTTTTTGTTTTATCTTATTATGTTTTATTTTGTTATGTTATTTTTTTTTTGTTTTTTGTTTTTTTTTTTGTTTTTTTTTTTGTTTTTTTTTTGGTTTTTCGAGACAGGGTTTCTCTGCGTAGCTTTGCGCCTTTCCTGGGACTCACTTGGTAGCCAAGGCTGGCCTCGAACTCACAGAGATCCTCCTGGCTCTGCCTCCTGAGTGCTGGGATTAAAGGCGTGCGCCACCACCGCCCGGCTTGTTATGTTATTTTTAAAAAAGAATTTTAATATGGCTTCTCTCTTTTGTTTGGAAGTGGACATAGAAATGTAAACTGTGAACAGCCAGAGGGTCTGCATCCATTATAGAATTTGCTTATTTATGTGTTTGATACTTCTGCTGTGGAGCGCTGGTATATGGTTGTCATGCATGCATGTCAAGCACTCTCCCAACTGAGCTATACCACCAGTCTCTACAGGGCTGTTTCATTTGTTTATTATATAAATACTATATTTGTTAACCTTGTAGGCAAATTTTATAGATAAGGAAACTGAATCCTCTGAATGGCTAAATCACAGGGTTAGAAAATTATAAAGGGTTAAATGGTAAACAGCTCTGCTCTTACTGTGCAAAAGCTGCCATAATGATCTGTATATAACTTACTGTTCCAATAAAACTTTATTCATAACAAGCAGGCAATGGGTTATAGTTTGCTAATGTCCTGTAAAGATGATTGACACAGGGCTCAGACCTGAGTTTCTTGCCTTGCTCAGGAATCTTTGCGACTTTGGTCCAGTATGTGCCGACAAGTCTCTCATGCATGCTCTTCCCCTTAGGGGTACCATCCTTGCCCAGATTCACGTCTCCTCCTGGATTCCTTATGAAGAGCTCAGGCTTACTAGGTCCAAGAACTTTGATCCCTTCCTCCTCTCAAGAGCAGGATAAGGCTGGGTTCCTGCTGCTCAGAGATTAGGGACCTGCCTAGCCTGAGCACATCCAAACACAAACAGAAAGAAAGATACTGGGAGAGAGGGTTCTGTGGGGAAGAGCTTGTAGAGATCCTGGTCTCCACACAGATGGGGTCAGGTGGGGCCTTTGGGAGCTGACAAGGCCCTGGGGCTCTGCATCCTTAGGAAAGAAGTCCCCTCATTCTTGAGGCTGTGAGGCACATCAAGCTCTGCCACTTCTGAGGCAGTGGGGGACATCTTGTGTCCTCCTGTATCACTCTCTGCCACATTCCTTTAGACCAGGTCTCCCACTGAACTTGGAACAAGAATATCTACCAGCAAGTCCCAGTGATCTCCTGTCTCTGCCCCCTTCCTCCAGCCCACAGCTCTGGAGCTATATAGGCTTGTGTGAATATGCCTGGCTATTTATGTGGGTGCTGGGGATCTGAATTCAGGTCCTGACGCTTACATAGAAAGTGCCCCTACCCACTGATCCACCCCCGCCCCCAGACCCTAAGTAATTTTTCAGAAAACAACTTCATTGAAGTATAATCAGTGTACTATGTTTTCAATGTATACAGATTAATGAATTTGGAGCCAGAATATATCTGTGGAAGCATCATCATAAGTAAGGGAATGAATCTATCTCCCATCTCCAAGTTTCCCTGTGTTCTTTGTATATTTGCAGCAAGGATGCTTACCAAGAGCCGCCCCCTTCACAAAGTTCAAGTAAACAATACTGTGTTAGTGTCCTGTAGCTCTCTAGAACTCACTCATGTTGCTACAGAAGCTTCATGCCTGCTGAACAACAGTGTCCCACGGCCCTAAGTCTTCAAAAAAGACCCAGTGTGTACTTAATGTACACAGCACATCTCAGTCCTACAGTTGTGTTGTTTTTAAGTACTCGGTGGCCACATGAACCCTGCAGAAGGAAGGGCCTGCTTTCCACCAGCCCTGTCACACTCTGAATTACATAACTCATATTTGAATTACTGAAATGACAGTGGCCACAGGACTAAGGACTAAGGAAGTTGGACTGTAATGGTGACTCCTGCTCACTACATCCAGAACAATGTGAGCCTGTGACTCACCAGCTTAGGAGAAATTAAATTCTCCTATTTCAGATTCTTCCTTGACATTACTCAGTTTCTTTTTAAACTTTACTTTTTAGTGTTCAAAGAATGTGAAGTGACCATTTGGTAATTTCTCTTTCTCTAGCACAAGTGTATCCTTTCACGTTGTACTTTTCATTTGTGAAATGTGAAGCTTTGAGTTCCAGTGTTCTTGGAACAGTAAAACTAAAGACAGTCAAATACAAAGTGAAGCTGGCAGAGTTGAGTCCCTTTTCCTCAAATCCCATGATCTCAGGTAAAGCATTATGGGTAACTTGTGGTCTCATAACCCTTGCTCACCACCATAGACAACTTAAAAAACTACAGTCAATTCAGTGATGGTGGTGATGGGGTCCTACCTGATGCAGAGGAACTCGAGGCAAGTTTAGAAGATGGCTGAGTTGAGATGGCAGCAGGCAGAACTGGAGTAAAAAAAAAACTTAACAGTAATTGTTCATGGTGATTCAAGGACAGTATGGTGTCCAGGGCCCCCCTGTGACTTCACACGTATAATTTTTCCTCAGCTCTGAAGGGCCCACCACATAAGTGATAGAAGTGCTAACCTACCTCTTGGCCACTGATCTTCCAAGCCCTAGACTGAATCAGTGTTCCCTATCCTGTTTCTGTCAGGCTTTAAGTCCAAATGCAGGTATTAGATGCTCTTCAGTGATAATTATATTCTAAGAATTGGTCCGCGCAGACCTTCAAGGTCTCCTATTTGCTTCTTATGCTTATTTTACTCAGTGTCATGACTGGAGGTTTTTGTTAGTGTATTATACTATCTGTAGGTGTCACACTGCCTGTAGGTGCCGTACTAGTGTCTATAGTGGTCACTCTAGCTGTATGTGTCATGTCGTCTCTAGGTTTGTGCTAGTGTGTAAGTACAGCAGTGTAGAGGACATCAAACTACCTGTTGCTGTCGCTGTTGATTGTCAACTTAACAGAATCTAGAATCACCTGGAAGATGGATCTATGAGAATGCCTGCAAGATGTTATCACAATTGCATTAATTGAGATGGGAAAGCCTGCCCACTCTGGGTGGCAGCATTCCCTAGGTTGGGATTCTGAACTGTGTAAGTGAAGAAAGAGGGCTGAGCAGCAGCATGCATTCATCACTCTCTGCTTCCTGATTATTGATGTGATATAATGAGCTGCTTCAAGCTTCTGCTGCATTGATTTCCACACCAGGATGAACCACACTGTGAACTGTGAGCTAAATAAACTTTCTCCCTTACATTGCCTTTGTCGGAGTGTTTTATCACAGCAACAGAAAAGAAACTAAGACTCTTTTCTGCTGTGATGAACTGTACCTCTAAACTGTAACCCAAAAGAAACCCTTCCTCTTTTAATGTGCTCCTGTCACAGCGATAATAACACTGACCCAGAAATGGATCTTCCTTTTCAAGACCTTCCAGAATAAGCATAGCTTGGACGACACCTTGCCTTTAGCTAAGTGAAACCCATTTGAGATTTAGGAATTCTAGAACTACAAGGCAAAAAAAAAAAAAAAAAGTCTACATTGTTTAAACCATCAGATTATGACAGTTTGTTATAGATGCCATAGTAAACTCATACAATAGGCTAGTATCATGTGTGAGCAAATGCATTTTCCTCCAAAGGAAATTTAAAACACGTCGTTTATCAAAATTGAGGGTTATGAACTCCCAGAGCAGCTGGTCAAACTGAGCTGAACAACTAATTATGAAACCTACATAATCAAAACATTTTCTAATATTTTCTAAAATTTAAAGTACTATAAGCTCTTTTTTAGGCAGTTAGTGAGTCTATTGTGGTGATGTGCTGGAGGTCATTCCCACACAAATTTAATATCCAGGGAAGGTTAAGACAAATCTCTTGGGGGCACAACTGAAAACCTACCTGTACATCTTCTCTCTTGGATTTAGGTGGGTAAATATACATGCCCAGGAGAAACATCAATAACAATGATAATAACAATAAATCACTTACCTGATAATATGGTTGCTGAATTTCCATCACCTAGTGATACAAATAAATCAAGATATTTCTTACTCAATTCAATTGAGTGACTTTTACTTGGCATATTTATTAGTCTAATGTGATAGGTCTGAAATACAAAACAGGAAATCAATTCCTGGTAAAATGCAGGCTCTTGGGATTAACAGGACCCAAGAAATATTTGCTGAATTGATTGTTTTGAAGATTTTCTAGGGTAAAGCCTTTAAACATGGCTCTTTGGGAAAACTGAGAGTAAGTCAGTTACCACAGGAGTTCAGGGCCATTTGTCTGTCCTGAGCAGCTGTTCACAGCTAGGCACAAAGCAAGAGGATGGTGACATGTTCAAAACTGAGATATGTTCTCAGCTCATGCTTTCCTTGGAGCTGAGTGGACCTTCAGTGGACAACTCCGCTAATCTCTTCTATACATGATTAATCATTTTATAGAACGTCATTAAATTATATTACATATTATATCATGATAATTTAAGTGTAGAAGATGATATATCATGCAACATAGTTATTGTATATGTCAGATTATTATGTACTGATGTTGACTTACAATGTGGTTACATCCTGAAAAAGACCATTAAGTCAAAAGAGCTTGAGCTAAAATATCCTAAATGAAAAGCCTTGTGTGGTGGTGTGTGCTTGTCATCCAGCTCTGGGGAAGCAGAAATAAGTAGGCCTCTGAGGTTTGCTGGCCAGCTAGCCTAGCCTGCTAGGGGAACTCCAAACCAATAAGAGATCCTGATGAAGGACACCTAGGGTTGTCCTCTACATGCATGTGCATATGGACCCAAACACACATGTCCACACACACACATATGTGTGTGTACCCCACATGAGAACATGCACATACCTCCACAAAATATGGCAAACAAATTTTATACAACTAATCTACCAAACATCCAACTTTAGTAGCACAGCGCCCTATAGATACTGGTTGTTTCCTATGCTGACTTGTTGCTGTGGTTCACTGTGGATGCCCAGTATAAGGAAAAATTATTTTCTTGCATGTTATTGACCTGATAAAATTTAAAATACGAAGCACCAAAGTATGGTTTCTGTTTAATGCATATTGCTTTCTTACCATCATGAAGTCAAGAAGTCATGTCAAGGCAAAGTAAGTATACACACACACACACACACACACACACACACACACTGCTACAGATCTCAAATGGTTGATAGTAAAACACATATATGTGATAGACACATGTGATTATATATATATATATATATATATATATATATATATATATATATATATATATACCAGAAAATCAGAAAGATAAGGGTAATGACCACATGGGCAGTAGGGAAATAAATGGAAAAACTACAAAACAACCAACTGACGCTTAGCTAGTTACTAATTACTAGGAATTGATTATTTTTAAACCCTGAGCCTCCTGGGACTGGAAGGGTGAATTGGATGGAAATCCTGCATAATGGACCACTCTGTGCTCGGTAAGTGGTGTTTGCTGAGAAGTCGCTGTCTTTGTTCATTGGTCAATGACTTCATTAGGATGCTATGCATGTGCTGGTCTTTCATCCCACAAGTATCTGTTTAGAAGCTGTGACTGACCAGGACTGCTCTTGGCTCTTAGATGAAGATAAGGCAGCCCTCTCTCACTAACTTCCCACCCTGGGGAGGGAGGGAAGGGGACAGAGGATGGGCAAGGGAGTAAAGCAAAACTACAAAGTCTCAGATTGGACAAAACAGATGGATCACATAGAATGCGACTGAGAGGGAGCCCATTTTCACTGTGTATTCCAAGGAATTCTCTCTGTGGAAGGGGTATTTTGTCTGAGACCCATGATAAGGAGAGTTTGGGACTGAAGGAAGAGCTAGGACAGGACCTAGCTGAGGACGATCTTATCTATTTCAAGGACTGGACAAAGGGTCCGAGGTGGATCTGATACAAGATGAGATGTTTTCTTCAGTGGTCAGAGACATGGGAGCCTTTGAGTGGTACATGCCTTAATCTAATCCCAGCACCTGGAGGATGGTGAGCTCAGCTTTGGCTCTGAGTTACAGGCCAGCCTGACTGTGTACATAGTTTACATAATTAGATGCACTGTGGGGGACGGGACACCAATGAAGCACCCTTTAGGAGGCTTTGAGCACAGAGGCATGATCCAGTTTACAATTATGGTGGGAAGGCAGCAGAGGCAGGTGGCTGCTGACAACACTGTTGTCGTCACTGGAAGAAAAGTGACAAGACTCTGGAAGGTGGCATTCTTGGGGCTGGGGGGATACTAAAGAGTTTAGCATATATTTTGAAAGTAGAGACATAATTTTCTGGTGTTATGAACAGAAAATTATGTAGAGTGAAGAAGGAGAAACAGGGAGTGTCTCCACTTTCTCCTGCTTAGATACACTCACTGAGCAGGAAGAATGAGGCTGCCTGTGGCATCAGGTGTCCACCCAAGCCAAACCGGGCATGACACCATCCAACCGGCTAGCACGATTCCCCTGGATGGCTAGTGACAGGGATCGGGGCAACTTGATTCATTTTCTAATTCTGTTTTATCATCCATAAAATGGAAATGTAAAAAGGACCTAACTCATAGGTTTCTTAAGAATATTAAATAAGTCATGTATAGAAAGTGTTTAGAATTAAATCATTTAATACTGAAGTCAGGAACCTATGGCTCCATCCTACCTCATAGCTAGCAGCCACCATCCCCCACCCTCGCTATGTGTGTGTGGGGGGGGGCAGGGGGATTAATATTGATATCAGTGTCTTCATCCATCATCTACCATTTTTTTTTTGAGACAGGGTCTCTCACTGAACCTGGAGCTCATCAATTCGGCTAGGCTGACTCTGGCCAATGAACTCCAGAGATCTACCTATTTCTGTCCCCTCGGCACTGGAGTTCCAGGTACACACCACCAAGTCCAGCTTTTATGTGGACGCTAGGTCTTCATGCTTGTGCAGGAGAAGTTTTTACCAACTGAACTGTAACCCAGCTCCAGAACCTGATTTTGCAAGAGAAATTTTATGTGGAAACAGACAGACCCATGAGTTCATGACCGCCTGTGGCTGGTTTCATGTTGTCTCCAGCTGATTAGTCAATATTATGACACCATTTGCCTGTGAAACTTAAATGTGCCAAAAGGGTTCTGGCCTCTGAATTAAGGTTCAAGTAGTGACTCTGTGGGTGAAGTTTCCACCCAGAACTGTCACACACTTCAGAGTGGTGTTGGTACTTGTCACCATTCCAAGTCTGTGACCTCTAACTGAGACATCGTACTGTGAGGTAGGTGTTTTGTCTCCTTTTCCAGAAGGACATAAATGGCCTGTTATGATCATTGACACTAATGGAGTGGCGGAAACGGAACCTAACCCTTCTGCTGCCAAACTCCTGAGAGAGGGGTGACTAAGAATGGAACATACAACACATTCTCTCCAAATTTGTCTCAGTAAGTGTTAAGAAGTCAGCATCAAATGAGGATGACGAGAAGAGCTTCAGCATGAAAACAACTCCTACCTTGGGGCCTCGCCACTGGCTCCTGGCCATCCCCTGTAGGGAGAGGGGTTGAGAATTAAGTGGCTGTTGGAACAAAAAAAGAGCTAATGGTAGTTAGGTCAGATTCTGTGCCCAGATATTTGCTTCACACAGTTCAGAAGAACATTCACTAGCCGGTACTCTGAGCAAGTCAGAGGACTTCCCTCTCCTTCTTAATGAAAGGGGGGAATGACTTCTGCTTTGACAGCAATTCCCTTAGGGAAAATGAAAATGGTAATATTGCAGAATAACTCAAACTTGAATAATTGAAACAAAAATGAAGCTAATTATTTAGAAGGATTAAAGTGAGCCAAATGCATTTCCTACTCAACATCTGGAATATCTTTAAGTTTATTTTTTAATTTTGTTTATTTTAAAAATATTTCTTTATTTTTATTGTATGTATATGAGTGATTTGCCTGCCTGTATGTCTGTACGCTGCATGAATGCCTGGTGCCCACAAAAGGTCAGAATAGGGTGCAGGATCCTCTGGAATTAGATGGTTGTAAGCTGTCATGTGGGTGCTGGGAACTGAACCCAAGTCCTCTGCAAAGGCAGCAAGTGCTCTCAACAACCAAGCTATCTTTCCAGTTCTTTTTATTT
Source organism: Peromyscus maniculatus bairdii (assembly GCF_049852395.1). Taxonomy (NCBI): domain Eukaryota; kingdom Metazoa; phylum Chordata; class Mammalia; order Rodentia; family Cricetidae; genus Peromyscus; species Peromyscus maniculatus. The sequence goes on along the minus strand of NC_134852.1, from coordinate 141,606,760 downwards.
ATTTATCTATCTGTGTGTGTGTGTGCTTGTGTGCATGCATACATGTGTGCGTATGTGTGTGTAAACCCTGGGAGGCCAGAAGAGAACACTGGATTCCCTGGAGCTGGAGTTACAAATGATGGCTGCTATGCTAGGGACTGAACTTGGGTCTTCTGAAAGAGCAACAGGAACTCTTAACCACTGAGCCATCTTTCCAGTCCCTCTTTCCAACTCTTATATTTTGTTTTTTGTTTTTTGGGGTTTTTTTGTTTGTTGTTTTTTTTTTTTTTTGTGTGTGTGTGTGTGTGTGTGTGTGTGTGTGTGTGTATTAGTATATGCATGTGGGTGCAGTGCCCATGGAGGCCAGAAGAGGGCATTAGATTCCCTAGGCCTGGACTTTGTGAGCCTCCCAACATGGGTTCTGGGAGCTGAACTTGGTTCTCTATAAGAGCAGTACATGTTCTTAACTGCTGAGCCATCTTTCCAGCCCTGGGTAATACCTCAATAGCTCAGGAATGCAGACATTGTGACCACTGGAATAGACCAATGGATGGCCACTTCCACCTAATCCTTTAACATTAAACTAGCGTTCCCTCCCATTTAGTATACAAATGTATCTTGGCATTAATAATGTGCTAAAAAGTAGTCCTGTGATTGGTGGAAATCTAGAGTTATGTTTGTATGCCTAGACCAGTGCTTCTAACTTAGGGGCAATTTGCTTTACAAAGGGACATATTAGAAGACATTTTGGCCATTACAACAGCATTGAGGGTACTACAGTTGTTCATAAATAGAGACCAGGTATGCTGTAAAATAGCCCCAAATCACAGGGCAGCCCTCTGCCCACCACCAAGACTGACCCCAAATGTCCACAATACTGGGAGAAGAAGCCCAGTGCCATACTGATCTCAATACTCTCCACTTCCTCAAAGATTTGTGATTACCAATACTTGCCATGAACTCAAAATTAACAGGACAAAACAAACTAAAGCGATTCTAGGTCATAATTCTCTTTGTGTATGTATGTGTATAGGTGAACATGTGTTAGGGGCAGAGGTCAGCCTCTGTCCAACTTGTTTTCTAGGCAGGGTCTGGTCAGTGGGCACATGCCACTGCTCCTGACTTTTTTTTTTACATGGGATCTTGGGATCAACTCAGGTCCACATGCCTACCTGGCAATCTCTTTACCAGTTGAGCTATCTCACCAGCTCTATTTATTTATTTATTTATTTATTTATTTATTTATTTATTTATTTATTTATTTATTTATTTTGAGATCTCCCCTGTGTGAATCAAGCTAGCTAGAAACACACTATGTAACGTGGCTGACCTTGAACCCTGAACTTTCAGCGTTCCCCCTCCCTTAGCTACCACAGTGCTATGCACTGCCACCAGGCTTGGTTTGCACTGTGAGTATTAGTGGGAAAATTTTATCTTCATTCATCACAATGCCCCTGAATGAGTCCCCTCACTAGTGGGTCTGGTTGTCTCCTTATGAGATGTCTTGGAATCCTTACAATGGAACTGCTCGTGTCTGCCACCATGTAAATTTCTGTGTAAAATCCATTTCAACATCTAGTGTCTAAAATACCTGAGCTCAAGTACTGAGCACTTAAATTATCCACAACTCTTTATGTCTCTGGTCTACCCTAGCAGCAGGGTCTATTTGTGATCACAGATGTGGATACAAAGCTCCCAAAGGGATTGGTGTAGGTGAAATCTTGATCAGATGATGCGCACTGTCAGAGGGAGAGGTGACTCTTACCTTCACAGATGACACTGGCATCTTCTCCAGGACCACAGTTATGCAAGTGCCAGCCAGCATGAGGACACTGTCCCAAAAAACTCTCTGTCCCAGTACAGCCCATCTCATCCAGCAGAAACTCGCCTGGGCCCTCACCAAACTGTGCCTGGACTGGGGCTTCAAGGGCACGCCCACAGTTCAGCTGTCGGCACACCACGTCGGCTTCATGCAGGTCCCATTGGTCATCGCAAACCCTGCCCCAATGGCCATGGTAGAAAACTTCTACTCGCCCGGAGCATCTTCCTGACCCATTCGTGAGCTGCAACTGTGGCCAGTCTTGAAGGTACAAAAGGATGGCTGGAAGCGAGCTACTCCACTTGGATCGACTTGCCTAACTACACACCAAACACTTATACAACAACACGTCGGAGCAGGCAGCACAGGGGATCCTATCATCAGCAGGATGGGCCTGAGCCTTCTTGTCACCAAGGTCAGAATCTAGCAGCAAAGGTGAATTCTGCCCCCTCCCAGCTGAGTTGGGATTCACAGGAAGAGCTGTGAGAAGTAGTATCTGGCACATTTAATCCTTCGGGTAGGTCCTGGTGGTGATAACTACCACTTTTCTAAAGTGAATCGTTTTAACAGAGAATTAAACGGAGATCTGTAAGCGTGCCAAGTGCCAGGAAGCAAAGGTGGTGATGGTGGTGTTCATAATGGTTTGAGAGTGGGTGATGGATGTAGGGTAGGGGTGTCTTTTCTAAGTGACAATGGACTCAAGGATTGGAGAGGCGTAGGAAGGAGTTACTTGGACCAGAAAGAAGGTAGAGCTTTCCTCAGCACAGTAAGAAAAACAAAACAATCTAAACAAAGTTCATAGAGTGTTATGAATGGGGTAAGTGCACAGGGATTCTCTGGTGACATCATTCTATTCACTAAGATCTGTATGGCTAAAGATCTACCCACTGGTTAGAAATACTCGCCAAATCACATCACACAAGGAGCTAGGAAATTTTGACTCACCACCAGGAAACGGTGTTAAGATTTCAGCATCTAAGAGCAAAGATAAATAAACAGGAGTCATTGCCATGAAAAAGAGCCCACCCAAGTGCACTGTATGTGTGGCAGCTTACAGAGTAGACATTAGCTGGCACCATGACTGCATGTGGGAAGCGGGGGTGGTGTTCAGTAGGACTGGTCAGTGAAAACTGATGATGAGTTCAGGCAGCTCAGAGTCATTCACAAACGGGATTATGTGCACAAATACATTAACTTCCAGAGAGCAGGATTATGTGCACAAATACATCGACTTCCAGAGTGCAGCAGAGTCCAAGGCTTACTAAAGAGCACTGCTGTGGTAATCCCAAAGGAGGATATCAAGAGATTTGGTTGTTAGGTAAGCCAAGGCTTCCCCTTTCCTCCATTAACATGTGATGGAGGAACTCGAGGCACACGTTGTCCTGGGACTCCACTCTCTGTCTTCATATGTCTGAAGTTAGGATTCCTTACTCAATCTGAGTTCAGTTGCACCTTTGAATTATAATTTGCCAACCCAGATCCTTGTCTCCTCCAGAATTCTCTGAAATACGTTTGGGCAACAGGAACAAAGTAGTTTGGGGATGAAATACTACCCGTGTGGTTGAAGCCAAGGAATTGACCTTTTCATTTTCCTTTCTTTTGTTGGGTCCTTGTGATTAAGCCTGTGTTTGTCATCTGCACCCCCCCACCCCACCCCCACCTGGGTTACAGTAGCAAATGAGATCAGATGACCAGGGGAGCTGGTGGGCGCTCTACTAAAGACGTGCTAAGGTCTTGCTCTTACCAATATCTCTTGAAGTTTCAATTTCTGTGGGAATGTTTTCAGATTCTGTGAGGAAGAAAAGAAGGCAGAACACAAGGTGAGTCTGTGGGAGAGGATAAAATCCGCCATGTCCTGCCTCGCCGAGTGGCTTGCTGCTGCTGCTGCCCTAGTGCCCTGTCCCCAGCAGAAAGCTCTGCCTAGAATTGGTCACACGGGGCTAGTTCAGAAAGGGCAATGCTATCTAGGAAGGAGGGTTCATTTGCCTTTGATGGGTGCTGGTGGGGATGTCAGGGGGAACTGTGAGCAGGGTTTGCCCAGGTCTTTCATTGGGGGTTGGTTTTGGCTTGGGATTGGAGCTGGATGACGCCAGGCTAAATGAGCACGTTTTCTTAAAGGATTTATGCTACCAGGTCTTGGGTATTTCAAATGCTGTTTCGTATTAAAATAAATGCAACTTTGGTATTATTTATACTTTGAAAGCGAATGGGATTCCAGAGTCTCTGCGGAGGGCAGGCAACCCCGGGGTTGTGCTGTTTAAGAAGGTGACTGATTCTCTCATGGGCGTTTGTTCTCTCACTGACAAGTCAACTACTCATTTTCCCAGCCAGCATCCTCTGTCTTTCTGCCTGTATCAGGAAAGGTGGGCACTTAAGGAGTTGGAATAGGGAATCTGAGGATGAAGGCTTTGCTTTAAATAAACCAGGACAGGGTAGCTGGCAGGGCCGGGGGAAGGGGGGTGTGAGCAGGGTGTCTCCCTGTACCTGGGGATCTTGTTAATAGTGTGTGTATATTCCTAGGTCCTTATCCTAAGCAGATGTTATGGATGAGACTACTAGCAGAATAACACAGACAACTGTGGATGCTCACACACTTTGCTAAGGTTCGGGACAGCTTTTCCAAAGCATAGGCATATTTGGTGGGGAAATGGGGCATTGGGTATGGCTGCCTCAGGCCCAAATGTGTGCTGGGTGACCTTAGTCAAGAAGGCATTCTTCTTAACCTTGACTTAATTTTGTCCTTTAATTTGGGTTTCTCTATTTTCAAAACAAGAACAATAAAACAATCCCACCTGAGTGATAAGGATGGGGTTGGAGACGGATGCAAAGTACTTACAGAACTGCCAAGTGCCACATGAGCAGACGGGATTTATGCTTTGAGGCAGTCTCTTAGGCAAAACCAGTCAGAGATTTGTTTCTAGGATATTAGGCATGCTGTGATTCAAATTCTAATTCAACATATCCACCAAAATAGCAAATTTACAAAAAAAAATCACAGGACAAATTTAATCAACTTCAATTGATAGAAAAGAAAAGCAAATGGGGCTGGAGAGAGGGCTCAGAGGGTAAGAGCACTGGCTGTTCCTCCAGAGGACCTGAGTTCAATTTCTAACCAGATAGTGGCTCACAGCCATCTATAATGAGATCTGGTGCCCTCTTCTGGCAAGCAGGCATACATGCAGGCAATATACTGTATATATAATTAATAAATAACTCTTTTTTAAAAAGGACAAGGAAAGAAAGAAAGAAAGAAAGAAAGAAAGAAAGAAAGAAAGAAAGAAAGAAAGAAAGAAAGAAAGAAAAGAAAAAAGAGAAGAAAAGAAAAGAAAATCAGATAAAATTATTAGAAAGTGCTGGGCCCTGTCTGACACTTGGATAAGGAGTTGTAGACAATTTCCTGTCACTATAAAAATAACTGTTAATCAACTATCAATGCACTATTAATTTATAATTAGTCACTGATGTCAATATCTCCACCTGCACATGCTTGATTCTAAAGCTACATCCTGTGCTACTGTCATCTGGTTCTGGAACAGGTTTTACAATAGAGAGCCATCCGGTGCCTTGTATGAGGTTTAACAGTGTCCCTGGATGTTACCACGGACACCAGGAGCATCCCCAAGTGTGGCAATCAAAATGCCCAAATGCTTCCTAGGACACAAAATCAACTCCAGCTGAGAACAACCACAGAAAGATGTACTTGAGAAGGGCTCTTAAATCCCCCAAAGCAAGGTCTATACTTATTCTAATTGGCTAACTAGACTGCTCTCAGTCCCTCCCTCTCAGGGTACCTGGTCCAAGAAAGTGCAACCTCAGAAAGCAGTCCAGTCTGCCTTCTGCCCACCAGGGCTGCTCAGAGGACCCACATGAGGCCAGTGTGAGTTCTGCCCCACCGTGGCAGGGCTGAGGGCTCAAGGGAATGCCTTCAGAAGCGGGTGGTCCATGTTAACCTTAAAGTAGGTCTCAGAGTAAGGATAATCAGAGGAACTTCCTTCAACAGGCTGAGTGCTTGTCTCTTGGCCAGTGAATGAAGCCTTAGTTCTTGCCTTCTAGAAGGCTGAACCTTGACATATGAGCAGAGGAGACTCGGAAAGGAGTCTCTGGTTCAGCAGTTAGCAGCTGGTGAACGAGGGGGGAGGAGCTTTCTTCTCTCTCCCACCCAACTCTACACCTTGCTTTATCATCCACAGCTGGTTCCCCAAGGCCAGAACTACTCTGTCTCTGGGAGCTCGATTCCCCCAAAAGCAGAATTTTAGAGACCATGTTATTGGCAGCACGGCTCTCAGGATATAGGTACTGAGTCACAGTGATTACCGTCACAATGATTGCTTTCATTTAATTAGAAAAAAAGCGAAAAGATATGCAATGCCACGCCAAGCATAGAGAGGTGAGTGTGGGGAGAGAACCCGCAGAAGGTTACCCAGGGATGCCTCCCTGCAGTCCTGCAGGGCCCATAATTAGAAGGGGCCCATCCTTTGGAGCTCGGATGTCTTTGTCTAGAAATTTCTCATAGCTCTCACACTAGGACCCACAAATCACATAACCTTGCAGGTGGCCTGAGTGTTTTCATTTCCAGTCTGTCACTCTAGCGCTGATGTTGGCCACCTAAGCGGATGCAGGAGGACTGGGGTAGAATAAGAGGTCCACATTCCGCTGCCCCCCAAACCCCATGAAGGAGAGGCTCCGTCATGCTAGAAGGTGCCTGGGACCGTGAGCAGACAAGGCTTTTGATCCCGCAAGGCAACATGCTACAAAAGTTTCCTTTGGGTCGGGGAGGATTGAATGATTGGATAAAGTGGAAAATCATCTCTTGGGAAAGATGGGAAGTGATTTACCGGAGCAGACGACACCAATGTCTTCCTCGTGCCCACAGTTGTGGATGAACCAGCCAGCGTGCGGGCACTGCCCCAGGGAGACCTCGGTCCCAGAACACTGCACATCATCCAGAAGAATGGGGCCGGAGCCCTGGCCAAAGTAGGCCTCTCCCAGGGTGGACACGGCATCCCCACAGCCCAGCTGCTGGCACACGACCTGCGCCTCCTTCTCGTCCCACAGATCGTCGCACACTGTGCCCCACACGCCTTCAAAATACACCTCCACTCGGCCAGAACACCTGTTAGAACCTTCCACGAGCTGCACAGGAAGCCAGTCTTGGGGAGAAAGGCAGTCCCCACCCCCACCTGAGTGCTGGCGAGTAGAGTGGACTCCCCCTCCCACTTCCCGGGAGTACCACCTTTGTTCCCAGCACATGATTAAACCCTTTACACGGACATCTTTGTAAGGTTCCCGGATACCATGTAGGGTACTATTGTACCCATTGTACCAGGGAAGGAAAAATCACAGTAGCAGCAGCCTCCTGGGGGCAGAGCATTAACTAATGGGGACCAAAATGAGACTCCCTAGATCTCCTTAGATCCTCATTTGGGATAGAATTACCCATGAAGTCTGGGTCCTGTTGTGATGGGAAGCCACAAGACTTGGCTTTGTTCTTTTCAGTCCACTTTTTGGACTACCTTTTTCATTCTGTGCCCCAGCCACCACCTACTCCAGCAAGAAAATCTTCATCTCAGAAGATAGAAACTGTCCAACTCTGGCCGCTTGATATTTCAGTCTGAGAATTTGGATTCTTGGGTCATCCCTGTGCCCTGCAGTGTTGGGTCAGAGGTGTTGGGCAAAGGCAAAGCTTGAAGAGTGCACTCTGCTGCGCAGAGACAGGGCAGGGCTGCCCTCCTCTGCCACTCCACTCACACTTTGACCTGCCAGCACTTTGCTGGGCAGCGGCCTAATGGCTGTCCCACGTTCTCAGGGGCAGCAAGCTTTGCTAAGAGGGCGGATAGGAAACCACCAAGGGCAGGGCTTGACTTGGGCAGTCACTAACTATGCGATCCATCTATGGGGGCCACCTAGATTCTCTTTTCCTCATCTGCAAAAGAAAACGGTGCCTTAAAGGGTGGTCCTGAGGCAAATACAGGCGTAGTGCCTGGCACAGAGGGAGTACTTAGGAGTCACTTTTGCTATCTCCATTTTATGAACCAATAATTAGGTAGATGAGGACTGTTCTGCATTCCCCAAACTGCTGATGGAGAGCTGTGACAGGGGAGGGGCAGAATGCTCTCCTGCTCTCTCTCTCCTCTTCCCAGTCACCACAGAGCAGGACTTCAAAGTGTGGCCCTCAGACAGGCCCTGTTCCCATCTCTGAGAAAGCTTGTTAGATATGAAGGTTCTGGGGTACACCCTGTCTGGGGATAAGGCCCATGACTTTGCATGTTCAACAAGTTCTTAGCAAGTTCTCGAGTGATTCCCATGTACTTCAACATTTAAGAACACTCTTCGTCACTAATGCATAAGAACCATGAAGGCAGAGAAGGCTCTGGCAGCCTCTGTTGTATTAGGCACAAAAACCACCAGGGTATGTTTATGTCTGAGGATGAGTGACTCATCCCACTGAGTGTGGACTGTCCATCCCCAGGGACTTCGGTGTCCTTCTACCTCAAGGCATTTTCTGGCTGGGACTCACCTTCTTGCTGTTCCACAGACATGTCTTGAATGGTTCTCTTAGGCCTTTCCTTCCCCAACTTTGCTCCAGATCCTCTGATGTCCCTCCTGTAGCAAGCTGAGATGTAGCCGCCATGTTAGAGCCCTACAGGGACCCTGAACACAGCCAGCCCAGGCCCCGTGGAAATCTCCTGGGTCTTGCTCCAAACCCACCACTCCCCAGGCACAGCAAAGCCTGGGAATCTGAAATTTGCAGTCACCCAGAACAGGGTGCCACCAGGGAAGGACCAGGTGCTCTGGAATCCATTTCCTTATGGTGCAGTTGGTCTTAAAAGTCCCTTTTCCTGTCAGTCCTGCATCAATTTCAGCTGGCCGGTTGTCAGTCAGTAGATTTCATTATGCTTCTCTAGCTGTCCGTAGTTAATGTCGGATTTTGTTAAGGAAGTAACAGTTTACATATAAATTCTACTATGCTCTTAGTTAGTTTGCTGTTTCTAACACTTCTTGAACTGGCTTTTTATAATTTTTCCTTTTTAAAAAAATTTCTATTCTTATTTTCTTCATAATTTTACATTGTTTTTTAATATCTCTCTCTCTCTCTCTCTCTCTCTCTCTCTCTCTCTCTCTCTCTCTCTCTCTCTCTCTCTCGGATGATGTCACTCTATGTAGCCATGGCTGGCCTTATGCAGACCAGACTACCTTGAATTCACAAAATCTGCCTGCCTCTGCCTCCCAAGCACTGGGCTTAAAGGCGTGGCCCTGGTTTTTGTCTTTTAAAGGTAGACTTGGCTAATAAGAAGGTATTTGGTTTCTACTCAGACTAAATATAGCAGGGTTGTTGTTGTTGTTGTTGTTGTTGTTGTTTTTAAACTGATTCCTGACTCTTCCTGTCCAGGAGCAACAGGAGCAATAACTTTTCTCTAACATCATCAATTACAAGCCAGGATTATCTCCACAGCAGTCCCCCTGGTGAGTCTACCTGTCATTCAGCCCATACCTCTGCTTTAGCCATTGGGAGGAGGTGGCTCCCTGCTCAGTAGACCACAAAGAATCCAGGCCTACGGTACTGTTGGGTCAGGGTAATTTTACAACTGCCTAATTAATGGCCAGGTGTCCGTGGAGCGAGTCTGCTGTGCTTGGGCATTGGATCATGGCCTGGCACAGATCAAAGGTGACCCAGTCCTCTGTCCTCGTCACAGATGAACAACCACGTGAGGCAGTATACAGCCCCACTGAGCAGAGGTAGGAGTTAGGCTGCCAGAGACTACAGGGCTCTCTAAGGTACTGCTGGCCTTTCTTCAGTGTTCACAGTGTGCCCCTTCGTGTCTAAGCACTGCCCATCCCTGTTCTGAGCTGACGTGGAGAGACCCTGCCATCATTTGCATGCCTGTATAACAGATGAGAAAGGAAGGACACAGAGAAGCGTGGGCAGGGTGTGCCCACGGTTGGTTCGGGAGGACATTCAGCCTCTGAAGTTTCTGGCCTCCCCAGTGTCCTCTTCCTCTTGTCCACACTCTATGGCTTGGCTTTGGCTCTGACTCTCCTCCTCCCAGACCTCACATGCCACTACATAAGTCAGGTCTTCCACTTTCCATTTACCCAGTCTTCCTCATCCCCTTGAGACAGTCTGGAACAGCCTCTAACTCTCCATCCTCCTGCCTCAGCCTCGTAAGTGCTGAGATTGGTACCATACCTGGCACCAATTACTTTTCATTAATAATATTACATCGGTGTATATTTTAGGGAGGAGGGAAGGAAGGAAAGAAGGAAGGAAGGATCTCTACTGCTGCTGTATGAACACATGGCCATCAAAGCAAGGAGGGGTGTGTGTGTGTATGTGTCTCTGTCTGTCTGTCTGTCTGTCTGTCTGTCTGTCTGTCTGTGTGTCTATCTATCTGTCTGTGTGAACTGCCATTCTTTCAATCACTTTCCCTAATTTAATTTCTCTTAGTTCATGTCACCTGCCTACTCATAAGAAAGGCACATTAGCATCATTTTGATGACAGTACTAGGTCCTAATTATCTACTCGATAAAGGTGGAAGTTCTTAGCCTGGGCTTTAAAACCCTCTGTAATTAGACCACGGCTTCCTTCCCAGCCCCCGTCTCATTGGTAGGTTGTTCTTTCCAAAAAAGAAAGCTCATCCAGACCACCTCTAGCTCTTCTCTTGAACTATTAAAATTCCCACATACAGCCGGGCGGTGGTGGCGCACGCCTTTAATCCCAGCACTCGGGAGGCAGAGCCAGGCGGATCTCTGTGAGTTCGAGGCCAGCCTGGGCTACCAAGTGAGTTCCAGGAAAGGCGCAAAGCTACACAGAGAAACCCTGTCTCGAAAAACCAAAAAAAAAAAAAAAAATTCCCACATACAAACACAGCTTCCCAGCCATTCAGAGCAGACCGACTCTCAGCTGTTGGCTGTGGTTGTAGATTCCAGGGGGCAAACTGATTGAGATAACACAAATTGACCCAAAGGTGCTCTTTGCTATACATGCTGCAAACAAGAAAGCCAAGCACCAAGGTCCCTGAGATGCCATCCACACAGACATTGTCTGTTCCCTCAGATAACCAGTGAACCAGTGGCCCAGGGGACATGGAGGAGACACCCGGCAAGCTTTCAAAGAGTTGACTCCCCAAACAAGGCAGTTTCAAATGCAGCTTTTCATGCCTATAAAATGGGCCTTATTTTCCCTTTGCCCATTGCCAAGCCTGGGATCCCAGACCAGTTGTTTGTATGAGTGAGAATGGGCAGGAGGACCACTTTGTCCCTAGTAATAATCAGTCATATTCTTCAAATACATTTCCCGAGGCTGTGAAGTCTGCTGTGCTGGGAATCTGAAGTGTGATCAGTGGAATACTGAGTAGCGCCGGAGGGTAAGTGGAGGCAGGTTGGGGAGGGGTTTTAGTGTTAAGCCAAAGGTGTTGAAGAAACAGGTTGAACTTCAAGGTGGGAGAGGATAGAGGTGGGAAGGGAGGAACAGATTCCTTAACCAGTGGTGGCTGCAGAAGAATGGAAGGAAGAGTGGGAAAGAGCTGCCCCAGGTGCCAGGGAGGGGACTGACTAACGGAGGGGAGGGAGAAGACAGGTTCAGAGCAGCCACAGGGCTGAGTTCTGTGCTTGGAGTGTAGGGCTGGTGCTGGGTAGAGTACACCAGAAAGCTGGAGACCTGGATGGGTATTATGATTAGAGATGATTGGCAAAGGTCAGGAAGCAGATTGAACCATTGGGGGAAGTGATCAGAGGGGCCAGTGTGAGGTGAGGCAGGCCACAGGGCCAAGGAAGAAGTACCTGAGCTCACAGATGCTAACCAACAGATTCCATCAGCTCTGTCAAGAAAGGCTAGCAATCACATTCCTTTAAAAAGATAATGCCGGGAAGGAGTTGGGTAGACTGGGGTTAGGAGGTGAGGGGAGCAAGGATCTATGACCACCACGTGGCCAGAATCTGGCTGTGGGAAAGAGTGACCTCCAGGGGTTCCACAGCAGGGAGGATTAAACCTTCTGTTTGCTTGTTCTTTGAGTCATTGTCTCACCAAACAGCCCAGATTGGCCTTGGATTTACAGTCCTCCCCTCAAGCTCCTGGATGCTATAACAGGTGGTCACCACTGGGCCCAGCTGCAGTCTCTGTAAGGGAGAGGGACTCTATCGCTGGGGTCCGAACCTAGGGCCACACACAGGCCAAGCCTGTACTCTACCACTGAGCTACACCAGCTCTTGATCTTTCATATGGAACACTGACAATCTCCCAGTCTCGGGTAAGACACACTGCAACTCTATGCATCCCAGCCCGAAGCTGTCCCCACGCCTCTTCTTCAGAACCCCAGGGCAGCCAGCACTGGGGACAAATGGCGTCTGGCCTGTTTGATTCCCAGTGTTTGGGAAGTATTGGTTGGAAACATGAGTTAAGTAGCCAGGAATTCAGGAAGATTTAAGGAGGACTGGGCAAGGACATAACAGATACCCCAGGAAGGAGGATAAGATTGAGAACAGTGGATGGGACAACAAGGCAAGGTTCCTTTAGGAAGAGGACATGAAGGAAAGTATTTGAAGCAAGTTGGTCAATTGTGGTGTTGTGTATGATGAATGTGTATGTGTGAGTGTGTGGATGTGAATGAATGATTATGTGTGGGTATATGTAAAAGAAAGTGAGGATGTGAGTGTGTGTTTGTGTGTGTGTGTGTGTGTGTGTGTGTGTGTGCATGCTGGTCACTAATGTCAACTTGACACAAGCTAGAATCATCTGAGAGGAGGGAGCCTCAACTGAGAACTTCTATCTGTAAGACTGGGCTGTATGCAGACTTGCAGGGTATTTTCTTTATTAGTGATTGATGGGGGAGGGCCCAGTCCATTGTGGGTGGGCCCATCCCTGGGCTGGTGGTCCTGGGTTCTATAAGAAAGCAGGCTGAACAAGATAGTAAGCAGCACTCCTCCATGGCCCCTGCATCCATTCCTACCTCCAGGTTCCTGCCCTGTTTGAGTTCTTGCCCTGACTTCCTTCAATGATGAACTGTGATTTGGAACTCTAAATGAAATAAATAAACCCTTTCCTCCCCAAGCTGCTTTTGATCATGGTGTTCATCACAGCAGTAGAACCCCAACTAAAACAGTATGTGTGAATGTATGTGTGAGTGTTTGGTAAGGGTGAGTATTGATATCCCAGGTCCTCATTGCATTCAGCAGGGTAGGTGACATTTGCTTAGCATTTGACCAGAGCTGCATGGGACAGCAGGTGGGCACCCTTCAGCAGCCTCTCTAGAAGGAGAGTCAGTTGACCACAGTGGCCTTGTAGAGACTGTTTCCCTATTTAAGTTGGAGAGTGTTGTGAGCTGAAGCTTCCAGAAAAATAAGGACATTTGTGTTGAAGAGACCACAAGGCTGGCTAGAACTTCGTGACTGTGAACAGTCGGAAGGTTGCAGATCAAGAATCAAAACCATCCTGAGCTATTTGTAATCCCCTAACAGTCATTTATCACCCACCTTCTGCATTGGACCCAGCATACTTTTTGAATATCAGCTAAACTCTGGAATATATTCTTAGCAGACCACTAGCTTCCACCAACTCGAAGGCTACGAATGCCATCAGACAGCACCTGAGTCCCAAGGCGGGGATTTACCCACTGTGTTAGAACTGGCCTACACTACACCTCCAGCAACAGCCCTCTTAGGTGGCTACCAAGTTGTCCTTTGCACTTTTCATGTGAATTGCCCCAGTAACACCCAAGGCTCCAGAGATCTGCAAGCTCCATAAATCTCTTCTATCGGTACATGACCTTCGGGGAGTTGGACTGTGTCCCTGGGTGGCTGTTCTTGGAAGGTCACACTGGCCCCATTGTCTATTAGGCTCTGGTGCAATCTTTAGGAGCCTGGCAAAGCCTATTGCGCCATATCATGTGACTAATCCTTGGTTCTTGGAGGCTCAAGAGCTCCCCCGCCTGAAAGCTGTAAAGGACTTACACATGTCAGCGGAGAGATGCAGCAAGGGCACGGGCGGGGACAGGAAGGTTGCAAAGAGTGCAGAGATAAAGGGGGCACCAGGGGCTAGAGGTAAAACCAGCCCCGCTGATAACTGGGACTTGCAAATGGAGTCTACCAGGTCTGCTGAGCTGCTTAAACAGCCTTAGATCTGCAGAACACGGGTGAAAAACAAAACAAAACACTCGTAATCCTCTTAATTTTGTTTTGGGAGGGGCTTGTGGGCAGAGGGGGCTCAGGGTACAATGTTCTTGCTTTTCCGTTCATGTCCTCAGCGTCTTTAAGCGGGGTCTCCGTGGCGCCAGGAGAAGTGCTGCCGCACGAAGCCACAGAGCAGTGTGATTGCTGAACATGGCAGACAGCTCTAGCGCTTAGTGGGACGCCAGCCAAGTTCAAAGTGGACGGAAGCAAGGCAGAGGAGAGAGCGGAAGGCTGTGGCCGGCTTCCACCGGTGCGGAATCACAGCCGTCACGGAGATAGACTTTTCTTACCGAGACTTGAGTTTCAGTGTGATGGAAGTGGGACTCAGGCAAAGTTAGGACCAGGACCTGGTCATACCCCAGGAGCACTTCCCAAAAGTAGCCCCCACTGTGGCTAGGGGCAGATCTCACTGGGCATCTTCTGGATTGGGTCAGGAGTCACTTTCACCCGCGCTTAGGGTTGGCATCCCAGCGCCAACACTATCTCTTTGAATAGATTCAACCTCAGCATCGTCTTTGCCACAGTGGAGCTAAAATGACGAAACAGACCTCTGAGTTCTCCCAGCACATTCCCAAAGTTCTTAGGTGCCAGGAGACCCCATCGGTTCCCACATACCAATGGCATAGTTCACAGATCCTCAGTGTTTACCATGAACAACGCAGCTTGTTATTCGTGGAGAAAATAAGGAAAAGTTACTTTTCTGCTATATTTTGAAAGTTAAATCTATTACTTGAAAATCACTACTGAGGGGTTGGGGAGGTGACTCAGAAGTCAAGAGCATAGACTACTCTTGTCAAAGACCTGAGTTCAGTTCCCAGCACATGCACTGAGCTGCTCACAACTGCCCACACCTCCAGCTCCAGGGGATCTCACCTCTTGTCTAGCTTCTGTGGGCACGGTACTCAGGTGCACATGCCCACACAGAAAGACACACACAACTAACAGAAGAAAGAAAGAAAAGAGCCACTCAAATATTGAAAGGGGAGACTACCCTGATTGCTTGGGGGAACTTAGAGAATGGAGTTGTTATGGCTAAGTGTCACATTCTGCGTCTGAGATTCAACAATTTTATTTCTTCATTTGAGATGTACAATTTGTAACACAGAGCATCTATAACAGCAGTTAGATTGATCGAGCACTTTCTGTGTCTGAGGGACCCTTCCAAAACTTTGACTAACATCATTTTATTAAATCTACCTGAATACTTCATATATCATATCCTTTTGTAGGAGAGGGCACAGCAGCATGGGGATTCAAAACTTGCTCCAAGTTCTTAGGGCTGGAAAGTGCTCACTAGAGCTTGAATGCTCTAGAACAATGGTTCTCAGCCTTCCTAATGCTGTGACACTTTAATACAGTTCCTCACATGGTGGTGACCCCAACCATAAAAGTATTTTCATAATCATAATTTTGCTAATGTTATGAGTGATAATGTAAATCACTATGTTTTCTGACGGCCTCTATGAAAGGGTCCTTCAACCCCCAGGTTGAGAACTGCCACTCTAGATCTTTGTGTCTCTAATCTGCATTCCCAGGCTCAAATATTATAGGACATGTAGACTAAAAAGAAGACACAACGCACCCGAGAAATCATTTAAGTCTTCCTTACGCCCTAGTACAACTTATCTGTTTTTCAATAGTGGGAATATTTCATGAACATATGCATACAATTATCTATAATCAAGTTATTTGTTTCTATGAATATTTCCAAATATTCATTTGTTTACTTTCTCATCTATACGCAAGTGAGAAAACTAAACAATAAAAGATTTTTAATATTTTCCCCCAAAGCCACTGAACGATGATAAAAATAATCATGATTATGTAAATATTTCAAGTTAGTTTAGTCTCAAATTAAAAGTTTCTTAAGCAGACTAGTAGAGAATACACATTTAAAAACCAAGAATATCAAAGGGATCGACCTGGTTTTCATAAAGTACAGATTTTTCAGAAAAGAAACCTTTCTAAGCCAAGTTCTGATAATTTTATGTCATATCCAATATTTCAAGCCAGGATGTTTTTATGGACATTTTCCAGATCCATCCAACACTAGAAAAGAAATGCCAACTATGGTTCAATATTCTTAGTGAGCGCTATACACCAAGATATGAACACCCGAACCAAAGAACACTTCAAAGTCCCTCACCGGCTCATCTTGGCCAATAAATAGCCCTTCTTCTCTGTTTCCCTCCAGAAATTCTACAAACAGAGCCACAGTCTATGAAAACAATAAACTGACTGATGCTTTGTTCACAGAAAACAAATCTTCCATGAAATAGTTGACTCAGCTTCCATAAAACGGATCAAGGTGGTGTGCAGCTCATCTCCGCAACGGCGTCTCGCCAGTGGTCGGATTACGTTAAACAGAGCAACCCCTCCCTTGTTTACTTTTAAGCTGGTACATCAGAGGACAGGGGACAGATAGACCCACACTTTCTCTTTCCAGTTTGTCACAAGGCATTAGCTGTGTAAAGAGCCCTGGGGCATTGGCTGGGTACCTGCTTCAGGTAGAATCACGCCGTGGAAGAACAGCAGCCAAAGTAGGCGGGCGTGGCGGCCCATGTTGGGAGGGCTTCCAGCTACTGGCTAGCCTCAAGTTCCAGCCTTATATTCTCTCCAGGCTCCCTGGTGGGAGTGGCCTGGCAGCTTGATGCTCTTCTCCAGCTTAATTGGCAGGCATCCAGAGCAGGGCACAGCAACACATTCGCTTTGGCGTCTTGAGGGTTTGCTCTGAGGAGCAAGAGTGATTTGACCTAAAGGTACATTCCTTTAGAACAGCTGGAAGTCAGGGCTGAACAGTGGGCTGGCACCTGGCCTGGCAGATAGAAGCCTCTAGGCTCTCAGGGGAGAGAAGCTAGGAGGAGTCTAGAGCCTCCCTAGGGTATCATTTCCTGTAGCATATGGCTGTTCCCAATGCAAGAGGCCTCTAGAATCCTATTTATCACTCAGGGCCCACAACCTACCTCTCTCCTTTTCTTGAACTTCCCTATTAGTCTTCAGCTACCTACACTTACTCCGTCTTCTAATTCCCATTGCACTCATTAAGCGTGTGCATTTAACAACACTCAGTACATTCTGCCTTGGTTATGATTGCTTGCACTCCAGTCTGAATTCCTCCACTGGCCTGTTCTAGTTTGCTTTCTATTACTGTGATAAGCACCATGACCCAAAGCAACTGGGGGGTAGACAGAGTTTATTTCATCTTGCAGCTTATGGTCTATCACTGGGGGAAGTCATGGCAGGAACTCAAGCAGGGCAGGAACTTGGAGGCAGGACCTGAAGCACAGGCCATAACGAAACACTGGCTTTGCTTTCTTACAGAACTCAGGACCACCTGCCTGGGGGAGCACCACCCAGAGTGAGCTGGGCCCTCCCACATCAATCATTAATCAACAAAATGTCCCACAGGTTGGCCTACAGGGCCATCTGATGGATACATTTTTTTTTCAGTTAAGATTCATTCTTCCCAGATGACTGTAGCTTGTGTCAAATTGACAAAAACCAGCCAGCATAGGCCTAGAAGCTTTTTCAAGGCAGAGGTTTTCTTCAGATTTTTGTAGTCTTGTTTATGGCATGCATAGCACAATGCCATAAATATCTATTGGATTTCAATTACTGCTTCCTTCATAGGTAATTTTTCTCTACCTGAATAGTAACCCGAATCTTCTGCCCCAAGTATTCTGATTCACATTGCACCCTCTAGATCCTAACTTACATCCCTGCATATGAAACAGAGGTAAAGGTCTAGATTGTTCTGTGGACTTGGGTCGTGCATCATGAAAAGAAAAGGAATAGCAAGAAACCCTTTTCCCAGTCTGAAAACTCCTGTCTTACTTTTAAGGCTGACCTACCAGTTGGGTGACTCAAATGTATCAGTCACCATGTCCAGTTAAAATAGCTTCTGAGATCCATGGCCAGGCACCAGGCTGAGCTCCAGGAATCCAATTGATGAGAGAGAGGAGAGATACTGCAGGCGAGGGACGTCGAGATCATGATGGGAAGACGTGCAGAGATGACTGGCCACACTAGTGGAAGCCCATGAACTGTGGACTGGTGGCTGTGAAGCCCCCATGGGACTGGACTAGACCCTCTGGAGACGGAAGATGGTTGTTTGGCTCGAACTGTTTGGGGGACACCCAGGCAGGGGGATCGGGATCTGTCTATGGGCAGGCTTCTGGAACCCGGTGCCTGTGGTGTGACACCTTGCACAGCCTTCATGCAGTGGGAAGGGGCTTGAACCTGCCTAGGCTCAGTGTGCTGGGCTCTGCTGACTCCCCATGGGAGACTTCGATTTGGGGGATGTGGGGGTGCAGGGTGGCTTGGAAAAGAGGGCTGGGGGGAGGAGAGGAAGGGGGATCTGTGAATAGTATGTGGAGTGAGTAGAAATTTTCTTAATAAAGAAAAAAATAGCTTCTGAACCTCCACTGTGCATGCTTTGCTAAAAAATGGCCAACTCCACACCTGGCTAGGATGGTCAAAATAGGATCATGTGCAAGAAGGAGAGAGTCTGGGACTTGGCTTTTAAAGGTTGGGTCTCAGGGCTTAGGATTTAGCTCAGTGGCAGAGTGCTTGCCTAGCGTGCAGGAAGCCCTGGGTTCTATCTCTAGCACTGTCAAATAGATAAATAAATGCTTTTCAAAAAGCCTTCAATCTTGTGCCTGACACTGTGATTTGGTCCAAATCAGCTTAGATTCCCAGAGCTTTGGTTTCCTCATCTGAAACAGTGGCTCCCAGCATCTACTGGAAGGACAAAACTGGAGGTATATGAAAGATGAGCACACGCACACAATGCAAACAAGCCGTCCACTGTGAATTGCTTGTGAGGTAAGTTGTTACTCTGTAACACAGGCTGGCCTCAAAATTGTGGCAGTCCTCCTGTCTCTGACTCCTGAGTGCTGAGATAACACATATGAATCACTTCTTCCAGCACTACTTAGCAACAGAATCCTGCTTAGAGATTTTGAGATTTTTCTCATAGTTCTCGGTGCTATTAAGCCATCAAATAGTGAAAGGTATGAAGTGGGGAGGGGCGTTTAGTCAGACATAACTGTGGTTAAGACATTTCACAGGCCCACAAGGATCTCTGGGCTTTTCCTAGGTCAGCCTGTCTCATGCTAGAGGCAGTCTACAGAACCACACAACAACCTGACTGAGAAAGCACATCCTTGCCAAGCACGGCCCTGGTGAGTACAGGATTTCCTCTTCCTTCCTTTCAGGTGTCAGGAAGCCCTGGGCAGGCTGTGGCCCTGGATCTGGGCTTCTGTTCACACTGCCATCCATGTGACACACGTTTAGTCATGTATGGTCTTCAGACATGCTCATCCATCCATGTCCGTGCTTGGTGACATGTCCGTGTCCCTCTGCAATCCTAGTTGGGAGGGTACTTGCTGTTGTCTTCAGCATCCCATTCTTGGTTTTCGCACCATGTCAGACTCACCTTCCAACATGCCCCCAAGTACGTTCCCTCTCCCTTCTCTGACTCAGACTTTCTAGGGAACTAAACCACTTCAGGGGCTGCCCTGACCCTCTGTCTCTTTCCTCTTACCTTTACCCTGCAGGACAACAGAGCACTCTGGCATGGGTGGCATCTGTCAGGTCAGATCCCCCACTTATCTGTGTGCTGTGAGGGTCTGTGGGCATCAGAGACCTGCCAGTATCAACCATTCACTCCACTTCCTGCCCACGGGATACTAGGGAAAACACACATTTCTTCCATGTGTTTCCTACTCTACATTCTCAAGTGCTAAGTATGGTGCTTTACTTTCTAGGGCCATTGATCTTGGAGGTGACACAGGGCAAAATAAGGTAGGAGAAAAGCTAGATTTGCTTACATCCTCCCACTAGAAAAGGGGAGTTAGGGCGTCCCGTCAGCCAGGCCTGGGATGCAGAATCTGCCTTCTGCACCTTTTCAGTGCTCAGCACTTCTGCTTCCCAAACAGGACAGTGAGAGAGATCTCAGTGAGTCCGTGCAAACCATGGACAACAGGGAAGGTGGGGGACAGCCCAGCTGGTGACGCACTGGCCTGAAAGGCACGAAGGCCCGACTTTAATCCCCAGAACCTACTTTTTTAAATCAAGAAAACAAACAAAAAACAGTCAGGCGAGGTAATGTGGGCTTGTAATCCCAGCACTGGGAAGGTAAAGACAGGCCGATCTCTGGGGCTTGTTAGCTGGCCAGCCTAGACCAGTCAGAAAGTTCTGGGTCTTGTCTCAGTAAGACCCAAAGCTTGGCAGACTAAAGGAATAACAGCAGAGGCTGTCTTCTGGCTTCCACGTGTACGTGTATTTGCATGCACACTCACATACACATGTACACACACATACACACACACACACACACACACACACACACACACACACACACACACACACACTCACATACAAGGTAAGAGCATCCAAAGAAAGCTTAAAGGTAAATGAAAACAGCCGTTTCTATGTTTTGATTAAGAACAAAGGAAGATGAGTACAGCCCTCACTCGAGAAGCTTTTCTTTGTAGTATACAACAACTGACACAGAGACCCTCATGATGGTCCATGCACAGAAAACAAGAGCCTGTGGAGCGGTCAGCCTTAAAGGGCACGTATTCATCACATCCCTCCCATCAAAGCTCCGGTATCTTTGATGAAGTGGGGCAGAGCTGAAAATTTTTAAGAGCCAGAGGCAATGGTAACTTCAAGGAAACTGTTTTCCAGACACAACCTGGCAGTCAGTCGCACTCAGGAACCCACAGTGATTTCTACGGCATGCATAAGAACTGGACCACTTCATGCCACACAGAATCCCAGCAGGGAGAAGGGGAGATGGACATAAAATCCCAATGCCGCTATTGGCCTGTGAGAGCTGCAAAGAGGGGAGAGTCAGTTTCCTTTAAGGATGTGAACCCTGATAGATCGGCCATGCTCTAGGCAGGTCCCACTCCCAAGAGAAGTCAGGCAACATGAACTGGATCAGATTGGGAAGGAAAAGAAAGAAAACTCCAAGTTGGGTAGATGGGGAGGGGAGGGTGTAGGGGGTGGCTATGGGAGGAGTTGGGAGAAGAATGTGATTATGATCAAAATACACCGTATGAAATTCTCAAAGAATAAAAATATTATTTTAAAAAGAACAATGCTCCCCCCATTCTAATATAAGCTTGAAATATCCTGTATGGAAAATATTTGAGGTATTTTTGTTACACTAAGTATTAAAGAAGTTGGATTTTACATAAGCAAACTGGCCTAAGAATTGTGTATGAGAATTTTGGAAGAAGTTATACTCTGTAATGAGTGGTCTGAGGCTTCTATTGAGATCAGTTCTGGCCTGGAAAGGTGATTCAGTGTTTAAAATCCTTGCTATGCAAGCACTAGAATGGGAGTTTGGATCCACAGAACCTCCTTAAATGCTAGGTGGGCATGGTGGCCTACTTGTAATTCCAGGCTTGGAAGGTACACACAGGGACATGGGGGATCTCCAGAGCAAGTTGGCTCATGGAACTAACCCAATCAGTGAGCTCTGGGTTTGATTGAGAGATCCTGCCTTAAAGAATAAGGTGAAAGAGCAAGTGAGGAAGATTCCTGACATCAACCTTGGGCCTACACACACAGGTGCATGTACCCCCACATACCTATGTGCACCCACCACACACAGGTACGCCCACATATTACATGTGCACCCACCACACACACAAACAGAAGAAAAGGAGGACATGGGAGATGACTAGCTCCTCCCAGGGCACCTGTGGCAATGCAGGTCACTCAGATCGGTACGGCCCTGGCTATGGCATGACCCTCACTCAGATCCCCACTTGGCTTCAAGTGATGGCCCAGATCCAAGGTATTTGCACAGCCTTTGGTGGTATCAAGAGCTCTGGATATCAACCCAGATCCTGGCTGTGGTAGGGCCATGGACCCTGATGTCACCATGGCCCCGGGTGGTAGCATAGGCCAGCCAGATTAGCATGGCCCTGGCAGTAGTATGGCCCTTGGACACCAACATGGACTCAGGTGTCTGACCAGACCCCAGTCATCCACATGGCCTTCGGTGGTTACAGACCCTGGCTGTGGAAGGACCATGGACCCAGACTTGGCCCTAGGCAGCATCCCAGGCCCAGATGTCACCCTGATCCCAGGTAGCAAGCAGGCCACCAACATCATCCCATTCTTCACCGTCCTCACATCTTCAGAACTGCCTTTTACCACAGCACATGGACCATTCTGCCTCTCTTTCTCTCTTATTTCTCCACCATATACGTGTTCATCATAATGGTGGGCCTGGGGATGTCTTCAGGCAGGCTGGACCATGAGGACACAGTGGGTATCTCTCCATTGCCTGAGCCACATGACATCAGGTAGACCTGTGGAGGCCTTCAGGCAGGCTGCGTCACGAGGACCCAGGCTGCCCCATGGATGTCTTTTGCCCACCTGAGCTGCATCCTGGCTTTTCTTTTTAAATGTCTCATTCACAGGAACTTCCTGACTCATGACCTTTGGAAAGATGATTGCGATTCTGAACCCCTGTGCATTGCCAAGCTCCAGGTCATGTGTCCCACTTTTCTGTCGTTGGCTGCCACTCTCATGTCCCCACTGCTAAGCCAGATGCATTTGAAAGCAACAGTGAGTCTAAACTCAGGAAGTTGCTTCACAATTGTTCCCTCGGCCTAAAGGGTCTGTAGAGGCCCCTGCACAGCTGCCGCCCCACCCCCTCGCTCCTCCCACCTTTTATCTGAGACTGGGGGCTGGCTCAGTGGGTGAAGCGCTTACCATGCAAGCGTGAGGACCTGAGTTCGATCCCAAGCACCCGTGTAAAGAGCGGAGCACTCTTCCCAGGTCTATGGGGATGACGATAAGGGACTCCTTGAGGCTTACTGTTCAGTCCGCATAGCCTAATCAGTAAGCCCCAGGAACCGGTGTGAGAGACTGTCTCAAAAAAACAGGGTGTTTGAACAGCTTCCACAGAATGACTCCTGGGGTTGACATTCTGGCTTCCTCATGCAAGTACACACACATGCATGCAAAACAGCATACACAAACACACATAACTAGCACACACAGGAAACATACATGCATGCACACCACACACACACACACACACACACACACACACACACACACACACACGAGTTTGTAGACATTCACACAACTCATTAGATAAAATTTTAATCCGGGTGCAGAACATAGAGAAATCAACCTGAACTGACCAGGAAACTCTCCCTGCCAGCCAGTTTACACAATGCCAGATGATGCTGTGCGGGCTTCTGGTAGAGAAAAAAAACACAATGTCTTACCCACCACTGAACCCTGCAAACTACATCAAAGACCTGCTGGCAAGATGTGCCAACGAGGACAGAAGTGGCATGACAGTTATGGGGTTAGCCAACCACTTTCTGATCAGTCACGAGGCCTACACAGGATGGACTTCATGTCTGTTTCTGGAAACCTGATCTAAAGGCCAGGACTGGAAAGATCATGGGCCTGAAGGGGTCTCTTATTCTTGTTGTCCTGCTAAAGTGTTGTGCTGTCAAACTGCATGCTAAATGTTTGTGTTTAGACGTGTAGCTTTGTGCTGTTCTCAACTTTGGTCAGAGGAGCTGCTTTTTGCAGAGGATGGTGGTTAATGCTCATAACTGGTTAAGATGCTGAGGATAAACAACTCTGAGTGCTCAGCTTTGGCTGAATCATCCCATCAACCTCCCAACACCCAAGGGTAGGGAACTCCGTGGAGGAAAGAACGGAAAGAATATAAGAGCCAGTGGATGGGGGTTGTGGGGGGGGGGACAGATCTGTGAAAAGAAAATCTGACTTCTGGACATGCCATGGCTAGAACACACTTCAACACGTAGCATCTGTGGTTACCTGCACAAAATGAAGCCAGTCAAAATCCCAGCATGGGTTGGGAAAGGATCATCGGGGCCCCACCATACCAGAGGAGCTATTGGCCATGAGGGCTACTGAGGGAGAGAGCATCACTCTCCTTCAGTGATATGGCCCCTGGTAGGTTGCTCATGCCCTGGTGGATGGCTACATACTCATACATACTATGGATAGCACTAACTGGACTTGATTTTTTTTAAACAAGAAAAGGAGAGAGACACAGAGAGAGAGAGAGAGACAGAGAGAGACAGAGAGATGAAGCTGGGAGGAAGGTGGGGTGGGGTACTAGGGAGAGTTGGAGGGAGGTAGTGATGGATGGATATGATCACAGTACTTTATATAAATGTATGAAACCTTCAAAGAATGAAGAAAATATTTTTTAAACTAAAAAACAAACAGAATTTTAATTCAGAGACCCTCAACACCAAAGAGTGAGTAGAAAGAAAACTAATTGTTTACATCTGCCAGAAAAAAATCAGACCCTCCACAGTGATGGTCGGGGGACATATCTGCACACACAGAATATGTCTTTTAAGTGAAATAATTTGGCCAGATTTTATTGTAGCATTATTTATGTTTATGTGACCTCATAATTAGAATGCATATAATGAAAAAAGAAGCCCCTTAAGACTGGTGAAAAGGTTCAGTGGCTAAAGGTGCTTGCCCTGAGTTCAAGCCTGATGCCTTAGAACCCACGTAGTGAAATAAAGAACCAGCTCCCACAAGTTGTCCTCTGACCTCCACATACATGCCATGGCAGATGCATAACCCCCCCATCCACACATCAAACAAATAAATGCAATCAAAGTCATTAACTAAGCAAGGGAGGTAAATAAGACAAAAACAAGAGAAGGAGAGAGAAGAGGAAAAGCTGGAAGCAGAAACATGATTGAAAGGAAAAGCACATTAGAAAGGGCGATTGCTACGTGAGTGAAGGAAGATAAGAGGTGGTTCCTTACACCACCTGACGTCCATGTTTGCATCTGTGTTTCACATCTATTATTCATTGTAACCTTCTCAACAGTCCTGTGAGTGAGCACTGAAGATCCTCTTCCCTCCGATCTCTGCATACAAGACCTGAGGCCGGTAGATAGCTTTCCTGCCCAAGTCAGCTGGAGACAACAAGGCAGTAACGAGAACTCCTGTTGGCTGACTTGTGAATTCTCTGTCCCCATATGATTATGATTTTGGTTGCATTCATTTTTTTCATTCATTAATGAGAGGGGTATGCACTTGCCAGGACAACTTGCAGGAATCGATTCTCTATTTCCGCCACATGAGCTGGCAGTATTGAACTCAGGGCATCATCAGGCTCAGCCACAGGTGTCTTTACCCACTGAGCCACCTCACCAGCCCTCCTTTTCCTTTATTTTAATTATTTTTATTACTTTTGTACATATGAGTGTTTCTCGGCATGTATCTGTGTGCACCGTGTGATGCCCGGGGAGGCTAGAAGAGCGCATTGGATCCCCTGGAACTGGAGTTACAAAAGGTTGTGAGCTACCATGTGGTTGCTGGGAAATGAACCCAAGTCGTCTGGAAGAGCAGTCAGTGCTCTTAACCTCTGAACCATCTCTCCAGGCCCTCACCAGCCCTCTTCTTAAGAGCCAAAAGACATGTGGATAAAATCTTGTGACTATAGCATACACATGATGCACACACACACACACACACACACACACACACACACACACGCACGCACGCACGCACGCACGCACGGAAGATGTTAAAGTAAATAAATCTTTAAAAATACTGGTGAGTATTCTTTCTCTCTATAGTGGACTCAACTTTATTATAATTTCAAGTATTGCCCTTGACTTCAGGCTATAAGGCTGGGTTATAATCATTCTGTGTGTATCCTCCCCCAGGTATCTTTGGGAACTGGTCTCTGAACGTCTGTGGATCCCAATGTCCACAAATATTCCAGTCTCTTATGTAAATGCACAATATCTGCATAGAACCTACATATAACCTCTATATACCTTATTTTTATAATAAAAAGCAAAGTTGCTTTTATTCACACAATGCATAGTTATCTTAGAAACCTGTGAGGGGTCTACAAAAGAACAAAGAAGTATATTTATAGAAGTCAAAGAATAAAAGATCAGTTAAAATTCTACATTTCCATATGCTAGCAAAGAGTTATTAGAAATCAAAAATTCTGAAAATAAAATTTATTAATAATTACATTTAAAACAAAGATTACTTATGGACTCAATTATAAGTGAGATTGAGAAAATAAAACTAGAAAATACCACTAAAATTAAAGAAAACCCAAATAATAGAAAATTTCACCAGGTTCATGAGATGGATAACCCTGTACTATTAAAATATCAACTTTCTTCAGCTGATCTAATAAGTACAATGTGATTTCAGTCAGTTAGCGTTCTAGCAAAAAGTTTTGTAGAGGTCAGCAAGCTGTCTTCAAACAATGCATGAAAATATGTGGGAGCTACAGTAGGAAAATAATTGTAATGCAAGCAAAATTAGACAAGTTTACACAACTGTGTGATTGATGGACTAATGTGTATATGTACGTGTATTTTTAAATTATTTTTTGGTAATTAACTTTTTAAAGTTGGTCCCAAGCTTGTCTTGTTACTATAGCTCTATGGTATAATTTGAGATGAAGCATTCCTTTGAATGTGTTAAATTCTCTAGATTGTTTATAATACTTGATAACAATGCAATGTGACTATGTTGTCACACTATATTATTTATGAAACAATGACCAGAAAATAGTCTACACATTTAGCACCAATGGTTTTCTTTTCTAAATATTTTTCCTTGAGTGGTTGAGTCCATAGATGTAGATTCCGTGAATGCAGAGGGCCAACTGTGGTGGTCATTTTTATGACTCCACAACTCAGCACTTACTACATACACCTCCTTGCACAAAACTCTCATAGGTGAGTCTTGATGTCTCTTTCTTCACCTCTATTCTCCTGCCTCAGTGATGGTAGTGGTAGTCGGGGAGGTTGCCCAAAGGGGACTTCCACAGATGGTAGTGAGTGAGGGGGCTGCATACACAAGCAGCCCAGGCATTGCCTGTGACAGAGGGTAGGGCGCACAGTGAAAGGGTGAATGGTGAGTCTGCAGCCACCGGTGGACTCCACAGATGGAGCTTTCCAGTTTGAACATCACTACTAAAGGATTAACAGCTGGGACCAGCCAGGTAGCTCAGGAGGTAAAGCGCTGGCTGCCAAGCCTGACAAGCTGAGTTTGATCCCCAGGCCCACATGGTAGGATAGAACTGACTTCTGCAAGTTGTTCTCTGACCTCCACACATGCACCATGGTACACACATGAACCTTCCTAAACACACCGAATACATGTAACATAAGAATATTTTACATGTTAACAATTGGAGCAAGAAGTAGATGGGCTCTTGCTGGCAAAGGAAACAAAGCTTTGTGGATCCTATGTGAGAGCTCAGCTGCCCACTATGAAGACCCCAGTACTGACCCATTGGGGTTCTTCCCAGGACTGTTGAGAGGCTCACAGTTGAAAGCTCATGGCTGCAGATCAATTGTAATTCCCTCCTTCTCCCTCCCCCCACCCTCCCAAGAGAGTGCCAGGATCCTGGGTAAGGCCTTGCCAAGCAGGGTTTTAAGATAAGGTAGTTTCATGTTTGTGTACCATAACTCACTTGATCTTCTTATGCACGTTCAATTAGCTTCAGCCCTCCTGGAAAACATGATTCCTTCCCTGGGCAAACCCCTTGAGGAGCACTGAGAACTCTATGGGGAGGCTAACAGAGCAAGACTAGCTCTTTGCACCACCCCCACACAACACAGACAGAAGCCTGCATCCTTGGTAACAACTCTTAGCAAGCTACACCTCCAGTTGTGGAAAAGGCCGGGGTCTCACACTAGAATTTACAAAGCCAGGGAGAGCAAGCAGGATTGCTGTATCAAACTCCCAGATAGAAAGAGATGCATGGGGCTGGAGAGATGGCTCAGTGGTTAAGAGCACTGGCTGCTCTTCCAGAGGTCCTAAGTTCAATTCCCAGCAAGCACATGGCAGCTCACAACCATCTACAACGGGATCGGAAGCCCTCTTCTGGTATGCAGGTATACATGCAGATGGAGCACTCATACACATAAAATAAATAAATCTTAAAAAGAAAAAGAAAAAAGGAGAGATGCATGAAGGAAGTGCACCTGTATCTTCTGGAGCATAGAGGAGGCTCCACCCTGAATGAAGGTGGTGTCTGGTGGAGTTTGCTGCAGAATGAAGGTGAATCAGGTCTGACACCTGCCCATAGGGATGGTATTTAGTCAGTATAGATCACCACAGCTGTCCCAGGCTGCACAACTTTCCCACTGGAGGGTAATGAGTCCTTGCATGTCTCTGTGACCACTGGGAACCACACCCCTTCCTTAACTCAGATATCCCCCAATACAGAGCATTAACATGGGGTTAGTCCGTCCAGTACCCCATGACATACCATCTACACAGCTCCAACACAGTACCCCATGACATACCATCTACACAGCTCCAACATTGTATTTTAGAATTTGTGTGTGTGTGTGTGTATGTGTGTGTGTGTATGTGTGTGTTAGCATTTTGCCTGCATGTATGTATGTGCAACACTTGTGTGCCCATGAAGGTTAGAAGAGGGTGTCAGAGCCTCTGGAATTGGAATTCTCAGTGGTAAAAAAACATCTCACCAGCTCTCAAGCTCCAATATTTTTATCATCCCCTGCTTACTGACACAGATCATTAAAGCTGTTAATTTGCTTTGTCTCAGAAGTATGGATTTTTAAATATACCATGTTAAATGTGTAAATGAGTTCATTTGTGAACAGATTCTAGACTGGCACCTGCTTATAGTAAATGTACAGTGAGTATCAGCTATCAGCTTTTGACGATGATCCTTGTTTCAAAACCAGCCTATCATTTCAGGGTGTTTTGCCTGCATGTGTGCATATGCATGGCTTATGTGCCTGGTGACCCAGGGGTGACAGTGGAAACTATTAGACCCTGTCTATCACTCTTTTCCTGGGTAGATGTCCTTAGCTTCATATTTAATTTCATTGTCCTTATCAGACGAATTTACCTCATTCAGTCACCACCTCATTTCCTGGGAAGTCTGACCTCAGATTACATTGAGATTGGCCAGACTTTGTTTTACCTTGGTTTTTCTAAATTAAGATAGTGTG
Organism: Peromyscus maniculatus bairdii; assembly: GCF_049852395.1. Classification (NCBI taxonomy): domain Eukaryota; kingdom Metazoa; phylum Chordata; class Mammalia; order Rodentia; family Cricetidae; genus Peromyscus; species Peromyscus maniculatus. Next base: position 141,577,782 of record NC_134852.1, on the reverse strand, counting down.
ACCTTGGGCAAATTATTGAAACTTTCATTCAGTACACTGCTTCCTTTGTCTGTAAAATTCTGCAAGCCAGACCTCCTGAGGCCTAGACCTCTGGCAGAGGCCTAGTTGTGGGAAGGGGCAGCCCTGGCTTTAGTGTAAGCTCAGCTGACCTGCCCTTCGCCTGGGTGATGGCAGGATCTCATTGCTTCTCTCTGATCTTACACATCCAACATCTTCTTGGGGAGCCTCCCGAAGCCCTGTCTGTATATGGCCACCCTTCTAGTTCACAGTCCCGTCTCTCATTTCAGGGAGCTGGGAAGGAGGGACTTGTCATCCTTCAGTCGGTTCCTCCTTGCGATTGGATTCCAGCACAGTTGTGCCATCATCTCATCATGCCTCAGCCACTAGTTTCCTTTGTCTCATCTAAACTCCCACAAATCTGTCAGAGCTGGGACTTGAACCCAAGACAAACTCTTTCTTGGGAAGCATAGTTTTATTCTCTAAATGAAAAGACCTAGACGTTTTTTCCCCGTCCCATCCCTCCCTGTCCTCTCATGTCTCATCTCTCCCCTCTTCCTCTTCTCTCCTGTCTCCTGCTTTCAGCATCTCCTTCTCCATCTCCTTCTCCCCTGTGTTTCTACCTCTGCCACTCCCCATGCTGGGTCCCATTTGTGCAGATTACTCCCGATCTGTTTGATACTCCCGTGTCCTGACTCCCTGAGCTGGCTTGTTAAGGGTCTTGGACCCATTAGCATATTAGCAAAAGGAGTTTCCAGAGTGGTACCTGCTCAGCAGGTTCTCAAATAGGGACAGAGAAGTCCAACTCAGAGGAGCAGCTTGGGGGGGGGGGCTTCCTTTGGTCCCAGCTTATTCCAGGCTCCCTTGAACCTCCTTAAAGTCTGTGTTTTGGGGTTTATGGCATCTAGTTATATCCTGAATGTATATCCAACAGGGGTTGGACTTGTTCCGTGTCAGAATTGCTTTAGGAACCAAAAAGCTCAGGTGCCAAGTCTTCCCTTCAGGTAGAGTACTACCCCAAGAACATCTCTGAAGGACACAGGAGAAGCTGAATGCCCAGAGCTGGCTTCTCCTGGTAACCTCTGGTGCCGGGTCCAATGAGAGTGGAGCTGCTCAAGAGAAGCTACCGAAGGCTGGGGATATAGTTTACTTGGTATGTACCTTGTGTACCTGTGCCTAATGTACCTTGTGTTCAACACCCAGCATCATCACATAGCCCAGGCAGGGTGGTGCATGCCTATAATCCCAACACTCACAAGGTGAAGGCAGGATGCCAGACGTTCAAGTTCATTCTTGGTTACATAGCTTGTTCGAAGTTCCAAGATCACAGCAGCCTGTATCTTGTATATATATATATATATATATATATATATATATATATATATATATATATATATATATATATCACCCTATTTTTAAATAAATAAAGATGGCACTGGGGAGACGTGTATGCAGCTCAGGGGCTCCAGGATGAGGGAACGTTCATGAAACAGCAGTATTCTGCGGCTTTCTTGTTCCCTGTGGGTGGATCTCATTGACTTTTGCTCCACCACAGGAGACAGACACATGTATGAGTGAGAGCCTAGCATATGTTCCAATAGCCAAGCAGACATCTCCCAACAGAGGCCCAGAGAAGGAATTTCCCAAATCCCTTCTCCCTATCTTTGTTCACCTATTGTTGCTACTGTTGTGGGATTTGTAGGAATAAAAATCCACATCAAAGGAGACAAGTGAATGTTCCCAAATTTCCATGTGCTTTATCTTCAAATGCCCTCAATGCTGCCCTGTGGTTCTTTCTGAGCCCTTGGATCAGCACTGTGAGAGCACCCCTTTCCTTGCTATAGTGAGGATTGTATAGTTCACTGACCTTGAACTTCTGTCTCATCCCACTGCACAAACCCGTCCTCAAGGCAAGAACCCTGTCTTTTCCATTGCTGTGTTCCTAGTGTCTAGTGTAAAGAGTAGAGCGAATGGCAGTACTCAACTGAACGCATTAGTGTGTGAATACCAGAGAAAGCTGACCAGAGAGAAATAGTCCCCTTTGCACATTTAGACAAACACGTATCACACTAACTCCCGGAAAACAAACTTCTCATAGATCCTGCTAATGATGTTAATACACACAAAACAAGCACCTGATAGTTAATTCATTCCCTGAGTGCTTCAGTGATTGAGAACAGGAGTAGTATAATTTGTCTACACAGAAAAAAACCTTAGTCTCATCCCAGCACTATACCCCAATCCTAAACACCCTGGATCTTTGCTTCTCCGTTTAGTGGTACCACATTGGTTTGGGGGGGCTCTGATTTACTGCCAAGCCACTTGATTTTGGGTGATTCCTCTTCATCCCTTTCTCTCAAGCCTCCATAGGCTCAATGCACGCCCCACCCACAGTGAGCCATGTGGGTGGACCTCCCAGAAAGGGCCAATTCCTTTTCTACCAACTCAAATGGAGTTAGCCAATGGCACACAAGGCACCATACGACTGGAGTGGAGCCTGAACTCCCTGCTCACCCTACCCTTTCCCCCAGGTCCTTCCCATTCCTTCTCATCATGGGAGGAAGAGTAACAGCATACTCTATGAACTTGACCAGGGACAACCCCAGGGTTGGGGAAGGGATTCTCCCCACCCAGCCTCCAGCTGTGTCTGGTTGTGGTAGAACCAGCAGAGTCACAGGAGCATTTGCCTGGCGCCATCTCCATGCCTGTCTAATACAGGAAGTTGTTATTTGAAGATAAGGGAAACCACAGTCAATTGCTTCCTCCGTAATCTGATACAGCCTCGAAACTGTGGGAGACTACAGGCTAGGTTAGAGGCTCTGTAACTCAGCTGAGCAGAAACCCAGCAGGACTGTGAGCTCAGGAGTTAATGCAACTCTAGACTCAGACAGGTACTTCCGGCTGCATGAGAAGGGGGTATGTTTCCTGTCCATGGACCAACGGATACTTACTTTGATGGCAGAGGGACAACAAAATACCCACCTCTTCCATGCCCTGTCCACCCACTCCCTCTGCAAATCAGACCTCTTCTAGTTCCCCCAAGCATACCAGCTCTCTCTGGCTCTTCCCAGAAAGCATTTCCCTCCCCTGCCAACTCCTCATTGTTGAGTTTGTACAAATGTCTGTGGACAACAGAGTCAAGGTCAGATGGGCATTAGGGTGAAGTTACCATTCCCAGGATCATTGGAAGTTCCTTTTCCTGGAGTACACCTTTCCCTCAAAGGGTTCTGTGGTGGCCTAAATGAGAAATGTCCCCATAGGCTCATGTATTTGAACACTTGGTCGCAAGCCATTGGTGCTGTTTGAGGAGGTTTGGGGGTCTCTAAGAGGTGGAGCCTTGTTGGAAGAAGTGCATCATTAGGGGTGGCCTCTGAGAGTTTATAGCCTGCCCTCCACTTCCCGTTCACTCTCTGTTTCTCTGTGTGCAATTGAACATGTGATCTCTCAGCTCCCGCTCTGGCAGCCTGCTGCCATGCCTCCCCGGTTATGATCTTCCCCTTTAGAATCATAAGCCCAAATTAACTCTTCTTTGTAGAAGTTTCCTTGGTCGTGGTGTTTTATCACAGCAACAGAAAAGTAACAAACACAGCTCACTAATTCTTGGGTTTTCCAGAATTAGTCCTGGCTCCATAGGAACACCCGCTCTTCCACCCACTTGCTTCTCTTCAACCCATCTGAGCTAAGGCTGAACTGACTGTTCGGGAAAGTGGACACACTGAAGAGGAGCACAGGTCTGCAGATCTGGCTCATGCCTGGCCAGGGGCTGCACGAGAGGTCCCTTGAAGGGACTCTGGCCAGCTTGAGTGTGGCAAGCAGGACTCTGGCAGCCTTGCTTGAACTCAAGTGAACTTCACTCCTATGAGCTCTCTGCACTCTCAGAAATAAACTGCTGCCCTGATGAAAGCTGGCTGTCGCATGAGACTTCAGTAGGTCTCGTTTCTTGGCGCCATTCTCCCAGCTGCCTCCTAACAGGGGTCATGTTATTGTTCTGGTTGTTCATCCAAACTGAGGCTGTCTTATGTAAGGCCACTCCCCAGGGCTAGCACGCTGGCAAATGGCAAGAGGCAGTATTTGAAAGAGAGCCAATTGCATGCATTTATTCCTAATTCCATATTCCCTGATACCACTCACATCAGTATCGTAACATTAACGCCACAGGACTGTTTACACCAAAGCAATGGGTAAGTGCTGCACATTGGGCCATTTCTGCCCCTCCACCAGCTCTCAGATGGAGTTGTCAAATAATATATAAAACGACCTGCTAAAATGGAATTGTCGATAAAAAACGAACTACTCCCTATGATAAGCAAATGGGATACATCTAAAATTAAAATTTAATGGATGTCCTGGATTTTTATTGTCAAACACAACAACTTCACTCGGAGAACTCTTACTAACACATACATGCTCCTTCCCATCATTCTGCAGTACATCTTTATCACTAACATTCAACTAGTGCATTAGGATTCTAATGTCAGACATCTAATGACATATTTAGGGGAGCTTATAGGTTCTTAAAATGTTCATTTATTGACTGTGATGGTTAGTGGTCGTCAGCTTGACAGAACCAGGAATTACCTGGGATATGGGCCTCTGGGAATGTGGGAGTGTATCTTGAGATAGAAAAACCTACTCTATCAAAACACAGTCCAGGCATAGAGGCAAGTGAGAATTCTGCAGGCTTATGAGAACACTCCAAGAAAACAGGACAAGAGTCTTGTAACCTCATTTTCTTCAAAACACTAAATTGTTCCTGGAATATGTTTTCACACTTGCTCCAGGTGTAGCAGACATGAGTGAGTTTACTTCGGATTACTCATTACTTCTTGCCCTTGCTAGTCAGTTAAATGTTTAAACTGTCCTTTGTGTGCTTCCATGGAAAAACATGTTTTTGTCACACGCCTTTTTGTCTTCATTATTGCACACAGCTTGAACTCGAGTGAACTTCACTCCTATGAGCTCTCTGCACTCTCAGAAATAAACTGTCTGCTGCTCTGACTAAAGCTGGCTGTCGCATGAGACCAGTCGGCCTCGTTTTTCGGCGCCATTCTCCCAGGTCCCAGCACCTCTGGACGGTCACTACGGGTGTCACCATTTCTTGGGTGGAATCCTGGGCTGCAGAGCTGGAGAAAGGGAACTGAACAGCATGCATGCCCTCACTAGCTCTCTTCTTCATGACCAGATGTGAGACACCCTGCTGCGGCTTCAAGGCCCTGCTGCCTTTCTTGCCCACCATCGTAGACTGCACCTCGACTCATGAGCTAGAACAAACCCTTCTCCCCTAAACTGCGTTTATCAGGGTATTTTATCACAGCAATGGGAAATGAAACTAAGACGTTGGCCCTAATTTGAAGATGAATGCCTGCCATATCACATAACCAAAAGCAAGACCGGGAGGAAAGTGTTTATTCAGCCTACACTTCCACATCATAGTCCATCACTGAGGGAAGTCAGGACTGGATCTTACACAGGACAGGAACCTGGAGGCAGGAGCTGATGCAGAGGCCATGGAGGAGTGCTGCTTACTGCCTTGCTCCTTATGGTTTGCTCAGCCTGCTTTCTTATAGAACTCAGGACCACCCGCCCAGGGATGGCACCACACACAATGGGTTGGACCTTCCCCCATCAATCACTAATTGAGAAAATGCCCTACAGGCTAGCCTACAGCCTGATTTTATGGAGGCATTTTCCCAACTGAGGCTCCCTCTTCCCAGACGACTCTAGCTTACGTCAAGCTGGTATAAACTCAGCCAGCATAATGTCGGCCTACACTTCAGGAAAGTACTGCTCATGCCTCATGGTGAATCTTAGCAGCACAGGAAACCAAAAGAAGACTCTACTAGTTATTTTCCTCTTGGTGTGATTAAAAACCCCGTGATGAAGAAAGGGTTTATCTGGGGCTTATGTTCCAGGGGGATAAGGGTTCATCACCACGATGGTGGGAAGGCAGGCATGGAGGCAGGACCAGCTGGAAGCTCACATCTCATACCACAAGCAGCTGGCGGAGAGAGATTAAGTTGGGAATGGAAGATGGCTTTTGAAGCCTCAAAGCCTGCCCTTGGTGACAGTGACACACTTCTTCCAGCAAGGCCACACCTCCTAACCTTCCCCAAACATTGACACCAACTGTCCATAATGTATTCAAATGCCTAAGAATATGGGGAATATCCCATTCAAAATGTCGCAAAGCCTCTCACAGGCACCTTTGAGGAGAGTAAGGTGAGGGACATCTCCATTGAACCCCTCAGGGGAAGGCTGGGAACGATTCTATGTAGATTCTGCTTTGTGTCTGATTCAGTGTCAGAAAGGGGTCCCTATATTTCAGGAAGCTATTGCTTAGACTTGGAGATGGCAGGTGGGCCTTGGGAACCATCCTTTAATGGGTCGAATATGAAACACTCCTGGGTTGAATATGAAACACTCCTGAAGGTCTCATGTGTTTGAACCCTTGGGCTCCAAGTAGTGGTGACACTTTAGGATGTTGTAGAAACCTGGGGACAGTGGCCTAGCTGAAAGAAGTGGGTTGCCAGGGCTGAGGCTTGAAGGAGACAGCTACCCTGGCTCCAGCCTGGGCCCTGTGCTCTCTGAGCTGCGGTATTGCAGCAACAGTGAGCTCCCACCACTCGGGCTAGCCCGCTCCACCAGGTCTTCCCCACCGTGATGAAACGGTGAGTCAGTGTAAATCCCACTCCCTCGAGTGTCTTCTGTCGAGTGCTTGGCTCCATCATGAGAAGAGCAGTAGATATAAGTTCTAAGATCCTGCCAGAGGGAGCCAGAGTCCAGGATGGTGGCTGCGAGGACAGCTGTGGATACAGAGAAGGGAGTCCTCTGGCTTGCTCATAAACGCACATACTTCTTAACAGCCGTTACAAAAAGAACTTGGAAATATACTCAAAAGAAACGGAAAGGGCAGTTAATCATTATCATATTAATGATTATCCTAGGGTTAATTACATGTGTATGAGTGTGAGTATCATTCCTACTTTGGATAGGTGACAATTTCTTATACAATGTAAGGAAAGCATGAACCATAAAGGGAAATATCAATCATTAGAGTGCACCTGGCTTAAACATAGGAACTTCCATTCACCAAAAGACACCTTTAAGAAAGTGAGAAGGGGCCTGTCCCTGGCGCTTAACTGGCTCTGGGGAACCTGTTCCTCAGGCTGGATTACTTCACCCAGCCTTTCGGCAGGGGGAGGAGCTCAACTTGACGTGCCATGCTGTCTGTTTTCAAGGCCATGGGAGGCCTGCCCCTTTCTGAATGGAGACAGTAGTGGGTGGGGAGGGGGGTAGAATGGGAGGAGAGGAGGGAGGGAGAACTGTGGTCGGTATGTAAGGTAAATGAAAAAAATGTTAATTAAATAAAATTAGATCTTAAAAATAAACATTACAAAAGTGAAAAGTGGGACTAGGTAGTTTAGTTGCTAAGAGTACTTGCTACTCTTGTAGAAGAGGACCCAGGTTCTGTTTCCTGCACCCACATGACAGCTTACAACCATCTGTAACTCCATTCCAGTGGATCTGATGCCTTCTTCTGGCCTCTGCAAGCACTGAATGCATGTGACATCCATGCATACCCTCTGACACACATGCAAATACATAAAATTAAAAAAAAAACCAGAAAAGTGTATAAAAATAGAAAGGTATGTGTAAAAAGTTTAATAGAAAGGTGTAGGAGTAAATATTTGTAATTTATTTGACCAAAAATATGGAAAGCAAACCTATGGTTATTAAGGAAAAAAAGACAGCACCCCAATAACCACCTTAAATAGGTATCGATGCAAAGTCTTTTTCTTCATCCCCTAAGAACTGAGAAGCTGCACTGCCTCCCAGTCACACTCTGCCCAGTTTCTTCCTGGGCTCCAGCCTGCCACAGAGTGGCAGTGTTTTACCCAAGAGTCATTTAACAGACTTCACAATAAGGCCTTGGCTAAGCCAGTTATGACATGCGGAGTGCTTTTGACTGCCCTTGAGCTCCCATTAAACTGTCTCAGACACAAACCCCAGGCAGTAACACCTCCTGCCCTGACCTATTGCCGGAGGATGATTAAAGAGTGGGAAAACCGCTTTCAGAGGTATAGAAGCCAGAGAGCCGCACATCTGACGGCCCAGGAAGGGACCACTGCTGAGGAAGAGCCAGACAACAGAAAGCCATCCAAGGTCCCCAGTGTCAGCTCTCCCTTAGTAGCTCAAGATTTCCCATACCGGAAAGAGGACTTCTGTATTGCGTCACCTCTGGGGTGAGTATGGCTTGGGTACCCAGTCCTTTCCTAGGTGTCCTCAAGCCTAGTTAATGTAGAACTACCACCTGTGGGTTTCTCACCATGAGAAGAAACTAGAAAGGCCCTTTCCAGTGTTCTAACTCATTGCCCCCCTGCCTTCCAGGATATGGACGGCATTCTACAAATCAGACCCACGCATTGCCCTTGGAAAATATTCTCCGATGGAACAAGAGATCCTGGTAAGTGCCCCCAAGTTTGCATGGACTGAGTCCCTCTAGAGTCTGCTTGCAGAGGTAAGGGGACTCCCAGGGTTCAAAATCCACCAATCACATCCGTTTCCACAATAGCTCCTGCTGGCTGTGTCCTACTGGTAGATTTCACTCTCTGAACATCCCAGTCAGGAGTTCAGTCATAAGCAGGGCTGGAAGGATGGCTCAGAGGGTGAGTACCCTTGCTGTGCAAGCATGAAGGCCTGCACTTGAATCCTTAGCACCTATATAAAAATGCCAGGCATGGCTGCGTATACTGTAACCCTGGCACTGGGAGCAGAGACCGGTGGACCCTGGGAGATTGCTGGCCAGGCAGCCTAAACAAAATGGCAAGTTTCTAGTTCTGTGAGAGACTGTGTCTCAAAGGAATGTGGAGGGAAGTGGTAGGGGAAGGCACCTGATGTCTCTGTCTGGTCTCTGAATGCATATGCACAGGACATACACCCTCCCCCTACATGTTGGCAATACTTACACCAAACGGAAACACACACTAAAAAACACTGTGTTTTACGTAACTGTGATAATAAATTACGAAACTGCCATTTCTTCAGTACTTACCTGGCACTGTGTTGTACTTTGAGTGTGACACGTGTCCCATAGGCTCGAGTGTTTTAACCCTTGGTCTTTCAATACCACACGAGCTCTGCACAGATGGCGCCCATCAACATTTAGTCACGGTAGGCGAGCGTCTCCCAAGGCCTCACCTCTCTCTAGGCAGTTAATAGTGGGGGCGGGGGCAGAGAAGTCATTTTCTTCGGTGATGTAACCACTGGTAAGCTGCCCGTGCCCCAGGGAAAAACCTTCTACCAAGGCTCATGTGAACAACGCGAATTAGAGGTGGTGGGTCACAGAGAAACCAAAAGAAAAAGAAAAAAAAGACACGAAAAGAGGACTTGTATGGGAAGAGAAGAAATTCGGTGGGACCGAGAGAGGGATGAGAGCAAGTAACGGGTGAAGATGTTCATTATACACCTGCATGGAACTGTCAAAAGATAAACATCGGGAGCTGGAAAGATAGCCTAACCTGCTCTTTCAGAGTTCAGTTCCCAGCACCCAAGTCAGGCAACTTACAACTGCACATAACTGTAGCTCCACGGTATCCAACATCCTCTTCTAGCCTCCACAGTTACCTGCATACACGTGTGCAAACACACACACACACACACACACACACACACACACACACACTTGAAAACAAAGTTAATCTTTTTAAAAAAATAGTCAAAAAAATGAAAAGGGAAAAAACAGAAATAAGGATAAGCTGCAAACCTCAGTGATAAAGACAAAGCTTCCAGGTCCTCAGCTCTTCTTTTGGGCATTGGGTTACACTTTGAGCGTGAAGTGTCCCCAGAAGTTCATGCCTTTCGACACAGGGCTCTCAGTTAGTGGCACAGTTGTGGAACTTTTAGGAGGCGAGGTCTAGCTGAAGAAGGATGGGGTCACTAAGAGGGTGGGCCTTCTGGATTTTGCCTGGCCTTGGCTCCTGTCCTGATCCCCTGAGATGGAGGCAAGCTGCTCCATGCCCCCACCACCATGGAGCCACCTGCCACCGTGTCCTCCCTACCTTGACAAACTGTGTCCCCTTCTTCCCTTAGGCTCCTTCTTGCAGGGTGTTATTTAGTCACAGTGATACGAAAACCACACACACACACACACACACACACACACACATGCATGCACTCACACACGCACTCACACATGCACTCACACGCACTAGTTGCTCTCATACACATCATCTTTTGAGATTCACAATACCCTTTGTAAGGTCAATAAAATGATTCTAAATTCACGGTGGATAGAAGGAGAGCCGGGCTTTGAACCCAGGCCTATGTGATCCCCAAGGTCTACCCGCTTTCCTATTTAATAAGGGATTCAATGCTCTTAGCAGTGGAGAGGAATCAGCCACTAGCTAATTCTTTCCACGGTGGCTGCCTACCCCTAGGTATTGAGATTTTTTAACCATCTTTTTCTCTGTGTTCAGCATCTCGGTGGCGTTCACACCATAGCAACAAGAAGATATTTGGCTGACCAGCAGAGGAAAGAGTGGAGGATGCTGAGAAAACTGCAGGCACAGTCATCAGACTACAAAATGGCAAAAAAATATAGAAAAGAGTCCTCTTCTCCTTGTACTGTGTGTGGACCCCCAGAAAAAATATGGACAGCAAAGGTGGTCATACCTGCGGAGGAGTTTAAAATGCCCCACCGAGAGGTGATCGACATCGACAAACATATAAAAAGAATGCAGCTCGCACGAGCCCTGAGAAACAAGCAGCTTTCTCCATACCTCGAACGGCTCCGGAGTGCCACTTTGCTGTCTGGAGCAGAGCCGGGTACCACAGGAACAGTCAAGTCCAGGGAAGAGGGGGGCAACTTTGACAGGGATAGCTCTGATAAAGCCAGTCAAGAGGAGAAAGGGGAGGTGGAGTTCAAACCCACAAACCCACGAGAAATCACAATGAACGTAATTTTCAAGTCAGAAGAACCCAAAGGGTGTTTGGTATGTCATCGGAATGATCGGAAAACTTTCCTCCCTGTGAAGAAACAGGAGCGGTGCATCACGGGCCTGACGAACAGAAACCTCTTCCCCATCACTGGCTTTCCTGGAGACCTGATGCTCATGAACCAGGATTTTATATCACGGGGAATCCACCCGAGTGACGCCATTAAGATCTACTGGCTGCCAGAAGAGGATACCCGCAAGGCACTCAAGCACAGGGCAGCTCGCTGCCCCTATTGAAGCTAGAGAGCCCAGAGCATAAGCAAGTGTCCTGCTCTTCATTTCTCCTGCACACCGTGTCCCAGGGTCCTTCCTCTCTGCTCTTCTTTTGAGCTCCTTGGCTTCTCCTGCTCTGTCTCCACGGTGTCTCCAAGATGAGACCCTGCTGCTAAGGCTTCCTTGTTTCCAGCAACTCTTGAGTTTAGCTCCCACCTCACCACATCCATAAGTTCTAAATGATGATGATGGGCATGCCCCCACTGGCCAGGCTGTTTTCCTGATCCTGGGTATTCACTCTAAAACTGAAGTTGCCCATCAAATACCGAGTCCTGGCACTAAGAGGCAATCCAAAATGTGAGTGACAGGAAATGGATTCTCAGCCTCCTCCAAAGTATCTCCTGGCTCAACCAGAGCTTTGGGCATAGATAGGAACTTCAGCTTTTGGTGGGGAGGGACATCTGGAGCAAATGAAGGGGTTTCCCTCCAATGACAAAGCTCTGATGTTTCCTGCATGTGTGTCTATGTATCACATATGTGCCTGGTGCCCATGGAGGCCGGAAGAGAGTGTTGGATCCCCTGGCATTAGTGTTAGAAATGGTTGTGAGCCACCATGGAGTTGCTGGGACTCAAATCCAGGTCTTCTGGAAGAACAACCAGAGCTCTTAATTGCTGAGCCATCATTCCAACCCCTTACTTTTTGTTTTTAATACAGGATCTCACTAAGTTGTCCAGACTGAACTGCCTTTCCTTTCCAAGTAACTCGGATTTTAAACTTATGCCTCCAGGCCCAGCTTGTAATCTGTTTTTGACTAGTGGAAAATAAAAGAAATTCAACATCCACACACACACAAGTACATTCACATTTGCGTGTGCATGTGCACACACACACACAACACACACACACACATAAAGAAGGCATCTTCCCTGTGACAGGAAATCTCCTCTTAACCCCTTCCTTCTCTTGCACTAAAGAAGTGAGACATTTTCACTTGGAGGAGAGTCTCTTACAGCCTCTCTGTCATGGGACTTCTTTGTATTGAGCAAACTACAAAATTCTGAAGTTGAACAGTGAGTGGAGAGTCTTAGGGAATAGAGAGGGTTCAGGAATTACATACTACCTATCCTTGTCAATACCCAAACGAAGGCTACAGACACTCATCCTGAGGAGGGCCTGGCTCCAGCAACAGGGAGAAGTCAGCCTGGTGGCTTGGGACTATGTGTGAGACACTGCTGAAATCTGTCTCCTCACCTTGAGTGACACTGGCCAGGGTGAAGCTTCTGGGGGTTCCACCAGGCCCCCTGGGTGGTCTAGAAAAGGAGAGTAAAGTGACTAGAGACATTTGCCTTTCTCAACAAGGCTCTGGGAAACAATAGCTCCTTCTTTTCTATCCTGAAAGTTTCCAAGGAAGAATATGCTGTGGATATCACTCTGTATAAATAAAATACTGATTGGCCAGTAGCCAGGCAGGAAGTATAGGTGGGACAAACAGAGAAGAGATTCTAGAAACAGGAAGGCTGAGTACCAACATGTAAGATATGGGTAAGCCACAAGCCACGTGGCAACTTATAGATTAATAGAAATGGGTTAATTTAAGATATAAGAACAGTTAGCAAGAAGCCTGCCATGGCCATACAGTTTATAAGCAATATAAGTCTCTGTGTGTTTACTTGGTTGGGTCTGAGCGGCTATGGGACTGGCGAGCAAGAGAGATTTGTCCTGACTGTGGACCAGACAGGACCAGAAAAATTTTAGCTACAAGAATAACTAGTTGACCATGGTCGAACATGACTTCCTGCTTGAGGAGGTTTCCAGCCTCCTCTAATATACGGGCCTCAGGCCTGGGAGGTGAGACAGTCTAGGAATCTGAAGACAGGTGAGTAACTGAGACTAAAGGCCTTGCCTGCATTCACTAGATTTCAACAGCAGAACCAGGGCCAGCTCCCACTCCCCTGACTGATTTATACAAGAACCCTTTGAATGTCACTCTAGCTACAGAAACAAGCTAAGATTTTGGAACAGCAAAGATCTAGGAGCTGATCCCTTGGGAGTAGGGTTGTCCAAATGGACAGACATGTATCTCCATTTATTACATATCACACTAGGATCCTCATGGTTCATTCCCATGGCAGTGTCCATGGTTACAAAGTTGACGATACAAGCCCTTGTACATGAATATTCATAGCATATTTCCTTAAAGTAGCCTCAAAAGTGGAAATAACCAAAATGCCCCTATGATGATGGAAGGTAAAATGAAAGTGGCAATGTTCATGCAATAAAGTATTTCTCAGGTGTGTGAAAGTAGGAACTGATCAAGATCCAATCATGAACATAGAAATATCATGCTAAGCAAATGAAGCCAGCCATGAACGACCACACACTTTGTGCTTCTGTTTATGTGTAATGCCCATAAGAGCTAAATTCAGAGTTAGAAAAGAGGTTTGTGGTTACTGAAGTCTGGCGTGACGGTAGGAGCAAATGAGGACTGAGTTGTGATGGATTTGGTATTTCTTTTGGAAGGGATGAAGGCTGACTATGGCTGACTGTGATGATGCTGGACCATTCTGCCAATAGTCTAAAGATCCGTGGGTTATAAGCGTCAAGTGGGTGGACTGCATGGTATGTAAATTATATATCAATAAAACTGGCACATAAGATATTAAATGACATTAATGACATGACTAAATTAGTAAAACAATGGAGTCCGAGGGGGAAAGCGGCACATGTGGTCGAAAGCAGCTGAATCCCTCCATTTGTAGATCTCAGCAACTGGCCTGAGCTCTGCTGAAGATATAGGAGAGAAAGAAGGACCCAAGACCCAGGTGGGTGGACTCCCTTTCCTCTCCCAGTGGTAGATGAGCCCCACAACAGAACACTGATAGACCGTGGGCTTCCCATCCCATCCATTCTCTGCGTCCATGATGTTATTTTTATTTAGGGCGGGGCTGCTTAACAAGACTGAAGTTCCCATCCTCACCCCTCCCCGATGTCTGACAACAGTGGACCTTGTCCTAGGATGCATGCTGTGCTATGCCATTCTGACCTCAGAACGGAGCAGGCTGGGCCCATAGCAAGACCACTGCTGCCTCCACGCAAGAGCAGGAAGAAAGAACTCACCGTGTAAAGCTTATCCTCGGGGAAATGCTGAGGTATCAGCCTAACTGCGCAGATAGGAGCTTCTGGTCCCAGGCATGTCCCGCATTCTCTCCTCTCTCCTCTTGTTCCTCTCTATCTAGATTCCTCTTTCTATCTATTCTCTCTGCATGGCAGTCCCACCTCTGCCCCTCCTGCCTAGCTACTGGCCATTTAGCTCTTTATTAGACCAACCAGGTGCCTTAGGCAGGCAAGGTGAACAAATGCAATACATCTTTACATAGTTAAACAAATGCAGCATAAACAAAAGCAACACATCTTTACACAGTTAAGGTAATATTCCACAGCATAAACAGATGTAACACATCTTTGTCCAGTGAGAATAGAATATTTCACAACACATGGCCGTGGCTGCCTGGGGGGACACAAAAAGGATTGTGTTTTCCAGAGACACCCAGAAGTCAAAGTTTGGGTATTCCATGTCACAATGTCCTCTAAAGCAGAAACGTCTGGATTAGACTCGGTTTCTGGGGATTTTTGTGCCCCAGACCTTTGTCCTGGCCACACTGCTTCTAAAACTGTCCTTAAACAGCCTCACGCATCTCTCCTGTGGGTCTTTCCTCTACTTCCCTATAAAACTTGAGACATCTGTCTGTCCAGACCTCCTAACATCATCCATCCCCATCCACTCTCTGCGCTGCCCCCAAGGCGCCCCCTCCCCTCCCCAGTAGCCCCACTTTCATTCCACAAAGATGAGTAGAAGGGCTGAAGGGTGTGTCATAAGCAGCCTCCTCTGCACGGTCCCCCTCCATCTTAATAGAGAACTCCAGTTTGTCCAGCTATCCATTCCTATCCCACTAGCCAACGTGCCCAAGAGGAGACTGAGTCCAAACTCTGCTTGGAAACTAGCCCAAGAGCAATGAGGAAAAGATATAAGTGATGGGCAGGAGCCCCACCATCCATATCCGTGCCTGATGCAGACGGGGATGTGATAAGCCCTGGAACAAGGAAACAAAGTGAAGTGTGATGCCGAGGGAGCTGAGAAGAGCTGCTCGCCATCTGCTGCCTACCAAGGGGCAGGGCAGCTCTTAGAGTGGGCAGAGCAAGACCAGGGCATGCAGGAGTGCCAGGGCACCAGACCGCTGTCAGGCCGCTGCCTTGGTATGTCATTTCAGAAGTTGATCCCCGTATACTCCTTTACACCCGCTGGAGACTGGCTTTCTGAGACTTGCCACTACAAGGGGTCCTAAATACATAAAGTGCCTGCCTCTTAGAGAGTCAGAAGAACACAGTCTGTTACCTGCTGGCACCCCCAGGTTGAGAAGACTTTCTCAGATTGTTCACTCTGGGACATGCTAAATAGCTGAGGTGAATGGTTAAGAAGCTCCTTCCAGGTCTCTCTGACAAAATATAGTAGATAGATGATAGATAGATAGATAGATAGATAGATAGATAGATAGATAGATAGATAGATAGATAGAT
The DNA here is from genome assembly GCF_049852395.1 of Peromyscus maniculatus bairdii. NCBI lineage: Eukaryota > Metazoa > Chordata > Mammalia > Rodentia > Cricetidae > Peromyscus > Peromyscus maniculatus. Next base: position 141,562,002 of record NC_134852.1, on the reverse strand, counting down.
AGATAGATAGATAGATAGATAGATAGATAGATGGTAGACACAGACAGATAGACAGACAGACAGACAGTGTGTATGTAGGAGAAGGAGGTAGAGATTAGTGCTCAGCTCAGTTAGTGCTTCACCAAAATCTCCAAAGCAGTCACAGTTGCAAAAAATCTCATCCAAAAAAGTAACAAGAATAATCAGAGGAAAGCATGCAAAATATTCCACTTCAAGAATGCCCATCCTGAAGATTGACATGAAATTATTCCTAATGTCTTTCCTGACTTTGAACTCCACCACTTCAGCTTTCAAAAATTCAACCAACCATGGAAAACCAGAACACAGCTTGAATCAATGAACCACACATATATTAGCAACTACATTGACAATTTCATTCTCCATTGGAACAAATAACCACAATGCTGTTCTGAGTAATTATTGCTAATCTGTGATACAAGCTCAGAAATCCAAGCGACGTTGACCCAGAAGTCCCAAAGACTTTGTTCTCAGGGAAAATATCCATATTCCTACAGAGATTAATCAGTGCCCTGGTTGTATTTCTATTTTTCTCAAGTATTCTACAGTAATTGTAACATGAAGAGCACATGGTGGAACACACGTGTATAGACCCAAATGCATCCTGGATGTTCCCTGCACTTCAAATAAGCCTGTTACTTACCATTTGGTAAATCCTCTGCCCGGCGAGGGGCACAGCTTTTAGCTTTTAAATCAGCTATTACCGTGAAAGCCTTTTCCCTCACGGCTTCTAACAATCCAACTTACTGCCTATTAGGGGTTGTTTCAGTTATTTTTGATATTCTGTGGAGAGTGTGAGGTACCCTTTCCTGCTTAGAGGGGAAATTTCCCCTCTTTGAACCTGAAATGCTTTCAAAGAGGAGAGAGATTGCCTTTCAAGAGTTAGAAAGCTGTCCTCCTCTTAAGAGCCGTGATGATATCCAAAGGCTCCTAATGCAGAGAAAAGCATTAGCCACTTACATTTCTGCCTTAATGAGTACCTCGCTCATAGCTAGCCAACGGTAAATGTCACAAACTTAGGAATTATTTCTCTCAGTGCGGAAAAAAGTCAATCTGGTATCCACACTGTCCTTCCTGTCTCCGCTGATCCTGTGCAGCACACGTGTGAGATATACATATCTCTTATTACTATTCTCAAGGTTAACACAAATCACACCTCTATTTCTGCTGAAGAATTTGTCACTTAAGAGTAGGGGACAATTACAAGCAAGACGGTAGAAGAGGACAATCCTAGCTCTTATTTTCTCCCGTAGAAACAAATCTGGTAACTATTAACAATTGAGTCTGAAGTGTTCCCCTCAGACTCATGTGGCTGGTGGTGTCATAAGACCAGGCTGGAGGGAACGGGTCACTGCGGCATGTCGTTTGTCCTAGTCAGTTACTATTGCTGTGGTGAAACGCCATAACCAAAAGCAAGTTGAGGAGGGCTTATTTGGCTTCCACTTCCACATCACTGTTCATCATCCAAAGAACTCAGGACAGGAACTCAAACAGGGCAGGCACCTGGGGACAGGAGTGAATGCAGAGGCCATGGAGGGGTGCTGCTTACTGGCTTGCTCCTTGTAGCTTGCTCAGCCTGCTTTCTTATACACCTCAGGGCCACCAGTCCAGGGGTGGCACCGCCCACAATGGGCTGGGCCCTCTCCCATCCATCACTAATACAAAAAAAAAAAAAAAAAAAAAAAAACAACGCCCCACCGGCTTGCCTGTAGCCTGATCTTATGGAGGTGTTTTCTCAATTTTCTCCCTCCTTTCAGAAAACTAGCCAGCACAGCCTTGAAGGTCATGATCGGATCCACTTCCGGGCTGTTCCCTGCTTCCTGGTGTGGGGGCCACCGCTGCACACTGCAAAGCTGCATACCGCTCCACTGCGTACCGCTCCGCTGCATACCTCACCACTGTGTACTGCACAGCTGCTGTGGCGTACAGCGCTGCATACTGCAACGCTGCATACCGCTCCACTGCGTACCGCTCCGCTGCATACCTCACCACTGTGTACCGCACCGCTGCTGCGGCGTACAGCACGGCTCCTGCGGCTGTGCCCTCCCACCGCCAAGAGCCAGATGCCCTGAAGCAGTGACCAGGATAAGCTCCTTGTCCCTGCAGCCTCATCCCATGTGTCAATGGGACGAGACTAGTAAGTGAAATGTCTCTGGTTTGAGGTTCAGGGGGACACTGAGGAGGACCGTCCTTTTGATGAGAGGTTCATTGGAAGAATTATTAGTGCCATGGGCTTGCAAAGAGACAGACAATGTGGCGGGGGATCTAAAAAGGGGAGTGTTTTGCTTTGCTTCTCTGTTGCTGTGATAAACACCATGACAAAATAATTTAGGGAGGAAAGGGTGGATTTGGCTGCCAGGCAAGAGTCTACCGCCTAGAAGAACTGAGGCAGGATCCTAGAGGCAAGATCCAAAGCAGAGGCCGTGGAGGAACACCGCTGATTGGCTTGCTCCCGTGGCCTGCTCAGCCTGCTTTCTTATATAGCCCAGGACCACCTGCCCAGGGGTGGCACCACCCACAGCAGGCTGGGCCCTCCTACATCAATCATTAATAAAGAATATGTCCCAATTCTGATAGAGGCATTTTCTCAATTAAGGTTCCCTCTTCCCGGATGACCCTGACCTGTGTCCAGTTGACAGAAAAGTAACGGGCACCGAGGGTTCTGGCCCATGGTGCAGAGTAGCGGTCCCTTCTTATAGGTGTCAGAGGACGGGCGAGGTCTGGTGGTCGATGAGTTGGCCACAGCAGGGGCCACAGCCAGGCTGTCCTTGCTTCCTGGTGGCAAGGAGAGGGGAGAGAATTTCTTGGAAGGAACGTGTGACTCTGAGGATATGGAGGAGGAGGAGCACATTAAGTTAAGGTGTACACACCATACCAGTGGAGGATATGCTGGAAGGTGCTGGAACCCAATAGTCCCCTGATGCCCCAGAGTCTGGCAACTTGAGATCTGTAAACTTCCTTGGGGACGAAAAAGTGGCCTGGGCCATTCTCCTGGAGTCTGTCTGGGGAGCCTGGAATCAGTCTAGGGCCTGGAGAGTCACAGACAGGCTCGGCTAAAGGAAAAAAAGAGGCTTCTTCAGGTGGACGTGGCAGCTGCCTCTAACCCAGCCCTTGAGAAGGTAAAGACAGAGCAAGCTGAGGTGCTAGCCTAGCAGAATCGGTGAGCTCCAGGTTCAGTGTGAGACCCTACCTCAATAAAGTGAGGAGCTATCCAAGAAGACATCAGTGTCAACTTTGGTCATAGACACAAGGCGAGGGGAGGCGGGATACCCATATGCACATCATTTATACAGGAAGGAAGGAGGGCGAGAGGGAGGCCCAATAACAAAATGGCACTGATGTTGAGCTGTAGCGCCCTCTAGTTTCCACAACTGGGATGGCAATAGGGTAATGGAGAGTTACCTGCTTGGAAGGAACTGGAAGCCAAGCTCTGACCCAGAAAGGTGCAAGACAGAGCTCAAAACAGATTTGATGTGTTCTGTTCTTTTACCCACTGTGTGCCTATCTTTCCTTTGAGGGTGTCACTCAACTTACAGTCACTGGGCTCTACACAGGTCCACATCTGTTCACATCTAGCCACAGGCTAGAGTCTACATTTCAAGGTGCTGCCAATGTTTTCCAGGTTTGCCCATACAGAGTGACCCATTAGGACTTTCCCGATATTCCCAGCCTTGGACATGATGATGAAGGCCAGGAGAATGAAAACTGGCAAGATATGCCCTGGCCTTCTAGCTCCTCTGCATGCTGGAAGGGCTCAGGGGTCTGTCCCCACCCCCACCCCACACTGCCACTGAAGACTGCCGCTGAAGACTTATCACAGCTGGTGATGGGCAGTTCTCAGTCACCTCTGGTCAGAGCTGGCAGCTGTGGCTGAGTCTCTGCTGGACTTCTCTGGCCCCTTGTTCTAGGAGGTCTCACCTAACTCTAGCAACATGTTCATAATTAGCATCACCCTAGCAGCTGCCTGCTGGGGTCTGAGCCCGGCTCCTGACATTGGCATTGCCAGCACAGTACCTAGGGGCTTGGGGCCCGGGCTGTGCTACATTAATTCACTGCCACCTTGATACCCGCTACGTTCCTTTGTCTTCAGCGATCCCCTGTCACACTTCTCCCTGGAGACTTCATGCAAACAGGACTCCTGTCCCCGACATCTGTACCCCGCCCCCCAAGCCCTTGCCAGCCCATAGTTCTGAACACTGTCACAAATGGAAACATGAAGAGTCTTGGAAAACTAAAGATGATCGTTCTCTTGGAGGTTCTGGAAGCTGTGAAGTAAAGCCCCTGGGCCTTTTATCATCTCTGTTGCCATGGCACCACAGCTGCCGAACTTGAGGGAGGCCAGCATGTGGGTAAACCTCAGCAGACAATGACCAAGCAGACACTTGCCTTGAGAAAGAGTCTTTATTTAGTTTGCCTCATCGTGAGGACAGATTAAGGTTGACACTACAGGTTGAGAAAGTCAGCTATAAAAAACGTGAAAAGGAAAACTATCTAGAAAAAACATTGCTGCTCCAATGTTTGGCTCAAGGTCGTGTGGGGTTGTAGACAGGGATCTCATTTTCCTATGACATTCCTCCCCGTCTTCAGCCCGCAGACCCTGGGAAAACTTGGCCCACACCTTTCTTCTCTGCCATCTCATCATACTTTGCCGTGCATGCATTTGTGCTAAGGGAAACCTAGCCACGGTGTGTCCGGTTGCCGAGTCTCACACGCTCATGCCTTCCATCTTTTCTGGGAATCTGTGCACGTGGAGCCAATGCCTGGGTGTGCTTTGCTTCACATCTTAGTGCTCAGAGGCTGGCCACGGGCAATGCGTGTCCTCCTTCCAAGTGTGAAAGCTGCCACAGCTAGGACCAGTGCCAGGAAGATCCCACCAAAGATGGCAGCGGTAGGGTAGGCTGCCTGGGAGCTAGCCGGAGCTGGTTTCTCCACATCCTTCACTGCCAAGTCTGAGGGGGCAAAAAAGGAGAGTGAGATGATGGCGTGGGACAGGACACAGGCCAGAGAATGGCAGAGGGGACAAGGAACTGGGTGGTCCTTGTCAGAACCTTTCAGTGGGGAGGGATGAGGAAATGGGAGAAGAGGAAACTGAGGCTGGCTTCCAGGAGGCAAGAGAGATTTACTGCCATTGTCTTGCCAGCCAGGGGAGTTAGGGAAGGGTCTCAGCAGCAACTCAGGCCTGGGCTTCGGGAGAATGAATCTGGATCGGGTCTGCAGATGAGTGTAAGGGGAGAGGGCTGTGGCATTTAAGCCAGTTGGGAAATGGTGACAAGAGTCCCAGGCAAAAGGAACCCAGGACCTGAGCTACTGTGGTGACTGCAGGATAAAGGGAAAACAGATACCGGGCAGCACCTGCCTCTTGCTTTTCTCACTGTCCTGTTCAACGCAGTCCCACCCCCAGCGGAGGCACCAGATTCGCACAAGTTCTGCTCTGACTATACCTGTCTATCTGCCTCCTACCATGCAATAGGCCTTTGGTAAACATTGAATGAGTGAATGAGGAAAGAGTGTAGAATCAGCCTGGCGTAGGGACTGGCCTACTGTGGGGCATGAGGACAAGAAGCTATCACAGATGGTTCCCAGAAGGTGGCAGTGATGTCCTGATCTAGGTAGGGGTAGGTTTGTGACAAAAGAACAAACCCACTTCTGCCTCGGTCACCCTGGCTATTATATCTCCCTACCTGACACCAGCCCTCGCCAGAAGTCCCAGGAGTCCCACTGTGGACATTTCCTAGTCAATACCCACAACAAAACAACATAGCAGAAATCACATCTACCACCTGGGCTAGGTGGGGAGTAAAATGGCCCGTTTAGTGCCAGTCCCCCCAGACGTCAAAATCAATTCACGTTTCCTACGTTTCCATGTCCCACCCAGCCGGTGAATTCAAAACACCTGTTACCACCGCGATGCGGAGCAATATTCCCATTACTTACGTTAACAACAGAAACTATAGCACATTCACTAAACACCCAGTGACTTGCACCAGACAAGGACCAAGGCATTTTAAGGAACATTGCTTTATCAAGACCTTTTAACAGTCTGAAGAGACATTAGCTCTCTCACCTTATAGATAAGGATTCTGGGAGCTCCAAACACAGACAATCAAGCCTTCCAGGTCACAACTCTCTTGCCTACAACCTACATGTGACCTTGAGTCTGGGGGGGTGGGGCAGCAACCAGGCCTAATTCATTGACTGGTGTGCAGTTTGTGTTGGCCCATATCACAGTCAAAAGCATCCCAAATCGACCAGAATCATGGACCCCACTGGGAAGTAGGATCTGAGGGTAACCACCTACCCAGGCTCCTCCTGTCTTTGCTGGGGGATTGCAACTGGATGGGTCCCAGGACAACGTCCACCTTCTCTTGATAGGAGCCTGTGTCCCTCTTGGACCTCACCACGCAGCCCCGGTAGCACCGGGAAGAGGCATCGTATGCTCTGCACACCACCAGTTTACACTGCAGGTACACTGAAGGGAAGCGGTTCAGGAAGTGGAAGGAACTGAATTTGAAGCGGGTAATGCGCGGTGACGGCGAGGAGTAGATTCGGTAAGTTTCATCTCTTACGCATCTGGAAGTAAGGAGAGCAACTGGTTAGCTTGCTGAAGCCTGGTCTCATCTGAATACCCCTGCACTCTGCAGTCATCCTGGCTGCCTGGGCCTTCGGTGCCACCACACACAAGTTGTGGGGTGTGCACGTACGTCCCAGCAGCCCCAGTACCTCCCCAGTGTGTTTAACACAGCAAATCACCTGCCGTGACAAGCTCAGTGTGCTCGGATAATCGGGGGGAGCTCAAGTTTGGAATCCAAGAGCAAGCCAGAGGCAGGACAGGAAAGGAGATGGCCTCGTCTTCCCTTTCCTGGTCACTGGGCCTCAAAGGTGACAATCAAATGTAGGCTGAACATCTTCCATGCTCCCTGACCCTTGTCTCCTAGGGCCCCTCTGCCGAGCCCCCCACCAGGCCTGGCCTGCCCCTGTGCAACACCGTGTCCATCTTGGCAAGTTCTCTCTAGGACCCTACTCCAGTACCCAGCACTTCCTCTCCCCTGGGGCACCTTGTCTCTGCTGGTGATAGAAGGAAACTAGCAGCCAATCTTAAAGAATTCCACTGAGAAGAAGTGCCATGCCCGCCGGTAGAGATTTCACAGTGGGGCCTGGACTTGCACACCCAACCTGTCAGGCCTCCTCCAAGACTACAGAAGCATCACACCTGCTCCTCCAGGCAAGCTGGAGCAGAGATCAGTGCAGCCAACCTGGTCTCCATTGATTCAACCTCAACGTGGAGCCAGGGTGGAGAACTTGCATTCCTGGTAGATGGCTAAGCTGTGTTCTCAGGGCCCACCATCCTTTTTCATTTAACCTTCCCAATAACTAATCCCCGTCCCTATCTCCAGCTGACTTGTGGTGCAGAAACTGACCCAGAGATGTGTGTACTTTAGTTTGGGTCTGCTCTCAAATCAATGCATTTCCCATGGCATGTTCATGTTTTTAACCCTAAGGCTAGAGTTGAGGCAGGAATGGCCTCAGGGTTGCCATAAACCCATCCAGTTGTTCACATGAGGCTCTGGGGAAGTCTCAGCCTCAGAGGTCAAGGCCTGCTTCAGTTATAAGTGCGGATCTTTTTTAGCCAACCAGTTGAGTGACCGTTGGTGAGTCATTCCTCTCTTCCCACAGGACATGGTGCCTAATAACCTGTCCCCTTCATCAGGAATGTGACCCAGGACACAGCATGAGGGTTCCTCAAAAGGCAGAAGTCCCATGTAGAAAACTATCTAAGCTTGAACCCCTGGCAGGTTCAGTTAGCCAAAAATCTGCATTCCTTGAGCTTTTTTGGCTACTCATGTGTGAGTTACAAGGCAAAAGTTTGCATCTGTCCCATACACGAGTCCTTACCCACTCCGGATGAGATCATATGTCAAAGATGAGAAGTCATTGGGGTATGGTGAAGCCACACAGGTGTCCACAAACAAGGCCAAGGAGGCATCAGAATGGAGAATTTCAGCCTGAAGGTACAAGTTTTGGTCCAGATCCACATAGTATGGGCTGCTGGTCACTGGATACAAGAAGGAGGAGGATGTATAAAAGGAAACGTTCACATCAAAATTGCCATACTGGACTTCTTGGATCTCGACGGTGTTGTTGGTGATGTACACAGTATTGATCCAGGTGTTCTGAAGCATCTTGCAGCTGACATGGATGTGGAGGTCCTTTTTCCTTTTGATGATGCCATTCGAAACAGCTGCTTTGAGGAAGTTGGAGTAGTTGATGGTCTCATTGTCAGTCTAACAGAGGAAAGCAGATCAGGTCGGGTCAGTGCTGGTTTGGGTTAGAATGAGCAGAAATGACTCAGGGAGATGCTCACAGAATCTTACAGAGGTGCCACCCTGTCTGCTTTGTGGCTGCTATTACCTAGGATGGATATCAGCGTAACCAGCCAATGTCCCCCACTCTCCCACATTCTCTGGCACATGGTGATGCAGGCCCTGATAATCTGTACTTATGGCTCTTGCTTGTGGCAAAACGAAGATGTCTTGATGGCCCTCAGCCTGCAGTGTGTCTGACCAAGCTCAGACTCCATGGTTCAGGACTCAGAGCAGGATGTTCTGAGCCTATTCTCACTGTCACTGGGGGCAGTAGGTCTCATACTCATGAGAGGGTCCTGGTAATATCAGTGTAGAATGCTTTCTATTTTGAGTGACTGATGACTTCTTCAGTGTGGTGATTGGCCACAGTGGAAGCCGGAAGCCATGAGATCTGCACTTAGAACTGAAGCAGGCCTTGACCCCTGAGGCTGAGACTTCCCCCAGAGCCTCATATGAACAACTGAATGGGTTTATGGCAACCCTGAGGCCATTCCTGCCTCAACTCACTCTACTATGGAACTATTCACTTTCACTGAGCAGCAAACTCATAAGGAGGCTGTTGCCCTGTGCCATTGAATGTGTCTACCATCTCTGGGAGCTGCCATGCCAGGAGCCTTACGCCTGGGGCCTGTGAGCATCTTAAGGAAAGAGTGATGTCTAAACACGTCTCTCTCATTTTCTTGGTATAGCAACAGCATCAGTAGCATCTGTAAGTATCCGTGAAGCAACTGGAAAGAATGAAGCCAGTGGACCAGAAGTACTTTGATAGGCAGAGGGTGTGGCAAGGAGCCAGTGGCCAAGAGGACACACGTGAACACCCAGAAGACCATGTTGGTGACTGTCTGGCTCCAAGTAAGGAAAGCACAAGTACGCCATCACCAGGCTGGGCCTGTGAGGCTTCTTCACAGCCTGGGTGCTATGATGCACTTCTCTCAATCCCATGTCATAAGCCCTGCATGCCATATGAGCAGGAGAATAATACCATAGTGACATGGACAGTGTCACTGTACTCTTCATAATGGATAAAAAGGCAGGGCAGGACAGAGCAGAGACAGACAGACAGACAGACAGACAGACACACACACACACACACACACACACACACACACAGAGAGAGAGAGACAGAGACAGAGAAAGCAAGCTTTCCACTATAGTCATGTGAACTGTGAAGGGTGAACCCCTAACTGATTGGGACCTGGATAAGGTCCCCTGCGTTCCCAGCACTTACACAACTTACATATAATTATTTTTTCAGAATCTAGAGCCTTCCCCTTCTTCTCTGTTGTTGAGAACTCTACTCTGCATGTGAGCCTTCCAGAAACACTGAACATGAGACAAAAGCTTTTGGATCATAACACGAATCTTAAAAGGTCTTATTAATAAAAACAAACCCAGAGCCAGATATTGGGGTGAATGATGGAAGATCAGAGAGACAGAACAGGCCACAGCTAACCTCACCTCGCCAATTCCTCAGCTGATCTCATTTCCTCAAACTGGAAGCCTCTGTGTCCTCATCCGAATAGATCTCAACTGAACTGCTGCTCAAAAGCCTAAAAGCTTAAAAGGACTCTAGTTCCTGGTCCTTGTGCCTTCTATACCTTTCTGCTTCCTGCCATCACTTCCTGGGATTAAAGGCATGTGTCACCATGCCTGGCTGTTTCCAATGTGGCTTTGAACTCACAGGGATCCAAACAGGATCCCAAGTGATAGGATTAAAGGTGTGTGTGCCACCATTTTCTGGCCTCTGTATCTAATCACTGTTTATTCTCTGATCCCAGATAAGTTTGTTAGTTTTCACAATATATTGGGGAACACAATATCACCACATTGGATAATCTCTTTGACCCTTTCCTTATCTTTTCTAGTCTTGTCTCTCCCTCCTCAGACTGACCAGAGCCTAGGGCAGGGCCAGCCTGGTCAACAGAGGCATCATATCCTGCTGTGCTCCAGACCCAGGTCTGGGGAAGAACCTGCAGAAAGGACTCGGCAGTACACTGGCCTCCTCCACGTCCTAGCAATGTGTCTGAGAGCTGTTTGCTGCTGTAGAACTCAGGAAAGAAGGTGCATTTGGACCTTTGATTCAGGGGGCTTCTGCTTCTTTCTCCCACCCCAAATGAAACTGTAGATGCCCCCGACTCTGTAAAATCCAGAGCTTCTCCTAGGAGCTGTGTGAATGGAGTTCCGCTGGCTGGTCTCTCCATTGGACACAGCTGTGGACACTGCCGGGCTCCCCCTCTGTACCTGCCCATCCCTCCTATATGGAAGTAACTGTGGCTAGCATACCAGAGGCTCCTGCCTCCCTTCACATGAATTACGTTCTGATGATATCACAGCCATACCTCCTGGACCCCCGGGGTGCTAGAGGCAGCACATATGTCATCGGGATACAGCGTGCTCGGGGCTGGGGAGACGGCTCAGTGGGCAAAGAAACGCATGCCAAACCTGACAAGCTGCGTTCTGTTCCCAGGACTCACATGGCAGAAGAAAGGAACCAACCCCCATAAGTTGTCTTTTGACCTCCACATGCAGGCAGTGGCATACTAACACACACACACACACACACACACACACACACACAAAGTAAATTTTTTAAAAAAGAAAGCATGCTCACTAGAGTGGGCAGTGCCAGGCTTACCTGTTTGGTAGTACCACAGCCTGTGTAGGGAATTGTGAATATGACCTGCCTCTGTGTTATCTGGGGCTGACACTGGTAACTTCCATTCCAACCAGGAATGACAAGATCCCTGGCAGAATAGCCCATGGACTGAAGGTAGTCCCTGCTCACACTGGCTTGCATGTGATTTGACAAACAAAGGAGACCTGGAGGACAAGAGCAGAGGGTGCATTGAGTCAGGATTCCAAACCCCACAACCCTTGGGAGGGTCTTTTTCCAGGTAAAGATACACAGATCAAGAAACCTAATGCACATGGTCCACAGATGAGATGCATGCTCACAACAAAGTCACCATGGCCCCAAGAATAGCCTATGGCTAACAGTCAGCCTTATCCTCAAGAAAGCCCAGTGAGGGCTCTTAGATGTGTAGGATTTTCTGGTATGGAACTGGAGACAGAATTTTAAATATCCAAAACATTTTGTCAAGTTAGCATTTTCCCATGAAGGAAAACAATTGTACAATAAGAATGTAGTGATGTTATTAGGTAAGGTCCTTTAGCTAAGGAGAAAGTGTATGCCTCTGATCCTAGCTGAGGAAGAGACCTTGGTTATCACTGTGTTCAAGCAATGTAGACATGGGTTCATACAGCATCTCAGATTGGGGCCATAAAGCCTCTGTTAAAGTAGCTGCCCATATTAAGATATCCATCTCTATCCATCTTCAGGCAGAAATCAAATGTGTCAGGTCTCAGGACATGGCCACTCACCCTCTGGGAAGGTCACAGAGCTTCAAGCCTGGTGTCGCCCACAGCTCCTTCTGGCATTGTCCTCTCACTAACTGTTGAGAACATCATCTCATACCTTCTTATTCTTTGCCATCACACTCAGGCCAGTATAACTCTCATCAGCCAATGCTGGCCCTTGACCCTCTTTTGGATGTCCAGATGTCCCAAGTCTTGGATGCCCCAAGACTAACTGCACACAGCCTCTCTCAATTGGCAATATAGGAAATCAATCATAGGGACTATGGTTGGAGTGTTCTAAATTTTTAGGTTACAACCCCAGGACAATACAGGAGCAGAAGGCTCTCAGTGATGTCCCCAGTCCTAACAAGCCTTTGTTCTGACAAGGGAACTTACTGGTGATGTTGTTGGCATAGACCGAGTAGTACTGAGCCTGGAACCCTCTTCGGGTAACACTGTGATCAGTGATGAAGCGAACCGACATGAAGTTGGATGTGGAAGTGAAAGAGCCCATGGCCCCATCACAAACCCGAGCGATGAGAGGAGAACTGTGGTGGGGGCCATCGAAAATCTCAATATAGTCATAGCTGCAGCCCCCTTCAAGCCTGAAGAGACAAAACAAGCAGTTAAGTGTTATGGGATGTCTTTCTGTACGCTGTGAATATATGCTGTTCCCATTGGTTAATAAATAAGCTGCCAGGAAAGGCGCAAAGCTACACAGAGAAACCCTGTCTCGAAAAACCAAAAATGAATGAATGAATGAATAAATAAATAAATAAATAAATAAGCTGCTTTGGCCTATGGCAAGGCAGCTTGGAGGCAGGTGGGAAATCCAAGGAGAGAGGAAGGAAGGAGAAAGGCGGAGTCTGGAGAGATGCCAGCACTGTTAGTAGAAGCAAGATGTTAAAGTGCCAGTAAGCCACGGCCACGTGGCAACTTATAGATACATAGAAATGGGTTAAGTTATAAGAGCTAGCTAGCAAGAAGCCTGCCATAGGTCAGTTTGTAAATAATATAAGCCTCTGAATGATTATTTTATAAGCAGCTGTGGGACTGCAGGACCGCGGAACTGGGCAGGACCAGAGAAACCTTCTGGCTACAGTTAAGTTCTCTACTGTCCAGATATGGATGAGAGCTCAGGGCTCATGGAAACTCTGACCAAGGTCATTATTTGGAAGAACAGATGACAACTTTAAATCCAGGGAGAATTCATCTTGCCAAGGCCACCATGCCATGTCTTCATACTGCCATCTAAGGTCACATGTATAAGATCTATAGTCTCCCTTTCTGACAGTCCTTTAAATCAACAAAGGAAGGTCACCAGAGAACATCTCGACTTGTTCCTTCAAAGTGCTCCCAGGTCCCTTCCAGAATGAAACAAATATCAATGAATTCATAGTGATAGAGATGAGTAATGAAAGAAACACTGAACCTCTCCAAGGCTCAGGTTTCTCATCTCCTAAGATGAACACTGTGCACTATGCATACTGAAGAGGGTAGTGGTGATGTCCACATGGAGCTCTGCATGGGAAAAACATAGTTTATGAAAGGTCACAAGCAGTGGACACTGTTGTTTTGGTGCTAGTGAATACGGGTATAGTTTCTCAGCCATCTGGGCCACTCGCTTCCCAGAATGAAGCAAATATTAATGGGCTTTTGTAGACATCTTCTCTGCTCAAGAACATTTTCTTTCATAAGCATGAGTGATAGGAACTCTCCATATGCATCAGCAATGCTAGCACCCTGGCTCCTGAGGACTCAGAAAGGAAGGGGCCGATGAGGAAAGGGCTGCACTGAACAGGTACATCTGTATATTGTGACCCCAAGACTAGCATTGCCCAAGCCCCAACCCTCCCTCCCACAGCAAACATTTCCCAGTATTAGAGCATTCTCTGATGACCTCATGATCAACAAGATGAGAAAAGCAGGGATTCTGGCCCCTTCTCTAGCTGGGGCTTAGGAAAGTGGCATCCCATGGCCATGCAGCAAATTCAGGACAACCCTGGGACTTTAAGTCAGAATATTTTCAACTTCCTGTGCGCTTGCTCCCATTCCACCACCCGCCATGGGCTACTCTCCAAATCAAAACTGGAACCCTTATTTTAAATGTCACCTTGACTATCATCCCCTGAATTTCAAAGCACCCCAAATTTTCCCTCTGACATCTGCTCTACACCCACACTTACTGCACATCTCTGAAGACCACAGTCACACGGTAGTTGTTTGGGACCTCAATGTTCCACACACATCTGGCATTGTTAGGGTAGTTCCTGGGGTAGAATGGACTGGAAAAGTTCCCAAAGGGTTGGGTCAGGAAACCTCCACAGGTGTAGTTTACTGTCAGGAAAGAGAGGAAATGCTGATGAACCTCAGAACACAGCACACAGCTGCCTGACAGGAGGAGAAATGTTTGACACAATATCCAAGTTGGGAACCCAATAAAAGCCAGCCTAGCCCTGGCTCACTCACTGAAGCCTAAGGGGTGTGTGTGTGTGTGTGTGTGTGTGTGTGAGAGAGAGAGAGAGAGAGAGAGAGAGAGAGAGAGAGAGAGAGAGAGAGACAGAGAGAGAGAGAGACAGAGACAGAGAGACAGAGAGACAGAGAGAGACAGACAGAGAGAGACAGACAGAGAGAGAATATTCATTGTGTCTTGAGACAAGGTCTCTCATTGAACCTGGAGTTCTCTGGTTAAGCTTGTAAACCCCTGCTTTCACTGACTGGCAGACAATGGTCAGGAACAGGCCACTTGGACCTGTACCAGGGTTCATGGACTCTGGATGCAAAGAGATTCTTAGCCCCCATCTCAGGGGTTTTTTTCAAGGATGTTTGGATTTTCTGGTGAGTAGTTGGATCTCTCTGATGAATGGAGACATAGAGAGCAAGGAACGTGGCTCTGCAGTTCTTTTTACCTATCCTAACTCATGGAGTCCAGGGCTGCAACCTCTCGCAGAGATAGCATTATGGTTTGGTAGAAAATGTCCATCAATAAGCTCATTACTAAAGACTTGGAGCCCAACTCAATGAATCCAGTCCTGTGATTGGATGCTGAGAGCTCTGAACAGATTTATCGATTAATCACTTGATCTAGTAATTAGGTAAATGATCTGGTTGAGTAGAGTAGGCTACTGGGGGCATGCCCTAGAGAGATATACCTTAGACTTAGCCCTAGTGTCTCTCCCTCTACATACCCCCCCTCTCTCTTTCCTCTCATCTTTGCTCTCCCACAGGTTTCAAGTAAGGCCAGGAATATGCACCCCTTTCTCGAACCTATTGGTTAGAGTACTATGGAGTGCTTTAGCTTAATCTAAAGTACGTACCATAGGAAGGAGTTGTTGTTGTCCACCAAACTAGAGAGGAAAACAAAGTTGGATTAGAGTCCGGAAGTATGAAACAAGGGTGAAACTCACTCTAGCTGGGACATGGAATGCAGGGACCAGGGAGTCATTGCAGCTGGGAGAAAAGGACTCATAAAGAGCCAGCAATGCCCTGTACCACGCTTGTGGAGGCCCACCACAGGGATAGTAAGGTAGCCCAGACCCTACCGGCACCTTAAATTCTCTCCTAAATGATGTCATGAGAAGTCTCAGTTGTCCCTCAATATACAATTCATGGACAAGACAAAGCTCTGCCCAAGATAGATCCTAACAGCACCAGAAAAGACTGCTTAGTAACACAGATTAATTACTGCAATTTTCTTATTCCACTGGGCCAGGCAGGGGTCCTGTGAGCTCCTCAGAAGCTGCCTTTCTACTTTAAGGAGAACAGAAGGTTCTGGGACAGCAATAGTGCTGTAGGGTCCTGCCCATTCTGGAGCTACTGCCAGGTATCGTGAGCCAAGCAGAGAAAGATGGACACGTGAGACTTGAAGGACAGATGGACTCACCTGGACTGGGAGTGGATGTCGGCTCAGGGACTGTGAAAATAAGAAGAAGCCTTGTTAGATGCCCTGATCAGGAGGTGGCTAATCTGGAACCTGAGTGGATGACACTGGGCAGAATATGCATTAATCTGTGTTCATCCCCTGCCTCAGAGTAGGAACTGATAGCCATCTATACTCCCAGGAAGATGTTCCTTGTGAGGGCCAATTAGTATTCTACTCTCTGGTCCTCCTCAAGGTGAGAAATGTGTCTGGAAGAGGTGACAGGCTGAACTTTGTATCTCATAGCTATCCAGTGATTCAGATGTTAAGTGGCCTTGTCCAGGTTAAATATTTACATGAGACCAGCTAGGCCTCAGGGCTGGGTTAGGGGGCGGGGTGTCAGTGTGGGGTACAGGGCTGGGTTGGGGGGGGTGTCGGTGTGGGGTACATAGCTGGGTCAGTTCTACTCAAATGGCCTTGAAGCACAGGAATGAAAGTACTAAGCTGTCATCATGGACACGGATGCTCCTCTCTTACCCTAAAAATTCCTGTGCACAAACACACACTCACAGTGGCCACTGGCCACTGGGCGTCATTCAGAAAACCTTGTGAATGGTTGTGGACCGAGAACACTTTGAGCTGGAGAATGTTCAGTAACATAGTGTCTTCCTCACTCTCTAGACAGTGTCTCCCTCTCTCGCCACAGAACTGAACCATGAGAAAAGAAACACTGAAGAAGCCAGTGTTTTTCTCCTGGATTCTTCTACCCAGTGAGGGGTTAAAATGACTGATATCCCTTAGGTTTTGGTCACCGGTGACAATATCCACGGCAAGACAAATCCATTGAGTAGTAAGACCGAAACATAAGAAGGCCTTTCATCTATGAAGAAGACATTAGAGGTTCACCCAACTCACATGAGCAGATGACTCCGGCATCTTCAGGATGGGCACAGTTATGGACAAGCCAGCCACGGTGACGACAGTACCACAGGTGAGACTCATACCCTGAGCAGGCCACATCATCTAGGAGTATGGGCCCTGAGCCCTGACCAAACCGAGCATTTCCTGGGGCCGACAGAGCCGGGCCACAGCCAACCTGTCTGCACACCACATTGGCATCATTGATGTCCCAGCTGTCGTCACACACGGTGCCCCAAGAACCTTCATACAGGATTTCCACTCGGCCCTGACAGCGGTTTCCTCCATTGGCCAGCCTCAGCACCAATAAAGACTCATTTACTAAGGGAAAAAAAAAAAAGGCTTTAAGTAAACATTAAAGTAAGTAAGCATTAAGTAAGAAACATCATAAAAGCAGTCAGATGTCCCCTGGACTCATGGAGAAAAGCTTTCCTTGAGTCTCTGATTCCACCACTGGCAGATGATGGTGGATACCAGATCCCTTGGACTGGTGGTGCAGAGTTTCGGCACCCCGGACACAAAGAGATCATCAAGTATAATTAACACCTATCCCAAGGCCGATTTCAGGTGCATAGGTGTTTGCTGGTGTGGGCTTCAATCTCTGGAGAACAGGGGTAATCTGGAGGAAGCACTGTGGACTCCACACCTATTTCTACCTGTTCTGGCTCACACAGTCCAGGGCCCCAGTCTTCCTGCAATGCCGTGGTGTTATGAGTGGAACGGGAAGTGTCCACCAAGAGGCACTTATGAAAGACCAGAAGTCCCACTTATGAGTCACACACCATGATAGGATCCTGAGGGCTCATCAAATCTATTAACTGAACTGATTCTGCAATGGATTAAATAGGAGATGGATTTTGGGGAAGAGTAAATCACTGGCAGTGTCACAGGAAAGACATGGCATCTTCCTAATTCCTTTCTTTCTTCTTGCCTCCCTGAGCTGTGCTCCACCACAGACTTCAAGAACATCCCAGAATTCTCTAACCTCCTGGTTGAAGAGTGTAAGTCATGCTTTGGTCCCGTCCCACACTTACCATAGGAAGGATATGTTGTATTCCACCAATCTGGAGAGGAAAACAAAGCTGGATTAGAAGAAAGACTTGTGCATCAACTTTGGTCACGTAGAAAACATTGTACAAATAAGCACTGTGGCAGAGAAAAAAGAAAAAAAGTCCTTTCCACGAGAGCATGTGGTGGCCCTGACCATGCTCACACATGTCCATCAGAACAATGGTGAGGTGGCCCAGGGATGCAGGGCAACTATAACTATGTCCTGAGTGACGATTGCATCCTAGAAGAACCAGGCCATCCATACCTTAGGCATATGACAGGAACAGTCTCTGCTACACCACATTGTTTGACCTTTGCAAAAGATAGTGCTTTCCATACAAATAGCATCGGGAAAGGCCTCCAAGGTGCACGATTCCACCAGAACAGCAAAGCATAGCAAAATGGATTAAGTGCTGCCACCGAGAAAAGCAGAAGGACACAATGGCCCAACAGAAGATACCATTGTCCTCTCCGTAGAGTGCTGAGGATACTGCGGGAGACAGAATCCTGACGAGTCCCACCCATTCTGAAGCTGTTGTATATGACTATAGGGAGAATAGGGACAGGTAGTAATATAGGCTCTAGGAAGATCTCAACTCACCAGGGATGGTCGGGAGTGGCGATGGAAAAGCTGTGAGAAAGAGAAGCCATGTCAGAGGCCTTGAATGAAAGGTGCCTAGCCTGGCCCTGGGTTCATGACACTGAGCAGACCAGACACTGGGTTGTACTCATCTTCTGCCTCAGAGTAGGGACTGCTAGTCATCTACATGGCCAGGAAGATGCTAACAATGGGGTCATTAGGAGCCCACACTCTGCTCCCACTTCAAGGGGAGACATGTGCCTGGATGTGTTGACAGACTGAATCCTGTGATTTGTATCCATCCAGTGGGTCAGGGGTAACTAGCCAGGTCCAATTCTTATACTGGACCACTCAGCCCTCACAGGGCAGCCCCAGCCACACTGGACATGAGGCACAGAGCTGGATGGCTTTATACTCATGGACACAGACTCTACCCCAGCACCTTAAAGAACTGTACACAGACATACACCTTCACCAAAGCCCACTGAGGGAACTTGAATTTAGGATTCTCTGATGGGGAGCCAGAGACATGATTGTAAACAAGCAAAGTGTTTTGTCAAATGAATCATTTTCTCATGAAACAAAGAACTCTACAGTCTATGAGTAGCGTTATCATGAAATAGGGACTTGAGCTAAGGACAAAGCCACTGTCTCTGCCCCTCACTACATAAGCGACCTTGGACATCACATTCCTCAACCCTTCACCAGCAGACTCATAGATCTACATAGCATCTCTGATTGGAACTCACAACCTTTGATAGAATGTTCTGTCCCTCCTTGTATGTCCTAATCTGTCCTTCTTCAGACAGAAGACAGATGTGCTAGTTCTCAGGACATGGACAGTGACACACACTTTGGAAGAGTCACAAAGCTCCAAGCCTGGTGTCACTACCACTCCTGGAACTGACTTCTCACTGTCTATCAAAAAATCACCTTAGACCTTTTTATTCTCTGATGATGACGCTGAAGCCAGTGTATCCCATCACCCAGCCCTGGCCCTCAACCATATTTCTGGCAGCCAGATCCCCAAGACTCACTGGACACAGTCCCTCTCCACAGGAAGCAAGCATGGGACCCAGTGAGGCCATGCTATTGCTTATGTCCCAAACTCAGGAAAGCCGAGGACCAGAAGGCTCCTAGTGACACCCCAAACACAAATGGACACCCTTTCTCTCAGGGGAACTTACTGGTGGCGGGGACAAAGGTAGCGATGTAGTCAGCCTGGAACCCTCTCCTGGTGACACTGCCATCAGTGATGAAGACTACGGACATGTAGTTCCGTGTTGAGGTGAAAGATCCATTGGCCCCATCACAAACCCGAGCAATGAGGGGGGAATTGTATTGAGGGCCATCAAAAAGCAGGATATAATCGTAGCTGCAGCCTCCTTCAAGCCTGGGGAGACAGAATAAACAGTTATCTTCTCCATGTCTGGAATTTGATCTGGAGACTCACATCATCCCAGGGATCACTGTCCCGGTAACAGTGATAAAATGTATCATCTGGAAAAATATATGGCTTCCTGGAATGCTAAGGGAATTCATCTATCTTCCCTAGACTGTCATGCCTGGTCTACATTGTTCCTTTGGGGGTCACAGATCTGTAATCTGTCCCTCTCCACAACAGCCTTTTATGTAAACAAAGGAAGGTCACCTGAGAAAAATCTAGCATATTGCTTCAAGGTGTAACCAATTATCTTCAGGATAAAACAAATCTCTGATAAATAAAATAATGGAAGGAGAAAACATGGCAGGACTTGAAGACATGGCTCAGTTGTTAAGTTCACTGGTTGCTCTTCCATGGGACTTAGTTAGATCCCCAGAACATACAAAAGAGCACACAACCATCAATCATTCCATATCCAGGGGATTAAACACCTTCTGACCTGTACAGGCACCAGGGAGGCAAGCAGTTCAAACACATATATACAGACAAAACACTCAAACACATACAATAAATAAGCCATACAAAACAAAAATCACAAGTCATTGGACCTCTGTAACTTTCAAGTTTCTCATCTCCAATAATGAACACTGCATTCCATGACTACCGAAAAGGGCTGTGGGTGGTAAGGCCATGATGAAGCAGTGTATATTAAGGATGCCTTTGTGCCAAGGACCTGAGCATCTACAGGTGCAGTATTTATATTGTCCTACAAGGACACTGATACCATGTTTGTGTGGTACTAGAACAGAGAATTCCAAGACAACTACAAACAGTCACCCAAAGAGGACCAGGGAACACAGCTCAGTCAGTATGGGCTGGGACCCTCCACACCTCAGTGGAATTGTACTTTTATCTGGGCCCTGGTGACTCATAGAATGAGAGAGAGCTATGAGGAAAGCTTTGACCTTAAGTGCCCTCATTGGCAGCACTGACCCATGTACCCCCAAGACCATCATTACCTGAGCCCCAAACTGCCCCTCCCACTGAGTAACACTTCCAAGTATTTGCATATTCTCTGGTAATTCCCTGAACAACAAGATGAGAAAAGGAGACATTTAAGCCCCCCTTTTTTGACTGAGGTTTAGGAGAGTTGCATCCCATGGCCATGCAGCAAATTCAGGACAACCCTGGGACTTTAAGCCAGAAGATTTTCAACTTCCTGAGCCCATGCACCCATTCCACCCTCCATGGGCTACTCACATCCCAAGCCAAAACAGGAACATCTTTTTTATTTCAAGTCACCTTGACTACCACCTCCCTGAGTATCCAAGCACCCCTCCTTCTCTCCAACATCTGCTCTGCACCCACACTTACTGCACATCTCTGAAGGTCAGAGTCACACGGTTGTTGGTTGGGACCAAAATGTTCCACACACATCTAGCATTGTTGGGATAATTCCCAGGGTAGAATGGACTGGAAAAGTTCCCATAGTGCCTGTCCAGGAGACCTCCACAGTTGTAGTCTACAGGAAAGAGTGGAAATGCGATGAACCCCAGCACACAGCACACAGCTGCCTGACAGGAGGAGGAATGTGTGACACAATATCCAAGCGAGGAACCTAACAAGAGAGAGCCTAGCCCTGGCCAATCCTGAGACACAGAGGGCACCCTCCTAGGTGGCTTTTCTTTGTGGGGGGAGGTACAGGTTGGTTAATGGATGCGGGACAGGAATGGCAGTCTTGGGAAGTTCCATCAAAGCCACAATGAGGTGTCCCCTATACTTATGACTCCCCCAGCTGCTAGCTGATGGTGGTTATGAGATCCCTTGGACCAGTGGTGCATAACTTCTGCACCCTGGATACAACAGGACTCTCAGGCACAATTGACATGTATTCCAAGGCTTATTTCAGGTGCATACGTGTTTGCTTTATGGGCTTCAATCTCTCTGGAGAACAGGGGAAATCTGGAGGAAGCACTGTGGACTAGATACCTATTTCTACCTGTTCTGGCTCACAGAGTCCAGAGCCCCAGTCTTCCTGCAAAGCTGTGGTGTTATGAATGGAATGGAAGTGTCCACCAAGGGGCTCACATTGAACATCTGGAGTCCCACTCATAGTCCAATGCCATGGTTAAATTTTAAGTGCATCACCAAATCTACTCATTGATATGGGATGTTTAAATAGGAGATGGATTTTGTGGACAGAGTGGATCACTTGATATGTGCACAGAAAATGCATGCAGTCTTCCTAATTCCTTTCTTCTCCTTGTTCTTCTGAGCTGTGATGCACTACAGACTATAAACACATCCCAGAATCCCTGTCTCTCTCCAACCTCTTGGTTGAAATGTGAAACCTATCCTTTGGTCTCATCCCACACTTACCAGGGGAAGAAGTTGTTGTATCCCACCAAACTGGAGAGAGAAACAAAGCTGGATTAGAAGGAATGTCTGTGCATCAAAGTTGGATCAAGACACCCTTGCTGGGAAGAGGAAAACATTGGACACAGAAGCACTGTGGCTGAGAAAAAGAAAGTCCTTTCCATGAGATCTGTGGTGGCTCTGACCATGCTCTCATGTGTCCACCAATTTACAGTGAGGTGGCCCTGGGCCCCAGGACAACTATAACTTTGTCCTGGATGACAGTTGCTTAAAGGATCATGCCATCTATACCATGGGCCTATGACAGGAATAGTTTCTGCTGTCACCATGTCCCATGACTCTTGATAAGATAATGCCTTCTAGACAGACCTTGCAGAAAAGGGCCTTCAGAGCAAATGATTTCACCAGGAAAATGAATTTCAGCAAAATGGATTAAGTGCTGCAATTTTGTTATGTCACTAAGACAAGCAGAGTGTAACATTGGCTCAAGAGAAGATACTGTTCTTAGTTCCTTTCTTTCTCCCCATCCTTCTGAGCTGTGCTACACCACAGACTTCAAGAACATCCCAGAACTCTTGCCTCTCGCCAACCTCTTGGTTGAAGTGTAAAAGCTCTGCTTTGGTCTCATCCCACACTTACCAGGAAAAGGAGTGGTTGTATCCCACCAATCTGGAGAGGAAAACAAAGATGGATTAGAAAACAGGCCTGTGCATCAAAGTTTGTTTTAGAGACATGTGCTGAGAAAAGGAAAACATTGGACACAAAAGCTCATTGGCTGACAAGAAGAGATTCCTTTCTGTGG
This sequence comes from Peromyscus maniculatus bairdii, assembly GCF_049852395.1. Taxonomy (NCBI): domain Eukaryota; kingdom Metazoa; phylum Chordata; class Mammalia; order Rodentia; family Cricetidae; genus Peromyscus; species Peromyscus maniculatus. Next base: position 141,539,295 of record NC_134852.1, on the reverse strand, counting down.
GAGCAAGTGGTGACCTTGGACATGCTCCCCTCTTGTGCCCCTCATTGCAGCAATGAGGTAGCCCAGGGCCCCAAGGCCACTGTAACATTCTCCTGAATGACAATTACTTAGTAAAAGAATAATGCCATCTTTTCCTTAGGACCATGATAGGAACAGTCGCTACTGTTCCACATTACATGGCTTTTGCTTTCTAGACAAATAGCATAGGAAAGGTCCTCTATAGCAAAAGATTTCAATGGAAAAGTGAAGTTTAGCAAAATCAAGTAAGTGCTGCAACTCTGTTATCCCACTGAGACAAGGAGAGGGTGATATTTGGCTCAGCGGAAGCTGCCTTTACTTAATGGAGAATGCTGAAGGTGCTGGGACAGACAGAACACTGAAGAGTCCCACCATTCTCTGTAATTGTTGGTTGTGGCTGTGAGCAAAATAAGCAAGCATCCTGACACCTGTCTCCTCCATTCACCAGCCTCACAGCCAAAGGAGACTCTGTTCCTGGAAAGACATGGTGGATTCTCCTTTGTTATTCCGTGGGGAGGATGGAGCTGGTGTGATCACGGGCAGCTCTTTCATGGGGTTTAATGCAATATAGGATGTGAGTTCCTCCCATTGTTGCTTCTCAGGTACCCTGTCTTAGAAAGACTTCACCCTGTCACTCTGACTTCACCTCCTCATGGAATGTTCACTACTTGTGTTCTAGACATTAAAGGTGTGTCTCTCACCAGGAGGGCTCTGTGTCTGCTGTGTTGACATGGGTAGAATCTGCCCTGGATGGTGGCCAGACACTTACTCCATCTTGTATCTAAGGCCTTTGAGTGCCATGCACTCTTCTGGATGACAACATCCACTGCAGAACGTGGGCTGTTTCAGGGAGAGAGAGCAAGCAGAGCCCTCCTACTCCTAACACACAGACTGCACACGGGCACATCCTCCCCACCCTGAACCTCACCCACCAGCAGTAAGGACAAGGAAGAGGAGGTTGCTCTATGACAGACCAAAGGGATAAAATGATGACCTCCCTGTTAGAGGAGAAAAAAGTTCATAGGTCCCAGGCAAAGGCTCTCTCCAGCTGCTTACCCACACAAGGTGGAGAGTGTATATCAGAACTGCTTTTCAGACCCACTAGAACAGTATTAAACATGTAGTTTTGTTCACCCACTGAGCTGGGTCACATGACTGTCTCCATGAGCTCACTTTCTGTGTACAATAACAGCCCACTAGAGAACCCCGGGCTTTGTCACTGCTGGTCACCAAGACTGCTGAAGTGAACTTATCACCAAAGTCAGGGTTTCGAGCAACCAACATGTTTAAACAAGACAAAGGTCCGCTCCAGTTTTGGCCTGGACTAAGCCCCTTGCTCTCTAGACAGGGCACCCCTTCAAAGTGACCCCATAATGGGATCCCATAATATAGCATCGGTCTCATTTTGTGACAGAAACCTCTCTGAAAGCTCGTCTTATCTTGATCCTCTAAACCCAAAGTTTATTCTGACATAACACTAACTTTAGAGACTATAGAATTTAGAAACCCACCTTTATGCTGACTGACTCCTCCTCACACAGAGAAATGGGCAGTGACAGGGGTCCCAGTAAAGGAACGCCCCCTTGATCAGGAGTCAATCCCACCTTCTCTAAGTTTTCAAAACACATGCCCACGCCCCATCCCCTTAACTGTCCCAAGAAAGTCACCACCATGAATGACACTGGCATTACAACCGACACGGAGAGATTTATACAACATTTGTTACCCATTATTACAGTAGTCTCTGAAGTGGTGGTAGGCTCTGGAGTGGTATAAGGCTCTGGAGTGGTCAGCATTGCATGTCCATACATAGATGAGAGAGAGAAATAGAAAATATAAAGTTAAGTCTCCATTGAGAAAAGCCAAGACATGCAAGTACAGTGAAATCTGATGTCGGGATGTGCTTCAGGACCTGTATTAGGTAATGCCTACAACTAGAGATCTTCCCTGTGGCCAGTCTTGGTTGCACCACCCATCATGCTGACAGCTGGACAGGTAGGGTTCCTGTCCTGAGCAGTACACAGCTCCCAAGAGATTGTTCCCTGAGACCTGACAGAGGGGGCCCCTCCAGGTGCTGATACAGAATGGACACAGTCCAGTTGCAGACAGATGACATCTTCATCCTGGATGTTCCCCCTGTCGTCACAGACAGTGCCCAGGTAGTCTTGGCACAGGACCTCCACTCAGCCCTTACACTGGTCACCGCCGTTCACCAGCCTCAGAGGCAAAGCTGCAGGAACTGCTCCCCTGGCGTGCTGTGCTCTGTACTAAGACCACCTGTGCCCTTCTTCCTCTGACCTCCAGTGCTGTATTGTTTGGACCTTAAAAATGACCTTCTTCATAGGCTTCCCACTCCCCTGTACCTCAATTCTCTGACAATGTCCAGACAAGGGACCCTCAGAGTCACCTCTTCAGTCCGCATTCAGCCCTGACTGTCCCAGGGCAGAACTCTTGACTCAGTTTCCATCAGCTTCCAGGATATCCATGTCTACCATCCAAACCTACTCTCCCTCCTCCATCGGGATCCAGGATGCCACCCTGCGACATCCTGTGCCAGTGTGCTGAGAAGGTGGACATCAACTTTGATGTCTTCCTCCGCCTCTCTGCCCTGCTCTCATCTGTATCCCTTGCTTGGTCCTTGAGTTTCCTCTTGACCAAGGCATGTGTATTTCAGTCACTTCCCTGCCCTCAGTGCTTCAGCATAGGCCAGGAACAGTGGCACACAACTGTAAGCACTCAGGAGGGCAAAACCAGGTAGATATCTGTAAGTTCAATTTCAACACGGTCTACATAAGGAGATGCAGTCCAGCCAGGGCTACATGGTGAGACACCGTCACACACTCTCACAAAGAGTGTTTGAGCATCCTCTCCATCCTCATCAGGATCAAGGATGCAATGGTATTTGTCTTCCTTCTACCACCCCAGCTAGCTCTCCCTGTGTAAGGACCAGCATGACTGAGGAATCTGCAGGCAGCATGCTTCTGCATGGTGTGGTGCCCCTAAGTCACCCACAGTGGAACTCTGGGCTGCTTGTGGGAGGAAACAGACAGCAGGTGAGTGCTGGCAGGCCCCTAAGGAAGGAACAGCTTTAGCGTCCTGACAGCAGGAGCGGGATCCTGGGTGTGGCTTTGCTGTGGCTACTCTGTGGTTATGAGTACTCTGTGGTATGACAGTGGTAGGTTGGGTAAAGTTGGTCTGATACAGGCAGTGCTGGGTTCAACTGCCACCTTCCCATTTACAGCCACAGAATCTTAGACAGGCAAGTATTGACAAATTATCCAACTATGTTTTAGTTTTCCCATCTGCAAAACGGCATTAATGATACTTATCTCAAAATATTGGGAAGGTTTTATGATAACACATATTACCTGTATTAACTGAGCATAGATTATGTGCAATATATTTAATATTTGAAACATTTCTTTTATTTTTAATGATGTGCATGGGCTTGTGTCTATGTGTGGGTATGTGCACATCGGAACAGGTGCCCATAGAGGCAAGGAGAGGGTGTCAGAGCCCCCTGGAGTTTGAGTTATAGATGGTTATTAGCTGTCTAAACTGAGTGCTGAAAGCTGAACTCGGGTCTTTGCAAGCACAAAGTATGTTCTTAATGCCTGAGCCATCTCTCCAGCCTCTTCTTTCAATACTGATGCATTCATTTCACACATTAAAACGATTTGGCTGGGGGTACATAACAAGTTACTAACTTTGATGCTATTTACCTTTGCAAACACGGCTCAGGTTGTACAGAGGAAGAAACAGTGACTGTTTCCACTAGCTCTTCTGACACTAGGCTAAAGTTAATTTCATCCATCAAGTGACTGGAGAGCCGAGAGAAGAAGGAAGGTGAGGGACAGGGATTGGTGGAGTGTGTCTGGCACCTTAACACCCCCGTCTCTCATCTCAACTCCATCCTTGACTTCTGTGCCCAAAGCTGCACCTGGATTCCACCAGACAGCCGCAGCAGGGCTGCCCACCTGTCCTGGTGAGCTCCATTCTCACTGTGGCACAGCTGAGGCATTTGAAAGAGTTTCAGTTGGGGATTTGATAAGATCGTGTTTGCTTATGACCATGTCTGTGGGAAACTGTCTTGATGGAGAATTGATGGGGAAAGGCCAGCCCACTGTCCTGGGCAGGTGAGTCTGTGCTGTATAAAAATGTTAGCTAAGGGTGAGCCAGAAAGCCAGCAAGCAGGGCTCCTGCGTGGCCTCTGCATCAGTTCCTGCCTCCAGCTTCCTGCCTCCTGCTCCTGCCATGGCTTCACTGGATGATGGACTGTAACTTGTAAGCCAAATAAACCCTTCTGCCTCCAAGTAGCTATGGCCAGTGTTTTATCACAGCAACAGAAAGCAAACTGGACCCCCAGCCCACCAGTAACCTAGAGCCAGAGACCAAGAGCAAAGGAGCAGGACTGAGCACTAGTTATAGCTTCTGGGATCCACCAACCTTATGAAAGATCAAACTCAATTTAGAAAAGAATCCACTGTTTAGAAATGACCTCATAGGTTACAAAATCAGCCTCAACTGCATTGTGCACTACTACTGGGATGGGGGATATGTGGTTGAGTCTTGTCTACGTGCACAGAAGAAGGTCTTGATAAAAATGATTTTTTGCAAAAGGAGATAAAGCGAGTGGGTAGGAGATGAAGTTACATCATCTCAATATGATAAACAAGAGCTGGGCATGGTGACACTTCTAGAATCCCAGAACTCTGGACATAGAGGTAAGAAGATCAGGAGTTCATGTAGCTTTGCCTACAAGCAAGTCTGAGAACAGCCTGGGCTACATAGGTCTTTAAATAAATAAGCAAAAAAAAAAAATTACATATTTTTTCTGGTTTTTGAAGACTTAGCAAACTAATGGCACTTTACCCTTGCTAATATTAAAGTCTTACTATTTGGGCCAAGGAGTTTTCTCAAAGTGTGCCAGAGGGCAGGTTGTCCTCACATACCATCTGCCAAAGCACAGGTCCCTGAGCCACTCTGGGTCTCCATGAGTCAGAATCTTATGAGGGAAGGATGTGAATCCCAAGACCCGCACTAAGGACATTGTATTTGATTCTGACACACAATAAAATTCCAGACAGGGGCAACAAAAAGAAGGCTGTGACTGTATTACCACATGAGTCTTGATGCTCCAGCTGACAGAAACGTGTTTTGTGATTACATGTCCAGATAGGACACAGATTGCTCGGTGCAGCCTAGAATCATTCATATTCATTTAATGAGGCAGTAGTTATTATGACATAGAGGGACACTATAAAATGATAGAGGTTCCTCTTTTCAAAGTACTTACCAGGTGTGGTATAGCTTGTTTGAGAAGCTGTAAAGGAATAAAAGCAAATTCAGACTGTGTGTTTCAACCACAGGAATCCTGGAAAACCCCTACCTAGGAAGCAATAACCCTGACTCTTATGCATTGATCAACCAGGAACACTGAGGTCAGGTTCACCAGCCTGTGAACAGAAAGTCTTCACTCTGCTATGTAGGCTCCCCAAAAGCCAAAAATCTAACATTGAGGTTCCATTTTCCTTCGTCAAAAGAGGAAAATAGTCTTTGTAATATCAATCAGCACTCTGTGTTCGTGGCGTCCTTCACAGATTACACAGGCGGTGGATCAAAAAATGGGGGAACCCCTGCTCTGTGCTAAGCCTGCAGACATTTCCCCTCCTGTCCTCATCCCAGGAGCACTGTGGTGCTGTAGTGACTTACACTGATGAGATATTCTATTCACTCTATGTCTGGGGATGACTGGAAGGGCAAAGGAGGGCATGTGGGGGTCACACACCAGGTTATATAAAGACTTGAGGATCAGAGGGTCTGCGTATAAGCAAGGGGGTTCTTAGAAAATACCTCCAATGGAGACTGAGAAATAACTGCTCAGGAATGGTGAGAATGTGGTCAATATAGTAGTCCTGGTTTAGCATATGAGTACATATATGTGTGTATGCATGTATTATAGAAACAGCAGGGCTGCTCAGGTCTGGCAGGAGGCATAAGGTTGGGCTGTTCACACTTACAGCCTATGTCCTGCTTGTACATTCTTGAGACCCAGGCACCCTGTTAGGCTCATGTACATTTTCCAAGCTGGGCACAATTTGAAGAGGTGTGTTCCCTGCCCACCAGAGAGGTCCATCATAGTTAGGTGCGAGAAGACATCAACTGACAGTCTCGCACATCAGGCAAGTGCTAGCTGAGATATGATTATGAATATGAATGTGTTGAGAATATGAATAGCCACTGGATGACACACAGTATATGTGTGTGCTTCTGTGTCAATGTCCATATTTGTCTCTGTGTGTATGTCTGGAATTGTATGTGTCAGTGTATCTGAGTGTGTGTGTGTCTGTTCTGTGTGTAAAAATCTGTCTCTGTGTCACGTCACTCTGTGATGTGCATGATGGCTTGTGAGAATATATGTATATGCCTTGCTGTATCCATGTATGAAATAATCTGTATGTTTACGATCATGCAAGTATCTATCACATGGCTTTATCTCTGTGTATATCTGAGTTTACTTATGTCTGAATGTTTGTGTGTGTGTGTGTGTGTGTGTGTGTGTGTGTGTGTGTGTTTCTAAGTATGTTGAGTATAAATCAGGAAGGATCGTCTAAAGGGACAATGTCCTGATCTTTAGAAAGAGTAGTTAGAAGAGTCTAGTAAAGGAGAGGACAAGAATAGACTGGATCAAGAGACCAGAGCAGCCAGAGTGAGCTGAGTGTGGCTACAGGAGGCGATGTTGGAGTGTGGACTGTAGCATGCACAGCTTTGTAGAGTGGGTGACCTGCAGAAGCCTTTATGATAGGAGAATTAAAGAGAGGCACTTCAGGCATGGTGGCTCACACCTTACTGCTTTGCCCTCTGAACACTGGAAAATCGTATATAGACCAGGATACATTTCTCGAAAACAACACTGAGTTACTCCTTGTACAGCATGTGTGTGCTGACCCTGGTGCTTTACTGTGGGTTTGGTGCTGCTCTTCCATGGCTTACCTGTGTCACATAAACTCTAGAGTCCCTGGAGAACTGAGAGGATTGACAGGACTCTGACTGAGAATGCCATTGCTCTGGACATTCAGCAGTCCTTACAGGGGTAGTACAAAAAGGCACAGAATGGAGTTTGGGAGTGTTAAAAAAGACCTGTGCATACTGCATTTCTGGGAGGCAGAACCAGTGTTCTCTGAGTCATACCTGAGCAGATGACTCCAGCGTCCTCATGGTGTCCACAGTTATGGGAGAGCCAGCCTCGGTGGGAGCAGCTCCACAGGTAGTACTCATGTCCAGTACAGGCCACATCATCCAGGACAATGGGCCCTGAGCCCTGTCCAAACCGGGCACTTCCAGGGGCAGACACTGCCCAGCCACAGCCTAGCTGCCTGCACACCACGTTGGCATCATTGGTGTCCCAGCTGTCATCACACACGGTGCCCCAGGAACCCTGGTAAAGGACCTCCACACGACCCTGACACCTGTCTCCTCCATTCACCAGCCTCACAGCCAAAGGAGACTCTGTTCCTGGAAAGACATGGTGGAATCTCCTTTGTTGTTCCCGTAGGGATGATGGAGCTGGTGTGATCACGGGCAGCTCTTTCATGGGGTTTAATGCAATATGGGATGTGAGTTCCTCCCATTGTTGCTTCTCGGGTACCCTGTCTTAGAAAGACTTCACCCTGTCACTCTGACTTCACCTTCTCATGAAATGTTCACTACTTGTGTTCTAGACATTAAAGGTGTGTCTGTCACCAGGAGGGCTCTGTGTCTGCAGTGTTGACATGGGTTGAATCTGCCCTGGATGGTGGTCAGACACCTACTCCATCTAGTATCTAAGGCCTTTGAGTGCCATGCACTCTTCTGGATGACAACATCCACTGCAGAACATGGACTGTTTCAGGGAGAGAGAGCAAGCAGAGCCCTCCTACTCCTAACACACAGACTGCACATGGGCACATCCTCCCCACCCTGACCCTCACCCACCAGCAGTAAGGACAAGGAAGAGGAGGTTGCTCTATGACAGACCAAAGGGATAGAATGATGAGCTCCCTGGCAGAGGAGAAGTCCATGGGTCCCTGGCAAAGGCTCTCACCAGCAGCTTACCCACACAAGGTTGAGAGTGTGTATCAGAACTGCTCTTTAGACCCACTAGAACAGTATTAAACATGAGTAGAAGCTATTGTTCACCCACTGAGCTGGGTCACATGACTGCTTCCATGAGCTCACATTCTGTGTACAATAACAGCCCACTAAAGAACCCCGGGCTTTATCACTGCTGGTCACCAAGACTGCTGATGTGAACTTATCACCAAAGTCAAGGTTTCAAGGACCCAACATGTTTAAACAAGACAACGGTCTTCATGGTTTTGCCCTGGCTAAGCCCCTTTTACTCTAAACAGGGCACCCCTTGAAGAGCCTCAGAATGGGATCTCATATCACCAGTCTCATTTTGCTTCAGAAAACTCTCTGGAAGCTAGTCTATTCTAGACCCCCTAGTCCCAAAGTTTCTTCTGACATAACACTAAATGTAGGGACCATAGGATTTTGAAACCCACCCCCATGCTGACATACTCCACACACAGAGAAATGGGCAGTCACAGGGATCCCAGTTGAGGAAAGCCCAAGATCAGGAGGCAATCCACCCTCTCTAAGTTTTCACAACACATATCCAACACCTCATCCCATTAAGTCGCTCAAGAAAAGTCACCACCATGAATGACACTGGCATTACAACCTACAGAGAGACATTTAAACAGCTTTTGTTACCTATTGGTGTATAAGGCCCTGGAGTGGTGGTAGGCTCTGGGGTGGTATAAGGCTCTGGAGTGGTCAGCTCTGCACGTCCATAAATAGATGAGAGAGAGAAATGGAAAATATAAAGTTAAGTCTCCATTGAGAAAAAACAAGACATGCAAGTACAGTGAAATCTACTCTCAGGATGTGATTCGGGGTCTGTACTGGCTAGGCAAGGCTATGTGACTTTAGATGCATAAGAAATCTATGTAGTCTTGAGTTCTCCCATTATAAAAGGCTATTTGTGTAGAGAATGTTATTAACCTACAGATAATATTCTGCATCTGACTTGTGCTGGGCTCTAGGGAATCAATACAAAAGTACTTCCCATACTTACACAACTAATTAATTGTTCTTATCTAATTGCATTGGTTGATATGACCAATATAATATTCAAGCAGAAGGCTGGAATGCCTGTTTGCCTGTTTTTGTATGTGAATATATATTTTAAATTCAACATCCCTGATATACACTAGGCTAGACTGAAATTCAAGATCCTCCTAACTCAGCTCCTGAGTGCTAGTTGTGTGTGTGTGTGTGTGTGTGTGTGTGTGTGTGTGTGTGTGTGTGTGTGTGTGTGTGTGTAGCCATACCTAGATCACTGTTTTTTTTTTCCTTAGTGGATTTTCTTCACATATACCTTTTTTAAATAAGATATGAGCTTCAAACACATATGAGTAAATTGTTTAAATGAGCCCTGTCCTTTGCTCAGGGCACCTTTAAACGGTGACGTGTTCCTGCAGCTTAGAGTGGACATACTGAAGATCAACCCACAGCTGCCGAACACCCAGCTTCATTCTGAGTAACCTTCATAATTTCTCCGCTACAGAGGAAGTTGATAAAAGCTAATGTGGTGGAGATGAAGTTACATCATTTCAGATATGGTAAACAAGAACTGGGCATGGCAGCACACTCCTGGAATCCCAGAACTCTGGAACTAGAGGTAAGAGGATCAGGAATTCAAGGGTAGCCTTGCCTTCTCAGCAAGTCTGTGTAGAAGAGCCTGCGCTACCTGAGCCTCAAAAATAAATAAATAAACAAACAAACAAACAAAAACGTACATTTTTATCTGGTTTCTGAACTCTTAGCAAACTAATGGCTCTATACCCTTGATAATATTGAAGTCTTACTATTCTTGGGCCAAGGAGGAGTTTTCTCAAAGTGGGCAGGTGAGCAGGTTATCCTCACATATCATCTGCCACAGCACAGGTCCCTGAGCCACTATGGGTCTCCAAGTCAGAATCTCATGAGTGAAGGATGTGAATCCCAAGACCCTCACTCAGATATTCTATTTGATTCTGACACTCACTAAAATTCGAAGCACAGAAACATCCATGAAGAATGTGACTGTATTACCACATGAGCCTTGATGCTCCAGCTGACAGAAGCTTCCATTGTCATTACATGTCCAGATGGGACACAGTTTGTTCAGTGCAGCCTAGTATCTATCACTCATATCCATTTAGTGAGGAGGTGATTATTTTGACTTAGAGGGACACTATATACTGATACAAGTCCATCTTTTCAAAGTACTTACCAGGTGTGGGATAGCTTGCTTGAGAAGCTGTAAAGGAATAAAAGCAAATTCACATTGTGTGTTTTAACCATGGTAATCCTGGAAAACACCCTCCTGGGAAGCAACAGCCCTGACTCTTATGCATTGATCAACCAGGAACATCCAAGGTCAAGTTCTCCAGGCCCTGAACTGAAAGAGTCTTCACTGTGCTACATGGCTTCCCTAAAGCCAAAAATCTAACATTGAGCTTCCATTTTGATTGGTCAAAAGAGAAAAACAGTCTTTGTAATATCAATCGGCACTCTGTGTCCATGGCGTCCTTCACAGATTACACAGGTGGTGGATCAAAAAATGGGGGAACCCCTGCTCTGTACTAAGCCTACAGACACATCACCCCCTATCCTCATCCCAGGAGCACTGTGGTCCTGCAGTGACTTACACTGATGAGATATTCTATTAGGTATATCTGGGGATGACTGGAAGGACACAGGAGGGCATGTGGGGGTCACACCCCAGGTTTTATAAAGACTTGAATATCAGAGAGTTTGGGTATAAGCAAGGGAGTTCTTAGATCCAACCTCCTATGGAGACTGAGAGATAATTGCTCAGGAATGGTGAGGTTTGTTAATGGTGGCCCTGGTTTAGCATGTGTGTACATATGTGTGTGTCTATATGTATATATTATGGAAACAGCAATGCTGCTCAGGTCTGGCTTGAGGCATGAGGTTGGGATGCTCACACTTACAGACTATGTCCTGCTTGTTGAAATACATTCTTGTGAGCCAAGTATTCTGTTAGGCTATTGGTACATTTACCAAGCTGGGCACAAATTAGACAAGTGTGTTCCCTGCTCACCAGACTTCCAGCATAGTAGGTCCCTGAAGACATCAACAGACAGTCTTGCACAGTGGGCAAGTGCTAGCTGAGTGTGATTATGAATATGAATATTTTGAGAATATGAATAGCCACTGGATAACATACAGTGTATGTGTGTGCCTCTGTGTCAATGTCCATTTCTGTCTCTGTGTATATGTCTGGAATTGTATGTGTCAGTGTATCTGAGTGTGTGTGTGTGTTTGTATGTAAAATTTTGTCTCTGTGTCACATCTCTCTGTGATGTGCATGTTTGCATGTGAGCATATATGTATATGCCTTTCTGTACCCATGTAGGAATTCATCTGTATGTTTGTGTTCAAGCAAGTATCTATCATATGGCTTTATCTCTGTGTACATCTGAGTTTGCTTATGTCTGAGTGTGTGTTTCTAAGTATGTTGAGTATAAATCAGGAAGGATCTTCTAAAGGGACAATGTCCTGGTCTTTAGAAAGAGCAGTTAGAAGAGTCTAGTAAAGGACAGGACAAGAATAGACTGGATCAAGAGACCAGAGCAGCCAGAGTGAGCTGAGTGTGGCTACAGGAGGCGATGTTGGAGTGTGGACTGTAGCAAGCACAGCTTTGTAGAGTGGGTGACCTGCAGGAGACTTTTTGATAGGAGAATAAATGAAACCAGGAGGCACTCTGGGCATGGTGCCTCAAACCTTACTGCTTTGCTTCTGAACTCGGAAAATCATATGCAAACTGGATTACGTTTCTCCAAAACAACACTGAGTTACTCCTTGTACAGCATGGGTTTGCTGACCCTGGTGCTTTAGTCTGAGCTTGCTGTTGCTCTTCCATGGGTACCTGTGTCACATAAACTCTAGAGTCCCTGGAGAACTGAGTGGATTCACAGGACCCTGACTGAGAATGCCATTGCTCTGGACATTCAGCAGTCCTTACAGGGGCAATGTGAAAAGGGACAGAATGGAGTTCTGGGAGCCTTAAAAAAGATCTGTGCATACTGCATTTCTGGGAGGCAGAGCTAGTGATCTCTGGGTCATACCTGAGCAGATGACTCCAGCGTCCTCATGGTGTCCACAGTTATGGGAGAGCCAGCCTCGGTGGGAGCAGCTCCACAGGTAGTACTCATGTCCAGTACAGGCCACATCATCCAGGACAATGGGCCCTGAGCCCTGTCCAAACAGGGCACTTCCAGGGGCAGACACTGCCCAGCCACAGCCCAGCTGCCTGCACACCACGTTGGCATCATTGGTGTCCCAGCTGTCATCACACACAGTGCCCCAGGAACCCTGGTAAAGGACCTCCACGCGACCCTGACACCTGTCTCCTCCATTCACCAGCCTCACAGCCAAAGGAGACTCTGTTCCTGGAAAGACATGGTGGATTCTCCTTTGTTGTTCCTGTGGTGATGATGGAGCTTGTGTGATCACGGGCAGCTCTTTCATGGGGTTTAATGCAATATAGGATGTGAGTTCCTCCCATTGTTGCTTCTCAGGTACCCTGTCTTAGAAAGACTTCACCCTGTCACTCTGACTTTACCTCCTCATGGAATGTTCACTACTTGTGTTCTAGACATTAAAGGTGTGTCTGTCACCAGAAGGGCTCTGTGTCTGCAGTGTTGACATGGGTTGAATCTGCCCTGGATGGTGGCCAGACACCTACTCCATCTTGTATCTAAGGCCTTTGAGTGCCATGCACTCTTCTGGATGACAACATCCACTGCAGAATGTGGGCTGTTTCAAGGAGAGAGAGCAAGCAGAGCCCTCCTACTCCTAACACACAGAATGCACATGGGCACATCCACCCCACCCTGACCCTCACCCACCAGCAGTAAGGACAAGGAAGAGGAGGTTGCTCTATGACAGACCAAAGGGATAGAATGATGAGCTCCCTGGCAGAGGAGAAAAAAATTCATGGGTCCCGGGCAAAGGCTCTCACCAGCTGCTTACCCAGACAAGGTGGAGAGTGTATATCAGAACTGCTTTTCAGACCCACTAGAAAGGTATTAAACATGGGTAGAAGCTATTGTTCACCCACTGAGCTGGGTCACATGACTGCCTCCATGAGCTCACATTCTGTGTACAATAACAGCCCACTAAAGAACCCCGGGCTTTATCACTGCTGGTCACCAAGACTGCTGATGTGAACTTATCACCAAAGTCAAGGTTTGGAGTACACAACATGTTTAAACAAGACAACGGTCTTCATGGTTTTGCCCTGGCTAAGCCCCTTTTACTCTAAACAGGGCACCCCTTTGAAGGGCCTCAGAATGGGATATCATAGTATATCACCAGTCTCATTTTGCCTCAGAAAACTCTCTGGAAGCTAGTCTATTCTAGATCCTTTAACCCCATAGTTTCTCCTGACGTAACACTAAAGGTAGGGGCCATAAAATTTTGAACCCACCCCCATGCTGACATACTCCACACACAGAGAAATGGGCAGTGAAAGGGATCTCATTGGAGGAAAGCCCCCAAGAACAGGAAGCAAATCCACCCTAATTTTCACAACACATGTCCACGCACCTCATCCCATTAACTCACTCAAGAAAAGTCACCACCATGAATGACACTGGCATTACAACCTACAGAGAGACATTTAAACAGCTTTTGTTACCTATTGGTGTATAAGGCCCTGGAGTGGTGGTAGGCTCTGGGGTGGTGTAAGGCTCTGGAGTGGTCAGCTCTGCACGTCCATAAATAGATGAGAGAGAGAAATGGAAAATATAAAGTTAAGTCTCCATTGAGAAAAACCAAGACATGCAAGTACAGTAAAATCTGTCAGGATGTGATTCAGGGTCTGTACTGGGCAAGGCTATGTGATTTTAGATGCATAAGAAATCTATGTAGTCTTGAGTTCTCCCATTATAAAAGGCTATTTGTGTAGAGAATGTTATTAATCTACAGATAATATTCTGCATCTGACTTGTGCTGGGCTCTAGGGAATCAATACAAAAGTACTTCCCATACTTACACAACTAATTAATTGTTTTTATCTAATTGCATTGGTTGATATGACCAATATAATATTCAAGCAGAAGGCTGGAATGCCTGTTTGCCTGTTTTTGTATGTGAATATATATTTTAAATTCAGCATCCCTGATATACACTAGGCTAGACTGTAATTCAAGATCCTACTAACTCAGCTCCTGAGTGCTAGTTGTTGGTTTTTTGTTTTTTTTTTTTGTGTGTGTGTGTGTGTAGCCATACCTAGATCACTGTTTTTTACTTTAGTAGATTTTCTTCACATATACCCTTTTTAAATAAGATATGAACTTCAAACACATATGAGTAAATTGTTTAAATGGGCCCTGTCCTTTGCTCAGGGCACCTTTAAACGGTGACGTGCTCCTGCAGCTTAGAGTGGACATATCTGGAGATCAACCCACAGCTGCCGAACACCCAGCTTCATTCTGAGTAACCTTCATAATGTCTCTGCTAAAGAGGAAGTTGATAAAAGCTAATGTGGTGGAGATGAAGTTACATCATTTCAGATATGGTAAACAAGAGCTGGGCATGGCAGCACACTCCTGGAATCCCAGAACTCTGGAACTAGAGGTAAGAGGATCAGGAATTCAAGGGTAGCCTTGCCTACTCAGCAAGTCTGTGTAGAAGAGCCTGCACTACCTGGTACTCAAAAATAAATAAACAAACAAACAAACAAAAACGTACATTTTTATCTGGTTTCTGAACTCTTAGCAAACTAATGGCTCTATACCCTTGATAATATTGAAGTCTTACTATTCTTGGGCCAAGGAGGAGTTTTCTCAAAGTGGGCAGGTGATCAGGTTATCCTCACATATCATCTGCCACAGCACAGGTCCCTGAGCCACTATGGGTCTCCAAGTCAGAATCTCATGAGTGAAGGATGTGAATCCCAAGACCCTCACTCAGATATTCTATTTGATTCTGACACTCACTAAAATTCGAAGCACAGAAACATCCATGAAGAATGTGACTGTATTACCACATGAGCCTTGATGCTCCAGCTGACAGAAGCTTCCATTGTCATTACATGTCCAGATGGGACACAGTTTGTTCAGTGCAGCCTAGTATCACTCATATCCATTTAGTGAGGAGGTGATTATTTTGACTTAGAGGGACACTATATACTGATATAAGTCCATCTTTTCAAAGTACTTACCAGGTGTGGGATAGCTTGCTTGAGAAGCTGTAAAGGAATAAAAGCAAATTCAGATATTGTGTGTTTTAACCATGGTAATTCTGGAAAACACCCTCCTGGGAAGCAATAGCCCTGACTCTTATGCATTGATCAACCAGGAACATCCAAGGTCAAGTTCTCCAGCCCCTGAACTGAAAGAGTCTTCACTGTGCTATGTGGCTTCCCTAAAGCCAAAAATCTAACATTGAGGTTCCATTTTGATTGGTCAAAAGAGAAAAACAGTCTTTGTAATATCAATCAGCACTCTGTGTCCATGGTGTCCTTCACAGATTACACAGGCGGTGGATCAAAAAATGGGGGAACTCCTGCTCTGTATTAAGCCTACAGACACATCACCCCCTATCCTCATCCCAGGAGCACTGTGGTCCTGCAGTGACTTACACTGATGAGATATTCTATTAGGTATATCTGGGGATGACTGGAAGGACACAGGAAGGCATGTGGGGGTCACACCCCAGGTTTTATAAAGACTTGAATATCAGAGGGTTTGGGTATAAGTAAGGGAGTTCTTAGATCCAGCCTCCTATGGAGACTGAGAGATAATTGCTCAGGAATGGTGAGGATTTGGTTAATGGTGGCCCTGGTTTAGCATGTGTGTACATATGTGTGTGTCTATATGTATATATTATGGAAACAGCAATGCTGCTCAGGTCTGGCTTGAGGCATGAGGTTGGGATGCTCACACTTACAGACTATGTCCTGCTTGTTGAAATACATTCTTGTGAGCCAGGTATCCTGTTAGGCTATTGGTACATTTACCAAGCTGGGCACAAATTAGACAGGTGTGTTCCCTGCTCACCAGACTTCCAGCATAGTTAGGTCCATGAAGACATCAACAGACAGTCTCGCACAGCGGGCAAGTGCTAGCTGAGTGTGATTATGAATATGAATATGTTGAGAATATGAATGGCCACTGGATAACATACAGTGTACGTGTGTGCCTCTGTGTCAATGTCCATTTCTGTCTCTGTGTGTATGTCTGGAATTGTATGTGTCAGTGTATCTGAGTGTGTGTGTGTGTGTTCTGTATGTAAAAATTTGTCTCTGTGTCACATCTCTCTGTGATGTGCATGTTTGCATGTGAGCATATATGTATATGCCTTTCTGTACCCATGTAGGAATTCATCTGTATGTTTGTGTTCAAGCAAGAATCTATCATATGGCTTTATCTCTGTGTACATCTGAGTTTGCTTATGTCTGAGTGTGTGTTTCTAATTATGTTGAGTATAAATCAGGAAGGGTCTTCTAAAGGGACAATGTCCCTGGTCTTTAGAAAGAGCAGGTAGAAGAGTCTAGTAAAGGAGAGGACAAGAATAGACTGGATCAAGAGACCAGAGCAGCCAGAGTGAGCTGAGTGTGGCTACAGGAGGCGATGTTGGAGTGTGGACTGTAGCAAGCACAGCTTTGTAGAGTGGGTGACCTGCAGGAGACTTTTTGATAGGAGAATAAATGAAACCAGGAGGCACTCTGGGCATGGTGCCTCAAACCTTACTGCTTTGCTTCTGAACTCAGAAAATCATATGCAAACTGGATTACGTTTCTCCAAACCAACACTGAGTTACTCCTTGTACAGCATGGGTTTGCTGACCCTGGTGCTTTAGTCTGAGCTTGCTGCTGCTCTTCCATGGCTTACCTGTGTCACATAAACTCTAGAGTCGCTGGAGAACTGAGAGGATTGACAGGACCCTGACTGAGAATGCCATTGTTCTGGACATTCAGCAGTCCTTAAAGGGGCAATGTGAAAAGGGACAGAATGGAGTTCTGGGAGCCTTAAAAAAGATCTGTGCATACTGCATTTCTGGGAGGCAGAGCTAGTGTTCTCTGGGTCATACCTGAGCAGATGACTCCAGCGTCCTCATGGTGTCCACAGTTATGGGAGAGCCAGCCTCGGTGGGAGCAGCTCCACAGGTAGTACTCATGTCCAGTACAGGCCACATCATCCAGGACAATGGGCCCTGAGCCCTGTCCAAACCGGGCACTTCCAGGGGCAGACACTGCCCAGCCACAGCCCAGCTGCCTGCACACCACGTTGGCATCATTGGTGTCCCAGCTGTCATCACACACGGTGCCCCAGGAACCCTGGTAAAGGACCTCCACGCGACCCTGACACCTGTCTCCTCCATTCACCAGCCTCACAGCCAAAGGAGACTCTGTTCCTGGAAAGACATGGTGGATTCTCCTTTGTTATTCCGTGGGGAGGATGGAGCTGGTGTGATCACGGGAATTTCTTTCATGGGGTTTAATGCAATATAGGATGTGAGTTCCTCCCATTGTTGCTTCTCAGTTACCCTGTCTTAGAAAGACTTCACCCTGTCACTCTGACTTCACCTCCTCATGGAATGTTCACTACTTGTGTTCTAGACATTAAAGGTGTGTTTGTCACCAGGAGGGCTCTGTGTCTGCAGTGTTGACATGGGTTGAATCTGCCCTGGATGGTGGTCAGACACCTACTCCATCTTGTATCTAAGGCCTTTGAGTGCCATGCACTCTTCTGGATGATAACATCCACTGCAGAATGTGGGCTGTTTCAAGGTGAGAGAGCAAGCAGAGCCCTCCTACTCCTAACACACAGACTGCACATGGGCACATCCTCCCCACCCTGACCCTCACCCACCAGCAATAAAGTCAATGAACAGGAGGTTGCTCTATGACAGACCAAAGGGATAGAATGATGAGCTCCCTGGAAGAGGAGAAAGAAGTTCATAGGTCCCTGGCAAAGGTGCTTTCCAGCAGCTCACCCACACAAGGTTGAGAGTGTATATCAGAACTGCCTTTCAGACCCACTAGAAAGGTATTAAACATGAGTAGAAGCTATTGTTCACCCACTGAGCTGGGTCACATGACTGCCTCCATGAGCTCACATTCTGTGTACAGTAACAGCCCACTAAAGAACCCCGGGCTTTATCACTGCTGGTCACCAAGACTGCTGATGTGAACTTATCACCAAAGTCAAGGTTTCGAGGACCCAACATGTTTAAACAAGACAAAGGTTTGCTCCAGTTTTGGCATGGACTAAGCCCCTAGCTCTCTAGACCAGGCACCCCTTTGAAGGGTCTCAGAATGGGATCTCATAATATAGCATCAGTCTCATTTTGCTTCAGAAAACTCTCTGGAAGCTAGTCTATTCTAGACCCCCTAGTCCCAAAGTTTCTTCTGACATAACACTAAATGTAGGGATCATAGAATTTTGAAACCCATCCCCATGCTGACATACTCCACACACAGAGAAATGGGCAGTCACAGGGATCCCAGTTGAGGAAAGCCCAAGATCAGGAGGCAATCTACCCTCTCTAAGTTTTCACAACACATAAACACCACCTCATGCCATTAAGTCGCTCAAGAAAAGTCACCACCATGAATGACACTGGCATTACAACTTACAGAGAGACATTTAAACAGCTTTTGTTACCTATTGGTGTATAAGGCTCTGGAGTGGTCTGCTCTGCACGTCCATAAATAGATGAGAGAGAGAAATGGAAAATAAAAAGTTAAGTCTCCATTGAGAAAAACCAAGACATGCAAGTACAATTAAATCTGCTGTCGGATGTGATTGGGGTTTGTACTGGGCAAGGCTATATGACTTTAGATGCATAAGAAATCTATTTAGTCCTGAGTTCTCCCATTATAAAAGGCTATTTGTGTAGAGAATGTTCTTAACCTACAGATAATATTCTGCATCTGACTTGTGTTGGGCTCTAGGGATTCAAAACAAAAATGTTTCCCATAGGTACACAACTAATTAATGTTCTTATCTAATTGCATTGGCTGATATAACCAATAAAATTTTCACTAACAAAGGATTGGAAAGCCTTTTGCCTGTTTTTGTATGTGAATATATTTTTTAAATTCAATATCTATGTATGTATCTAGGGTAGACTAAATCTCAAGATCCTCCTAACTCGGCCTCTTGAGGCTTAAAATTGTGTGTGTGTGTGTGTGTGTGTGTGTGTGTGTGTGTGTGTGTGTGACTAACATATTGCTTTTTACTTAGTGGACATGCTTCTAATACGCCCCCTTAATATAAGATATGAGCTTCAAACATATGTGTAAATCGTTTGAAGTGGGCCCTGACTCTTGCTCAGGGCACCTTCAAACAGTGACATGGTCCTGCAGCTTAGGGTGGACATATCTGGAGATCATCCCACGACTGCCAAACACCCAGCTTCATTCGGGGTAACCTTCATAGGTCTCTGCTATGGAGGAAGCTGACCTCTTCCCACTCACTAGGTCCTGATGGAAACAGCTCTAGGAAATTCCTCTCCTGCAGCACAGTGCCAAAGTCTAGTCCAGTCAGCTCCTGCCCTTCAATCTGACTGATACAGTTGCATCATAGAGCATATCAAGCTTAGAGGAGATGCTGCTACCTAAGTGTCCTGTAGGGTCCCCAACATAAAGGAAAAATGGATTTTCCTTGTAGAGTTGTTACAAATAGAAAAGGTGGAATCTTGTGAAGAAATATGGCTAAGTCAGAATAAAGCCAGTCTCGTCCTTGAGATAAGCTCACATGCCTAAGGAGTAATGCCTGACCTATGGGCTATTTGATTCTATGGGCCAGAAACTGTAGGCTGGCCAGAGGCCTTGGTGTGGAAATTGTTCTTGCTGATGACCTAGGATCAAAAAAACCCATGCAGAAAGGAAGTGATTTCCCTTCCCAATGCCTGAGCTGACAGAGTCTCAACTGTTCTGATATGCCACCAACATCTCTCACTGGAGGAAGTCAAATAGGAAGAAGAGGATCTGTGATGTCCCAGGGCAGAGAATCTGGGACTTCCATGGGAGCTTCCTATGACCACAGAGGGAGGGAAATGACAAGGGTCTTGGCTAAGCAGACGTTGTCTTCCTCTCCAGGCATGGAAGCCAGAGGGTCAGCTCCCGAGGCTGGCCAAGGTGCAGTGTGAACATGGGGACCTCCAGGCTCCGAGAATGGTCAACAGACCCCTAGAAACAAGACCACCTAAGATCCCCTTGCAGATACCTCTTCAGGATGATCCCCACCACCATCCCAGGGACATAATCCATGGCATATAGTTCCACGAAGGCTTGAGGCCTTATTGAGAAATTTCCCCTGAGAGCTTAGGACCCACATCCTCAGCCTTCTGCCCATCTTCTGAATCAGAGGTGATCCTGTGGGTTATGGGGGCAATAAGGCCACAGACATACCACATAATACATGTTACCTTCTGTGAACACCACTGTCGTTTCTTCAGTTGGATAGATAACATCTGTGGAATGAGAAAGGAAGAAGTCATTGGATGTTGGTCCTCACTTGAATCTCAGAGGCTGAAGCTGGCATCTCAAAGCTAAAGGCCTTCCGTCACTGAAAGGCTGGAATTTTCCCTGTAGAATCTGATATTGACCTTTCTGTGACTTTGCTGCTGAGATGTCACCATGAGCATCCTTTGTCCCTCACTCTCATTCAGCTCCTCTGCTTCTGTTCCATCCCACCCCCCACCCAGTTCACTAGCAGCCCCACCCTAGACACAAGATAGGAAATAGCCAGATGACATTTGAATTCAGTAGTCACTGGGCTGTTTCTGTAGTTCAAACACAACCTCTCATTATAAACATTTGACATCACTAAAATATTCCTGAGAAAGTGGCCCCAAACAGAAAGAGAGGGGACTTCCAGAGATTATTCCAGAATGGGCCTCTCCGGGTCCTGATGCAGAATGGCCACAGCTGAGCTGCCGACAGATGACATCTGTATCCTGAGTGTCCCAGCTGTCGTCACACACGGTGCCCCAGTAGCCATGGTACAGGATCTCCACCCGGCCCCGACACCAGTGACAGCCATTCACCAGCATCAGAGGCAAAGCTGCCCTGACTCAGTGGGAACTTCTCTTGGGATGTTGTGCCCTGTGCCGGCACAACCTTGGGACCCTTCTTCTTCTGACCTCCAGTGCTGTATTGTTTGTATTCCTCACCCTGGACCTTAAAAGTGACCTTCTTCATAGTCTTCCCACTCTCTCTAAACACCACCTTCCCTGAAAACATCCAGACAAGGGACCCTCATAATCACCTCTTCAGTTCTAATTCAGCCCTGACTGTCCTAGTGCAGAATTCTAGACTCAACTTTCCATCAGCTTCCAGGATATCCATGTCTACCATCCAAACTCAGTCTCTCTCCTCCATCAGGACCCAGGATGCCCCGCTGCGACACCCTGTGCCAGTGTGCTGAGAAGGTGAATATCCAGTTTGGTGTCTCCCTCTCCACCTCTCTGTGCATCACTCACCAAGGCTGTCACACTAAGCTAGATGTCCATCCTCCGGAACCCACCCTGCTCTGGGACCTCTCCAGTCAACTCTGCCTCTGCCCAGCTCTTATCTAATGCTTGCTGATCCGTGTCCCAGCCAGTCCTTCTGAAGGGCATGCTTCATGTCTATTGTTGTCCTGA
Source organism: Peromyscus maniculatus bairdii (assembly GCF_049852395.1). Classification (NCBI taxonomy): domain Eukaryota; kingdom Metazoa; phylum Chordata; class Mammalia; order Rodentia; family Cricetidae; genus Peromyscus; species Peromyscus maniculatus. The sequence goes on along the minus strand of NC_134852.1, from coordinate 141,517,560 downwards.
GGTCTCATCTGTGTCTCATGGTTGGTCCTTGAGTTTCATCTTGACAAAGTACGTGTATATTTTAGTCACTTTCATACCCAAAAGTCACCCAAAGTGCTTTAGTATTTGCCAGGAATGATGGTATACACCTTTAATGCCTGTACTTGTGTAGCAGAACCAGGTACATGTCTGCAAGTTCAAGTTCAACGTGGCCTACATAATAAGTTGCAGTTCATCCAGGGCTACATGGTATGAAACTGTCTCACAAACACACACACACACACACACACACACACACACACACACACACACACACGTGTTTCAGCATCCTCTCCATCCTCATCAGGATCAAGGATGCAATGGTATTCATCAACCAGAAGTCCTCCCTCAACAACTCTAGCCTGCTTTCCCGTTGTAATATTGAGCATGACTGGGAGTTTGCAGGCAGCATGCTTCTGCATGGTGTGGTGCCCCTAAGTCACCCACAGTGGAACTCTGGGCTGCTTGTGGGAGGAAACAGACAGCAGGTGAGTGCTGGCAGGCCCCTCAGGAAGAACTGCTTTAGCATCTTGACAGCAGGAGCTAGATCCTGGGTGTGGCTTTGCTGTGGCTACTCTGTGGTTATGAGTACTCTGTGGTATGACAGTGGTAGGTTGGAATAGATACAATGTGAAGGATCAGATGTGTGCTGATGTTGGAGATCAAAGAGGGGTGGGGTGAGGATGGGCAAAGGACAACTGGGCATTCCAAGATATTCCCAAGAGCACTGAGTCTACATCAGCCCATCTTGCTGCCCTCTGCTGGTCACTCTGTGAATGTCCCACTAGAGAACTGCCAGCCTCAGGTTGGCCCTCCCTGGAGGTTGATCAGAAAGCTTCCCCTAAGTCCCTCCCAGGACATAGCTGCATCTCTCAAGACATGTACTGAAAGGGAAGGAATTGGCTTTAGCATGCCAGGGTCACAGTGACACAGTCAGTTGTCCTCTGTGGCCTCACCTATCAAACTCACACAAAAGTCTGCACACTCTCTGTCCTGATTGGAACTGGTAGATAGAAGCCTTCTGTTTGATGAATACCATTGCACCTTTGATCCTGAGGAGGATGGAGAGGATGCTGAAACACCTGTGTGTGTGTGTGTGTGTGTGTGTGTGTGTGTGTGTGTGTGAGAGAGAGAGAGAGAGAGAGAGAGAGAGAGAGAGAGAGAGAGAGAGAGAGAGAGAGAGAGAGGAGACAGATCTCACCACGTAGCTTGAGCTGAACTGGAACTCCTTATGCAGACAATATTAAACTTGAACTTTCAGGAAGCTACGTGGTTCTGTCTCCCAAGTGCTAGGATTAAAGGTGGATGCCATTATTCCTGGAAAATGCTGAAGCATTTTAGGCATGGAAGTGACTAAAATATATATGTACTTTGTCAAGATGAAACTCAAGGACCAACCAGGGGACAAACATGTATTCTCAGGACAGCAATAGACATGCCCTGACTGGAAGGGGAAAAAAAGGTCTGATATAGTCTATCCTAGGTTTAAATTCTACCTTCTCATTTTCAGTCACAGAATCTTAGACATGCAAGTATTGACAAATTATCTAACTATTTATTAGTTTTCCCATCTGCAAAATGGGAATGATGATACCTCAAAACGTTGGGAAGGTTTCATGATAATAGCACATATTACCTCTATCAGTTGAGCATTGATTATGTGCAACATTTTTAAGTTTTGAAAGATTTGTTTTATTTTTAATTACGTGCATGTGTCTGTGTGGGTATGTGTACCTCAGTACAGGTGCCCATAGAGGCCAGAAGAGGGTGTCAGAGCTGATGGAATTGGAGTTACAGGTGGTTACTAGCTGCCCATTCTTATTAAAAATAAGCAGGGCAGTGGTGGCACAAAACTTTAGTGCCAATCTTTGGGAAGCATTGGCTGAAGGATCTCTGAGTTCCAGGCCAGCCTGGTCTACAGAGCAAGTTCAGCCAGAGATAAATAGAGAAACCCCATCTAAAAAAACAAAAAAGAAAAAGAAACTAAACTTCAATGCAGTGTGTACTCTTAATTATGAGCCGTCTCTCCAGCCTCTTCTTTAAATACTGATGCATTCATTTCACACATGAAAACGATTTGGCTAGGGGTACATAACAAATTACTAACTTTGATGATGCTATTTACCTTTGCAAACATGGCTCAGATAGTACAGAGGAAGAAGCAGTGACTGTTTCCACTAGCTCTTCTGACACTAGGCTAAAGTTAATTTCATCCATCAAGTGACTGGAGAGCCGAGAGAAGAAGGAAGGTGAGGGACAGGGATTGGTGGAGTGTGCCCAGCACCTTGACACCCCCGTCTCTCATCTCAACTCCATCCCTGACTTCTGTGCCCAAAGCTGCACCTGGATTCCACTAGACAGCAGCAGCAGGGCTGCCCACCTGTCCTGGTGAGCTCCATTCTCACTGTGGCACAGCTGAGGCATTTGAAGGAATCTCAATTGGGGATTTGATAAAATCATGTTTGCTTATGGCCATGTCTGTGGGAAACGGTCTTGATGGAGAACTGATGGGGAAATGCCAGCCCACTGTCCTGGGCAGGTGAGTCTGTGCTGTATAAAAATGTTAGCTAAGGATGAGCCAGCAAGCCAGCAAGCAGGGCTCCTGCATGGCCTCTGCATCAGTTCCTGCCTCCAGCTTCCTGCCTCCTGCTCCTGCCATGGCTTCACTGGATGACGGACTGTAACCTGTAAGCCAAATAAACCCTTCCGCCTCCATGCAGCATATGGCCCATGTTTTATCACAGCAACAGAAAGCAAACTGGACCCCCAGCCCACCAGTAACCTAGAGCCAGAGACCAAGAGCAAAGGAGCAGGACTTACCATTCATTGTCGGGTCTGGGTTCCACCAACCTGAAGAAAGACCAAACTCAGTTTAGAAAAGGAAGCACTATTTAGAAATGGTCTCATATCATTTACAAAATTAGCCTCAGCTGCTAATTACACTCAAGCTGGGATAGGGGGAAATCTGTGATTCTATCTTGGCTCTGTGCACTGCCTGAGGTCTTGATCAAAATGATTTTTTTTTGTAAAAGGAGATAAAAGCAAGTGGTATGGAGATGCAGTTACATCATTTCAGATATGATGAACAAGAGGTGGGCATGGCAGCACACTCCTGGAATTCCAGAACTCTGGAACTAGAGATAAGAGGATCAGAAGTTCAAGGATGGACCTCAAATTAAATATATATATATATATATGATGTACATGTTTTTCTTGTTTTGTGAAGTCTTGGCAAACTAATGGCCCCTTACCCTTGCTAATATTAAAGTCTTACTAGTCTTGGGCCAAAGAGGAGTTTTCTCAAAGTGTGGGGCAGGCTATCCTCACATATCATCTGCCAAAGCACAGGTCCCTGAACCATTCTGGGTCTCCAAGTCAGACTCTCTTGAGGGAAGGACATAAATCCCAAGATTCGCACTCAGACACTCTATTTAATTCTGATACACACTGAAATTCCAGACAGGCAACGTAAATGAAGACTGTGAATGTATTACCACATGAGCCTTGATGCTCCAGCTGACAAAGCTTCTGTTGTCTTTTTTTTTTTTTTAGGAGAAGTGGTTTGAGACAGGTTTTCTCTGTGTAGTTTTGGAGCCAGTCCTGAAACTCACGTTGTAGACCAGGCTGGACTCAAACTCACAAAGATCCGCCTGGCTATGCCTCTGTTTTCATTACATGTCCAGATGGGACACAGATTGTTCAACTCAGACTAGTATCATTCATATCCATTCAATGAGGCGTGGTTATTACAACATGTGGGACACTATAAAATGATACAAGGCCATCTTTTCAAAGTACTTACCAGGTGTGGGAGAGCTTGTTTGAGAAGCTGTAAAGGAATAAAAGCAAATTCAGACTGTGTGTTTCACCCACAGGAATCCTGGAAAACCCCTCCTGGGAAGCAATAACCCTGACTCTTATGCATTGATCAACCAGGAACACTGAGGTCAAGTTCACCAACCCCTGAACAGAAAGAGTCTTCACTCTTCTATGTGGGCTTCCCCTAAGCCAAAAGTCTAGCATTGAAGTTCCATTTTGATTGGTCAAAAGAGGAAAACAGTCTTTGTAATATCAATCAGCACTCTGTGTCCATGGCGTCCTTCACAGATTACACAGGCAGTGGATCAAAAAATGGGGGAACCCCTGCTCTGTACTAAGCATGCAGACACTTCCCCTCCTGTCCTCATCCCAGGAGCCTCTGGTCCTGCAGTGATGTACACAGCTGATATTCTATTAGGTCTATGTTTGGGGATAACTGGAAGGACACAGGAAGGCATGTGGGGGTCACACACCAGGTTATATAAAGACTTGAGGATCAGAGGGTTTGCGCATAAGCAAGGGAATTCTTAGGAAAAAACTCCTATTGAGACTGAGAGATAACTGCTCAGGAATAGTGAGGATGAGGTCAATAGTGTTCCTGGTTTAGCATATGAGTACGTGTGTGTGTGTGTGTGTTTGTGTGTGTGTGTGTGTGTATGTGTGTGTGTGTGTGTATGCATATATTATGGAAAGAGCAGGGCTGCTCAGGTCTGGCAGGAGGCATGAGATTGGGATGCTCACACTTACAGCCTATGGCCTGCTTGTTGAAATACATTTCTGCGAGCGGAGACCCTGTTAAGCTCATGAACATTTTACAAGCTGGGCAATATTTAGAGAGATGTGTTCCCTGCCCACCAGAGACTTCCAGCAGAGTTAGGCTGGAAATGTATCATCAACACTGATGAAGACATCAACAGTCACGCACAGCATACAAGTGCTAGCTGAGATATCATTATCAATATGAATGTGTTAAGAATATGAATGGCCACTGAATAACATACAGTGTACGTGTGTGCCTCTATGTCAATGTCCATTTCTGTCTATATGTGTATGTCTGGAATTGTGTGTGTCAGTGTATCTGAGTTTATGTGTGTGTCTGCTCTGTGTGAAAAATTTGTCTCTGTGTCACATCTCTTTGTGATGTGCATGTTTACTTGTGAGGAAACATATATATGCCTTGCTGTTTCCATATATATGTATGTATGTATGTTTGTGTTCCTGCAAGTATCTATCATATGGCTTTATCTCTGTCTATATCTGAGTATGCTTATGTCTGAATTGTGTGTGTGTGTGTGTGTGTGTGTGTGTGTGTGTGTGTGTGTGTGTGTGTTTCTAAGTATGTTGAGTATAAATCAGAAAGGATCTTCTAAAGGGACAATGTCCTGGTCTTTAGAAAGAGCAGTTAGAAGAGTCTAGTAGAGGACAGGACAAGAATAGACTTGATCAAGAGACCAGAGCAGCCAGAGTGAGATGAGTTGGGCTACAGGTGGCACTGTTGGAGTGTGGACTGTAGCAAGCACAGCATTGTAGAGTGGGTGACCAGCAGAAGCCTTTATGATAGGAGAATTAATGAGAGGCACTCCAGGCATGGTGACTCACACCTTACTGCTTTGCCCTCTGAACACTGGAAAAGTGTATACAGACCAGGTTACATTTCTCCAAACCAACACTGGGCTATTCCTTGTACAGCATGTGTGTGCTGACCCTGGTGCTTTAGTCTGGGCTTTGCTGCTGCTCTTCCCTGGGTTACCTGTCTCACTCTAGAGTCCCTGGAGAACTGAGAGGATTCACAGGACCCTGACTGAGAATGCCATTGCTCTGGACATTCAGCAGTCCTTACAGAGGCAGTGTGAAAAACGACAGAATGGAGTTTGGGAGCGTTAAAAGAGACCTGTGCATACTGCATTTCTGGGAGGCAGAGCTGCTAGTGTTCTCTGGGTCATACCTGAGCAGATGACTCCAGCATCCTCAGAGTGTCCACAGTTATGGGAGAGCCAGCCTCGGTGGGAGCAGCTCCACAGGTAGTACTCATGTCCAGTACAGGCCACATCATCCAGGACAATGGGCCCTGAGCCCTGTCCAAACCGGGCACTTCCAGGGGCAGACACCGCCCAGCCACAGCCCAGCTGCCTGCACACCACGTTGGCATCATTGGTGTCCCAGCTGTCGTCACACACAGTGCCCCAGGAACCCTGGTAAAGGACCTCCACACGACCCTGACACCTGTCTCCTCCATTCACCAGCCTCACAGCCAAAGGAGACTCTGTTCCTGGAAAGACATGGTGGATTCTCCTTTGTTGTTCCCGTAGGGATGATGGAGCTGGTGTGATCACGGGCAGCTCTTTCATGGGGTTTAATACAATATAGGATGTGAGTTCCTCCCATTGTTGCTTCTCAGGTATCCTGTCTTAGAAAGACTTCACCCTGTCACTCTGACTTCACCTCCTCATGGAATGTTCACTACTTGTGTTCTAGACATTGAAGGTGTGTCTGTCACCAGGAGGGCTCTGTGTCTGCAGTGTTGACATGGGTTGAATCTGCCCTGGATGGTGGCCAGACACCTACTCCATCTTGTATCTAAGGCCTTTGAGTGCCATGCTCTCTTCTGGATGACAACATCCACTGCAGAACGTGGACTGTTTCAAGGAGAGAGAGCAAGCAGAGCCCTCCTACTCCTAACACACAGACTGCACACGGGCACATCCTCCCCACCCTGACCCTCACCCACCAGCAATAAAGTCAATGAACAGGAGATTGCTCTATGACAGACCAAAAAGATAGAATGATGAGCTTCCTGGCAGAGGAGAAAAAAATGCATGGGTCCCGGACAAAGGCTCTCACCAGCTGCTTACCCAGACAAGGTGGAGAGTGTATATCAGAACTGCCTTTCAGGCCCACTAGAAAGGTATTAAGCATGGGTAGAAGCTATTGTTCACCCACTGAGCTGGGTCACATGACTGCCTCCATGAGCTCACATTCTATGTACAATAACAGCCCACTAAAGAACCCCGGGCTTTATCACTGCTGGTCACCAAGACTGCTGATGTGAACTTATCACCAAAGTCAAGGTTTCAAGGACCCAACATGTTTAAACAAGACAAACGTTGGCTCCAGTTTTGGCCTGGACTAAGCCTCTAGCTCTCTAGACTGGGCACCTCCTTGAAGGGCCTCAGAATGGGATCGCATAATATATCATCCATCAGTCCCATTTTGCCTCAGAAACCTCTCTGGAAGCTTGTCTATTTTAGACCCCCTAACCCTAAAGTTTCTTCTAACATAACACTAATTTAGTGACCATAAGATTTTGAAAAACACCCCTATACTACATAGTCCACACACAGAAATGGGCAGTCACAGGGATCCCAGTGAAGGAAAGCCCCCAAGAACAGGAGGTAAATCCACCTTCTCTAAGATTTCACAACACATATCCACCACCTCATCCCATTAACTCACTCAAGAAAAGTCACCACCATGAATGACACTGGCATTACAACCTACAGAGAGAGAGATTTAAACAGCTTTTGTTACCTATTGGTGAATAAGGCTCTGGGGTGGTGTAAGGCTCTTGAGTGGTTGGCTCTGCATGTCCATACATAGATGAGAGAGAGAGAGATGGAAAATATTAAGTTAAGTCTCCATTGAGAAAAACCAAGACATGAAAGTACAGTGAAATCTGCTGACAGCACATGATTCGGGGTCTGTACTGGACAAGGCTATGTGATTTTAGATGCATAAGAAATCTATGTAGTCTTGAGTTCTCCCATTATCAAAGGCTATTTGTGTAGAGAATGTTATTAACCTACAGACCCTAATTCTTCATTTGACCTGTGCTGGGCTCTAGGAAATCAATACAAAAATGTTTCTCATACTTACACAACTAATTAATTGTTCTTATCTAATTGCATTGGCTGATATGCCCAATATAATATTCAAGCAGAAGGCTGGAATGCCTGTTTGCCTGTTTTTGTATGTGAATATTTTTAAATTCAATATCCCTGAAATACACTAGGCTAGACTGAAATTCATAAGCGTCCTAACTCGGCTCCTGAGTGCTAGAAGTGTGTGTGTGTGTGTGTGTGTGTGTGTGTGTGTGTGTGTGTGTGTGTGTGTGTATGTGCATGTGTGTGTGTGTATGTGCATGTGTGTGTGTGTATGTGTGTGTGTGTAGCAATACCTAGCTCACCCTTTTTTCTTTAATGGATTTGTTTCGAATATACCCCTTTTAAGTAAGACATGAGCTTCAAACATAAATGTGCAAATTGTTTAAATGGGCCCTGTCTCTTGCTCAGGTCACCTTTAAATGGTGACATGGTCCTGCAACTTAGGGTGGACATACTGAAGATCAACCCACAGCTGCCGAACTCCCAGCTTCATTCTGAGTAACCTTCATAATTTCTCCGCTACAGAGGAAGTTGATAAAAGCTAATGTGGTGGAGATGAAGTTACATCATTTCAGATATGGTAAACAAGAGCTGGGCATGGCAGCACACTCCTGGAATCCCAGAACTCTGGAACTACAGGTAAGAGGATCAGGAGTTCAAGGGTAGCCTTGCCTACTCAGCAAGTCTGTGTAGACCAGCCTGATCTGCCGGGGCCTCAAAAATAAATAAATAAATAAGTACATATTGTTCTGCTTTCTGAAGTCTTAACAAACTATTGGCCCTATATCCTTTTAATACTAAAGTTTTAGTAGTCTTGGACCACAGAGGTGTTTTCTCAATGTCTGGAGGGGACAGGTTGTCCTCACATATCATCTGGAGAAGCACAGGTCCCTGAGCAACTCTGGGTCTCCAAGTCACAATCTCTTGTGGGAAGGATGTGAATCCCAAGACCCACGCTCAGATATTTTATTTGATTCTGAGACACACTGAAATTCGAGGCAGAGGCAACATCAATGAAGACCGTGATTGTATTACCACATGAGCCTTGATGCGCTAGCTGACAGAAGCTTCGGTTGTCATTTTTTTTTTTTTTTTTTTTTTAGGGATAGTGGTTTGAGACAGGGTTTCTCTGTGTAGCTTTGGAGCCTGTCACGAAACTCACGTTGTAGACCAGGCTGGCCTCGAACTCACAGAGATCCGCCTGGCTCTGCCTTCTGAGTGGTGGGATTAAAGGCATGGGCCACCACCACCCGGCTCAGCTTCTGTTGTCATTGAATGTCCAGACTGGACCCAGATTTTTCAATGCAGCCTAGTGTCATTCATATCCATTTAGTGAGGCAGTGGTTATTACGACATGGGGGACACTATATACTGATACAAGTCCATCTTTTCAAAGTACTTACCAGGTGTGTAATATCTTGCTTCAGAAGCTGTAAAGGAATAAAAGCAAATTCAGACTGTGTGTTTCACCCACAGGAATCCTGGAAAACCCCTCCTGGGAAGCAATAGCCCTGACTCTTATGCATTGATCAACCAGGAACACTGAGGTCAAGTTCACCAACCCCTGAACAGAGAGAGTCTTCACTCTGCTATGTAGGCTTCCCCTAAGCCAAAAGTCTAGCATTGAGCTTCCATTTTGATTGGTCAAAAGAGCAGACCAGTCTTTGTAATATCAATCAGCACTCTGTGTCCATGGCGTCCTTCACAGATTACACAGGTGGTGGATCAAAAAATGGGGGAACCCCTGCTCTGTGCTAAGCCTGCAGACACATCACCCCCTATCCTCATCTCAGGAGCACTGTGGTCCTGCAGTGACGTACACAGCTGAGATATTCTATTCACTCTATGTCTGGGGATAACTGGAAGGACAAAGGAGGGATGTATAGGTCATACACTAGGTTATATAAAGACTTGAGGAGCAGAGGGTTTGCGTATAAGCAAGGGAGTTCTTAGAAAATACCTCCAATGGAGGCTGAGAGATAACTCTCAGGAATGGTGAGGATGAGGTCAATAGTGTTCCTGGTTTAGCATGTGTTTACATATGTGTGTATGTATGCATATATTATGGAAAAAGCAGGGCTGTTTAGGTCTGGCAGGAGGCATGAGGTTGGGCTGCTCACACTTACAGCCTATGTCCTGCTTGTTGCAATACATTCTTGTGAGCCAGGCACCCTGTTAGACTCTTGGTACATGTACCAAGCTGGGCACTAAGTGAGAAAGGTGTGTTCCCTCATCTCCAGAGACTTTCAACATAGTTAGGCCTCTGACGATATCAACAGATAGTCTTGTACAGGGACAAGTGCTTTTTGAAATGTGCTTGAAGAACATGAATGGCCACTGAATGACATACAGAGTGTGTGTGTGTGTGTGTGTGTGTGTGTGTGTGTGTGTGTGTGTGTTTCTAATTATGCTGAGTATAAGGAAGGATCTTCTAAAGGGACAATGTCCTGGTCTTTAGAAAGAGCAGGTAGAAGAGTCTAGTAAAGGACAGGACAAGAATAGACTGGATCAAGAGACCAGAGCAGCCAGAGTGAGCTGAGTGTGGCTACAGGAGGCGATGTTGGAGTGTGGACTGTAGCATGCACAGCTTTGTAGAGTGGGTGACCTGCAGAAGCCTTTTTGATAGGAGAATTAATGAAACCAGGAGGCATGCTGGACACAGTGGCTCACAGCTGCAATCCCAGTACTTGTGGGGCTGAGGCTGGAGAATTACTCCTTGAAGGCCAGCAGCCATTATTATAGAGATAGACATGTCTCCGTGAGATAAGCAATGTAGAAAACAGCAAACAACATGGAGGAACTGAAATACATGGAGATGTCAGCAATCAGGGGCAGAGACACAAAGACATAGAAGACAGCGTGGCACTGTGAGGAGACAACCTGAAGGCTCAGATTCAGTACCAGGGTGGATCCTCAGGCCCTCCATGTTCAGCAGCATTCAACAGTGGGGTTCTATAATGGCCAGTGGTATGTTCCTACAGCCATGATGAAACCGAAAAGGGATAGCTGTGACATCTCGGGGCCCATTTTGTCAGACTCAGAGCAGCCTCCCTAGTCCCAGACCATTCGCAGCGCCTGGAAGCCCTGGTTCCGATTTCCCCTGCCTTTCCAAGGAGTAGGACATAGCCTCAGTTACACCGTGGAACAGCGAGGTACAAACAAGGAAAGTGCCTGGAATGTGTCCCTAAGCTGCTCCCTCATTCTGTAAACCACTGGCTGTGAAGAAATGGGAACAAAAGAAGTGACACTAAAAAGGTGTTTGTTCGATTGTGGTTTTGTTTTTTAGTTAATTTTAGATTGAAAAGAACACAGCAAAAATCCCACAGAGTCACCACAGGCCACTTCCTGTCTCCCTCTGCCTAACGATAGCACCCTGCATCTCCCCATGCATTTGTCACAACTGACACCCTAATGCAGTGCCCGCCTTGTGACTCCTGGCTGGCCTTTGGATTATTCCCAAGTCTCCTCTTCTGGGAGATATTCCACAATCCATACTACCCTAAGGAAGTCACGTTAACACACAACGCTAGGGAACTGCCTAGAATAGGACACCGACCATCCTGAGGCTTATTCTACGTGATAGCCTTACCTGGGTGACCTCATTCCTTGACACCCCTTTGTAGAACAGAGAACCTCACCCCATTTGCGAATGAGCAAAGTGAGGTCTATGGCAGGAGTTGGGCTGTGGCACCACTGCTGGCCCAACAGTGTTCTTGGCTTGGCCACTGAGCAGCAGAGGTACCACAGGCTCCGCTGCCCAGCATGAGCCGTGCATCTGACTTTGTAGAAAGACAGCACTGAGAGCATCCATGCAGCAGATGCGCGCCCTTCTGCTCCCTGCATGGGGAAGCCATGGCTCAACCCGCCATAGCTGCTACTGCAGTGCCAACAGACCCTACCCCGGGTTCAAATTCTGGACCAGCTGCCAGATAGCCGATCTCCTGGGCCTTAGAGTCCCCCAGCTGAACTAGGGTGGTGATGAAGCCTAACTTTGGGGTGTCTGTCACCAGGCTTGAATTGGAGAAACTCATGTGGAAGAGGGTCAGCTCCCCTCTGTGTGCTGAAGCCACGAGCTTGCATGAACATGCAGGCAGGTGTGCATGCATGCACACGTGCATGGCTGTACAGAAGCATCTATGTAGCATTATGTTAAAATGGCAGCTCCCTCAGCCCTATAGTGCTACCACCGCCTGTGTTTCTTTGTAGACAGGACAAGGCAATTGATTATCTGCCCTCCAGGACTGTGGTGATTCCAGGTCACTGGGCAGGGACAGAGCAAGTCTGTCACCCTGAAAGCTGCCCCTGCCTCCCATTTCACACACTCCAAGAAGACAGCCTGTCTAATCCTAGGCTGCCTCAGTCTAGATCGCCTTGGTCAGCGATGCAAGCCTGAGGATTTGGTCTTGGGATGATGTTCTCATGAAAGCCATGCCCCACACGAGTCTTCGTCTTCAGCAGGCTCTCACCCAGCCTGGAGAGAGTGATTGTTATGTAATTCATCTGGATAGTAAGCAAAAATATAAAATGTGACACCAAAGAAGGAAAAAAAGACAGGGTATGTGAAGAAGAAATGAAGGAAGGAAGGGAAAGGGGGATGGAAGACAGAAGAGGGAAGAACTGTGAGGAGATGAAGAGATAAGATATCCAGGAATGGGAATATCCAGGTAGGGGAGGAGAGAGAGAGACAGAAACGGAGAGAAGAAAAGAGAGATGAGCAGAGACAGATCGATAGACAAACAAAGACATAGAGACAGAGAAAAGAAAAGAGAGATGAGCAGAAACAGATAGATAGACAGAGACAAAGACAGAGAGAGACAGAGAGAAGAAAAGAGAGATGGGAAGAGACAGACAGATAGACAAAGACAGAGAGAGAGACAGAGAGAAAAAAAGAGAGATGGGCAGAGACAAACAGAGACAGAGAGAGAGAGACAGAGATGGAGAGAAGAAAAAAGAGATGAGAAGAGACAGACAGAGAGAGAGAGAAAGAGAGACAGATGGAGAGAAGAAAAGAGAAATGGGGAGAGAGAGGGAGAGAGAGAGAGAGAGAGAGAGAGAGAGAGAGAGAGAGAGAGAGCAGGTAGACAGGCTTATCTTCTGTGAGATGGCACAGATTCAACCATGCCAAGGACTGGCCAGGTAAGTCTTTCTTGCTCATAACTTGACACTCTGCGAACGTGAAACCATGTTGGAGTGACTGAGCTGCACTTAAGTGACGGGCACAGTGACACCATCCTGTCTGTCAGTCACTTGACCCAGGTTTGCTCAGCAAACATTGGTCACAGAGCCAGACATGCAAGGCACACGCAGAACACTGATAGAGGAGCGTCGCTGTCCGTTTTCACAGCACACACCTGTGTGGTCAGCGAGGTCTAAGGCCTCTTTCTAATGCCCATAAGCCTTTCCTACCCTGGAGAGTTCTCAGCACAGTCAATCATTCCCTTCCTTGAACAACTCCCTGAAAACATCAACAGAATGGCTGCTTGTTCTCACTGCCACCGTGTGTACCTCCCGGGCAGAAGCAGAGCATTCCTTCTACACACTTGCAAGTATTTACAATTATAGCAAATAATTTCCTCGAGAAGGACAGTCACAGGTCCATGAACAAATTCATCTAGCCCAGCAGGACCTATGTCAGTGACTCAGAGAAGCCTCCCCAATTCCAGCGCTACTTGTAGTACCTGGAAGAGCACAATTCATGAGCATAAAAAATGAGATAAAAATACCTGTAGAAAGAAATTGACCCCATAAGAGACATATATGGATGATGACCGTGGAGATCCCCATTGTGCAGGTTCCTCTCAATTTGAGTAGAAATTCCTTGACATTTATAAGTTCCTGGGTGGAAGGAGGTGTGCCCTCCTGGGTGGTATATTTCTATTGCTGCTATAAATCGATATGAAGGAAGTGAGGAACTTTGTTAACTGCCTGACTAATCCGTGGGAACAAGGTTAGGTGTGTTTGATTGATTGTGGTATGAACGATCTGGCTATTGCCCAATGCAGAGGGCCTGACTTCAGTGATAAAACTTCCTTCTAGGTGAGCATTGAAGACTCCCAATGGCTCCTTGAAAATGGCCTTGATTTTCATCTTGGAGAGTCTTAAGGAAATTATGGGAAACAGGATGTGGGCTGTTGGGTAAATAAGAAACATGGTGCCAAGGGGAAGGCATGTGTTTGGGATGGTTTATACTGGCAGGTGTCCTCCTAGTTGGCTCTTGTGGGCATCACCAAGGCTCAGAGGACTGAGAATGCCCTCGCTTACCAACTAAAGAGTGGAAGGCATGAGGGGGTGCCCCACCCAGACCACGCACCCATACTAGCTTCCACCAGATGGGCCACCAACATCTGAGTCTCACCAACGCCAGAGCCCAAGAGCTGGGAAATGCAGGGCCTCAAACTTAACCACTCCCAACCATCTCGCCAGCCTTGACAACCATCTTGTCCTCAGCAATCACACTGTGTGATGCTCGGGACTTGGCAAAGGTACACTACTTGCCCCTTGTTTCTGTCTGTCTTATACTCAATCCCCTTCTTTGGGTTTGTTACGTAAATGCCCCCATGCTCTTTAGGACACCCCACTCTGCATCCCAGGATTCTGATAGACCCTCACACTCTGAGAAGGTTGCTCGATATTTGTAAGATACTCTCTGTGGTGGAAAGTGCTGGTGAGAAGCAGCCGGCTCAGCAGAATTGCCTGTGTTTCCAGCCTGGTGAGGAGGGCCTTGCCTCATAAGACCCCAGGGCACTTGGCTCCTTCATCTTGCACTGCTAACCCGTGGTCTCTGCACTTGACTCTAGTGGGATGCTGTGAAGTCACCTTTAAGGGATGAGAGTATGCCTCTAATTTCATCCAAAGGCAAGCCACATTCCAGGCTTGACTTCTGTGTTCATCAGGGTCTTCAGACCGTGGGGACAGCTGTTTTAGGGAGGTCCTCAGAAGGACAGCACCATCACCCATGATAGACTTTGAAATCAAACTCACCACAGGACAATCAGATTGTTGGAAGCCCAACTACACTAATATAATACACTGCTTAGGTACTCTTGGCACACCAGGAAATTTTAGTCATTGACAATGGAAGTGTATTTTGGCTTTAGAATGAGTCTGTGTGAGAGGCTAAATTATATCCCAATAGTTTGTTTGGGAGAAAAGAATAAGAACAAGGAAACTGAATGGCATCCAAGGGCAACTCTTACCCAGATAAAGGAGACTGTCATGGACCTCTTCAGGCAGTTTCTGCACAAAGAAACTGTTCTGGGCACCTCTAACTGCTTGGTGTCATAACTGCCCCTCTGAATCATGGACATAAGGCTCCAGGTAAGTTGGAGACATAGGAGAATTTGACTAGGCCACCTCCAAGCCAGAACATGCATGAGTATGGTCACAGCCTGTTCAGCTCATCTAAGGAATCCTGTTGAATTCCAGTTGGGTCAGAGAGTGGTATTCATTGGCCCCTGGGCAGAAGTAAGAGGTAGGCCCATTTCCTCCATCCGAAGGCTTTCAGCCCCAAGTGGTTGACGTTGGGGGAGTGCCATGCAGAAGGGATGACCAGCTGGAGGGTCTCCTCTTCCCTTCAGTCTTCACCTGGATCTGTGAGGGAGAGATGAACAGGAAACAAAGGTATCACCAATAACCACAAGAGTCTAAAAGGACAAAAGCCTCTGAGAGGGCAGAATGTGGTCAAATGAACTCCCAAGTCAGAGCTGCCCTAGAGTCTAAAACTTGGCTGTACAATTCTTGGAGGGTGGGGATGGTATGCATCTGGAGGCAAATGACAAGGCAATGCTGGGGTGAAATTGATCAAGACTGACTGCAAATCCAGTGGACTAGGCTACCTCCAAAAGTAGATTGGTCTTAGGCCCTAAAAGAAGGAGGACCATTTCCCTGTGACTGAACCACCCTACCCTGACCATTTCTTCACTGAAGCCCTGGCTCTCAAAGAGTGAGCTCTGGACTATGTATGTCTGGTTAGAGCTTGTAGAACAAAACCCAAGGCTGCCACATAGGGCCCAGTGATGTGTTACAACAGGCCATACCTGGGTTCAGAACCTTGCTTAACATAGAGGATGTCTACACTGAAGAGCACACAAGGAACCTTGTCACTGGGCCAGATTTGCTTTACATCTGGGGACACAGAAGGAGAAATGGTCCTGAACTCCATGGACCAGGCAGTCAGTGACCACAGGAAACTCCATAGATGACAGTTATGTTGGGGAAATAGGCACACGAGAAACTCGGGAGCCCAGAATGGTCCCCGGCTGGACTTTGAGTAATTGACACCAAGTAAGGGTGCCACCTATATGACAGGGGACCCAGAAGGAAGGTGGGAGTCTGGAGAGCAAGTGTTCCCGGGACCATGTCCTTCCCTCAGCTCTTCCTCCTCATGACAGTCCATCTAGTCTTCAGGTTCAGCGACAGTCAATACACCACAGACCCCAATCTCTCCTCCAGCCCTGTTCTCAAGTCCTTTGCAGATCTGGCCAGAAGTGGAGGACCAGAGTCAAAGGTAGACTGGAGCCCTAACAGCCCGTGACAGCTAGGACTGGACTACGCAGAAGGGGTCCGCCCATACCTTCTCATCTGTGACGACTTCAAGGAGAGTGGAGAAACGAATACCTGCTGATTTGTCTGGAAGGTGGAAACAGAATGTTTGGAAATGTAGTGGAAAATAACACAAGTGGGATTGGGAGAAGAAGGAGCTAATGAAGGGGTGGGTTCAGGGGTACAAGGGAAATAAAGTGAGGTGTGGGGGCTTCTCCAGCTACACAGTGGAGCCAAGGAAGAGAAGGCAGGGGCCTGGACCAAGATGGGCACTGGTCCTGTGGGCTACAGCCTTTGAAGTAGGCCAGGCTGGGGTGTGGCAGTCTGACTGAGAGTTAAAGTTCAAGGAAGGAGAAGTCGGGGGCACAGGAGGCCAGAGAGCTGAGGCCTTCTACCGAGCCCCATACTTCAAGGCCATGTGAACTTCCTTCTTCCAGCTGGATTCCACACACCTGCAAATCTTAAAATAAATTCCATTTCTGAGACCAACACAAGGGTGTTGATTTTTTTATTTGGTAAACAGAAAGACTTTTTTAAAGTCAGTTTTCATCTCCCCTACCCCAACATGTCACAAACCAACGGATACTTAAAAAGAGCCAAGAATAACATAAGCTCAGAGTCAAGGCCCAGCCTCATGAACAAGTACTAGGCTCTGGTTTAACTCAGCCACACAGTCATGGGTGAATGTGTCAGGGGTGAGTGACAGAGGCCATTCCAAAGGGCTATATCCTAGCCCAGAGCCAGCCTCCTTTTGATCAGCTCATTCTGGTTCTATACTTCCATGCCTGTTCCTCCAAACCTTCCTAAATCCCAAGTATCTGCGCAAAGATTGAACTCAACCTCAAGCAGAGGACACATGTCCAGTCAGTCAGGACCAGTAGGGGACCCTTCTTCTGATCCAAGGGTTGTGAATGCTGGAGCCCCTTTCCCTCACATGGGTGAAACATTGGGTTAGATGTCAGTATGTAGGCAATTCACCTAAGGTGCAGTCACACGCACCTGAGGTACACACCTAGGCCTCTTCATCGTTCTCCTGTCCTCTGGCTTCCAGTGGCCTCCTGGCCTTCCTTTCCCTGAGATCTGTTAGAATGTTCTATCCACTTATCTCTCACCTTTGCTAGGGAGTTTTATGTTTCAAGTCTGGGAAGCCACAGAGGTAGGCAGGGCAGGAAGCACTGTGACCAAGGTTAGGAGAACATTGAAGTAAGTGTTGCCGCAGCCGCTCAGAGGAAGACACGAGAGAACCCAGGCCTGAGCAGTCCTGGGCTCAAGCCCCAGCAGAGCCCTGCGGGGCTCTGGGCAGGCAGGGCCCCATTCAAGCCATGGTTTCTCTAGATGTGCAGGGCCCAGCTTCTCTAAGGACTGAGGCGATTATTCTGAGCTGCAAGCTGAGTGGGTCATGTTGACCAACCCAAAGGATCCCACCTAAAAGGAAAACCCTAAAAAAGAGGGGCCAGGGCCGGGGCTGTAGATGGTAGAGTGTTCACCTAGCATATATGAAGCCCTGGGTTCCACTCCAGAACATCATAAACCAGATGTGGCGGTGCAGGCCAGGAATCCCAGCACTTGAAGAGAGAGAGAAAGAGAGACAGAGAGAGACAGAGACAAAGAGAAGGAAGGAAAAAAAGGAAGGAAGGAAGGAAGGAAGGAAGGAAGGAAGGAAGGAAGGAAGGAAGGAAGGAAGGAAGGAAGGAAGGAAGGAAGGAAGGAAGGAAGGAAGAAGGGGCCCAGGATCTGTTGCCCACCTTGCCAAGGAGTCCACCATATTTCCAAATGAGCACCAGGTATGTTCCTGGGGACCCAGCAGCCACCACTAGGCCTCTCCACCCCAGATTACTGGTTCATGCGGAGTTTAAGGCATTGTCTCAGAACGACTGATTTGCTTAGCAACTACTACCTTGTCCCCAGTCAGCTTTTGTCAGTGGGCTTGGCAGGTGGCGTTAAGAAATACAACAAACGCTGTCACTCCAAGGAACTTGGGACAAAAGGGGAGCTTTAAACATGTATGGGGCAATGACAGGTCAGAACACTAAGCCAAAGCAAAGAAAATAAAAGTGCCATTGGTGTCAGCAAGCTAAAGGGCAGCAGGGCCATAATGGGATTCTTGTGTGTGGCCAGTGAAGGGGCAAACCGCAGTGGATGGCCTCCACTGAGCTCGCTCACACTCAGGTGAGTTCCTTGAGTGGGGCTATCACTTTGGTTTTATTTCCTTCTTCCTCATTACAGCCCCAGGCCAGAAGAGCTAGAGTGTGTGTGTGTGTGTGTGTGTGTGTGTGTGTGTGTGTGTGTGTGTGTGTGTGTGTGTATGCTTGGGGACATATAGTGTGCTTGGGTGTCACAGGTGTCTTGGAGAAGCATGTATATGCAGCTGTATGGTTGTGAATGGAAGGGACACGTGTGTGTGTGTGTGTGTGTGTGTGTGTGCGCGCTGCGTGCATGCGTGCGTGCATGTGTGTGCACGTGTATGCTTGGGGACATATAGTGTGCTTGGGTGTCACAGGTGTCTTGGAGAAGCATGTATATGCAGCTGTATGGCTGTGAATGGAAGGGACACGTGTGTGTGTGTGTGTGTGTGTGTGTGTGTGTGTGTGTGTGTGTGTGTGATGACATGTAGTAGCCCACAGCAGAAAACACTAGCCTGTCTTGGTGGGTGTAGTTAGACAAGCGCGTGTTTTCCACTGCCTTGAAGGCCACTTTGCTGGTGGCTCTGGTAGGACAGTGTCAGTCTCCAGAAGAAGCAAGCAGGGTCAGCGCAGAGTAGGAGGACGCAGTCCTTCACGGGGTGCTCTCCATTGCTTCGGAGGCGCCCCCACGTGGACAGTCTGAACGCTGCCACAGGCTCTGGTTTTAAGGATTGTTGATGCAGTTCTGTCTTGTGTCACACAGACCAGGGACCAAGGGGTCCTCCTCACCCAACCAGAAGAGATGACTAAGAGTCCTTGATTCTGATATTGGTCCCACACAGAAAGCTGACACCTCCTTCTCCAGCTCCTGCACGCAGGGCAGCCTGCCTCGCTCTCCTCACACCTCCTTCATCTCTCACACCATGCTGCTGCAGCCTGCATGCACCCATTCCAGGTCCAACTCGGGAGTTCCACCCCCAACTCCTGCACCCAACATGACCTCAAAAAGCCTCTGGGGAAGTCTTGAAAATGCCATCACCTTCCTGTACCCTGCACCTCCTGGAACAGTTCCACATATGTTGGACAGGCAAGACTCAGGATGTAACAGTATAATCATCTTAAAGATTAAAAATGAAAAAATGAGACTCCTACCCTTCCCACCACCTGCTAGAGGGACTTAGCTACTAAAGATCACTAGGACTGTGGCTGTGAGCTTCCTAGCAGTCAAAGAAAAATGGAAAGAAGATATTGGTCCAGGCTAGAGCAACAGCTCTAGAGTGTTTGCCTGGCGTGCTGAAACTCCAGCCTTTACCCTGGGGGAGGGCGTTGCATATCTACTACCCCAGCACTCAGAATTAGAGGCAGGAGGATCTGAAGCTTAAGGTCATCCTCAGCTTCATAGCAAGTTCAAGGCCAGCCTGAAACACAGGAGACCTTGTCTCAAATGCATGTATATGTGTGTATATGTGTGTGTGTGGTGTGGTTGTGCGTGCATGTGTGCATGTATGTGTATGCTGCCTGTGTGTGTGTGTGTGTGTGTGTGTGTGTGTGTGTGTGTGTCCATAAGATTTAACCCCTCTTTTGGTTCTTAGGTGCATTACTTCTCTGTTCCCAGGGCCGAAGTTTCTTCCCAGAACTTAGAGTCTACCTAATAGACATTTCTTATTTTGCAAGGAAGAAAGGGAGGCCGAAAGGTTGTGTGTCATCCCTCCCCAGCCCCCTGGTTAAAATCTGGCCGCTCCACCTGCTTCCTCTCTGCAGCTTCTGTTGTCGATTAAGCCTTACTTGATTAAGCCCTGCCAGGCAGAAGAAAGCCGGAAGGAATGAGGAGATAAGCCAGTGGCCCTCTGATTTTTCCACCCTTGCTTCCTGCAGTGACACAAGAGACCCAGCCTGCCTCCTCCTTGCCCTTCTGGAAGCTTCCTTAATTGGACAAGAGAATCTTAGAGCATAGGGCCATTTGAATTGGCTCCATTCCTCTAGGATGCTAGACATAGCAGCTGAGAGAAGAATAAAGTTGTTCAGAACTGACCAGGCCAATCTCAGAGCCACTGAGCTGCTCTGGGTGGCTATAAGACACTCCAGAGATCTGCCTGAGCTCCAAGGCTTATAGATTCTGAGTCCCTGAGCTTAATATAAGACAGACTGCCGAGAGCATGGCCTATGGGCTGTAAGGCCTTCGGCAATCAGGGTGTCCACACGAGATTTGTCTTTGGAATATGCTCAGTTTATTCACACAAACATTCCTTATAATGCTCATATAAAGGCTAAACCGACATCTCACCAAACAGGGAACAGTTGTTTGGCCAGAAATACTTCTGCAGGGTCCCACTGAGAAAATCTTCTTCTGTGAGGGCACTTCAGAAGCTCACAGACTCAACCCATCTCTGCTGTGAAGTCCTTCAGTTGTGGCAGGCTGAGAGGATGGTGCTGATGGAGACTTAAGACTCTCTGTATGGTTCTGGGCTCAGTGGCCACTGGTCTACCAGTACTGTTGCTGGGCCCACACAAGTCCACCTATCAGCACCAGCCATTGGCCTATGTACTCAAGGACCTCCTGGATCTCCATCAGTATCCACTCAGAGGCTAGAGAAACCGTGTCTAGGAAACATGGCAGTGCAATCCGAGACCATTCCCGAAGTTCCAATTTTTGTATTAGTTCTTTGGGCAGAACCTTTGTACTACCAGGCTCACAGCTTAGGGCTGGTTCACCAGCACATCAACACCACCTTGGGATGAGTTCATTAGCATGTCAAGGCCTGTCCTGGTCTGGGCTCTATATCTGAGCTGTCCAGTGGCCTGAAGAGGCTTGCTTTTGAGGCCCAGCTCTTACCAGAGCTACCTGCTGGCAAGTTCAGGCATATTATTTCAAGTCACATAGAAAGGCTTTTGAGTTACACAAAATGGTTTCGTACTTAAGTTCCTAACAAGGGCCCAAGATGTTTTTGCTTAATATTTGTTTAAAATTTCTAGATTAGTGATCTACTGAAATATATATATATATATATATAAATTCTGGAGATAAAGAATTACTAAGTTTTAAACTGCATAGGGTTCAGGAAAGTATGATGACATCCCCATACTACCCTACTTCATCCTGCCTGGGATACGAGCTATCTCACTGTCCAGCATCTCCATGCCCTGGATGGTACCCACCTATTGCCGCTTAAGAGAGTCTCAGTCATCAGGTTGACCATTGGGGCATGATAATACATGTGTTCAAGAGACCTACAGTCTCTAGCTAGTTACCATAGTAACTACCACTGCCTCAGAGTGCCTATATCATCTCCTCACTTCAGCCCACCACACTGGAATCTCACATCTTCAAGGGAGGTCATTTCGGAAGTTGTTTTTTTGTTTTGTTTTATTTTTACTATGCCAATTACATACAAAGTGAGAGTTGTCTGTCCTAGGAGGCATGGGATATGTACACTAACTCACAGAGGACAGATGTAATCCATGTACTGTTCCAGGGACCTGCAGAGTTGCCAGGAAGACCACCATTACTGTATGAAGGCATTTACAATCTAGCTGGAGGGGAGAGGATCAGAAAACAAAAACAAAACAACAACAAAACCCTCACTGGTGCACTGGAAAGTAACTCCATATTTCAAGAGCCCTGCATCAGAACTGGCACTAGAGATGCGTATTCTAGACTTCAGGGACCTCTGACATCACTCAAGTCAAAGGTCTCGTGCGCTTCGAGCTACGGAACAGACAAGTGTTTGATCAGTCATAGTCAAAGATTTATGAGATGGAAATTGGACTTGCCTACGCACTTGGATTATAAACTCTAATCTTCATCTGTAGATGTATCACTATTTTTAGAAATAGGAAGTCATTATTTTAAAATGTAATTTGCAGAGATATTTTTATTTAAAAGCTGAAAATAAAATCACAAACAAAATACAGGTTGCTCTGCCACATTTGCTGGTGGTGTGAGCCCTGCAGAAGTCAGCACTCTGGGTTTGAAGGGATGGAGTGAGTGAGGCTCACAGAGCAGTTCGGGGCCTCAATGGGGCCTCTGGATGCCCTCAAAGTGACTACTGACATTTCTGGAATATCTGTTTTTCTATCTTTTGTCGAAACACAAACCACTTTATTATTTTTTATTTTAGTTTAATTTGGTGTGTGTGTGTGTGTGTGTGTGTGTGTGTGTGTGTGTGTGTGTGTGTGTGTTGGAGAGGATTTAATCAAGAATAACATCTCTCCAGCCTTTTTTTTTTTTTAACTTTTTATTTTGAGGCAAAGACTCACTGTTATCTAGGGTGGTCTTGAACTTGTGAACATTGTGCCCCAGCCTCCAGTTTAGCTGGGACCAAAGGTCTATGCCACAAAACCTGGCTTCACAGACCATTTTATAGAACATCAATGTACTCACAGAGCAGCAGTCTGAGGAAAAGTGTGACGTGATGTGGCTAGGAGCCCTCTTTCCTGCCTGGCTTTAGAGTGACCCCGCTGCTGATGAGAGGCTCCACAGGTACATGAACGTGCTGCCAAGCCTGAAGATTCCAGAACCCACCGGGTGAAACAAGAGACTCAAGTCCCACAAGCTGTCCTCTGATCCTCCACACATGTGCACACACACACACACACACACACACACACACACACACACTAAATAATGTAAAATTCTAAGAGGAACGTGCATTTTTATGATACCATAGATATCATTATATTTATTCAATGTTTTTAAGGACAAATACAATTTTTCTGAGATTTTCATTTAGTGTGTGTGTGTGTGTGTGTGTGTGTTTGTGTGTGTGTGTGCGCGCATGCATGTACACATGTATCCATGCACAACATCACAGGCCTGACAAATACAATTTTTAAATGCAGTCACTAAACACTGTATGAGCAGATTATCATTGTACAAGTTACCCACCTCCTCTCATAGATTCTTGGGTCATGAGCCTTCCCCAGACAGGTGCTTCTTCACACAACAAAACTGCTCCTGAAGCATCATGCTTGTGTGAGGGAACTTAGGCCACTATAGAGATCCTTCTGGGCCTCCTTCATTCATTGAGAAATCTATTCCTAGTTACCCACACTTGGGAGGGTGGAAATCTTGCTTCTTAAGCATCAGCTTGCTCACAGATACGTTTCAACCATTCGTCCCATTTGGGGCTAAGCATATGGATATTAAGAAGGTGCATGGCTGGGGCTGGAGAGATGGCTCAGAGGTTAAGAGCACTGGCTGCTCTTCCAGAGGTCCTGAGTTCAATTCCCAGCAACCACATGGTGGCTCACAACCACCTGTAATGAAATCTGGTGCCCTCTTCTGGCGTGCAGGCAGAACATGTATATGTAATAAATAAATGGATCTATTTAAAAAGAGAAGAAGAAGAAGAAGAAGGCTCAGGGTTGAGCTTGAAGCCAGAAAGCAGAGGCACCCGTGAAGGGTTTTTCCCTCAACACATTCTTAAAAGTCCCTTGTCTCTCCACTTGGAAACTACCACACATGAAGCTAGAGGGTTCCTTGAATCGTAGGACCCTCGAAGCAGCAAGGACCTCGGAGGACAGCCTGGTCCTTCTCCATTCTACAGAAGAGAGGGTGGTGCTGGAGAGCATGTACACATTCAAATGGATGCATCCAGCCCTGCCCCACTTCCTGCTCCATCTCTTTGTTTCTGAACCATGCCAGGGGCTGATGGTCACTCCAAGAAGGAAGCCCACTGTGGGCCCCAGTTTCTTCTTTGAGCCAGGCTCATGGGAAGCACTGTGACAGGAAGACAGGGTGAAGTGAGGTGAGGCCACCTTGGAGAAGGGCGTCTCACTCAGCCTCCGAGTGGTACGAGAGTCTTCCACAGGTCCCTGTGTTCCAGAAGGATAACTGAGCAAACTATCTGCTGCTCCGCCACTCCCTAGAAACCCTGGCATGGGCAATAGGTTATCTTATTTCTCTTTGTGTGGCAGCGACCACAGCTGAGGCTGCAGAAGACTGGAGACAGCTTCCTCTTCCTGCTGCCAACGCTGATTGCACAAACTCTCCCCTTCATCCTTAGCCCCAGCTTGTTATTTCAGGGGGTAAGGTCTTCACTGTGTCCACCCCTATAAAGTCCATCTCCCCTCTTCGTTTTGGGCATGCTCCTCTGAAGCTGGGGAAACAGGCTTCCCCATCTTCCTTTCACCTGGCTTTCTTCCAGAACCTTCTTCATCACCCCCTCTCCTGACTAATCCATGTTTGGCTGTATGCTCTCAAAAGGCTGCTTGGTGTTACAGAGGAGCCTGGGGCATCTTGGCCCAAGGCCTGCCTGTGCCTGGCACCTACCTGCCTGTCTCTACCATAATGACTTTCCTCTTGGCATCTGGCACAGCTCTCTTCTGTGATGCCCGGGCCGTTCCCGCTCAGCTTTTCCTTCCCTCTAGGATATCCAGAACACTGCAGCTGCCCATCATCACACAGAGCTTTGTTCAGGGGAGTGCCGTGAGATGCTCCGTTAGGGCACTCTGCCAGGCTCACACCACAGCTGTCCTCATCGCAGAATGTGCATCTCTGGGCAAGAAGGGACTCATTAAGAAGCCAGTTCATCCACCCCTCAGTCTTCTGCTTACCTCTTTGAGCCTCTCCAGATGGTGAAACCTGTTTAAGACATTCTGGTGTATTCACTTAGCATGCTGCCCTCCAGGTCCGTCTGCTATGTGACAAATGCCAGACATCCTCTTTTTAAAAGCTGAATTATGATCCAGTACATATCTGTCTATCACATATCTATGTGTGTGTATTGTGTGTGTGTGTCCCCTATATATGCATGCGTATATATGTATGATGTGTCCACTGATGGTCAACCGAGCCTGTTTGAATAACTTGGCTATTGTGACTAATAAGCTTGCAGTGAGCACAGGAATGCAGATGTCTTTAACCAGATGTGATTTCATCTCTTTCAAGTCTAAACCGGGTGTGTGTTGCGGGGGGGGGGGGGGGTGTCTGTGTGTAAGGGGATGTGGGGTGTGATCGTTCTGTTTTAATTCCTTTATGGATCTGCACCTGTCTTCCATTATAATTGTATCAGCCTACATTCTCCAAGTGATCCAGAGTCCCTTTCTCCTGCTACCATTTCTCTCTCTCTCTCTCTCTCTCTCTCTCTCTCTCTCTCTCTCTCTCTCTCTCCCCTGCCAGATAGAGGGAAATAGCACACAATTTAACTTTTACATGTGGAACAGAAAAAGGAAGACAATCTACTGAGGTTAAAATACACTTGAGATGAGGTAGGTGCCCAGGTGAGTGGCAACATGGAAGAGGTTTGTTAGAAATTCAGAAATGACAGACACGGACAATGAACAAGTTTGGGTAGCTAACAAACAACATAAAGACAAAAGCCAGTAACGGAATTGTCAGGGGTTTTGTTTAAAAAATGTATATGACAGTAACCACTCACACACACACACACACACACACACACACACACACACACGTAACCACGTGTGATGGGTAGTTTCATCTGCTTCATCATAATAAGCATTTTATTCTCTACATGTATCCCATAATGCCATGGTGGAGGCCTCAAATATACATAATAAAAGTTATTTAACAAGAAAAAAAAGCACAACGAGTTTCCATAACCCTTACTCATCCTTTTTCATAAGAGACAAAACACAAAATGTACAAGAAGGAAGGTTGTTAAACACTGACCCAAATGTGGAAAGGAAACACCCATCTCCTTTGTCCCCATGCTGCAGGGAGGGGCGCTATGGGGCAGCATTCCTGTGTGCCTGGGAGACCTACAGAAAGGACCTGATACCACCTCCTCCCGGCTGGTACCCTCCCCCAGCAGAACACATGTGTGCGAACAGGCAGAGAGACAGAGGAGATTCAGGTGGAAAGCCTGTGCTGAAGCCAGCCAGTCAGCCAGGGTGCTGAAGCCAGCCAGTCAGCCAGGGTGCTGAAGCCCCCCAGTCAGCCAGGGTGCTGAAGCCCCCAAGTCAGCCAGGGTGCTGAAGCCCCCCAGTCAGCCAGGGTGCTGAAGCCCCCCAGTCAGCCAGGGTGCTGAAGCCCCCCAGTCAGCCAGGGTGCTGAAGCCAGCCAGTCAGCCAGGGTGCTGAAGCCCCCCAGTCAGCCAGGGTGCTGAAGCTCCCCAGTCAGCCAGGGTGCTGAAGCCAGCCAGTCAGCCAGCGTGTTTTTAAAACTCATTTGGACTTCAGCTATAAGAGGCAGCATCTCCCAGATTGACTTCATTTCCCCTGCACTTTCCTCCTGACACAGAATGTGGTTCCTGTTTCCTTTTCTTGTTTTAAATGGCCCCCACGTGTGATGTCATGGTTCGAATCTAAAGTCTAAACTCGTGTTTTTATCCCCTGGCTGCAGGACAGGTACTCTTTGGGGAAACTCAGAAACCTTGTGGAGGAAGAGTCAGGCAGGGAGAGGCAGGTCTCTAAGGGAGAGCCTCTGACTGCTGTAGTTCTGGCCACCCTCTCCTTCCTGACCTGCCACCAGGCCCCACGACAGGCTCCTGCTGCCATGGGTGAACTGTTCCGCTGCAGCAGCTTCTGTACCATGCCTAAAACCCTCTGAGACCGGGGCCGAATTAAGCCTTTCCTCCCTCAAGGGGCTTCTCTTGTGTACTTTGCCACAGTTATGAAGAGGACATTAAGAATCACTCTGTCTTGTCACTTTGTTACAGGGAGCCCACCAGAGATGACCACTAAGACACAGTTTACAGCCGGTTCAAAGTCTTCATTCCAGCTGACTGGGAATACACTCAGATATTTGGGACCCAAGTGTAGTTCCGAGTGTTTATGACAGAATCTAAAAACTGAACAACTTGAGATTTCATAGAAAAGTTTGAATTAACTATTGTTTAGAGATTTAGAAGAAAGAATTAAGGGGGCTGGAGAGATAGTTCAGCTCTTAAGGGCACATGTGGCTCTTCGGGAGAACCTGGGTTAAGTTCCCAGCACCCACAAAGACAGTTCTCAATCACCTAGAACTCCACCTCCAGGGGAATCTGACCTCTTCTGGCCTCTGTGGGCACCTGCATTCACGCGCGCGCGCACACACACACACACACACACACACACACACACGTAAAAATAAATAAATAAAAGGTATTAAAAAGAGTAAGAATTAAAATAATAGTGTATAGTTTCTATCTTTTACTTGAGCCGAGATGATAAAGAATAAATGTTAATAAACATTATCATCTTAGTAAAGGTAAGATGGAAAAGCTAGACAAAGCCAGATGTGACGGTATACACCTGCACCACACTGGAGGCTGAGGCAGGATGATCAAGAGTTCGAGGCCAGCACAAACTACGTAATGAGCTCAATGCTTGTCCTGGCTACATAGCAAGATCCTGTATGAAAAACAAAACAAAAATGAAAGAAAAAGAAATTG
Source organism: Peromyscus maniculatus bairdii (assembly GCF_049852395.1). Taxonomy (NCBI): domain Eukaryota; kingdom Metazoa; phylum Chordata; class Mammalia; order Rodentia; family Cricetidae; genus Peromyscus; species Peromyscus maniculatus. Next base: position 141,489,843 of record NC_134852.1, on the reverse strand, counting down.
TGATCAGACGTATGGTGGTACATACCTTTCATCACAGCACTTGGGAGTCTGAGGCAGGAAGATTGCTGAGTTCAAGTCCAGCTACATTGAATACCAGGGCAGGCATAGTGGTATAGCAAGATCCTAAACAAAAAAGAGAGGGAAAGGGGGAAGGAGGGAGAGAGGGAGGGAGGGAGGGAGGGAGGGAGGGAGGGAAGGAGAGAGGGAGGGAGGTCGGTCATAAGGGAGGGAGAGAACCAAAAAAGAAATCATGGTTGTGTGAAGTTTAATCTTGATGCCACATAAATGATTTATTAGGTTTTGAACAGAGAGGATGGTTCGAGAGGACACTGAGATGGATCCCTGGGTGCTCAGGAGTTTATTGGAAGCATTATTAATACCATGAACAGCAGATAGAGGGGTGACAGCAGCGGGGGAGGGGACTTCAAGGAACGTTCAGGCCCCACCACCAGCAACAGACAGCATACAGGGTGTGTGAGGAGAATCAGAGCCCACATGGCAGGTAGTCCCTTTTCATACCTCCTTTAGGATGGAAGACGTTCTCAACAAAAGCCTGTAGCCAGGTTCTCTTATTCCAAGGCAGTTGGCAGGGGAAGGAATGGAGAGCAGGATGTGGCACCATGAGGTGAGATTTCACAGCACCAGAAAGTCTGTTAGCTAGGGATTTACAGACATTGTCCAAATAGGGTTCCTGTCAGGATCTGTGAGAGGAGGCCTGAAAAGAGGCCGGATTCTAACACCACATTCTTAAACAAAAATCTGAATAACACAGAAATGCAAACAACCTGGGTAGGAGCAGAAAACATAAAATATTTAGGATAAGTCCAAATAGATAAGACATCACCCTAAATGTAAATGGTCTAACTTCACTTTTCAGTAGAAGCAGACTGTCTACTTGTGTTTTTTCAATCAAGCTATACCCTGTGTCTATAAAAGAGATGTCATTCAAATAGCACATAAGGGCTTGCATGGTGTCAAATTTTAGCAAAATATATAATTGATACTAAAAATATTAACAAGGATAAAGAAGAATGATGCAGTCTTTAAGGGAATGTTTCATCAACATCTGATGACATTTACCAACATAATCTTGAAGCATATTGGACAACAATTCATAGGACTGGAGGAGAAAATAAGGCCACAACCATCATCCAAGATTTTAGTTCAGATGGTGTAGATTTAAAAGGCTCAAAATTGATAGGAATATGGAAGAGTTCTAGAATATTAAAGAGACCAGCTGCCAAATCATGTTTAAAATCTAACCTCTGGCAGGAGTTCAGCAAAGTTCTCCTACTGTGATTTCGACACTCTGTGTCAACATCCTTTCCTCTTATCGCTTCCCTATGACCAACCACACGGCGATTGCTACTGGGAAATAATTCCGTAGCAGGGGGTGGGAGTGCAGACATACAGACAAGCCTTGCCAAAGGATAAGAGATTCATAAAAATACAAATAAAAAAAAAACCAAAGTCAGTCCTTGACTTCTTATCATATGATCATCTTGGAAAACATGGTTTAGGAAACAAAAAGGCCACTGATGTCCCCCGAAAATCACACCCCACCCCAGGACTTATAGCTTGTGATTGATGTGCTGACCCCTCTTCCTGGGGTAAGTAAGGGTTCCTGTATAGAATTTTTATGGGAACTTGAAGAATCAAACATTGAAAACAGGGTTGAAATTCACAAGAGAATTTCTGCCTTGCCTATAAAAGCATCCGGCTGATGTGATTCTCCACTGCCCTTCCCACCAAAGCTCTGACCAGGAACTCTTAATGTCCTGATTATGCTTACACGTCCACACCAGTCTCAGACTCAACTGCACACTAAGCTCTTAACTCTTCCCTGAACAAAGATCCCAAAAAAGTCTTTCTCTCTCCGAGTCAAATGTCCTGATTTGTTCAACAAGCTTTTGACCAGTACTGCATTAGCAACATGTCTTTTATTATAATGAAAATGTACTGCAGGCGTTGGTCCAGATCCACTGACTCTCTTGAGAAGAGATTACAACACATTAAGGTGCCAGAGCTCAACCTCAGAACCATGATGCCAGGGTCTCACCATCCTCACACCCTTTATAGAACTTCATAACATGGGGGGGCTTTGCTTTAGTATAAAATAGTTCAGGTGCGTATTAACTTACACGGTCCGTTTAGTAAGAACATTGAAAGTGCCTGCTCCATGTCAGGTTCTCGGTCAGATGGCAGGAGTCAAAAAGAAGTTGGACAGTGGTGGCGCACACCTTTAATCCCCGCACTTGGGAGACAGAGGCAGGTGGATCTCTGAGTTCGAGACCAACCTGGTCTCCAGAGTTCCAGGACAGCCAGGGCTACACAAAGAAACCCTGTCTCAAAAAAAAAAAAAAAAAATTAGACAAAAGGAATAAAATAAGGTCCATAAGAACTATAATGCAATGATGGAGGGCTGATGAGAAGGTAATTACATGGCAGAGCAACGCAATAAGGCCGCCAAGCAGGTGATAAGTGCATGGAGGAGAGGCCCTCACTGGAGGAAGTAGCACAAAAATATGGACATTAAGTCATAAAAGTAATCATGAGAAAAAAGCAGGCAGTGTGGGAGGCAAGGGCAGAAGAGAGGGCTCAGAGCAGGACGGGCGTGCCCAGGGGCCACGAGGACAAGAGCAAGCACCACACGCTGTGAAAACTAAGAACGCAGCACAAGGCGGCGGGTGGGAGGCGGTGAGGAGTGGGGGACGGGACAGCAGCGGCAAGTCAGGGTCAGACACTGGCCTTCTGGTACACAGACGGCGGCCTTGTACACACGGGTGAGCAAGCAGACACACGCCTGGCTACACAGGAGACTATAGTTAGCAACCCCGCAAATTCTTCGACATCTGGAGGCCTGGAAGAGCCATTTTGCTTTGTCTTTCTTTGGAATTCGAGTCAATGTTGGCCTTTTGCAGTTTCCGGCAACCACCAAACTCACCTTCCAGAGCCTTCAATGCCCACGGCCTACAAGGCAGATTCCTATATTTGAAATGCAAGGCCTTCTACCAGCGACCTTTAACCTACCTGCCTGTCCGTGAGCTTCCTGTCCCGACCAAGCGCGCCCCAGTAGTAGGGCTGACACTCTCCAAATCTTTGCAGCAGCTCACCTATCCTCTACAGCACAGCTTCCCAGAGACAGCCCAGGAACACTGCCCTGGGCAGATGGGAAAGGGTGTCTTCTTGTCATGAAATGCAAATTAAACCCACAGCCGGGCAGTGGTGGCGCACGCCTTTAATCCCAGCACTCGGGAGGCAGAGCCAGGCGGATCTCTGTGCGTTCAAGGCCAGCCTGGGCTACAGAGTGAGTTCCAGGACAGGCACCAAAACTACACAGAGAAACCCTGTCTCAAAAAAAAAAAAAAAAAAAAAAAACACCACAACAGGATATTACTAACCCTTGAGAACCATGATTCTACAGTCTCACTATCCTCATATTGGCTTTGTCCTTCCTCTTTCGTTTATTTCTCATCTCCTGAGCTGAACCGCTAGCTCCTGGGGTGGGAAATGTACTCACAAAGGACCACTATATATTCAAAGTGGGCCAGAGGCTGAGTTCTTCCTCATCACTGTTCGAAGGAGACCCAAGGAGCTAGAGAATGCCAAAGCCCACACCAAGCAGGGCGTCTTGATGAGATGAGAGCCCACTTCCTCTCTCTGAAGGCAGGCAGTCTCATACCTGTCCACCCACTGCCAAGATCATCTCCCCGCCCACACAGTGAACTCCATCGTCCACAAAATTCTAGGTCACTGAAGAGCCGGATGTGAGGAGGCTTTAGCCCTGAAAGTGGCCATGCAAGTGTCCAGGGACTTTCCTTTTTGCTCTGTGGACTTTGACATCATTTGAACCAATGGCTGTCATGTAAAACACACTTATAAACACAATGAATATCTTTTTAAATTTTTGAAACAACAAGGAAGCACATAAAAATGACACCCCAGCTGGACCGTGGGTCCTTTTCTATCTTCCTGAACACTTTAGGGCTCAGGTAGGTGCCAGGGAGACAGGCTAAGCTGGGTACCAACAGAATTCAGAACACTTTGATTAAAAAACATCAGTGTGCAGGTACATAGCATGTGCTAAGACAGAGACAGACAGGCATTACAGGCAGCAGACACTAGTCAAGACAGACACATGGAAGTTCTTCATCCTGCCCTCAAAAAAAAAAAAAAACTGGCAGAGGATGAAGTTTTGATTTGGGGGGTACAACTTCTAAGGAGGAATCCATTCTCATTATTGTGCCTCTATGGGAAAGAAGTGGAAGTAACATAGGGCGGATACCCCTGAGGAAAAGATCCTACACACTCTAGGAAGATATTTTCTCTCCAGTCCAGAGTTCCCAGGGAGGGAAGCTGCAGAGGTACACACAAAAGCCATCTTGTCTCCACAAGTTCAGGGGACTTGTAGGGACATCTGAAGCTATCCAGGATGGCAGAGAGGGTGCACACCGAGAAGCCCCTTCCATAGTTCCCATGTACAATCCCTGGACAATTTCCATTGATGGTACAGCCATAGCATCCCCCAACCTGTCAGTTGATCTATCTTCGCTGCCAGCAGACCAGTCCAGACTAGCTTCTCCTCTCCCCGACAGCTGTAGCAGTCTCCTCACTAGCCCGCTGTCTGCCCTCACAGCAGCCTCAACGGTCCTTCTTTCTTATTGTGCACCACAGACTGTGTGAACAAGCAAGCAGACAAAAAACCCCACAACATTTAATTTGCATTGAATATATATACATGTGGGATGGCTAATAAAGCTAATACATATGTGCCGCCTTGTACCTACTGTTCTGTAGTATGAATGTTTTAGAATCTGTACAGCAATTTTCAATAATACAATGCATTGTTACTAACTAGATCCCATGTTGGCCATATTGTTGAACTTGTGCCCTCTGCCTAAATGAAATCCTATACCCTTACTCCAACATCTTCCAATCCACAGGTGGCGGCAAACACCATTCTACTCTGTATTTTTATGAGTTCATTTTTATTTATTTTACTTGTTACCATTTTCATTTGTTTGATTGGTTGGTTGGTTGGTTGGTTGGTTGGTTGGTTGGTTGGTTGGTTGACTTTGGTTATTTTTGAGACAGGGTCTCACTATATAGCTAGCATGGCCAGGCTGGCTTCAAATTTGTAATCCTAGCTCAAGACTGCTTTGGCTATTTGGGAATCTTTCATAGTTCCATATACATCTTAGTAGTTTTTCTATTTAAGTGGAAAGTGTCACTGGGATTTGATGTGATTGCATTGAATCTATAGATTGCTTTGTATAGCATGGATGTTTTCTCTTAATTGTTCCAATCCATGAACATAGTATACGTTCCCATTTATTTATTTCTCCTTCAATTTCATTTCTCCATGTCTCTATAGGTCTTCCCTTTCTTTGGTAAAATCTAAGCCCATGTGGGCTTTTTGCTTCCCTAGCTATTGCAGTTAGGCTGGTTCTTTAGAGAAGAGCTCATCAGTGGTAGATTAAACAACTGCTGATCTTCGCATGTTGATTGCTGTGGTTCGAGTGTGACATGTTCATGACTGGTTGGTGTGTTTGGAAATTAGATCTTCAGATGGTGGCACTGCTTGGGACAGTCTGGGAACTTTAGGAGACATAGGTCCTAGCTGGTATATGCAGATCACTAGAAGCAGATCTTGAGGGTTATAGCCTACCCCCACTTCCAGCTGAACTCTGTTTCCTAATCAGCCCAGGTATGGGCAGGCCATGCTGCAAGCTCCCACCACTACACACTGAACCACTGAAGCTGCCATGCCTTTCCCTCCATGACGGACCATATCCCGTGAACTGAGTCAGAATAAAGCTGCTGATATCAGATACTTGGTTCCAATGATAACAAGAAAGTAACTGGTACATGGATGTTACAGTTTTAACCTAGAACAAATAACAAATAAACCACGGGTTCCGAAAATTCCATTAAAGCAAAATTGACCATAATAATCATAAAGGAAACATTTGTGGCATTCACTGTGTCAGCTTCATTAGAATTGATATGGACTTTGGGAAGTATATTGTTTGGCTTGGTAATCTATACGAACTTACAATTTTTTATTCCTTTCCATAGCAATTAGTCAAAAGCATTCCATCAGTGTTAGGTCCCTTCTACTCCATGGAAGTGCAGGCTAATGGTTGGCCCCTGAGTTTCTCCCACAGAGCATCAGTCTAAGACTCAGGGGGCTTCATTTCCTCCATAAATATTTACTGTGGCTGCTGCATGCTAAGCTCTGTGAAGAGATCAAAGAACATGGGATTCTTCCCTCCTGAGTCTTCTGGACTACCAATGGATAAATTAAACAAGCAAACACATTTAAAAAAAAAAAAAAAGGACTGCATCAATGCCCTCCTTTAGCCTGCCTTGTTAGAGTCACCCAAGAAACATGTCCAATGATCAACAGAAAGTGAGTTCTTCAGAATTTTATCCATCCCTTCCTTAAAGGGGTCCCCAGGCTAGCTTGTCTATCCTTGACTGCAAGATGCTTCTCATTTGAGTTACTAGCTGTAAGACAATTCTCATCATTATTGGTATCCTAATATGAGAAGCCAAACCTTCCACTGGCAAGAGATACTTCCCCTCTCAGAGCACCTGGATTATGACCTGAAGGAAAGAACTGTGGCCCAAGAAAAATGACTGGGGTCAGCCTGCTGCCCGTATGGTGTGATTTTTGCATCTCATGGATCTTCATGCATGATGTTAGTGTTCCATTATTGATTTCAAGAGCTGGGGCTTCCTAGACATGGTCCAACAGAAATATGGGTTTTGGGGCTCCCTGAATGCTTAAGATGAAGGAAGTGTGTGTGTTCTAAGTATAGAGTTGGGGTTTCCTCCTCTTCCAGTTTAACTAGGCAGAGAGAGTAGAGACCCACGTGCAGACACAGCTCAGTGAATCATCCATGTTCTGCAGTCATGTCACCTACAGAATGGCATTTGACACCCCTGGGGAGAAACAAACACCAATAAGAAATAACAAGCTTTCTTGGGCTCCATGCCTGGTGTTTCGAGTGATAGCTGGATTGTCTCATGTATAGTTCCCATAGCTTAGAGGATAAGCACAGATGTTATCACATCCACTTCACAAGAGAAGAAACAGACACTGAGAGAAGTGAAGTGACATCTGAGCCACGTGGCACGGCTCAGATTCAAACCCAGTAGTTAACCAGGTTTCCCCCAGCCAGATGCACTTGCCATCTCTCGCCCTAGGGTTACAAAGAGCCTAGCTACCCCCTTTTACCATCCAAACCAAGTCCAAGGTACCAGAAAGCCTCACAAGTGTGTCTCTGGCAATTTGACAATAAATAAATAAGGAAATCTAGACAAGCTCCCAAGAGCTCTCTCTGCCAGGGGCATGGAAGCATGGTGTGTGCTTACGTCAGAATCTTTGTGCATCTTAATTACAGTTGAGCAGAGAGACACAATGGTCTCTGGCAATGCCTTTCCAATCCAGCTTCTTACTGTGGTCTGTTCAAAGACGAGAACCCAAGCTCTCCATTTCCTGTCAAGATAGCTTTGCCAAAGTTTATAATTAAAGCTTACTTACCTATAATTTAGGCTGAGCCAAATACAACACGATAGGCCCCAGGCAACTGTAGGCAGGAGACTGGCCACCAAGACAATTCCAGCACCTTGTGCAGGCTCCCTGGAAAGAATCAGGATGGACCTTGCATAGTTGATCTATTCCTAAACACAAAGTGCAACCGTGGGTTCCTGAGAGGATTTTGTTGTTCTTCATTTTGCTTTTCTTTCAGTTTTGTTTTTCTTTGGTTAGTTGATTTGCCTTTTTGACACAGAGCACTTTGACACATTCTGTATTCTAAGCTGAAGCTGAACTCACAGCAATCCTCCTGCCTCAGCCTCCCAAGTGCTGAGATTACAGATGTGAATCACCATGGCCTGCTTATCACCATCATCACCATCAGTTCTGCAGTGCTGGGAAGGAATCCAGAACCTCATGTATACTTAACAACTCCTCTAGTCACTGCTACACCAGGGCCCAAATCTAGCTTCAAATGTGTCTAAAGGGCCAGATTGATCAGCGGTCATCTCCAGTTAATAAGGACAGAGCTTGGGTACAGAATGTGCTTTTGTAGAATCCACACAATTCCATGAAGTAGATTGTGCTGGCCCATTTTACAGATGAGGTAGAGCTGGGGAAAAACTATGCAGTGGCACATAGTGAAGGACCCAAGCCAGGATCTAACCTTGATTCTCATTGTCCCTAACTTCCTACATCCTTCTGCCACCTACTGAGATGAGAGCCTTTGATGTAGGACCAATGCAGTCCCTAGTTTATCCCGCTTAACTACTTATTCTTGCAAAGGCATATTCAGAATACTGAGATAGGAAATATACTTTAATTCTAGATTTTCAACTGGAGCATATGCAATGTGGATCCATGTCTAGAAAGGACTGAATACAGCATCACATGTGACTCAAGTCCTCACTCAAGCATGGGCCTAGGGGTCCAGCTGCCACTCCCCAAGAGCTATATAACTCTGCTGTTGAGTTGATTTCCTTTGCATAGAAAAGATCATGAAAACTCGTCCCAATTGTCATCCCATGTGGGGACAACTCTAGTTCACATCTTTTCATTTACTTGTTTTATTTATTGTAAGATTTAATCTATTGTTATTGATGTTGTTGGTGATACTAATATCAGCAGTAGTGTGTGTGTGTGTGTGTGTGTGTGTGTGTGTGTGTGTGTGTGCGCGCGCGCGCGCACAGATGCATGGATGCTACCATATGCATGTGGAAGACAACTTTTGGAACTCAGTTCTCTCCTTCCACAAGGTGGATGCAGGGGTGGCATGCAGGTCCTCAGTCTTGCATGGCAAATACTTCACCTGCTGAGCTTCTTGCTGCCCCTCTAATGTCCATCCCTACACTGCAGTTAATCATTCACAAGGTCCCTCACAATTTGAATGGTGCCAGTAAAACACAGTAAAAAATAACCCATCAAGAAGATTAGCTTCATTCAGATTATGTTATAAAATAACTGCATTGCTGGCCCAGAGGTTATCAAGCACTAGGGCTCTGTAGAAACATCCTGTACCAGAGCTACTTTACTGTTATGAATAGACTTGGTTCCAAAAGCTTTCTAGGCAAAGTCCACCACCCTCCACTTTTTCCATCAGCTCCTAAATGCTCCACATTATCATGCAGTAAATGGAATGTTACATAAAACAAGGTGTGACATGTAGAACAGAAGTCGAGATAAACACTAATTTCCCGACACTGGTGTATGATTGAGATTCCATAAAATACTTACCGTCATTACTTCTAATAGTTAATAGAGAGGAACGAGGAGATAACTGTTATCCAGACTATTAAGTACTCTGGACAATCTTAACTGGAGATTAACCATGAGAGTCAATTGCTTCAGTTTGTGTCCACAAAGGCCCTAAACTTTGTGCTTTATTGATTAAGTTCATAAAACTATTATAATGGTTAATATTTGGGGAGAGCCTTTTACCTGATAAGGAAAAACAATTATCCTGTCCCAAAATCTTGTATGACATCAGAATCAAGGGATCTGACTGAGATGGGTTTAAGATCCATTAGGCATAGGGGACACACCTTTAATCCCAGTACTTGGGAATCAGAAGCAAGAGGTTCTCTGAAAGTTGAGTTCTAGGCCAGCCTGGTCTACATAGTGAGTTGCAGGACAGCCAGGGCTACATAGTGAGACCCTGTCTCTATAAATTAATTAATTAATCCTAATGTGGGAGCTGGTAAGGTGGCTCAGAGGTTAAGAGTACTGGCTACTCAGAACCCAGAAACAACCTAGATATCCCTCAGCCAAAGAATGGATAAAGAAAATGTGGTACATATACACAATGCAGTACTACTCAGCTGTAAAAAACAATGACATCATGAAATTTGCAGGCAAATGGATGGAACTAGAAAATATCATCCTGAGTGAGGTAACCTAGACTCAGAAGGACAAACATGGTATGTACTCATTCATATGTGGATACTAGATGTAAAGCAAAGGATAATCAGACTACAACCCACCGCTCCAGAGAAGCTAGGAAACAAGGAGAACCCTAAGAGGGATGCATGTATCACCTTGGGAAGGGGAAACAGAGATTTCCATGAGTAAACTGGGGTGAGGAGGGGCAATAGAGGGGAGGGATGGGGGATGAGAACATGAGGGAACAGGATGGTCAAGCTGGGGGAGGGACAGAGTGGGAGAGCAAATGAAAGAGATATCTTAATAGAGGGAGACATTATGGGGTAAGGGAGAAACGTGCTGCTAGGGAAATTCCCAGGGATCCACAAGGACGACCCCAGCTTAGACTACTAGCAATAGTGGCAAGGGTGCCTGAACTGGCCTACCCCAGTAATCAGATCAGTGACTACCCTAACTGTCATCAGAGAGCCTTCATCCAGTGACTGATGGAAGCAGATGCAGAGATCCACAGCCAAGCACCAGGCTGAGCTCCGGGAGTCCAATCAAAGAGAGGGAAGAGGGGGAAGGGGATTATATGAGCAAGGGGGTCAAGATCATGATGGGGAAATCTACAGAGACAACTGAACCAAGCTCGTCGGAACTCATGAACTTTAGATCGACAGCTGTGGAACCTGCATGGGACTGGGCTGGGCCCTCTTCATGTAGGAGACAATTGGGTAGCTTGGTCTCTTTGAGGGACCCCTGGCAGTGTGATCAGGATCTACCCCTGGTGCATGAGCTGGTTTTTTGGAGCCCATTACCTATGGTTGGAAGCCTTGCTCACCCTTAATGAGTGAGGAGGGGCTTGGTCCTGCCTCAACAGAATGTACCAGACTTTGCTGACTGTCCATGGGAGGCCTTACCCTTTTGGAGGAGGGGATAGGGAGTGGGTCGGTGGGGGAGGCTGGGGAGAACGGGAGAAGGGATGAGAGGGGGACCTGTGGTTGGTATGTAAAATATAAAAATTTATAAATAAAACAAATTACCTTTACTTTTAAAAAAAGAATAATGTCTACTCTTTCAGAGGTCCTGGGTTCAATTCTCAGCACACACATGGGATCTCACAAACTGCAGTCTGTAACTACAGATGCGGGGCATCAGGCACACCTGTGGTACACCAACACCTACACACTAAAATGAAATGAAATAAACTGCAACCTGCATTCCCTGCACTCTGCTGTGAGTGTGAGTGAGCGCAGAAAACACTATGTAGAAGAGACAGAGCTGGCCTATCCCTGGACAACAGCCAACAATGCCCAGGGGCCACCAACAGTCTGCTGCCGGGAACAACTCTAATTGACCCAGCCCTGCCTCCTAGTTTCTTTTCTAAGCCAAGGGCTAAAGTGTAGTGATAAACTCCGCGTTGTTCGTTGCGGGGAAAGGCTAATGTATCCATTAGCTCCCAGAGAAGGATAAGAGTGTATAGCTCACAAAAGTCAGCGCTATTTACTAAGCCTCTCCTCAGCCCAGAACTTCCTGGCCTATTGAACTCTGCTGCTTTATTTTCCTACTGAAACAGTTTCTCACTGTGTAGCTCAGGCCTTGGACTCACAATCCTCCTGCCTCAGTCTCAGTGCTGGGATTATAGACATGTATCCCCACAACTGGCTACAATCATCTTATTCCTCCCTCTAGCCTCTCACCAATTTACACTTCCCTCAGATCTCCTGAGGGACACACACACACACACACACACACACACACACACACACACACACAAAAGGACAGCAAATTCTCAAAAATGTATCTGCTAAGTAGACGCGTGTTCCCGGGGAAGCAGAGCATTCATCTGACTGGAGAAATGGATACCCAGGCAGAGAGAGAAATCACAGCATAATCACAACTCATTCCAGTTCCCTGTACAAACTTATTATTTCACAGTCCTTGAGGTAGGTGGTGCAAAACAGATCTTCGGAGCTAAGATCAAGGTGTCTGCGGAGTTCACTCGTTCTGCAGGTCTTAGGAGTAACTGTCGCAGCACAGATGTGTGGGTTCACTCGGATCCATGGAAAGAAGACTCAGAGGCATCTTATGAATGAATCTAGCCTTTCATGGCTGCGGGGGGGGGGGGTGTCTAACCTCAAAGACCTGAAGTCTTTCCCTTAGCTTTAATTTATTTTTTGTTTAACGGACACCTTTTGTTTCTCTTATACCTTTTGTTTCTCCTATCGCCCTATGTGAATCTTGTCCGAGAGTCTCCCAAGGACCAAAGGCCTGTGCAAAACTTGGTTCAGGAAACCCGGAAGACTGTGGTACCTGAAAAATCAAGGAATTCGCACTTGGCATTTTATCTCTGGGAGCTCCTTTCAAGTTTCTTTGAAGGTATGGAAATTAACTGGCTAAACTGTAAATAGAGAGAAAATAAAAATGCCCTAGGCAAAGGGAAAGTGCTTCAGTCTTTCGAGGCTGGACCTCCCTGCAGCCATGAAAGGCTAGGTTTATTCTTAAGATGCCTCTGAGTCTTCTTTCCATGGATTCATGTGAACCCACACACCCGTGCCGCAGCAAAACGGGACAAGAAGCCATCTGTTTACTTCTCCCGCTTCTGAAGGCCATGTGGTTTCCTTGGCTCTGGCCTCTTCCTCCATGGCCTTCAACGCTCATCTCTTCAACTCTTGCTTCTATGGCCACTTCCCTTCTGCCTTCTGACCCTCCTGTCTCCTTCTGACAGAGAACTTGGGATACACTGCACCCATCAGATAATCCAGAGTGATCTCCAAGTTTCAATATCCTTAATCCAGTCACACACACACACAGCCACCTTTGCTAGAGTGAAGAACACATTCACAGGTCCTGAGAACGAGGATGAGCAGGGGTTTTATTTATCCCACCCCACAAACCAATGCTAGGAATCCAGAAAACAGGGCTGGGAGGAGCTTCTCTTCCCATGGGTGTGACAAGTGTTGACTTTCTGGTAACAAACTAAAGAAACAGTTCCTGGGGTCTGGAGAGATGGCTCAGTGGTGAAAGGCACTGGCCTCTCTTCCAGAGGATCTGGGTTTGGTTCCCAGCTCCCACATGGTGGCTCATCACCACCTTGTAACTCAGGTCCCAGGGCATTCCAAGCCCTCTTGCTGATATACCTGCCAGCCAAACACCTAAACATACACATAAAACAAAAATAAAGGTTAAAAAAAAAAAAAGAAAAAGAAATGGTTCCTGAAAGTATAATCTTACAGTGTTGACATTCTAGAATAGTGTCAACCTCATCATGTGAGATAGGCCAAGTGAGGTCACATTTTAGAATCTAACCTGAGGCCTTAGTTTCTTCTTCTGTAGACAAATTATTAGCCTATAATCCAGGCTGGAACACAGGCCAGTTCTCCTCAGCCTCCCAAGTGCTTGGGATTATGGGTATGAACCATGCTCAAATTCCTTACACCATAGGTATATTAATATTTATTTCATGGGCTTGCTCAAAGACTAAGGTAATATATGTAAAATATCCTCACAGTGGGACTAATGTGTAGGAGAGAAATGCTGGAGACTTTGGAAACACCACAGATGACATTGGCACTCATTTCTCACTACTCTCCCCAAGGCTGAAAGGGCACAGTAAAAGAAATTACCAACGGAAAATACAGCATCCGAAAAGAGACCACAAAAACACGATGTGTTCTCCTTCCCAGAAATTTTAAGGGCCCCATCCAGTGGTTAAGGTCTCTTGCCAAATCCGTTGGCTATTTCCATTCCGAAGGAAAAGCTGGAGGTGTGGTCAAGCCAGAGGAAGATCTCCGCTCCAATCGGGAAGCTGTTTCCCTGTAACCTAGCACCAAGCTTGGCTTCTCTGCAAACACTGGGCTGGGTTCGTGAGAAAAATAAGTGTGACAAGGATTGTTGGTTTCAAACCCAGAAGTGACTGGCAGCCTGGGATCACCCTATTTGCCTCCCAAACATGAGGGTCTGAGGTCCAGCATTTGACATTCCCATAGGCTGAATGTCTTTGTCCTTATGCTGAAGGCTGGTCTTCAACATGATGCAATCTGGAATTAGGGCTTGTGATGATTGATATTGTCACCTTGATGGGGTGATCCTGAATGACCACAGAAACAAATCTGGGGCATGGCTGTGAGGGAGCTTCAAGCTAACGTAAATTAAAGTAAGAAAACCCCACACTAAGGGTATGTGGCAGCATCCCATGGGCTGAGGGCTCAGACTGGATAAAAAGGAGAAATAGAGCCGGGCAGTGGTGGCATTTGCCTTTAATCTCAGCACTCAGGAGGCAGAGCCAGGCAGATCTCTGTGAGTTCGAGGCCAGCCTGGTCTACAGAGTGAGTTCCAGGACAGGCTCCAAAGCTACACAAAGAATCCCTGTCTCGAAAAACAAACACACACAAAAAAAGGAGAAATCAAGCTGAGTATCAGCATCTCTAATTCCTGACTACAGACGTAGGGTGACCAGATGCCTCAAGTTCCTGCCACCATGGCTTCCTACCATGACAGACTGAACCCTACAACTGTGAGCCCAAACACACCCCCTTCTTAAATTGCTGTGGACATGTAGTTTGTCACAGTAACAAGGCAAGTACTTAATACGGATTTATTGGGAGGTGATCAGGACAGGAAGATGATGGAATTAACACCTACTAGAGCAGTGGTTCTCAACATGTGGGTGGTAACCTCTTTGGAGTCAAGTGGCCCCTTCACAGGGGTCACATATCAGATAGACTGCATATCAGGTATTTATATTACCAGTCATAACAGTAACACAATTACAGTTATAACAGTAACAAAATTTACAGTTATGAAGTAGCAACGAAAATTATTTCGTGGTTGGGGGTCACCACAGCATGAGGAACTGTATTAAATGGTCACAGCATTAGGAAGGTTGAGAACCACTGTGCTAGAGGGACCCCAGATAGACCCTCTTGCTCCTGTGAACACATAGAGAAAAAAGATGGCCTCCTATGAACCAGGAAGAGGGTCCTTGCCAGACACAAAATCTGCCAGTGCCTCGACCTTGGGCACAACTGGGTGGCTGAAGGTGGGGCAGGGAAGGAAACAGTGAATTTCCTTCTCAAGTAACATGATTTTTCTAGTAGTGAGGTGTGACTGATGGAACCAGGCCTAGATATTAGGGCATTTCCTGGAGGCTTGGGCTGGACTGTTCTCGGGCTTGCATAAGCAACAAGATCAGTTACAAACACAGGTGTCTGCCATCTGGGAGCTGATTGCCCTCTCTCCAGACTGACTAAAGTGATGGGTCGGAGTCCCTGGCAAGTCCAGGTTGATCCTTTTAACAAAGCCACAGCTTGGCCCTTCTTAAACTTCGGATTGAATTTCCCAAGTAGCTCCTGCATTTTATTGATTCTGGTATTCCTCTGCCTACCAAGGCATCAGAAGTGGCTTAGGATAAACAACACTCGTTTTGAAAAGGAGCGCTTGAGGACATTGCAGCAGAGGCCGTTGTGGGAACCAAGGGAGCAGACTCGGTGCTGGTGTGGGTCAGAAGGCTGTTGGGAGGAGTTGAGTCAGCCGGCTGCCATGTCTGGAGGAGTCAAGACTCCCTTTTAGTTGCAAGAAATGGAATCTTAACTGGAATCACTCAAGCACAAAGGATTCATTCATCCAGGGTATCCCACGGTCCCCAGTGGGCAAGATGGAGCCAGACTCCAGGAGTGGATGGGAACTGTGGACAGGTCCTCTCAGGACTCTGTCCCTCCTCATCTCTGCTGCTTCAGACTGCAGCTTTGAGGGAGCACCAGCCATCCCCTTCCTGATCGGTTTTCTGTGCTGCTCAGAGAAGCCTCAGACAGCCCACAACTCTCAGACCGTTGGGTCTGTTTGCTGGGAGCACAGAGTAAAGGTTTTTGCACCCACACATCTCAGAGAAAACCAGGAATATTAAGCACCCAGGATTGTTCTTTCAAAGGGATGGACATAAACCTGTTTTTCCAGAAAGCTGGGAATTAGAAGTGATTAATAGCTTGGTGATCTGTGTTATCTGTTGGGCCAGGCCATATCAAGCTCCTACAACCAGGACTGGAGGAGGCTAGTAATCTAAATGACCCTTACAGTCACCCATCCCTAGGCCCTTAAGCTAGTACAGGTAGCAAATCTCTAGAAACAAGT
Source organism: Peromyscus maniculatus bairdii (assembly GCF_049852395.1). NCBI lineage: Eukaryota > Metazoa > Chordata > Mammalia > Rodentia > Cricetidae > Peromyscus > Peromyscus maniculatus. Next base: position 141,473,810 of record NC_134852.1, on the reverse strand, counting down.
TACTTACATGGAGAGGACATTGTTGTTCTGGTAGAAGCTCTGCCTCAGCCTCTGGCACCCTGGCATCCATATACCCAAAGAGTCTGGAGTGTTCTGGTGGAAGCCCCACATCTCTGCCCAGACCTTGCCCCTCAGAAAGTCCTGCCAAGGCTTCTGGGAATCCAGTGCCTGGGGTGCGACACCTTGCACAGCCTAGGTGCAGTGAGAAGAAGCTTGGACCTGCCTAAGCTCAGTGTGCTGGGCTCTGCTGACTCCCCATGGGAGACCTCAATTTGGGGGATGTGAGGATTCAGGGTGGCTTAAGAGGGCTGGGGGTGGGAGGAGGGAGGAGGGGGGTCTGTGGATAGCATGAGGAGTGAGTAGAAAATTTATATATATATATATATATATATATATATATATATATATATATATATATATATATATATATATATATATATATAGAGAGAGAGAGAGAGAGAGAGAGAGAGAGAGAGAGAGAGAGAACTAAAGTTATGGCCATCAGTGCCAGCCTTTGAGTTTGTGGATTTATATTTATGCTCTCTACTATCTATAAACCTCACAGCAACTTTGAGAAGTTAGTAATGACATTATTCTTTATAAGGAGAAAGTAATTGAAGACAGAAGTACTTAAAGCTTTCATATATGACTTTCATAGTAAAGAAAACTGGGGTCTAGTTTGAACCTTGAAATAACTGGCTCCTTTTTGCACTTTTTCCATTTCTCAAATCTGGGCTGGGAGGGATTTATTTATTTATTTATTTATTTATTTATTTATTTATTTATTTATTTATTTTTACAATTTACACATAATTGTAAAATCCTCCCTTTGGTGGCTATCAATCACTGTCAATGCCAATGCTCCCATTCCTGTCCCTTTAGGTTGTTTATAAGATAATAAATGCCTAAATGTTTGCATTAAAATACTTTGTTTGATATAAGTAGACCAAAGGGTGTGGAAGTAGAGACGGCTTACACCTGAACAGTACATGTAACTTCAGTCTTTGCCTACGTGTAGATATTGTTGAGTTGTTCTTATAACTCAGAGAGCGAACTCTTTATGTCATTTCTAGCTTTACAACAAATAATAAACAATTATTGATCATAAAAAAAAGTAAGTCCTGCCAAACATGGTTCCTCCCCCAGAGATGCCTAAGACCACTCCCACAGAGTATTTAAACTGGCCCCCAGAAAACAGTCATGTGGTTTTTCGGTCTCCTGTCCCTGTCTCCTCTGGGGAGGGGGGGGAGCAGAGAATCACCTGAGCACATTGCCCATTAAACTGGGGCTTTTTCTAATTCGGTCTGATTTAGATTGTTGTGTCAGTGGAGGGGCTTATGTGGGTGCATAAAACTTTTCAATTATGACCATCAAAGAAGAGGGGCACGAAGACCAACCCGTTCAGCAGCTGTTTCTGCCCCATGTGGACCGGAACAGCATCAATATGAAATATTCCCCTGTGACTCATGTGCTAAATGCTTGCTTCCTAGCTGGTGTTGATATTTTTGGAATCTATGGAAGGTGTTACCTCAGTGCAAGAAGTAGGTCACCACTGGGCTGGAGAGATGGCTCAGAGGTTAAGAGCACTGGCTGCTCTTCCAGAGGTCCTGAGTTCAATTCCCAGCAACCACATGGTGATTCACAACCATCCATAATGGGATCTGCATGCATACATGCAGACAGAGCACTCATACATTTGAAAAAAGTGTGGAGGGGGGTAGGTCACTGAAGGTGTGCCTTCAAATATTATACTTGGTCCCTCCCATGTTCTCTACTACCTGGCTGCTACAAAGTGAAGAAGCCCCTCCTCTACACACTCCCATCAGGGTGCCCTGCTTCACAACAGGCCCAGAACCAAGCTTGCCAAGGACTGTGGACTAAAGCAAGAGCTCAGCTTTGCCCTCCCTTAAGTCATTTGTGTTCTGTGATGAGAAAGCTAACAGAAAAACCATCACGCTAACCGCCACCCTTCCTTCTATGACCCCCTCTCTCCTTCTGGGCCCTTGCAGCTCCAACCCTGAGTAGCAGGAAAGACTCCAGAAGTCTAAGGAAGATGGACTGCTTGCTCAACCTCCTAGAAGTAAGTGATTCCTAAATGCCCACAGAAAGAAGATGGAGAAATTTCACACTAGTGACTTAACAGGACACCTGAAAGCTATAGAGCAAAAAGAAGCAAAGTCATCCAGGAGAAACAGATGCCAGGAAATAATCAAATTGAGGGCTGAAATCAATAAAATAGAAACAAAGAGAACAATACAAAGAATCAATGAAACAGGGCTGGAGAGATGGCTCAGAGGTTAAGAGCACTGGCTGTTCTTCTGGAGGTCCTGAGTTCAATTCCCAGCAACCACATGGTGGCTCACAACCATCTGTAATGAGATCTGGTGCCCTCTTCCTGCAGGCATACATGCAGGCAGAACATTGTATACATAATAAATAAATAAATCTTAAAAAAAAAAAGAATCAATGAAACAAAGAGTTGGTTCTTTGAGAAAATCAACAAGATAGACAAGCTCTTATCCAAATTAACCAAAAAGCAGAGAGAGAGCATCCGAATTAACAAAATCAGAAATGAAAAGGGAGACATAACAACAGACAACGAGGAAATCCAGAGAATCATCAAGTCATACTTCAAAAACCTGTACTCCACAAAATTGGAAAATCTAAAAGAAATGGGTGATTTTTTGGATAGGTACCACATACCAAAGTTAAATCAAGACCAGATAAACTATTTAAATAGACCAATAACCCCTAAGGAAATAGAAATGGTCATTAAAGCCTCCCAACCAAAAAAAAAAAAAGCCCAGGACCAGATGATTTCAATACAGAATTCTACCAGATTTTCAAAGAAGAGATAATACCAATACTCTCCAAATTATTCCACATAAGAGAAACAGAAGGAACATTACCAAACTCTTTTTATGAGGCTACAGTTACCCTGATACCCAAACCACACAAAGATGCAACAAAGAAAGAGAATTACAGAACAATCTCCCTCATGAACATTGATGCAAAAATGCTCAATAAAATATTGGCTAACCAAATCCAGGAACACATACAAAAAAAATACTACTTGGTCTACCATGACCAAGTAGGCTTGATCCCAGGGATGCAAGGATGGTTCAAAATCTGTCAATGTAATACACCATATAAACAAACTGAAAGAAAAAAAACACATGATCATCTCATTAGATGCTGAAAAAGCCTTTGACAAAATCCAACACCCCTTCATGATAAAGATTCTAGAGAGATCAGGAATACAAGGAACATACATAAACATAATAAAGGCAATTTACAGCAAGCCGACAGCCAACATCAAATTAAATGAAGAGAAACTCAAAGCAATTCCACTAAAATCAGAAACAAGACAGGCTGTCCATTCTCTCCATACTTATTCAACATAGCGCTTGAAGTTCTAGCTAGAGCAATAAGACAAGAAAAGGAGATCAAGGGGATACAAATTAGAAAGGAAGAATTCAAACTTTCCCTATTTGCAGACAATATGCTAGTATACATAAGTAACCCCAAAAATTCTGCCAGGGAACTCCTGCAGCTAATAAACTCGATCAGTATGGTGGCAGGATACAAGATTAACTCAAAAAAATCAGTAGCCCTCCTATATACAAACAATAAATGGGCTGAGAAAGAGAAATCAGAGAAACATCACCCTTTACACATAGCCACAAATAATATAAAATACCTTGGGATAACTCTAACTAAGCAAGTGAAAGACCTGTATGATAAGAACTTTAAGTCTCTGAAGAAATAAATCAAAGAAGATATCAGAAAATGGAAAGATCTCCCATGCTCATGGATGGTAGGATCAACATAGTAAAAATGGCAATCTTACCAAAAGCAATCTACAGATTCAATGCAATACCCTTCAAAATCCCAACACAATTCTTCACAGACCTGGAAAGAAAAATACTCAACTTCATATGGAAAAACAAAAAACCCAGGATAGCTAAAAGAATCCTGTATAATAAAGCAACCTCTGGAGGTATCATGATCCCTGACTTCAAGCTCTACTATAGAGCTATAGTAATAAAAACAGCTTGGTACTAGCATAAAAACCTACATGTGGACCAATGGAATGGAATTGAAGACCCTGACATTAATCTGCACACCTATGAGCATATGATTGTCTACAAAGAAGCCAAAATTTTACCATGGAAAAAAGAAAGCATCTTCAACAAATGGTGCTGGCATAACTGGATGTCAACATGCAGAAGATTGCAAATAGATCCATATCTGTCGCCATGCACAAAACTCAAGTCCAAGTGGATCAAAGACCTCAATATAAATCCAGTTGCACTGAACTTATAGAAGAGAAAGTAGGAAGTAGTCTTGAATGCATTGGCACAGGAGACCACTTCCTAAATATAACACCAGTAGCACAGACACTGAGAGCAACAATTAATACATGGGACCTCCTGAAACCGAGAAGCTTTTGTAGAGCAAAGAACATGGTTAATAAGACAAAATGGCAGCCTACAGAATGGGAAAAGATCTTCACCAACCCCACATCTGACAGAGGGCTGATCTCCAAAATATATAAAGAACTCATAAAGCTATACTTCAAAATACTGAACAATCCAGTTAAAAAATGGGCTACAGAGCTTAACGGAGAATTCTCAACAGAAGAATCTCAAATGGCTGAAAGACATTTAAGGAATTGCTCAACATCCTTAGTCATCAGGGAAATGCAAATCAAAATGACTCTGAGATACCACCTTACACCTGTCAGAATGGCAGAATGGCTAAGATCAAAAACACTGAAGACAGCTTATGTTAGAGAGGATGTAGAGCAAGGGGAACACTCCTCCACTGTTGGTAGGAATGCAAACTTGTACAGCCACTCTGGAAATCAGCATGACAGTTTCTCAGAAAATTGAGAATCAATCTTCCTCAAGACCCAGCTATATCACTCTTGGGCATATACCCAAAGAATGCTCAATCTTACCACAAGGACACATGCTCAACTATGTTCATATCAGCATTATTCGTAATAGCAAGAACCTGGAAACAACCTAGATGCCCCTCAACTGAAGAATGGATAAAGAAAATGTGGCACATATACACAATGGAGTACTACTTAGCAGTAAAAAACAATGATACCATGAAATTTGCAGGCAAATGGATGGAACTAGAAAATATCATCCTGAGTGAGGTAACCCAGACTCAGAAGGACAATCATGGTATGTACTCATTCATAAGTGGATACTAGGTGTAGGGCAAGGTATGACCAGACTGCAGCCCAGGGCTCTAGAGAGGCTAGCTGACAGGGAAGGACCCTGAGAGGGACACATGGATAGCCCAGCAATCCAGTAGAAGTGGATGGGATCTGCATGAGAGGGTTGGGGGGTGGAGGGCATGAAATGGGGGGTGAGAACATAGGGAAATGGGAACGTCAAGCTGGAGCGGGGACAGAGTGGGAGAGCAGGGAAGGAGATACCATGATAGAGGAAGACATCATGGGAGTGGGAAGCGGCAGGGAGCCGGGGAATCCACAGGAATCCACAGGGATGACCCCACCTTGGACTGCTGGCAGAGATGGAGGGGATGCCTGGACTGGTCTGCTCTAGTGACCGGTCTAGTGAATACCCTAAATACCATCATAGAGCCTTTATCCAGTGACTGATGGAGGTGGATGCAGGGATCTGCGGTTGGGGACCAGGCTGAGCTCCGGGAATCCAACTGATGGGAGAGAGGAGGGATTCTGCAGGTGGGAGACATTGAGATCATGATTGGAAGATGTGCAGAGATGACTGGCCACACTGGTGGAGACCCATGAACTGTGGACTAGTGGCTGTGGAGTCCCCATGGGACTGGACTAGGCCCTCTGGATACAAGAGACAGTTGTTTAGCTCGAACTGTTTGAAGGACACCCGGGCAGAGGGAATCAAGATCCATCCCTGGTGCATGGGCAGGCTTTTGGGAGCCCATTGCCTGCGATATGGCACCTTGCGCAGCCTTGGTGTGGAGGGGAGGGGCTTGGACCTGCCTCCACTCAGTGTGCCAGGCTCTGCTGACTCCCCATTGGAGACCATGATTTGGAGGATGTGGGGATGGGGGTGGCTTGGGAGGGAGGGCTGAGAGGTGGGAGGAGGGAGGAGATGGGATCTATGGGTGGTATGTAGGGTGAGTAGAAAAAAAAAGTAGCAAGTGCTTCACATCACAGGCTGAGGAAGCAGCCATGGTGGAGGAGCCATAGGGCCTTGAGAGGAGACAGAAATGGCTATAAAGACTCATCATTGATTATACATACACTCTTGATTGTATACACACACACACACACACACACACACACACACACACACACACACACACACACGAGAATCCTGGCTGAGATGGCTAGATCTAATCATTCTTATCATGCTGGAGAAGCCGGGCATCTGCTGGTTCCCAGCTCTTTTCCTGAGAGGAAGGGGACCCAGAATGAGAAGAGAAGCATTGTAGATAGCTGGGCTTTTCCCCCCAAGAAATCTAGGGCTAGAAGGAAAAAAGAGGCTGTAGCCCAGTACCAGGCAGAGGAGGAGCTTCTCTCTGGGGGGTGAAAAGACACTTTACAGTGTCCAAGCTTGTCAGCTCACCTTGCAGGAGAGACTGAAGCTGAGGCGATGATGCTCTGTGATGAGCAGGGCCACACCTTGACCAAGGCTGCTTAATTATATATGTCTCTCACCTTCTGTTTAAACCCCACCCTCGAGTTAGGACTCTGAAGACTTTTTGTAGGGGAAGAGAGCTCTTGCTGGACCTCTTTGCCCCTCCTCCCAATGTGGCCACATTGAACAGATTTCCTTTTCTTGCTTCTTACTGTTAGCTATTTAATTGACTTATTAAGGATGGTGGTTACACGTTATGCGGTATTTCGATCTTATTCTGATGCTCTCGAGACTGGCAGTAAAGTCTGTTTTGAATCAAAGGGTGGAGCTAGCTACTAGCTGACCAAAATTAACCATAGAGATTTTGGAGGACTGAGGGGACAGATAGTCAGAAAGTAGTAGGGCGGGGCTTAGAAAGGGTCTCTGTCCTTTCGGATGGAGGAGAGACAGAGGGAGAGAGAGAGAGGGAGGAGGTTACTGGTCACTTCCCTGCTGATTCTCTGATCATTCAGGCTCCTACCCTGTTTTCTGACTCCCTTATTGTTTTTATTGTTAAAGAATAATTAGATAAATGCACCAGATATACCTGGATTATTGGCACTGTCAGGGCCCAGGATCTGACTCTTAATAACTCTGGTCACAAGCCCTTCCCCTGGGGGAGTTCTCGTTTCTATTTGCACATCTATCTGCAGATACAATCTAGGGTAGATAAGGGTGGCTCAGGAATCCAAGCTGGAGGGGATCCCCAGATGGTATGATCCCTGTGAACAAAGGTTCAGACTGGAGTGTCTCGGTGTCACCAAGGAGATAAAGCCTTGCTAATTTTCCCGTAAAGGAGACACTTTAGAGGAGTTCCTTAACTCTGAAGATAAATGCAGAGGGATGTGACACCACTCTTGGAAAGGGACCTCACAAGGTTCTCTTGTCCTATGCAATGTCCTCTGCCTCTCAGGTCCTAAAATACGCCCATATTTCAAATTGCCTCAAGTCGGGAGCAGCAGGTATTTCTTTTAGAGTGAGCCAGATATGGAGATTTATTTACTTATTTAAGGCTTTTCTTCTCCCCCCGCCCTTTCTTTCTTTTTCCTTTTGGTTTTTCTAGACAGGGTTTCTCTGTGTAACAGCCCCGGCTCTCCTGGAACTCACTCTCTAGACCAGGCTGGCCTCAAACTCCTCCAACTTACAGGTCCGAATGCTGGGGAAAAGGTGTACGCCATCAATGCCAGCTCCTCGTAAACTTTCCTTCTTGTACTGTTTGTGTGCTGTTGCATGTTTATGTTGGTCAGATTGTCGCCGTTGTGACTAAATGCCTGATGAAAACATAGTAAGAGGAGAAAAGGCTGCTTTGACTCAGTGTTCCAGACTTCAGTCTGTGGTCCCTTGGTACCGTGGCTCTACCCCTGAAGCAAGGATAAATATCACAGCTATGGGTGTGGACAGAACAGGAAGAAGCTTGCCTCATGACAGCCATAAGCAGACAGAAAGTGTCAGGGACAAGATATGCCCTTGAAAATTGTCCCCAGTGACTCATTTCCTCCAACTATGGACTATCTTCCATACCATCAAATTATGTCTCCGTCGACAGATTAATCCATCCACTAGGTCAGAGCTCCTCACGATCCAGTCACCTCTCGGTGATTAGATCCACCAGCTGGGGACCAAACCCATAGCCAACCCCATCACTTCAGGGAAACCCTTCGTATCTAAAATACTATGCTGCTCCACGCTGTTGAGACTGAAGAATCCACACTTGAGGTCCTTACTATCATGGGGCTTATATTGTAGCAAGAGGAACTAGGAATAATGAAGCCACTGACTGAGGTTGCCGTGTACAGGAGGTCAGTGTGGCTGAAGCAGAGGAAGGTGGAAAATGGACTCCGGGTGCCTGCCTGAGATTTGACCATGCTGTCCTCCATGGTGGGGCTGTAGGAGGTGGTGCCTGCTCTGGCTACCAGATTCACAGCTCCTTCTCTCCCCCTTCCTCCCTCCAGGTTTGTCACCCTTTCACAGCAATGCCTCCCTGGAGTTCCGTGAAGCCAGTTCACCCCCTAGTGGACAGACACACAGCAGCACCGGCGCAATTTTTATTTCATTTTGTCCCCTCCTTCCTAGCAAGGTAAGAAATAGTTTAAGTGCCCTAGACCTCGGATGCCATATGCCTCCTTCCCTGAATAGCTTAAGGGTCTACAGAGAAACAGAAATAAGAGGATGTATTCAGGGATACAGAAAGACATGGACTATGAGGGATGGGCTCATGATGGTGGTGATATATTGTGTACCTTAATAAACTTGCCTGAGGGTCAGAGGACAGAGCCAGCCACTAGATTAGACATAGAGGTCAGGCAGTGGTGGCACACACCTTTAATCCTATGACTCGGGAGGCAGAGATCTGTCCGGATCTCTGTGAGTTCAAGGCCACACTGGGCTATATGAGATTGACTCAGTATAGGAGAGAAACAGAGCCAGACCGTGGTGACACACACCTTTAACGCCAGCACTTGAGATCTCATGCCTTTGCTTGGGAAACACACACACCTTTAATCCCAGGAAGTGATGCCTGGGCAGAGAAAGGTATATAAGGTGTGAGGAAGCAGGAACTCACTCTCTTTAGGCTGAGGATTTCACAGATGTAAGGACTAGTGGCTGGCTGTTCTGCTTCTCTGATCTTTCAGCTTTCACCCTGATATCTGTCTCTGGGTTTTTTTAATTAAAAGACCATCTAAGATTCGAACATAATGATGATACAAGCTGGTAAGTTCCACGATTACACGTGCAAGCTGGATTCCCAGCAAAACAAGTGCTATTGTCCCTGTCCAAAGCTGAAGTCCAAAAAGCAGGAACACTGATATCTAAGAATTGAAGACATGTGTCTCTGCTCAGCGAGAAAGAGAGGGAACTTCCTCTATTTGTCCTGTTGACTCTTGGTGGGTTGAGTGATACTCACCTACTGTTTTAGGGGCAATCATTTTTATTCAGTCCACTAATTTAAAAGCTCAGTTCCTTTCCTAACATAATCAGAAATAAGATTTTTTTACCACTGTCTGGGCTCTCCTTAGGCCAGTCTTGTAAATATACAAAAAGTTGACTATCCCACCCACCATGATGAAAAGGGACTGGTGCTATAAAATGAGCCAGGGAGAGGAGGGGCCCTGTGTGAGCAGGGACCAGACTAGCAGATTTACCAACCCAAGCATCCCCTAAAAGCCCTTGGTGGGATACAGGAGGAAGAAAAGCGAACATGCTGTCCAAGCAGGTACATCTGGATGGATTGATGAGGCGAAGAAGCAAGAAAAGCAACTGAGAGGCCAGCAGAGAAGGCACGTGGCTGTGTGGAGGAGGCCGTAGTCATTGTCACAATGACAGGCCACTGTCCCCCTCACCACCTCAGGAAAGGTGTACGTGCCCCTAGTATAGGAATACGTGGTGAAGGTGGCCCACCGAAAACCCTACAGCTCCAAGCAGGCACAAAGCCCAATGTGTCCATCCGCCTTCTCCGTTCCCAGGGACTCCTTAGTCCACAACAAATTTTCTTTCACAGGAACCTGTGTTTCTCTCATAGGAAAAGGGTGTGGCCAGAAGTAGAGTAGCAAAGTAGAGTAGGAAAGACACTTGGAGCCACGTGGGAGCCACGTGGGAGCCATCTGCCATGCTTCCAACAATTCCAGTGGGGCTTTTCCCTTCTCTTTCAGGTTCATTTTACAAGGATAAGCCTGCGGGAGTCTCCTCCTCCTCTAACGAGCCCCCCTATGCTCATCTTCGCCTGGGACAGGTCTTCGATCTGCAGGATGGCCCAATACAGGTTGTGGCAGAGGGTCGGGGTGGGGTCTCTGGGTCAGTCAGGCCCCTCCCTTGGGATCGATTACTGCCTCTTATTGTTTACTTTAAAAAAAATCAGTGAATTGTATCTTTAAGACCAGTTTAGGCTCACAGCTAAGCTGAATATACAGTATAGAAAATGCCCACATATGCCTGGGCCTCTCTCTCTCACTGTCAACAGTCACCACCAGCTGCATCAACCTCTCACTGTCACCCAAAGGCCAGTGTCCTGTAGGGGACACTTCTAATGTTGTCTTTTTTCTTCTTCTTTCTTCCTTCCCTTCTTTTTTTGAGATGGACTGTCTTGGAACCCACTGTGTAGATCAGGCTGGCCTCCAACTCACAGAGATGCACCTGCCTCTACCTCCTGAGTGCTGGGATTAAAGGTGTGCGCCACCACAGCTGGCTCAGTGTACATGGGTTGTGTGTATGTGGGTTGAATGTATGTGGGTGTACATGCCTACACATGTAGACACCAGGGGTCAACATCAGCTGTCTTCTTCAGTTGCCACCCCCCTTATTTTGAGACAGGGTCTCTCGCTGAACCTTAAGCTTGCTGTTTAGACTAGCTGGCCTGCAAGGCCTTAGGATCCACTTGTAACTGTTCCCTGCCCCCAGCTCCGGGGCTGCCGACATCCACCACCACACCTGGCTTTTTCATGGGTTCGGGGGACCCCAACTCAGATCCTCACACTTGGCTCAGCAAGCTCTGTATCCATGGAACCATCTCCCCAAACCCGAGTGTTGTCCCTCCTATGGGTTTTGTCACCTGTATGCATCATGCTGCATCTCCCCCATTACGATATCATGCAAAGGAGTTACCCCGCCCAAAAGCTCTCTGCATCCTTAGTCATCCGTCCTGGCCCCACTTCTAGCTCCCGCTGATCTTATCTTCTGGGACGCCCTGAACTGGAATCACCTGAATGTGGCTTCTCCCAATCAGATTCTCCCAGCATCATGCACTTTGGGCTTCCTCTGTCTTTTGTCTTGTCATAGCTTAACAGCAATCTGTCTGGGCACTGAACAAAACTCCACTGTATGGCTACACTGTAGTTTGTTAATTCATTAACTATTGAAGGGCATCTTTGTTACTTCTCATGTGGGGCAAATGTGTATAAAGTATGAGTTTTCTGCTCAACATTGATTTTAAGTACTGCTGCCCAAGGCTAGCCTCAAAGTTGCTTACACTAAAGTTGGCCTTGAACTCCTGGTCTTCCAGTCTTCACTTCTCTGGTGCTGGGATTACAGGTGTGCACCATAAAGAATTAAAAAAAAAAAAAGCAACACTCCGGAGGCAGGGGCAGGATTGGACTGCAAAGAGAGTTCCTGGACGGCCAGTGCTACATAGAGAAATCCTATCTCAAAGAAATTTTACATATATATACACATATGTATATGTATTTTATGGGTTATTGCTCACAGTATTATTTTAAGGGCTAAGAGAGGTCTTAGCAGTACTTGAGAGTACTTGTTACTCTTGCCGAGGACCCAGCTTCAGTTCCCAGCACCATAACAAATGTCTACACCTGCAGTTCCAGAGGTTCTGACGTCCTCTTCTGGCCTCCACAGGCACTGCATGCATGGGGTGCAGACATACATGTAGACAAATCACCTATACACATAAAATAAAAAATAATTTTTTTCAATTAATTAATTAATTGTGCATTGCCATTTTGCCTGTGTAAGAATGACAGGTCCCCTGGAACTGTAGTTACAGACACTTGTGAGCTGCCATGTACATGCTGGGAATTGAACCCAAGTCCTCTAGAAGAGCAGTCAGTGCTCTTAACCGCTGAGCCAACTCTCCAGCCCCATAAAAATAATTCCTAAGACACTATTTTAAGTACTTTTACTGATGAGCAAACTATGTTTGATGAATGTTTACTCCCTCCCAGCCTCCAAAAGCATCGACAGGGGCAGGACTGTCTACCTCCTGACCATTAAGCCAGCCAGGACTGCAGGGCCTAGACCACTTGACGCCAACTTGGCAACCACATTGGGAGCCAGCTTACAGGTCCTGGAGGCACACAAGCTAGCGCCTACCCTGGCTTCTGTAGCTGTATACCCTAAGCAAGGGAAGATGCCTCTCTGAACTTCCACTCTCTCCACTGTCAAAAAAGCATCCACACATTGACTGCGGCATCATGGGAAGTCAGTGGATGGATGTAGCACAACTGCACCCTGGTGCCTCTCCCAAGAGCAGGACATGACCTGACCACCCCCCAACCCTGGTCCCTGATGCAAAGACTGGTGTCTTGAAACCTCTGTTCACCTTGATCCACTTTCTTCTGTGGCTGTGATAAAACTCTCTAACCAAAAGTATAGCTAGAGTTTTCCTGCCTTGCCCACAGTCAGGACAAATCTCTGTCACCTACCAGTCCCACAGCCACTCAGACCCAACCAAGTAAACACAGAGACTTATATTGCTTACAAACTGTATGGCTGTGGCAGGCTTCTTGCTAACTGTTCTTACAACTTAAATTAATCCATTTCCATAAATCTATACCTTGCCACATGGCTTGTGGCTTACCGATGTCTTCACATGGTGTTTGTCATAGCGGCGGCTGGCAGTGTCTCCTTCTGCCTTCCTGTTCTTTCTTTTCTCCTCTCTGTTAGTCCCACCTATACTTCCTGCCTAGCCACTGGCCAATCAGTGTTTTATTTATTGACCAATCAGAGCAACAGATTTGACATAAAGACCATCCCACAGCACAAAAGCAATAGGGGTAAGCAAAGATATGTGGCTTACACTCCAGGCCACGGTCCTTTGAGACATCAGGGCAGGAACTTAGATAGGAACTTGAAGCAGAAAGCATGGAAGAACATTGCTTGCTGGCTCAATGATGGGCTCATACTTAGCTGGTCTTGTAATAAAACTCAGGGCCACCTGCCCACGTCAATCAACAAGACAATCCCCACAGACATGCCCACAGGCCAACAAGACAATACCCCACAGACATGCCCACAAGCCAAAATGATTGGGCAATCTCTCAATTAAGATCCCTTTCCCAAATGACTCTAGACAGTTAAAACCAGCTACAACACCATCTTTCTCAATTTCAGTTTTTGGCATGTACACCCAACAGTGACTGAGGAAAGAGCAAGAATTAACAGGGCAGAGTGGTTGGAGAGCGGGGAATCTGGATTGTGGAGCAGTGGAGGAAGACGGAGCTGTGCACACAATCTGTCTTATTTTCTTCTTCCAACAACCAAGAACACCTTCCCTGAGCTCCACATCAGCCAGGGGTCTAAGCTTACGGCGCCTGAGCTTTGACCTGAGGTTCCTTCAGACTTGGGGTTCCAAGACTTCATGTCCAGGTCCAATGAGTTGCTGGAAGAGAATGTGGTAGACACTACAAGCTAGACAGTCTATTGCAAGTTCATGGAACCTGGGTAGCTGCACAAGTTCATGGAACCTGAGTAGTTGCCCAAGAAAAGATGTACCCACCTGCTCCTTCTTCCTTCCCCTGTGGAACACAGTGAGAATCCAGCTATCTGAAAACTCAGTCACACACCTACCCTGAGCCTGGATCAGGCCAGCTTTTCTTTAAAGCTCCTGAGATGCCAATGTAGAAAGTCAGTCTTCAGTGACAAATGTCACTGGGAATTGGACCAAGGGGATCACAGGTTAAGGGAGGTTCTGGAGCTCAACGTCATGGCTTCCAATGTGTCAGCTACCTTTCCTCTTCGTGAGTGACTTCAGGCTGGTCACTGCACTGCTCTGAGCCTCAATGCCCTCACGTGTCAAATGAGGATCCTAACATGATCCGTCTCTTGATGTGAGGAGGCTGTAACTACCTTCACAGTCTCCGTGGCTGGTGGTGAAGGCAATGACGGTGGATGAGAAAGAGACAAGGAGACTGGTGAATTCCTTAGTATGCATGCCTAGCTTACTTACCTGGCCTAGACAGAAAGCTGTCACTAGACAAAAGATGAAGCCTTTTTAATTTAAACTGGAAAAAAAATGCATGTGTTAGTGTTTGCTGCATTTGATCTTTGCTGGCTCTTGGCAGGGGCCCACACTGAGGCAACTGCTTTGCAAATAAAACAGGAAGGCCCCTCCCCTGGCTCTGCTCCACCTTCATCTCGATGGAAGCACCAGAGGGCCCATGAGTCCAGCCCAGCTGGGCCCCAGACACTGGACGACGCAGTGGGCAGACCTCCCAGCTTAGCTGTCCCACGGCCAGGCTGGGTGCCCTGGAAAGGCCGACCCCTCTGATGTGTGCCTGCCGAAGACAGACATGATTGGATTCAAGCACTGGCATCAAGCTTGGCATTTGAGCTCCTTTCATGCTTCTGCTAGGCTGGAGGTTGGGGAGCATGGTGTACCCACCTGGGAGCCAGCTGTGTGGCCAAGTGAGGCTCCAAAGAGAAGCCAGATCCATATATGCCACAAGGTGACTTGTACAATTTCTCCAGGGATGTGGGAAAGCTGTTGTGTACACACAGTGATGTAAAGCCCCAAGCAAGTGAGAAGGTGATACGGTGTGAGGACTCTCAAGCCATATGGGCACTCACATATTGGCAGTTTCACGGAACTAGGTAATAATTATAGTGAGGAGACAGGTAGGTGTGGGGTTGAACCTGGCCCTGCCTCTTTCCAGGTCTTTGTGCTTCCATTTCCACTCCCAATAAATGAATCCTTGGCACATGTTAACGTTCACTCTCCACACACTCAGAAGGGACAACAGATTAACGATGATGGATCTGGTTATGACGAGCACACTCACGTTTCTATGCCTCCTGCAGTATTCGCCGCCTATTCAGACCCCAGGAGTTGTCCATGTAACTGTGAGTTAAATTATCAACTTGACAGTCCAGAAAAAACCACCTGGGAATTTAAAGGAAGTGTCAAGACGGGGCTAGCCAGTAGCACATCTGTGTGGGATGGCCCTGACTGTATTGATTGACAAAGGACAACCCAGCCCATCGTGGGTGGCATCATTCCCTGGGCTTGGGTTCTGGATTGTATAAGAAAAAGAAACCCAAACCCAGAAAGACAGTCATGGTATGTACTCACTCATAAGTGGGTTCTAGATATAAAATAAAGAACAATCAGACCACAACCCATAGAACCATAGAGGCTATATATATAGCATGGAGGTCCCTAGGACGACTGTGGCTTATAATAAATTTCAGTTTTACTCAATTATTGAAAAAAAAAATAGCCAAATGAATGGAAACACATGAACTATGAACCAAAGGCTGAGGGACCCCCAGCTGGATCAGGCCCTCTGAATAGGTGAGACAGTTGATTGGCTTGATGTGTTTGGGAGGCAACTAGGCAGTGGGACCAAGTCCTGTAATCATTGCATGAGTTGGCTGTTTGAAACCTGGAGCTTATGCAGGGACACTTGGCTCAGTCTGGGAGGAAGGGACTGGACCTGCCTGGACTGAGTCTACCAGGTTGATCGCAGTCCTCGGGGGAGGATTTGCCCTGGAGGAGGTGGGAATGGGGGGTGGGCTGGGGGTAAGAGGAGGGGGTGGGAGGGGGGAGAATAGGGGAACCCATGGCTGATATGTAGAACTGAATGGTATTGTAAAATAAATAAAAAAAAAAAAAAAAGAAAAAAAAGAAAAGGAACCGAGCACTAGCATTCATGCATTCCTCTCTGCTCTTCTGTTTTGTTTTTGTTTTTCAAGGCAGCGTTTCTCTGTTACAGCTCTGGCTGTCCTAGAACTTGCTTTGTAGACCAGGCTGGCCTCAAACTCACAAAGATCTGTCTGCCTCTGGCTCCCCAGTGCTGGGATTAAAGGCGTGCACCAACACACCCGGCTCCCTCTCTGCTCTTGACTGTGGATGTGACCAGTTGCTAAAATTACCTTGGCTGTCTTCAGTCCCATTAATAACTATTAACCACCCACTTCTGTATCTGACCTAAAATTATTTTGGCTACCTGGTACAATCTTTAAAAAATTTATTAATTAATTAATTAGTATATCACTAGCTTCCACCAACCCAAAATTTAAGAATGTCATGAGGCCAACAGCAGAGACCCCCTGTTGTCTATACCCCACCCCAACTAACACACAGACATAATGTATTTGCAACAGCATTGATTTATGACCTCTTTTGTTCTGTGGCCATTAAGAACTCAGATAAATGTGTCCATGATGGAATATACGGTTTGGGGCAAACCAAACCGACACTCCCAGGCTATGGTCACCCACAGTTGGCTCAGAACAAACTGTCATTTACTCCTTTTGGACCAAGAGCTCTGTTTTGCTACAAGCTTGTCCATAGATGTGGATCTTGTCTGTCTGCACAAGGCCTGTGGCTCTGTCTTGGGAAAAGCTGCTTGGGCTCAGAAAGGATGTCCTGAAGTAAACTGCAGAACAGAAACTTGGGTACCTGTAAGGAGCCGCCATTCAAAGATGGCGCTGGCTTCCTGGTAGCCTAGCTGTAAACAACTCCATATTTGGCTATGCTCTCGGGACTACGTGTCCTGTGACCTGTGCATGCACGGGTATGGTAATCGACCTTGTGTCCTCAGCCTATCCCGTGGCTCCCCGTGCTTGCATTCTGGCGGGACCCAATCACAGTACGGCACGTTTGCCTGATTCTCTATATAAGCAGCTGCAATTTAGTCCTCGGGGCCCCTCACCTCCCGCTCTCCCTTAACCAAGAGGCGCTCCAATAAAGTGTGATCTGAGAAGAATCCTCCCGTGGTGGTCGTTCTTCCTCGATGGCCGAGGAGCTCGCTGCAGGTACCGTGACCTCCCCTGACCCACAGCTTCCTGAATCTCTAAGCACCTTTGACCTTGCTTCTCTCCCCAAGGGTGGGTTAAGGTTTCTTCTTGATTTCTTGAAAGTTCCTTAATTTGAGTAAGAATACTGCAGGGACTCCACCCAGGGGTGCAATAGCCAAACTGGGAAGATTAACCACGAAAAGACGTGACAAAGACTAGCGTCCTCCCCACACCCAACAGCACTTTTCACCTGCTCCTCTCAGGCAGACAGCCTGGGAGATCCCATTCGCGGGATGCACAAGGCCAGGGCTGTGGGCTCTAGGCAAGGGGCCACCTGAGGACTGGTCCGCTCCTGGAGGCAGATGGTGGAAAGACAAGAGGGTCTGCTGTGCAGAGGGCAGAGAACAGCATGCTTTGGGTCAGAATATTAGAGAAATAACAGCCTGTTAGAAGGTACGGACCTGGTAACAACAGCATGGACTCACCCTGGAAGGAACAGCTGGGAAGACAGCAGGGGTCCTGGGGAGATGTTAAGGCCTGTTCGGAGGACCTGAAGTCTCAGCAGTGTTCATCTGTACTCCCAAACACCTGTGCCAGAGGGGCCTGAACTAGCACTGTCCATACTGTCCCTCTTTTCTATACATGCCCACAAAACCACATCCAACACCCACCAGTGACCAGCAGGGTAGCCTTGGACAGGCTACTTCTTGCTGGTTGTCATTTCTACACCTATAAAACGGGGAAGCAGCAGCTCCTATTGTTAGTTACTGGGGGGCTAACAGAGGTGTGTGTAATGCCCCCACTGTGTTGGCGCAGACATCCTTGGCCACGGCATGAGGATTTCCCACCCATTGCTCTAGGTATAATCTGTTGTGTCCCCAGACAGATCCATTCCCTTTTACTATTTCCTCTCTCCCAGTTTTTCAGTGTGAGTGGCATGAACCTCACTTAGGTTAAGGTAACAATGACTTCCCCCCACCACAAGCCACCAGCACGTCCACTACCCTACTGTACCCCCTTAGCCCCCAGACCTTCCAAGGAACACCTTCCCAATACATCTAAGGATGAACCTGAAAGCTCCCTTCCCCCTTAAGAACATAGAACACATGCTAAGAACCTAAACACTGTCTGGATCCTTTCTGACAGGCCTACATCACCTAAGTAGAGAGCAGAAGGCTGGACTGGGATGCAAGGACCAGAACTGATGTCTACTTTGCTTAACATCAAAGAGAGAGAGAAAACTTGCTGGAGAGAGAAAACTCAGTCAGGACAAAGAAACTTCTCTCCGGTGCCAGGACCATCTTGTGGATGTTGCTAATTACTGGACTTTAGACAAGACCTCTCTCACACACCATGTATTCTCCTCATGGAAACCGAGGTATGTGTACAAGTCAAAGCAAAGTCGTGCCATGGTTTTCTTGAGTCCCGCTGTCCAGACTCTTACTGTAAAGCTTTCCCAGAAAGAAAGGAACCCTGCAGCTGTGGAGGCTCGAGCTGTGGGAAAGCAGGCTGAGGGAGCCCTCTCTAAATTCCAGAGGATGGAGTGCTTGCTCTTATTTTGGACCCAGGATAAGTATTTACAGAAGCTTGTGCATTCTGCACACTTAGATCAGGCCATTCCCGTGCACTAGTCTAAAAAAAACTGGCTGGCTTTCAGGAGACCTGACTGACTAGAGAGCAGATGGCTTGCATCTGTCCTGTCCTGCTCGGGCTGTCCTCCGCACTTGACCCACAGCAGGACAGATGTAAGGCCTTTTGGCACAGAGCAGAGGTCCCCAGGGAAATCGTTGTTGACTGACTGCATGATGCATGAGATCGACAGATTCTCCTTAGTGTGACCAGCTCCAGATTAAAGTAAAACTGTCCGTTCAGTGAGCCAAGGTGGCCAAATAGGGTTGTATAACGCTGGCAAATCCCAAGGGGAGATATTGAAATAACTCGTGGGGCTGAAAGCTCAGCCCTGCATGCACAACGTGGCTGAATGAGGAGCCCACTGACATCAAGGCCATTTCAAAAGGACCGCAGCCAGACGGTAAAAGAAGCACACCGAAATCCAAGTATGAAGAAGTACTTTAATAGCTGAAACTCAAAGTCATTGTGCTCCTGATTCCAGGATTCCTAAGAGGCATCTTTGGCCATCTCAGAAGCCAGGGTCACCCACCTATGGTCTCAGGGCATCAACTTCCTCTGGGTGCTGACTTGGAGGAAAGTGTAAACACGTCCAAGACCATGGCTGTGAGGACCTTCCTCTTGCCTATGCATCCAGTCAACTGCATTAGTTGGACAACTTGGGCTAAGGGAAGAGACAAATGTTGACTGTTTAAGCAGGAATAGCCCAAGCTTGTAAGGAAAAGCACGCTGCATACATAGCATTCAGAGGGTGGGGCTTCTGCCTGTGCACCTGCAACATTACATCTGTTTTGCCTGCAAACTACCAAGGAGGATTCTGTCGGCAGGGGCGTTCCCTGAACAAGCAAAATGTTGGACAAAAAAGTCCTGGATGTCCTGCGTCACCAGCTCAGAGTCCTCATGCATCATCCACTGGAGAGTTTTGAGGGGAACATGAAGTCAGGCTCCTCCTGCCTCTGCCTAGGGGTCAATTTCTTCGGGAATCACTGTAATCATAACATCTTCATTGCCCCTGCGGACAACCATGTTCAGGGTGTTTTCCTTTTTAATGACATCACTGACATCATTGACAGTGACGATCGACTGTCCATTGATGCTGATGATGACATCATTTTCTTTGAGCCCTCCACTGAAACACAAAGGGAAACACACTGGTGACATTTCCATTCTTCCCAGTCATCAAGAAAGGCACAGTTTAGAACCCAAAAGCCCAGAACATAGTTTTTATAGGAGACGGTGGTGAACTCAGGCAGAAATGACTTCAATCAGAGTAGATGGAATTTCCTGTCAAGATTTTTTTTAAGGCCAAATCAATAATGCTCATTGTAGAAATGTCTATGATATTTGTATCAACTATGATCAGCTGTCCTCAGAGGCGACATGGAAACACCAGGTACTAGGACCACAGCCCATTTGGCATTGTAATTCAGAAAGTGATTCCTCCCGGAATGCTGAATGCCTCTATTCAGAGAGAATCCTCTGTGCTATGGCTGGAACTTTTGTTTCTACATGACAGGGTCAACTATTCTACCACAGTCCTCCTCGTCCTAACGTAAGTCTACAGACTTGTTCCACAAAGCCCAGATGGGAAACAGCTCAGGCCTCACAGAGTATTTGGTCTCTGTGTCTTAGCTATCCAATTCTGCTGCAGCAGCATAAAAATCACTCCAGACAAGATGTCATCTTGTCTGGGGACATGGCTGTAGTCCAATAAAACATGTGTGCACATTTGCATTTCAGAGAATTTACAGTATCACAAAACAGTGTCATTTGGATTTATTTTTTCCCAACCATGAAAAAAATGCAAAAACACTTCTTTTCTCAGCTCACAGGTCATTGACAAAGAGGCAGCAGGCCAAGCCTGGCCCCAGGGCTGCATATCTGCAAGCTTCAGTCCATATTGCTTTCCAGATGTCATGGGGGTCCAGGTAACAAACCTAACTTTGTCTGAACTGCTTCGTTCACTATTTTGATGGTTTTCTATAGGGGTTGATGGGTATGACTTCACTAGTCACAAACACAACTAGAGAAGGATGTGGGGAGGAGGAAGCCTGCTCCATAGAACCTTCCCAATGGCCAGGCTTCCCAGGGACTCCCAGCAAGCACATCAGCTGAGTGCTTTTCCTACATGGATGACCCCAGAGATGACCAAAAGCAAGAAACCTGCTTCCGTGGCAAGCGCTGAGTCCAACACAGGCAGAGGCCCTGGCTGTTAGGAAACGGTGGGCTGACATGGTCATCTGAGCCAGCACATGAACACTGCCTCCTAAGCCACAAGCCGCACGGATATTAGAAAAGGGGGAAAGGCATCTCACTCACGCTTCTGCCGGGGTGTCAGGGATGACTTCGATGATATACGCCCCAGAGAAGACATCTGGGAAGTCTCGGTGGCGGTCCTTCAGCTCTTTGGCCTTGCTGCTTAGGAGAAAAAGCCCTTGTGTTAATATGAAGCACCCACAGCTTTCCTGGTCACCAGATTCCCTTCTTATTCTCAACGTCAAGTCTTCTGATTTACTTGATCGTGACACATACAATACACATCCACACAGGCTCTGACACAGCACAACACACATGTGGAGGTCCGGGGACAACCTCAGTCCTTGCCTTGCACCTTGTGTGCCTGGCCCACAGTCAGGACAAATCTTTCTCACCCGCCAGTCCCACAACTGCTCAGACCCAACTAAGTAAACACAGAGACTTATATTGATTACAAACTGTATGGCTGTGGCAGGCTTCTTGCTAACTGTTCTTATATCTTAAATTAATCCATTTCCATAAATCTATACCTTGCCACGTAGCTCGTGGCTTACCGGCATCTTCACATGCTGCTTGTCCTGGCAGGCGGCTGGCAGTGAACCCTTCTGCCTTCCTGTTCTTTTATTTCTCGTCTATTAGTCCCGCCTATACTTCCTGCCTAGCCAATGGCCAATCAGGTTTTATTTATTGACCAATCAGAGCAACACATTTGCCATACAGACCATCCATCCCACAGCACAGCCAAGTGCAGACCATCTCAGACACCTGCACTCAGGCCCGTGGTCCTAATCATCCTCTATGCGGACCTGCTGGGTAAAGCCACGAGGAACCCAAGAATGAGCTCCCACAGGACATATAGAACATCAACCACAGCAACCTTGTTTGGGACAGGGTCTCTTGCTTGCTGCTGCACACATCGGGCTAGCCAGCCTGTGATAGGGTTTCTCCTCTGTTTACCTCCTTATGTTTACCTTGACATAAATAACATTGGAACTACAGACATGTACTGCTATGCCTGGCTGTCCACAGGTCCTGGGGATTTGAACTTAGGTCTTCATACGACCATAGCAAGCACTTTACCCACGGGGCCATCTTCCTAGCCCCCAGTTCTCCCTTAAAATGGCCTGCCTACTAGCATCCGCGGTTGCTACAGAATAGCCACAAACTAGTTTAGCCACCAGCATAAGCCAGCTGCTGCTACAGCTGGCTGTCACTGCCGAGGCTGAGCTGGACCTGACGGTCGATACAGTAGGCACACCCACACTGTTAACCTCATCCTGAAGGGGAGGACGCCGAGCACCCAGGAGAGTACGCCGAAAAGCACAGGAGCTTGGGGGAAAACAACCCAGAAAGGTGACCCCATACCCTAGCTTCCTTCACCCACACTTCCATCTCTCTGGCTCCCCAAGACAACCAGCGTGATTTCAGTCTCTGCAAAGCTGTCCCGTCCTTGGCAACACTAAGAAAAGTACCATTGTTCATAAGCTGCACGGAATGTCTTCATATTTTGACAACTGGGTAGAACAGTACTATCAATACATCCTGCTCTTTAGTGACTCAGACATGCCAGTCAGCTCGGTTTCCTGTATTTCCTGCAGGATTCCCCCCAACCCCCTCCAGTATGGCATGAGCCTGGCAACTCCAGGCAACAACTTCCACACTCAGGAAAACAAGTCCATCAGTCATCGGTACCCTGGGGCAGGGCCTGCCCTGGCATTCCCGCAGCCACACCCCACGACGCTGCAGCGTGCAGGGGAGGCGGCGGGTGCTCCAGGCTGGGGTGGGCGCTGGGGCACTCCTGGAATGTGAGTTTCAACAGAAGAAGCGGTGAGAGGCAGGCACGAGTGTGCAGGAGTGAGCCAGCCGTCTGCTGTCCGGGCCTGCCTTCCGGGAGGAGGGCCGAGTCTGCCGGGCGCTCAGAATGCACAAACAAAGAGACCCAAAAGTCCCTCCCCTCCCCCAGTGTGACTTACTTCTAAGCAGAAACCTAGATGTCTGAAGGAAATAGTTTCCCTTCAAGAATGCCCATGCGGCCTTGTGATGCCCAGGTTTATATAAACACAGGGCAGATATTCATATTTCTATAAGTATGTGTCCAGTTTACCCACCTAGATGTGAGCGACATCATTCGGATCCCGATATACTTCTTCTTGGTGACAGCTTTTCCTGGTATGACAAGAAAGGGACAAAAAGTCAGCCCAGTTGGTGGAAGTATTGGGACACAGGAGCTGGAATTCCAATGCTCCAGTGTTGTGGCATGAGCCAGAGGGGGGCACCCAAAGACTGTGCTTCAGTCCTGGCCTGGATTCCCGATCTACAGTGGGACTTTAGAAACTGTCAAAAACTCGGGCATGACCCTTCATTCCTAACCCCTAAGAGACCCCCTTTGTTCACTCTCCACCGCCACTACCCTGGTCTTAGGAACTGTCATCTCCCCCTTTTCCAAGTCCTCAGTGGGCAGCTAAGCCTCAGGACTGAACCTACAAAGGTCCCCGGGATGCCTGGACCTGGTTACCTTTGGCCTGTCGGTCGTGGGACTCTGTCAGGAACTTTTTTATCTTATCCGATGGAATTGCAAAGGAGATGCCCGCCGTCACCTTCAGTGTGTTAATTCCGATCACCTCGCCATCCTGAAAAACAAGATGAGACCTGGAGACTCTGTATGACAGAAGTCTTTGAAATGTGTTGCCAGGTGTGGCGCCTCACACCTGTAATTCCAGCATTCAAGAGCAGCTGAGATAGGATCGCTATGAGATCCTGGCCAGCCTGAGCTATGGTTTGAGGCCTACTTTCAAAACACAAGATTGAGAGGAGGTTGCTATCTTCACTGGCCATCACGTACTCTACCCCACAAATGTGTACAATTAAAATAATAAAAAGAAAAAAAAAAGAAGCGTGGGCTGAGAAGACGACACCGAGGTTAAAGAGCTTGCCATGCAAGTGAGAAGACTGGGAGTTGGGATCCCCAGGAACCCATGTAGATGTTGGGGGGTGGGGGTGGCAGCTGGCCTGTAATGCCAGCCTCAGAGGCAGAGGTGGGATCCCCAGAGAAAGTTGGCCCATGCAACTAGCTGTAGCATGTAACTCTGGGTTCCACTGAGTAAGGGGGAACGTGAATGTACAGATGATTTCAAAGCCATAATATTTGCTCTTTTTACAGAAGACTGTTCCCAGAATCTGAGTCACTAAGGTGACCATTAGCCTTCGTTGTTCTCCTTTTCCAATGACCTTACGGTGACTAGAGATGCTGAGGTGAGCCTGGACCCTCGGGTTCTACTCCCAACAGCTGCCCCAGGGTATGGTGGGGGCAAGTGAGGATGTTGAGGATCAATTGCTCTTGGTGTACTTCATACATATCAGTTCCTGACACCAAGGGACCCAGCGGGAAGCATTGTTGGGTGGCCTCAGTCCTATGCTCTCTTAAACAACTCCCCAGCTCTGGCATTCTGTGACCTTCAATTTTATGATGAGGTATTAAAGTTTAGGTTAAGTGAGATCTCTGTTAGCAAACAGATGGCTCCCCGTCATACCCACAGGCATTCAGGGAGGGTTCTGGCATGGAGACAAGTCAGGCCAGCTCATCTCCACTTAGCCACCCTCGAGGCTGCAGACAGCCTTTCTGGCTAGTCCCCTTTCTGGCTAGAACTTCATGGTGTCCACCTGTGGCCTGAAACACATGTGTGTCCTCTGGCCTTACTGCTTCCAGAAAGGAACTAAGGTGCAAAGATATAGTCCACTCACATAGCGCACTATAAAGTTAATTACGTCATGTGCTCTGACCAGCTCATGTCCAAAGAGAAAGTGAAGAAAATAGCATGCCCACAGAGGAAACAAACACAGCATAGGAACTGAAAGGCCTTACTTACCAGGTTTACTAACGGGCCGCCAGAGTTTCCATACTGAAATGGAACCAAGAGGGAGAGGTCAGATCCGTTTCATATCGCCATCGATGTCTCTACCCAGCCGATTTCAAAACACTTCAGGGTCTTCCCCAACATTTGTCTCTGCTCACCTAAGATTTGGCTTAAAAAAGGTTCTTGACCGTTTTCACAAAGCTTGGGGTGTGCCATATGAGATTATTTAGCTCCAGGCCCACCATGAGCACCTAATCCATTTTTACCTCCTCCTTGGAGGAGACCAGCTACCCACTTGCTTCAGGACCCCATAGTTTAACTCTGTTCAGCCCCAAGTAGGCCACCGCCACCCCCCCACCCCCTCCCACCCCCACCACCACCCACACACACGCCCCTGCTAGGACTACACTCCATGTGGTTCGTTCTAGTTCTAAGAATTCATGCAGACTACAAGAAAGTTTGGGGAAGTTTCCTCTGGCAAAAACTTGTCCCCGCCCCAGCAGGCAGAAGGAACAGAGGGCTTGCTCACATTGATGATGGCATCTGTCTGAATGTAGTCCATATCGGAATTCCGGAGCCCCAGCTCTTTGCCGCCTCGTTGGGTGGTGCTCACGATCCCTGTGGTGACTGTGTTTTGAAGAGAGAAGGGGCTTCCGATGGCTACCACAAACTCTCCCGGTCGCAGCTCCGAGGAATGGCCAAGCAGCAGGACTGGCAGCTTTCCCTACGAGCACAAAGGCAGGCAGGCATTGCTACACTCCGCTTAACAAGCTAGAGAATGTAAATACAGGGGGCACAGGGCAGATCTGGCCCCTAGGGGCTGAGCTCCGGGTTAACACTCCTCTCCTGAGGGCCAAGCCCCTGCCATAATCCACACACCACAGGCCATTAGGGAGCAAATGAAACAGAAGACACTCATGCCAAGGAAAATGGGACAAAGTGACAGGCCATTTCTAGGTCTCACATCTTGGAACCATCCACGCAGCTGGACAGAGGACAAGGGAGACAATGTAGACTTAAGATGGTCTTAGAGGTCAAAGTCCCAAGTGCCTTAGGGGAAGCAAAGAACCTCGGGCCTACTTCCCATAGGCACAGCCTTCCAGAGGCCTGGGATGGGAGGAAGCCTGAGGGCAGGCACTCACACTGACTTCCTTGTGCACCCCGGTCGTGGCATGGCACAAGGATGAACAGAGGGGCTGGCAGCACCCAGGACCCCAGTGTTGGTCTGTCTCTCCTGCCTGCCCTGGGAAGGTCCCTACGCTCCCATCCTAGGCAGGCGGAGGATTCAGCGGAAGGAGTCCCATCTCCCATGCCCTCTAGATAATGGGCAAAGTCATGAGCCCTAAATAACTCCTCATAACAAGACACAACCCTCCGAAGGCCATTGAGATTGATGGGCTGGGGAAATGGCTAGAAGCTGCCTTCCTTCACTAGCAAGGCCCCAGGCCCTGCTTTCTTCTTTCTTTCCATACAGCCCAGCAATCCCCGGTGCTGCTCATGGAGTTCAGGAAGATCTAGTCCCGGCTGCCTGCTAAGGGAAACTCTTAACATTCATTCACCTTGAAAAAGAATAAGCTTTAAAAAAAGGGGCGGGGGGAGCTAGCCTGGGCTACCAAGTGAGTTCCAGGAAAGGTGCAAAGCTACACAGAGAAACCCAGTCTCAAAAAACCAAAAAAGAGAAAAAAAAAAAAAAAAGGACACAGTATAGGTAGAGATGGGATGGGTAGAGACCAGTGGCTTTAGCATCCCCTTAACAAAGAGAACTGAGCTGATGAGCTGGGACACTTGTTTAGCAGACAAGGGAAGCTCCAGGGACCTGGGTGACTTGAGACAGCGCAGAGCACCACATACACACAAAGAGAAAGAGAGGGAGAGGAAGGCCAATACCGGATAAGAAAACTCATGTAGAGAGTGCAAGTCCTCACCAGCTAGGAGCGTGAGAAGCCACACCGTTGGACTCTCAGATACCATACAGCCCCACAGAGCACCAGCCATCTGCGGCACAGGCTGAGGCCAGGCTGCCAAACTGAAATTCTACGTGAGCTTACAAGCCATGAACTCCTTATGTGAGAAGTGGGAATAACACAGTCCACCAATTTCACTTGTGTCTTATGAGAACCTGATGAATTCCGAGCCTGACCAGCTCTCTGCAAACAGCCTGCTCGGCTGGTGTATCAGCTGAGCATCAGCTATTTACCAATATCCAAGTGCCTGAAAATCCAATGAAGGATTCCAGCAACTGTGCTGTAACAAGCTAGCGTATGTCACCTTTCCAGACACAGTTCCACCCTGTCTTTGACCCTTTCACTTGAAGGTCGCCTGAGGCCAGAGCCTATGGCATTCCCCAAAGAGACCCACTCAGCATCCCATGGCACGTAGCAAGCTCAGCGCGACGTGTTTACCCTGGGTGGGCGCCAACAACAGTCCCTGCCAATAAGCTCTGCCAAGAATGACCTCAGCAATCACTGCAGGGTGAGGCAGAGTCTGGCTGCTGATGTGTGCTCGGCCACACTGGAAGAGGCCCACCAGGACAGCACCATTCCTTCGGGGCCCGGGGCTGCCTCGAAGTCCTGTCTTGGAGGCTTCGGGGATAACTGAAGGGCAGGCAAAAGGGGTGGCCAGGGCCAGCAGCAGGTCAGCTTGGACATCCGAGGAAGCAGAGCTACACAGACAGAGTCAAGTTGAACTTGGAACAGTGAACCCAGCTACACAGTGGGGACCCTAGCAGGTCGGAGGTAAGTAAGATCCACTGGGAGAATCAGTATCAGCATTTGGCTTGTACCACACCACATCCCAGCCACTGCTGCCTGCTAGGAGGAGAGCCAGATGCAGGCTTTAATCCTCAGGGTCCTCAGACAGCAGGGACATAATGACAGGAACATAAAGTCTGTCCTGTGCTTCTGTTCCAAAGTCTGAGCTCAGGCCCTGAGGATGCCAGGAAGGAGACAAATGTTTTGGGGGAAGCTGTGTGGACAAACAGTAGGAGCCTCTACAATGGCAGGAGATAAAGGCCTCTGCGTTACAGAGTGCTCAAAGGACATGCCAGGCTCAAGATCAATGGACTCATCCATTGTCACCGAGGTGACCATGTGAACACCAATGATGAGAACCCATAGGAATGCCCATGTGACCACCCTGTCACACCTGCCCAGGTGGGCAGTCCCAATGATCGTGTCTCATTAACTACATAAATCTTGAAGGGTAATTGTAAACACAAAACTAAACAGGCAGACATACAATGGCAAGGTAAGGAGAGGGGGTATCATAGTCCAAATCCTCAATGTATACGAAAGGAATGAATCTTTCCCTGCCAGATGACCAAGATCTTACAGGGCACTCTGATGACGTGGGGGCATAATAACCCCCTCACACCATTTTACGGACATGGAAACTAAGGCTCGGGATGGAGACGCTTCTCTGAGAAGCATGGTTAAGGACGAGAACTGGCTTCTAGCCTTGGGTCTCCATCCCTATAAGGCAGGAATTGTAATTGCTGGACTCCAATTACAGGCACAAATCCCTACAAGGGGGAGTGGGGTGGTGCCGAGATGGCGGCCAGGCCAGATTTATGGCTCCATGAGGTCAAGCTACCTAACGGGGCCCTTTTGGCCCTTGCTCCCTGCAGGTGCTGGCTGACTGGCTGTGAGCCTCAGGCTCCTTAGGCTTATTCAGATCCAAATGGGGCTCACTCTCAGCCATAATCCTCACCCAGGCCTGTCTGCTCGGTAGCTATGCCTTTGCTGGCCAAATTCCTGCTCAGTAATTGAGCTTTTAATTCTATCCCTGTCTAGACAGCCACACTCTCGGGAGGACAGAGGAGATGAAATGTACATGGCTGGAAGGCATAGCCATGCTACAGCCTTGACCTACAGGCGCTCTGCCACACTTTGGGGTCCCTGTTCTGTGTCCACAGGCTGCTTCCCATGTGCCCACATCAAAGCTGTCTCCAAGCTCCTGGCTGCAGACGCTCTGTCTAGGGTTCCCTTTGAAGCAGCACCAGCCACAGGCCCTCCAAGAGACCGGCTCCTCTCCTGACAGACACTTCCCATATCCACCCCCATCCTGCAACTCAAAGCTCCCCTAAGAAGTAGACAGGACAAACATCCATTCTGATAGTTGCAAAAGCTGAGGAGAAGAAAGGGACCCATCGCTCCTGTTGGCCTTGTTGCTGGAGAGGCACGAACATGCCACTTGTGGGAATAATAAATAAAGTCATGAGATGGAAAAACAGAGCTCTGAGGCTCCATACCATGAAGCCAAGAAGGAGCCCTCAGCCTCTAACAGGAGGGCCGGCAGCTTACACTGAACCAAAACTCAAGTCCTTCGGGGGTGAGGGACATGGCACGGTGAATCTCTCACAGTAAGTTCTCACCAAGCTGGAGAGAAAAAGTAGTCTAAGAGGCCAGCAGACGAGAAGGGTATGAAGCAGGAAGGTGCATAACCACCACATCTTCAGGGCACTGCCTCATGCCAAATGGTATCCCCAGCATCAACAAGAAAGTGACCAGAGAAAGAGAAGAATTCCTCAGGGCCCGGAAAATGGCTCAGCCAGGCAGCCCGATGACCTGAGTTTCACTCCTAGAAATCTCATAAAAAGCCACATATCTGTAATCCCAGCACTCCTACTTGGAGATGGGAGACAGAAACAGGAGAAGCAGCCAGCAGCTCGTGGACCAGTTAGCTTGGATGTACAGTGTAGTGGCAGAAACAAGAGGGGTCTTCAACAAGGTGGAAGAAAAGAACTGGCACCATAAAGTTGTCCTCTAATCTCCATGCACACATTTGTACACATATGCATAGGCACGTGCACACGTGCACGCATGCACGCACGCGCGCGCGCGCACACACACACACACACACAAATAATAATAATAATAATAATAATAATAAAGAACTCATAATGCCCAAGTTATAAGCATACTGTCAGCTGAGTAGGTGGAGAATGAGCTCAAGGGAGTGTCAATAGTCCTGGACATAGACTCCAAGCTTACCATGTCCATACAAATTACTAAATGCCAGCCAAAGACTAGATTGGATGCTAGTTGTGAAGTAGGTCAAGGGCTTGGTCCCACAGCATGGTTCTAGAAGGCTCTTCCTAGCTAGTTCAATTATAGCTATCACACAAAGCAGGCCCAAGAGCTTTGCTTTCAGGACACTCTGCCCACCTGAGAGGGAATGGTCTCAACAAATAGTCTTCCCAGTGCCGGGCATAAAACTTCAAAGACCTATATATCCAGTCCAGCTCTCCAGGCTTCCTGTCTGATGGGCAGAGCATGGATGAATCACCGAGGGCCAAGAGTAAAAGGGGAAGGAACAGAGTCCATCCCCTTGCTGTAGGCAACTGGGCACAGTCTACAGTGCCAAACACAGAGCAATACTGCAGGGATCTACGCCTGTCTCGCATGCAAGGAACAGAAAGCCGAATCCAAAATGAGCACAGCCATGTGTCTGAGGCCAGGGTTGCACTAAGTCTGAGAAAAAGGAGAAGTACTTTGTGAGGTGAGCTAGGAGTGGGCTCGTCCATTGTGCCCAGGCTTCAAAAGCTCAAGGACATCATGAAGCATCAGGCGCATCCTCCTCTCTACTCCATCAACGTCAGTGTGCTCTCCTGGTTACAAGACAGCCACCACCACTCCAGACATCACACAAAGACAAGAAGACGCCTAGTAGCAACATGACAAAGAGGGCCAGTAAGATGGCTCATCAGGGAAACGCAACTGCCACCAAGCCTGATGACCTGAGTCAAGGCGCAGGGGAATGAGCGGAGCCTGGCCACAGTAGACAAGCTCACTGCTGGTTCACCTCACACAACGGCTTCCTCCTGCTTTGCTGCACAAGAGTTGTTTACAATAAGCACTCTGCGGGACACACAAGGACAGGCTTGAGTTGTTTACAATAAGCACTCTGCGGGACACACAAGGACAGGCTTGTACCCAATGGGCTGGGGGTACACGTGTGTGAGTTCGACACTCCCTCCCTCCTAAGCCTTGGCGGTAGATCTACCCCAGCCCACCAGCCCAGGATGCAGATGCTCAGAGCCAGAAGGCCAACCAGCAAGGAAAGAACTGATCTGTGCCCAGAGGGAGGGGACAAGGGCCAGGGTAACAGAACAAAGCAATGACAGAGAAGTTAAAGAACCATGACGTAAGCCAGGAGATGGTGGCACATGCCTTTAATCCCTGCACTCAGGAGGGGCAGAGGCAGGAGGATCTGAGTTCAAGGCCATCCTGGTCTACAGAGGGAGATTCAGGACACCTAGGGCTACATAGAGAAAAGAAACCTTGTCTTGGAAAACCAAAAAAAAAGTAAGAACCACCTAAGAGAATAGAGGAGGTGGAGCTCAGCACGTGTGAGACCTTGTGATCTATCCCCGCACAAGGACCAGCCAACATGAGCTGAGCTAGTGGTTCACAAGTAAAGGGTTGCCCCCGCTTGTTATCTCACAGTACCTTTAGGGGAGTCTGTCTGATCCTCAGCCAAGCCCTGGTAAGCTTGATCTTGGCTTCAAGGCACCATGTACTGTAGTTTCAGGAGTGAGCAGAGGATGAACCCTGACTACCAGAGCTCCTCAGGGCAGGAGCTGAACCTGTGCTTAGTGACACTCCATGACGAGGGCTGCTCATCTAGCGCTCGAGGTCCAATGTCAAACAAGCCGGTGCCGAAGAGAAAATCAGGCAAACATGCTCATGTGCACACACACTCCCCAGTGTGTTTCGTGTTCACGGGGGAAGCGGACATCTGGATTTGGGCTAAGTCCTGTATATTCAAATTTTACTGTGTTACTATAAGTGTGTATGTGTGTTCCAAAGCACATGTATGTTGGTCCGAGGACAACTTTGTGGAGTCAGTTCTCTCCTTCTTCCTTTATATGGGCTCTGGACTCACAATCGGATCATCAGGCTTGTGCAGGGAGCGCCTTTACCCACAAACATCACCTCTCTGGCTCTGGGTCCGATATTAACTCAGTCTGTTACTTGATTGATTTCTCTGGACCCTGTACTTGCACCTCCTCCACAAATAAAGGAGTTGAGGCCAGTCGGTTACGATGACTAGGGATCTTGCCAGATGTGGCTGTTGCTGAAAATTCCATTAGCGGGAGTTAAATGGATAAAATCCGAAAGGGAATGGGGACCTGAAATGGCAAACAACTCCTGATGAGGTCTCAAGATCCTTGCCAACTTCTGAAGCATCAGGAGGAGAGATGTCTGGAAATCGTGAGGTGGTGGTGTGACCAGCCATCCTCTCACAAGGACAAGCTACCAGCTCAGGCACTCACCTCATTCCCTGAAGCGTGAAGTGAAGAGCAATACTAGGAACCAATGAAGCCAAAATGAAGGGAAAGCTGCCAACTTGTTTTTTTCTTTTAAGCCTAATAAGCCAAGTCAATCACTTCTTTATCTCCCCTTTGAGAAGTACAACAGGTTCCTCAGTCACAAAATAATATTTTTGTTGCTGAGTCTGCAGTTTTACTGCGTTTGCCAGCTGCCCGACACACTCCTGTTTAGGGCTGGGGCTTTCAGCCTGGGCCTCTTGTTGGCTGAAGTTTTCTTCAAAGGCTAATGTTGCAGCCACTGGCTGCAACTCAACTGAGTGATTCAACATGCCTTCTGGAAACAGTTATGTCAACCTTTCATTTTTCTTTAAAACTATGCAGTAGGGGGAATTGTGCGTTCCCCCACACCCAGAAAGAGGAGAGTGGAGGGGGCTAGGAAGTCGGGGGGGGGGGGGAGGGGGGAAGGGTATATACCATCTAAGAACTTGCCTAAAGGTGAGGGGAGAATATTCCAGACTGGGTGAGGAGAGACACAGCACGTGACCAGCAAGGGTGGTAGAACCACAGGCTGTGGACCAGGTATAGCATCTGCAGAGCAATGTGAAATCAAACATGGTCCCTGGTTCAGAGGCTCTTTCCTTTTTTCTACATACTCTCTCCATAGCTTAATGGTTTATATTTGCTTTGGTCCTTGAAGAACAAAGAAATTCCCAGATTGGCAAGTGCAGACACCAAATTGGCCTCACAACCCAGCACTTTGCCACACAGCTACGTAACCTGCACACTGTACCAACTGGGGCAGAGAAGTAAAGCCTGGCATCTCTCCTTTCTAAGGTTCAACCCATAGATGATGAGCGACTTCACAGGCTTCGGCATTACCACCGCTGTGTTTATATGTTGGGTACCTAGATCAGAGTAGAAGCTTTCCTTGCCCAGTGACCCACAGCATTGTCTGTCACTCCAAGCCCTATATAACTTGCTGCCCTAAGATCTGTTGAGTGTGACAATAACTCCAATGCCCATGCCTCTTCCAGGCATGAGAGATAGTTATGAGTATACAAAGAAGAGGGGGCAGGCAGGGTCAGAGGTCCCTGGAACAGGGTAGTGGGAAGCCCAGGACTATCTTGAGGAAGAAGCAGCACCTGAGCCAAGGCTCCACGCCCACTCAGCATCCATCACTGTTCCACTAGGTGTCTAAGACAAGACACATATACAAGGATCAAATTGGGACATGGTCTCAGAGCATAGGGCCTTTCTGAGCCCAGGGCTTAGAAATGCAAATCACATGTCCATAGTCAACTGCCAAGTGAACCAAGAGTGAGATGCTTAGAATTTATATTAAAGAAGGCTATGAATGACATCAAGAGTACAACCTTGACAGAGTCAAGGATGGCTGTAGTAAATAAAGGGATGAGACTAAGGAGCTGAGAGGCCAGGGCAAAGGAGGACCTGCTACATGGGTACTGAGACCACCAATGTGTCCAGGCTCAGGAGATGGGTGTCGCTGTGTCTTCAGCATCCATTTCCCCATCAGACATGGTACTGGTGTCTGGGGGTGTAGGACACATGAGAAGGTGGTTGGAAAGGAGATGGAAGAAGTGAGAAAGATGGAAGGAGACAGGAGGAGAAAGAATGTAAACAAGAAAAGTGCAAACTCCTTCCTCCCCACTGTTTATGAACACCACCATAATATTTAGTCTCCTGTAAGATATATCAAGAAATGTTTGCTACTTCAAATATCCTCTTGCTCTATTTTGGACCACAAAATGTCAACAGCTCTGTATGGGAGCCAGCAGCCAGAGGCTTTACATTCTGTGGCACCCACAGGAGAAGAAACAGGATGTTGGTCAAGTCTTCTCTATACATCAGCCCCTTTGACCTCAGCATGGCTGCTGATGCAGTGATGGGTCATGGCAGATGCGCAACAAATATCTAGGGGGGAAAAAATCAATGAATGACCTTAAAAGATCCATTAGGGTCATGGATTGGGGAGAGGTACTTATATTAGTTAATGCTTAGCATTTTGGCCATGGTAACGGACTTGAAATGCCTTGGTTTGCAATTATCTATAAAGTGTTCATGCTATGAGATTCCAGTGCCATGTTTAACAAGTGTCTTTTCAATTAGTGTGTTTATTAGAACAATCAGTATTCAATCTACCACAAGGTCTTGCCTCTCCCTTGCCATAGAAAGAGGTCTGGAGGGTTCAGAAACCAGGTAGAGGAAATTGTGTCCTGTGACCAGATAATTAAGAACTCTTTCCATTGGGAGCCTCGCAGGAAATTGACTGCATAGTTGACCGCGAAGAAGGCCTTGGAGGTTCCCAGAAGAGGAGCTGGCGAGCCCCTAGCCAAGGCCAGTCAGAAGTATAGACAATACAAAGAGATAACAGCTAAGCAGAAACACTGGCCTTGTGTTCTAGAAGTTATCAGGAACTCACTAGAAAATAACTGTTTATTCATAGTCCAAGATCCAGGACCTCCAGGCTGTGCAGAAAAGGAGAATGAAGCCGTTTCATCCATCATCGCCCACCTGTCCCCATGGCTGGCTCACGGCATCCCATCTCAGATGGACTGTCCCTTCTGCAGACAAGTTCCCCCACCTACACCACCTGTGGAAGCCTTCCAGCCCAGGGAAGACTCTTGCCCTTCTTCCCCTTGTCTCCTTCGCTGCCAACCACCCGACTCCTGTCTCCCACAAGCTCCATGGCTTGTGCCCACCACTGCTCCATGCACAAACCTAACAGTGTTTGGTCGAGACCGGTGTTCAGTATACACATAAGACACCAGCAAATGAAAAGGGACCCAGAGGAGCTTAGACTCGGATAGTAACTTGTAAAACATCTTGTGATTCTAGTAAATTCCTTTTTACCAATACCACAGAGAAACGGACAGACCTAACACTCCTCTCTGCTCAGCCTGGCAAAACCAAAGCCTCATTTTCACAGAGGCAAACTCCTCCCAAAAGAAAGACAAGGGGTGCCGGGCAGTGGTGGCGCACGCCTTTGATCCTGGCACTAGGGAGGCAGAGACAGGTGGATTTCTGTGAGTTCAAGGCCAGCCTGGTCTACAGATCGAGTTCCAGGACAGCCAGGGATACACAGCGAACCCCTATCTCGAAAAACCAAAATAAAAAAATATAATGAAAGACAACAGAAGTCAGCTTTGCCGCCTCTATTTCTTAGTCTCTTGGTGTCTCTCCTAGCTTGGTGCCTCTAAGCACATTCTTCCCAGGCACTTCTTGTCCCCTCAGAATGAGCAGTCTACCCGCCACTAGCATTGACAAAGTCTCACTGTGAAGCACTGGAAAGCAAATCATTCTGGCTTCCCTTGCCCTGTGGTCTCCAGGCCAAGTATGCATCTCCTTTGGTACAGAATGAAAGCAGCCGTAGACTCTATAAATGAACAGACATGGCTGTGCTCTGATAAAACTTTATTGACAAAACAGATGGAGGGTCAGATACAGACTAGAGGCTAC
Source organism: Peromyscus maniculatus bairdii (assembly GCF_049852395.1). NCBI lineage: Eukaryota > Metazoa > Chordata > Mammalia > Rodentia > Cricetidae > Peromyscus > Peromyscus maniculatus. Next base: position 141,438,210 of record NC_134852.1, on the reverse strand, counting down.
CGATGAGCCAATCTGCACTCTAATGCATGGTCATGCTCACAGCACTCAGACGGACCCTACAATGGTCTCCCCTAGGTGAGAAGGCCAGGAGGCATTCCCAATGATCTGAGACTTGCTTTGCCTGGACCACAATATTTTCCCTCTAATTCCCTGCAAAGAGTGCCAAAGTGAAAAAAGGCATTGCCATATTAAGAGAAAAACGGAGCCAAAGAATTTCCTCAACCATCAACGAAGTTCTTGAAACGGGGCCAGAGAACACAAAGGACTCTGCTTCTGAGTTTGGGGAAGTGAACTGTTTTCACATGCCAAAATGAACGATCGTCAGAACAATACGGAGCCATGCCGCCATTCACTTCTGGACAAAGGGCCGGCACTGCAGAATAAAAGCCACCCTCCACGTCCCTGTCTGCACTTCTTTCCTCATGAAATATTGATGCTCACCTCCCTAAAAAAAGGTAACTATCAATCCAGTAATAGGAGCCTTGTCCTATCAACAGGCTCTGTGGCATCTTTGGCAACTGCTGCAGAAGCCCTCCCGGTTCTGGGAGAGAAGACCACGGAAAGGAGCAGCAGGAGGGGGCACAGAAAAGCCCCCCAAATGGAAAAAAACCACAAAAGCCAGATAGGAAGGTTCCGGGGTGGTGCGAACCCACTCCAGGCTCCAGTTTACTTTACGGGAAGATCGGCAGCATCCACGGGATGCACAGGCTTTGGTTATCTGATTTGCTTTTGGAAGAGTCCAGGGGCTTAGTCAGCATCCTCTGACAAGTCAGGTTGCCTGAGGAGAATCCATGTGAGTCACACCCAGCTTCAAGCCACCCCGCCTCCCTGGCTCCTGCCTCATCCCCAGGGGCTGCCTGGGCCTTCCTCACTCAGATCACCAGTGGCCGACTCTCCATACACAGGGCCAAATTGTGAGAGGTTTAGATATGAAAACCTCAGTCCTCACACACACACACCCATGTGACCCTGCTCTGAACTCCGCGATCAAGCATCAGCCTTCAGGCCCTGTCACAGGCTCAGCAGTAAGAGGACCCTCAGTAAACAAAGAAACCGGTACCCAGAGGCTAAGCCTCAGCCACTTCAAACAGGTCTGTGGGACAGATGGGCCAAAGGTGGCCGGGCACCCTGGTAGGCCTTGGTGGGGAGGAAGAAAGCCACCTCAAGCCTGGATAAACGCTGTGTCCAAATATTTACCTGGTGGTTGGCGTCAGGGAAAAGAACCCACAGGAAACTTCATTGCCTCATCAGCACTCTGAGGTACCAAGACCACAGGCTCAGTGTAGCCCTGGCACAGGCTCTATCCGGCCGAACTCCCAAACCAGGAGATGGAAGCAAGAGTGAGCAGTCAGTCTGCTGCACAGTCCGCCTCATCTGAAACTGCTTCAGAAGAGGCAGGTATTAGCCCATGGTGTCTCTCTTAATCCATCACCCTTGGGAGTTGTGGGCCTGGCTTTTCTCTGAGCAGATGCTGGGTATCTTAGTTAGGGTCACTATTGCTCTGATGAAACACCATGACAAAAAGCAAGTTGGGGAGGAAAGGGTTTATTTGGCTTACGCTTCCACATCGCTGTTCATCATCAAAGGAACTCAGGATGGGAACTCAAACAGGGCAGGAACCTGGAGGCAAGGAGCTGATGCCGAGGCCATGGAGGAGTGCTGCTTACTGGCTCGCTTCCCCTGGCTTGCTCAGCCTGCTTTCATACAGAACCCAGGACCACCAGCCCAGGGATGGCACCACCCACAATGGACTGGGCCCTCCCCCATCAGTCACTAATTAAAAAAAAAAAAAAAAAAAAAAAACAAACGCCTTACATCTGGATCTCATGGAGGCATTTTCTCAGTTAAGATTCCCTCCTTCCAGATAACGCCAGCTTGTGTGCTGAGTTAACAGAAGACCAGCCAGCACAGCTGTCCAACACCCACGGCCTGACCTGAAGGCCGAATGAAATGTGTTCCTCATGCGGAGGCAAGTGTGAAAACAAATGAAGAGTCAGTCAGTAAAGGACTCGCTGTGCCAGCACAAGGATCCGAGTTCAATCCTCGGAACCTACAAAAAAGCCGGACTGCGAGGTGCACACCTGGGATCCCAGCACTGGGGAGACAGAGGTCAGAGATCCGTGGAGCTTGTTCTAACCAAATCAATAAGCTCAGATTCGGCAAGAAGAAAGCAGTTGAGAAAACACCTGACATCAACCTCTAGCCTCAACACACACACACATACAGAGAGAAAGAGACAGAAACAGAGAGACAGAAATCAAAATCAGGGGGCTGGAGAGATGGCTCAAAGGTTAAGAGCACCGACTGCTCTTCCAGAGGTCCTGAGTTCAATTCCCAGCAACCACATGGTGGCTCACAACCATCTGTAATGAGATCTAGCGCCCTCCTCTGTATAAATAATAAACAAATCATTCTTTTAAAAAAAAAAAAATCAAAATCAAAGGAAGCTGGGCACAGGGTCACATGCCTGAATCTGAGGTATTTGGGAAGCTGAAACAGGAAGATCACTTGAACCCAGTAGTTCGAGGCTATTCTGAGCAACATACTAAGCCCACACACCCAAAAAACAGTGGAAAATTAAACTGTAAGTAGCATCCAATTCCTATTTAAATGAGGGAGGACAGCAAATGCAGAATGTATGGAGTCTTGAGTCTCGTCCCTCCGTGGTGGGGGATGTTGAGGGGACTGGGATGCGGGGAACTACTTTATGCAGTGAGTCAGACCAGGGGTGTCCCTGGGGTCTAAAGCAGGATGTGATCAAATACCTGAAGGACAAGGGAAAGCCAGAAAGAGAGAATGCTCTAACCCAGGGGATCTGTGAGGAGATGGCGAGGGGAGCAGAAGGGTGAGGAAGGGGCTCCAGATCAAGTCAGGTGATCCTAAGAAGGAGTTCGGGACACTTTGAAAGAAAGGAACCTACAGAGGGTTTGCATGGGATGGGCGGGACAGCGGCCAGAGGAAGCAGCACAGCTGGAAAAACAGCTGTGTGGCAAAAGGCACCTTCCTTCTACCTTATGAACACTCCCTGGTATTTCTGCCCCGGCTCCTGCTCCAGAATGAAGATACCCCATCAGTTCACTTTCTATGTTTCCCTCCCATCTCTCATGGCTCTATCTTCCTCTTAAACTGCTCAGAAAAAAGCATGAAAAAAAAAAAAAGAATCCTGCCTTTGGATAAAAGTTAAAAATATTCTGTACACATGGCCAGTGGCTCGTGTTAAACACATTTGGAAGTACTTTGTAGCCCAAGCTGAACTAGTTTGCCCTCAAAGCTGCTTTCCATTAAAATGTTTACATGTGTGATCCCCACCCGCCCCCCAACCTCCAGACCAACACTGACCCCATTGAGGATCCTTAGTTTCAGCTCTGGGGCAGGAGCATCCCATGAGGCTGAGGGTAGACCCACAGGGCTCACGCTCTCTCCTCCAAGGGTGTAGATCAGTAGTCTGGCCCACAAAGCTTCCCCATGTGAACCTTTTCCACTAAGTCCTTTAGGGTCTCAAAATGCAGCCAGCAGAGTGAATGCACATGTGTCGGCTCAGCAGAGAGAAACAAAAGAGTCCTTTGGTCACAAGCCCAGAAACCTCTCTGGCACCTGCAAGCCAAGCAGCTTTAAGCCCTTAGAGATGTGAGGCAGGCTCTGAGCGGGAGGAAGTGAAGTTGCTCAGGCAGGGCCTGCGCCGCCGGCCTTACACACTGTGTGCCCTTTCTGTGGGCAGCACGCAACCACAATTTGCAGTTTTAGGTGCTCACCCTACTTGGGCCATGTCGAGGCACTGTGGCTCACAGCCCCTCCCAGGCTCTCCAAGGGTGGAGGAGCAGATCCAGCCAAGGAAAGGATGGCTTGCGCTCTCTAAAAGGGAGATGCACATCAAGAGGACAATGACATCAGGTCTCAACTGCACCTTCCATTTCATGACACACATGTTCAAAAAGGACAATTTCAGGGTGAGTCACAGAACCCTTCAAGCGAACTCATGATGCTGATGAGACACTGAGCCCAGATGACCAGCCCTTGAATTAGTCACTAGACTTGTGCATGTGGGGCATGGTCCAACACCAGCTTCGCTGGGCTGTTCTTAAATGGCTCTGGAGAAGTCCAATCAGATTCTCCCAGGACAAAGCACCCTTGAGGGGTGATTTTCCTGCCTGAAGTCCCAGCTGACCTCGAACTTGATGCCCTTAAGCTCCTGAGTTTGCCTTCACACACACACACACACACACACACACACACACACACACACACACACACACACATCGTTCCTCAAATGTGGGGACTGTAGGGATGCACCACCACACCCACAATCCTACACTGCCTCCTCTGACCTTCCACAACCTGTTTCTTTGTTGTTGCCTAAGAGGACACAATACCAAGCAAGCTCCCCTCCCATCTACTGCCCACCACACGTTGATCACACCACACACTGAGGGGTAAATTCGGCAGGAACTCAATTCACCTGGGTGGCCAGTGCTTTCCAAATCAAGCTTTGTTACAAGCCAGGCCAGACTCTCCCCACAGATAACCTTCATCAGAACAGAGACAAACAGGAAAAAGGAGAGTTGGGGGGGGGGGGGGCTAGTCGGCAGAAATCAGGCTTTGATGTGGGCATCTGCAATGTAATAGCCTTTCATTTTCAATTCCACTTTCAGGAGCTACGTCAGTTCAATTTTACATTTCCAAACATCCTTGTGTGGTGGGGATGTGCAGCACAGGTCAGACATCAGGCTTCTGGCTAAAGAGCGAGACTCCTAGGGACTGCCAGAAACCCTTCACGCAGCTCCTCCGTTGAGAGCTTCCACATTTTGCCTGGAGATGCCAGAGGTGACACGAGGCTCCTGTCTCCATATTGGCTCAAAATCAGAAAAGAATATCCCTGGGCTGGAAGCAGTCACATGGTATGCACCCACGCATTCCAAACATGAAATTACTTGAGGAGACAGCTCACACACCATGCAGGCCAGAGCCCTGTCTGCAGATGGCCAGGAGGCCCCTAATGCTGGCTGTCTTCCATTAACTCAGTGGGTCTGAAGGTCCTACATGTGGCCACTGGCTGGGCTATTCTGGCCAACCTCCTTCCGGTGCTACCGCCACATTGTAGACACCTTGCTAGCAGCATTCCTAAATGAGGATATGCCAACCTATTTAAGGTCGTGCTATTGTATAAGCTATTGTATTGTGTAAGGCCTGGCTATGTATAAAGGCCAGGCTCTGTCCCTGTGGAGTTGGGTACCTGGAATCTGCAGCCTGGCTCTGGGGAGGCTAGGTGCGATCAGGAGCAGGCACATTCTCTGAGCATTCCATCTTCCTTTATAAAGTGGGAATAACACAGCTACCCTGTATATTAGAGAATGGTTAGATGTGGAGGCAGAGCCTGGCCCAACTATCTTGGAACCAATAAACACATTTAGAAAGATGAACTCTTGATAGAAATTCCACAGTAACCTAGCAGAAATAACACACAACTGTGACCTCACTAAAGCCAGTCACCCACATGGGCACAGAGCCTGTGTCTCCTACCGCCCCTTCAGTCCCGGCCTCACTCCTCAACCTCTGAGAAGGTAAGGGAACGGGCCAGGTGTGGGGGAGAATGCCCGATGCTATTTTTAAAAGGATGAAAGGACCCAGCGCCCTACTGCCCCAACAGTGCACTGAGCTGTCTCTAGCCAACAGCCAGAGCACACAGTAGGACTTCACCCCTAACTGACTTCATAGGTAACAGTCAGATGAGGAGCAAGCAAGAGCTTCACAAGAAGACGCTACGCTTCATTAACTACTGGGCGGGCGAGTGTCTTTTACTGTGCCAACCACAAAATTCCCACTGACCCTCCTACCTTCCATCTAAAGGAATTTCTGAGGACAGGAAGAAAGTAGAAACTGCCGTCTCACCGCTGTGTAAACAGAGATCACATCACTATGTGATCTACACGAGGTGGGGTGGGAAGTTCTGCTGGTGATCCAGTAAGAACTGGATTTAGTGTCAGGTGTGAAGACTTTGCTAAACAAGGCCGGAAGATGTGGCCCAGGTGGTAGAGTGCTTGCCTAGCTCCCACAATGCTCTGGTTTGATTCGCAATACTGTATAAACCTGGCTTGGTCCTGCATTCTCACATACAGAAGGTAGAGATGGGGGAATCAAAGGTTCAAAGCCACCTACAAGTTATAAAAGGTGTTTGAAGGCAACTTGTGCTACATGAGACTTTGCTGAGCAAAAATAACTGCAAACAGAATATCAAATTTAAAAAAATGTTCTTTTCCTTTAATTTACAAAAAAATGCAAGCATGGTGATGCACACCTTTAGTCCCAGCTCTTGGGAGGCTGAGACAGGTGAATCTCTGTGAATTTGAGGCCAGCCTGGTCTACAGAGTGAGTCTAGGACAGCCAAGGCTACACAGAGAAACCCTGTCTCAAAAATCTCTCTCTCTCTCTCTCTCTCTCTCTCTCTCTCTCTCTCTCTCTCTCTCTCTCTCTCTCTCACACACACACACACACACACACACACACACAAATTAATTGATTAAAAAATTAATTAATGCAGGTAAGACTAGAAGCAGAATCTGAGCTGCAAACGCCCCCAACCCTCAAAGCAATTTCATGTAAGCATTTCTCAGATTGAGCTCACTTTCACTGTGTCTTAGTTCTATACCCTGGTCCTGCCTCAAACTCACGTGCTCATAGAGAATCATAATTTGGGCAGATACTGCATTCTAGCCCTTTTGCAGTGGGCTATGTGTGCATCAGCACACGAAAGATTCTAAGGGGCTCAAGGAGAGATGCTAATTTTGTCTTAAGGTTCCCAAAACCTCGAGTATAGAAAGCTTAACAAGGAGCTAGAGAGATGACTCGGGCTGAAAGAGCACACTGCTTTTGCAGAGACCCCGAGTCACAGAGATTCAGAGTCAGGTGGCTTATAACCCTGTAACTCCAGCTCCAGGGTATCCAACACCTCTAAGTACATACTCACATACAAACGCAACACATGATTAAAAATAATTCTTAAAAATCTTTTTAAATCCATTGCATATATACCGAGAATCCAGGACACCTCCAGTTATGTATATGGAGACAAATATCTTTGTAACAGATGCCTCACCATCAGGGATAGGAGTTTCTATTCTCCCCAGTTACCCATTAACTTCTTTAGAGTCTGTTGTTTTATAAAGATAAAATGCTACCAATTAACGAATTAATTAAACTTAAAACCTCTGACCTGAGAGCCAGCTTCTTCCAGGGGCTTCCCGAGTCCCTCCTCTCCCGCCCAGGCCCCTCTGGTGAGAGCTGCCTGGCCTTGCAGCTTCTGCATCATTGCTGCATGCTCCAGGACACCAGAGAACCCTGGTGTCCTCACTCTCTCCAGGCCTGGCATCTGAGAGCTGGGCTGTGCAGGCTGGGGAGACACTCGGGCCTCAGGAGCGTCTCACCTGATGGTCAATTTTGATAAGAGCGATGTCCGCCTTTTCATCCACATCCTTGATTTTGGCTTCATAGGTAGCTCCGTTCTTCAGCTCAACCTTGACCCGGTTTTTGTTGGTCACCACGTGAGCGTTTGTCACAATCAGTCCATCCTCGGACACGATGAATCCAGACCCGCTAGCCACGGGCACCTCCCTCTTCGAAAAGGGAAGCCTGAAACAGACATTAGTTGAGCTTGAACACCTCAAAACACTTACACAAGGAAAAGACTCTGCAAGAGCAGCCCACGCACATCTAGCAAGTGTTTCATGTTTTAAAAATAACACAAAGCTACTTTTCGGAATGAATCAAAAATTCCACTTAGAAAATATTCCCTGGGAATCTCTTCAGAGCTAGGAAGTTATTTAAAAAGGGGCCAAGATTATAGATTTAAATAGGAAAAAATTCCTAAGGCAGGGAACTCTATCATAATATAGGAATCTACCCAGTGACATTCCTGACACTTTAATGTGCTTCAAAAATAGCTCTGTCATTTATTAGTGAGAGCTTCAGACATTATGGGAAAAGGAAGGCGCTCCTTACTTGCGATATAGTTCAATGTGAACCACAGCAGGAGCGATCTTCTCCACCACGTCGGCAATAAAGTTGTATTTATGGCGCAGACTGTTGGGATCTTCCTGCCCTGAGAACCAAATCAAAGAGGAGACAGTTGAGTGATGCCGGGCCTGTGCTGGGGCCTGGAGCAAGATCTGGGTAAGAGGGTGCCACAATGCACTGAAGTATCAACACACACATACATACACGCACACTCAGCCTCTCTCTCTCTCTCTCTCTCTCTCTCTCTCTCTCTCTCTCTCTCTCTCTCTCTCACACACACACACACACACACACACACTTCCACACATGCTGACACGCACACATACAGAACATATATGAGCATATGCACACATATACACATTTGCATGATCATAAACACATGCACATTTGTACATACACATTTGTATAATCATACACATGAGCATTATGAGCATATGTGCACATATACCCATCTGTATATTAACATCACACACAAACACACACATACACACACACACACCCCTCTGTGGAAGGGAAACCATCATTCCCTAGGCTCTGGGCTAAGAACTGGGACCTTTCCAGTCCTCTTGTGACCCATCACAGCTGCATGTCACCAGGCTCCCCCAGAAGTTCCAGGGCATCTGTGGATCATTCTTGTTTCACTAAGGTCTGCAGTACTCCAGCTGGGCAAAAGGACATGCAGGAACCAGCTTCCCATGCTGGAAGGGTGCCTCCAAAAACAACGAGGCCTCCAGTGCTCTCTTGTTCCCCCTCAGCCTGGTTCCCCTCCCTAAGCTGCTGAACACAGACAAGAAATCTGATCTCTCTTCCCACGGTGTGATGTTCTCAGGTTCAGGAAAAGGACTACATCTTCTAGGGAGATAAACTAACTTGACAAATTCATGACAGAAGCATCTTAATACGTCTGCTTTCAAAGACTTTTAACTTTCTATTTTCTTAGGGAATTTGAAAATAAGTATTGTTACCATACTATATTTGGGGAAACTGAGGCAAGGATTTCCCCATGAATACCAAATGGTCTTAATAATGAACATAAACAACAGGAACATCTGGGAAGCGCCACCCCCTCCCCCGCAACTCCATAGTTTCATCAAATACACAGGTTTTCCACTTCACAATGGCCGCCATCACACGGATCTGCTTCTCATCAGTTACCATGATGAAGGCACCTTATGAAAGGAAGTGTTTATTAGGAGTTACATTCCAGGAAGATGAGAGCCCATCACAGACTGGGTGGCAGGACCAGGAAGCCCAGAGCTCACATCCTCAACCACGAGCATAAACCAGAGAGAGAGAAAAAACTGGAAGTGGTGAGAGGCTTTTAATCTCAAAGCCCATCCCCAGTGACACACTTCCTCCAGCAAGGCTGAACCACCAAGACCTTCCTGAGCAGTGCCACCAATGGGGAACCGAGTGCTGAGGTACCAGAGCCTATGGTGGTGGTGGTGGTGTGTGTGTGTGGGGGGGGGGGGGGAATCATTATTTAAACTACCACAGTTCCTCTCCCTGGTCTCTATGTAGTTGTGATTAGCTGGCGTGTCCCCTGAACACCCAAATAAAAGATGGAACTATGGGAGTAGAACATTCACATTCCTTCTGAACAGAGTCTGGCAAACATCACTGAAGACAGCTGTAAACAAGTGCATCTGGGCTTCCTGGGACCAGCTTCCTGGGCAAGGACCAAGTAGAGATTTAACTCCAGCTGGCCAGCAACCAGAGGGCACGTGGTATTCCAAAACCACCAGAAGCACAGCTGTGGGACTCCTGCCTTGAAGAATAATTAACTTGCTTCTCGTTTCTGATGTGCCATATTAGGTGTAAGACAATCTGCCCACATAAATATGAACACAAATATGGGTTTTTCAGGCTCAAACAAGAAGCAGGTGCCTTTCTCACGCAGAGCAGGGAAAGTGGCTGCAAGGTCTGTCCACCAGAAAAGCTACAAGAAGGATCTAGCTTAGGCACATGAAGACCTGAGACCCATCCTAAGTCTACAGGGTAGCCTCCATTTTCTCACCAATAAAATAGGACCGTTGCCGCCACGATGAATTGTGTGTGTGTGTGTGTGTGGTTTGGTCCTGATGGTTCATGACTAGAATATGCAGCCTGATGGGAAGCATCAAGACAAAGAGCCTGTGGCTCTAGGAATGGGTGCAGGGCTCTCCCATTCTGTAGATGAGACAGAAGGAGCGGAGAGAGGAGAGATAGACAATGACAAGCCAGCTGCTGACTTCCATTACTGTCGCTTGGTCGACATCCACGTAGAAACTGAACAGAAGCAGCTAAACACAGGAGGACCCACAACTGCTCAAAGATGGACAAAACGTCAACCCAAGGAGAAGAGACATCAACCCAAGGAGAAGACATCAAGGAGAAGGAACATCAACCCAAGGAGAAGAGACCTCAACCCAAGGAGAAGAGACCTCAACCCAAGGAGAAGACATCAAGGAGAAGAAACGTCAACCCAAGGAGAAGAGATCAAGGAGAAGGAACATCAACCCAAGAAGAGACCTCAACCCACCTTCTGTACCTGCTGTGTCAGAGCACCTTCATATGTAAAGCAGGGTGGTTGCTCTCCACCACCACCCCCAGCCCTGTTTCTCTCTCATTTAACTGGAGGGAGCTGCTGCTACTGCTGCTGCCTCCTTGTGTCTACAGACACCCTGGTGGCCCTGCTGTTCTGGTCTCCACCACAGTCCTCCGACCCCCTTGTGAAATGAAATGGTCAACTCAGACAGACACCCCCTATAGGTGAAGCCAGGTTGGCTCTGCCAAAACCTGCTCTCCCTGGGAATGCAGAGGGCTGGAGGTCGCTGCATCTAGACCCCTCATCGGGAAGAATGCCTAACACTAGCTCTGCACTCTAATGGTCATTGATGGCTCTGGGCACCACAGCCGCTACTGTGTGGCCTCAGTCACATCACCATGCTCAGTATCTTATCAGAGAAAAAAAAAGTGACCCTAAGAGCACAGAGCTCAGTGTTTGCTTCACAGAATGAGAATGTATGACCCCTGCCCAGGAAGCGCTTGATGAAGCCACAGAACAGAGCTTAAGAAGAGAATGGCTGTTCAGGAGGCTCTGGGCAGATGTGAGCACTTTGGACATCAATGGAAGAAGGGGTTAGGAGGGAAGCAGAGGTGTAACCTATGCAAACACTCTATGGGTCCTGGAGCTCAACAGTGTCAGTCCTAGTGGCCACTCCTGCACTGGTCTGAAGGGTGACCTGTGATCATAGCCTGTGCCTTTCCCAGCTCACACAGCTCACACAGCTTTATGGAAGAGGGCCAGCGGTTGGGTCATACATGCTCTAGCCCAAACTGCAACCCAGGTGGTCTTTCCACCCCAAAGGAGCGACCCACCAGAAGCAGCAAGCCCAGCACACCCTGAGGATGATGACCCCACGCTCTCTCTGCATTGTTCCCTCAGCCTAGAAGTTAGGAGGAGAGAAGTCTAGGGGCCGAGGCAGGCCCTTCCTAACTGTCCCATGGCTACACAGAGGAGAAAGCTGGGACTGGGGGACGCCCCTACAGTGAAGCAAGAGAGGAAGAAAACAAAAGGCATGGAGTTTGGAAAGGAAGACATAAAATTTGCGTTTATTTGCAAATGACATGATGGTCCCTCTAGAAAAGTTTTAGGAATATATAAATAAAATAACAGGGTAAGTGAGTTTCAGCGCCAAAAAACAGATTCATTAGATTTTGTATATTTAGCAATAAATAATCGCAACAAAAATCTTTAAAATATCATAGTGACATCAAAAGAATTAAAATCCTTGGGAAAATATTTAACCAAGGTTGTCCAAGAACTGTTCATTGAATGCTCCAAAAGAGTGTCAAAACAAATTAAATAAGACCTAAAGAAATGCAGAGACATACCAGACTTGCAGTTTGGAGACTCAAAAGTTGCTACATTTTCAATTCTCCCCAGGAGGATGTACAGACTAAAACACACTTCCCACGGAAAAATCTCAGGAGTCTTGGTAGAAACTGATAACCTACTTCTGAAATGTTTGTCGGCAGTAAAGGCCTCTAACGTACATAGTGGAGCCTCCGGACAGAAAACCTGAATGACTTACAATAGGACTTCATTTTTAAACAGAAAATTCTAAATAACCAGGATTAGCAAGCGGAAAGATGAGTCACAGCAACTTACAGAGATAAATCTTTCCACTTAGCTAATAAATATTTAGTATTACTGATTTTAACACAACAAATGGCCCATTAAGTAAAGCCAACAATTTCTTATAACTTTATGAGCTCATGGCTGCCAGGATTCAGTCCCAAGAAAGCAAATGACCTGTCTCTCTCCTTTATAAACTATTAGGCACAGCACTTCATAAATGTCAAACCCATCATCTCTGGAGGTTTATTGAGAGTGTGTATTAACCACTTTCATTTATTTCTTTATATTTTTGACTCAAGGTACATAGCACAGGCCTGGTTGTCCTGGAACTCACTGTGTAGACCAGGCTGGCCTCCAACTCACAGAACTATGCCTGCCTCTGCCTCTGGAGTGCTGGGGTTAAAGGCATGCTCTAGCCTTTTTCAGTCTAGTTTTTCTTTTTGTTTTTTTTGGGGGAAGGGGGGAGTATCAACTACTTTCAGCAACTTCCTTCTATGAGGAAGGAGAGAAACACACAGTTCGGAGAAGCTTCCATACCCGTTACAGAATGCTTACTGAAAAGAACAGGTCCCCCAAGTTCAGAAACTGACCCTCAGCCTGATGGGGGACGGGTTCCAAGAGCCTCAGCAGATGCTTATGTTCCTTAAGTAAAGGGCATGGTGTGTTTCATGGAACTTACACATCCTCCCACGCATGGTAAGTGGGTTCTAGATATCTAAATGTAGCCAATATGGCATAAATGTCATGTAAATGGTCACTATCCTACTGCTTAAGAAAGTTTCACAAGGTGGAAGCCTACACATGGCCAGTACAGATAAAAGTTTCTTCTGTGCATGTAAGAAAACTAAATATATAGAGATATTTCCGTTAACTATATATAGTATATGCATACAAGGAAACTATACATATATATACATACATATATATATATATATATATATATACACACACACACACAGTGTGGGGGAACATAATACATGATAGATGGCAGACAGTTAAGCGACAGATGACGATGACATCACCATGGTAGAAGGCAGGGCTAGCCACCAGAGGCTTTCAGCTCCATCCTCAGCACTGCCTGAGGAGGGAGGGCAGAGTCACGGTCTGTAACCCTAACCATTCTAGAGCTGGAAGCTGGGTGTTGAGGACTTCAAGCTCCTATTCAGCTTCAGCAGCCCTTGGCCCACTTGGCTCCATCTCTAAATAAAGAAAAGGTAAATAAATTGACAATAGCTGACTGATACCCAGAGAGAGCCGTTGTGTGGCCCACTGAATCCATGGATGAGAAGCCTGAAGACACACAAACACAAAGCTGACTATCTGACATCATACATGATCATGCATGATCATGTTTACGAAAACTGGTTACAGTAAAAATGAAAAAAAAAGAAATCACAGACGGACTTTTTTGCTTCTTTTTAGTAGCTCTCAAAACAATACACACACAGGAGGTATGTGGTTTAGATGAATGAAAATCTGTGTTTCCTTCACCTCTAAAGTAGGAAGTCCATGCGGAGATGAGAATGGAGTCATAGAGAAGAAGGTCATGATGAGCTCAACGCCATGATTCTCAATATCTGTTACAAGGTGCCCCAGAGCATATGGCAAATCCATGGGATACTCTCCCTTCCTGGTGACAGCAGTTATCTAGGACATCTTGTAAACTGTGTGTTACCCCATTCCTGGGATGATTCCCTATCCCCACAAGGTGAGGCCACTGGCAGTTGCTTTGATAAAAGGAACAGAGTGCAGAGAAATTACTCAACATTGACAACCGTGGAAGCAGTCCTGACTATAATACCGGAAAGGTCAAGGGGCACTAGTCTCATTTGCTTTCCCGTTGTTTTTGTTGTTGTTATAAATACCACAACCAAAAGCAACTTGAGGAGAAAATGGGTTCTTTCATCTTGCAGTTACAATCCACCACTCAGGGAAATCAGGGCAGGAACTCCGGAGGAAACCATGGAGGAATGACTGCTTCCTGGCATGCTCTCCCTAGCTTCCACTTGGCTTCCCTAGCTATCTTCCTTACACAGTCCAGGACCCCTTGCCTAGGAATGGTACTGCCCGTAGTGGGCTGGGGCCCCCTCTATCAATTAGCAATCAAGAAAACGCCCCACAGAGCCATTTGATTAGCAATCCCCCAAGTGAGACTCCCTCAGCTAACTCTGGTTCGTCTAAGGGGATACCTGAAGAGTCATCAAGAGGTACATATGTCCCTTCATAGGAAACCGTGGTGACTGTGAAACAAAAGGTAATTGTTTTTTCCCTAATGACTACTAATAAGTTGTTTGGATATGGAACTCTTTGGTATAATTTTGGCCTGGGAATGCCATAAAAAAATTACTGTGACATACTGTCTTCTAGGAAGGAGAGGAACACACAGTTCAAATTCACTAAGGTCACAAGCCAGGAAAGTTTGGGAACTTCCAATACCACTGAATCCCTCCACCCGGTGTGAAAGGCAGAGCAGAGAAGACACAATGAAATCTCCCAAACAGGGCCCCATGGACAAGAGGTCCTGGCAGCCCCCAGTGCAAGGGCTACAGCAAAGCATTAACATGTGGAACGTGTGTAGAGGTAAAACAGTTCATCTGCTGCAGCGGCTTGAGTATTATGGGTTGGACATGAAGTGTCGCCCTCAAGGCTCATATGCTGAAGGAAGGTTGGTTTGGTCTCCCACTGGTGATGGATCCAGTCACTAAAAGACTTTAACTTCACCAATGGGCTGACCCACTGATGAAGTAATCGTGTGGTGACATCACTGAGGGATAGCAGGAGATGGGACCTGGCTGAAAGGAGGCCACTGGGGTGCATCTTTAGGTCTCCAGTTCTTCCCCTGCCCCCTCCCTCCCGCCCCCCTCCTCTCCCCCATCCCCTTCCTGCATGTGTCTCACAAGCCCACTGAAACAGAGCCAGTTCACCACAAATCTTTCCTCCCTTGGCATTGGGGATGTAACTCAGTCAGCAGACTTCTTGTCTACCATGAAGTGAGCCCTAGGTTACCGGGTGCAGTTGCTGGTAGCATTCCAGGCAGGCCGGAGGACCAGAAACTCAAAGTCATCCTTGGCTACAACACTGAGTTCAACGCCAGCTTGAGATTCCTAAGATCTTGTCTAAAAAAAACGACAGAACAAAAACCACTCTCCTCCCCAAGTTGTTCGTAGTAAGTATTCTGTCACAGTGACAAAAACCTAACAAAGATGTCACAGGCTCTGTCCTTCTGTCACACAGCAGCTACCCCGAGTGACATATGACACAGAGAGGCACGACTGCCCAAAGCCAAGGCCTCTGCCATCATCGGCTAGCTCTTGCTCTGCCAACACTGGGGGCCAGTGCCTTACAGCTCCAAGGGGCTCTGCCTGTGTTTCCGGATCTTCTAAGAATGTTAGTCTCCTCCCTCTCAGTCCCCCAAACACGGGGCTCCACTCCAGCCCTCTGTACTCACACCCATTTTGCTTCCTGCCTGGAATACTTTATTCTTCCCTACAGCTAGTCAAATCCCACCCAGCCTTCAATATTGGCAGTAAAATACTAGGCATTACTAGCCAATAAGACTATGTGCTTAAGCACAATGCTAGACACAGATGTTTCCTCTAGTTTTTCTTCAAAGCCTGCAGGGTGGCTCTTATGCCTGAATCTATACAGAAGGAAAGTGTGTTGCTCGAAGCCCCAGAACTGGGTTAAGGATGTCGTTCAACGGATAAGAGTGTTCGCCTAGTATGCAGGAAGCCATGGCTTGGGTCCCCAGTACCACACAGTAATCCAGGCATGGCGGAACCACACCTGTAATCCCGATACTCAGAAGATGAGCACAGGAGGATCAGAAATCTAAGGTCATCCTTGATGCCTATCAAGTTCCAGGCCAGCCTGTGCTACAGGAAACCCGGTCCCTGCTCCCCACCTCCCCCCAAAAAGCCTCAGAGCTGGAGAGAAGCAAAGCAGGAGACTGAGCCATGCACAGAGACTCCCTGATTGATCTCTGCATTCTACATTCGTAGCCTCCATCCCTAGGCCCAGCTCTTTCAACCTCTTACAGCCCACACCACTGTGGGAAGCCAATTCACACTTCGGAACTGGAAGATCCGGGCCAGGGTGCAAATCCAGCAGCCCAACCTTCCAGCAAGAACAATCCCGCCATCTAATTTCTCTGCAGAGTTGATACGTACAGCTAATTTGGGAAACAGAACACAGTGTATTCGAGGGAAAAGAAATGAATCCTCCTTTATTCCCAGGGAACGGCCTGTTCCCCAAATTCAAATCAGCTGCAAGTACAGATTGATCAAATCCTTGGCATTTTAATGCCCTGTCCTACATTCAACACAGGCTACATCATCTACAGGGCCCAGGGCAAAATGAAAATGAAGCTTTTGTTCAAAAGACTGAGAATCTCAAGGCAGCGACTGCAGAGCATTAGAACAGGTGGGACCCTTCTGACTGTAGCTACAGCACCCTGTGTGACTAGATGGGTCCATGCCTAGGTGTCAGTCTGTCAGGATTTCAAGTTCTTCTGACTTTGAAAGCCATGCTAGGGTTTCTAGAGGTCTGGGCCCACTCTGTGGAGCCAAGGGTGCCCACTGACTGTCTACAGGGGCTCACATCTGCTGGGAGACAAGGAGCCTTCCTTGTCCTTGGTGATCTGCAATGTCAAGAAGTGCCCCCAGACAGAGACAAGCTATAGAACCACAGGCAGACCCCCTCCTCAGGCTGGGGCTCCTCTACTTCACAGTGAAAGAGTTCTGCTGGGTGGCCTCTATGGAACCTACTAGCTCTCAAATCAATCCCCCGCCCCTAATTCCTTCAACTCCAATAGTAACACAGGCAGTTATACCTGAATTCATATCTGAAAGACTTCAAATGTGGGTCATTTACGACAGAAACCAAGACTCAAGGAAAGGAGAGGTGTGAAGAAAGAGGAAAAACACACAAGGGTCACACCAGGGCCTGCTCAGCAGGAGGCCAAGGGGATGAAAGGGACTGGGCAGGCCCATGAAGGGACAATACGTCTTCCTCTCTGGCATTTTAAGTTCAGATTGGCTTCCTTTGGCCATATAGGCCTGGCCAAGTAATACAAGTCATTTCAAGGCACTAGAATGCCTTGGACAGAAGTCGGAGAAGAAGGCCAGTGACACTGGAAGGACCTTGACCACCCTGATCCCTCGACCGCCTGAGGTCCAGAAGGCATTATCCAGGAGACTGCCTCT
The DNA here is from genome assembly GCF_049852395.1 of Peromyscus maniculatus bairdii. Taxonomy (NCBI): domain Eukaryota; kingdom Metazoa; phylum Chordata; class Mammalia; order Rodentia; family Cricetidae; genus Peromyscus; species Peromyscus maniculatus. The sequence goes on along the minus strand of NC_134852.1, from coordinate 141,420,876 downwards.
TGCAACTTTGGCTGCTGTGAGCCTGAATTCCTGCCCAGGAGTCTAGAAAAAAAAAAATCTTCCCCGGGCTCCCACAGACACAAGTAAGCATTCTCCCACTGGCAAAGCCATTAGAAATAACGCAGACAAACACAGCGAGCCCCCTGCGGGTGTGGAGGAAACCGGAAGTGATCTCTGGGAAAGGTCCAGTGTGTGAAGGAGTAGGACACACTCCTCAGCTGTCACCATCACCTTCCCAACAGTCACCAGTCACCATGAGAGGTCCAGCCTCTGGGGCTGCAGCCTTCAAATGCCAGCAGATCTTAAATGCAGACAGATCAGATCGCCCTGCTGAGAATCTCCAGCCAAGTGGGTACACACCGGGCATGTCCTCTTCTTCATCCTCGGGCTGCCCCAGAGTCCTGTGTTGTATTTGATATTTGGGTGAGTCTGAAGCACGACCTAATGACAAGTAACTACAAAGAGCTAGCTACTAAGTCAACGTAGGCCCAGGAGAAAAACTCCCCCCACTCCAGGGGCCCATCTGCAAGTGGTCTCACCTGCACCAATCACAGGGTAGCATCTGTGCGGGACTCCAGGGCAGAAGAGGGCAGCTAGGGGCTGGAGTGCAACTCCAGCCAGGCCCCCAGCATCCCAGCTCAAGCCGCAGCCCTCACACATGAACTGCCTGCTCACCCCTCCCCCCCCCCACTCTGTTAGCCTGCACACGCACACGGATACATGTGCACCGGGGCTAGAGGTATGCAAGGGATGCTATCCTTCAGAATAGCCATCATCTTGTTTGTGTTTGTTTGTTTTGAGATGGGGTCTCTCACTGGGACCTGGGGCTTGCCGATTTTGCTTGGTTGGCCGGCTTGGCCTGTCTCCACCTCCCCAGGGCTGGGGTTACAAGCATGACACCCCGCCTGGCGGTTTACATAGGTGCTCAGAGTCAGCTCAGGTCTTCAGGCTTGCCTGGCAAGCACTTGACTGCTCAACACACTTCTCTGCTGGGGGGACGCGCACTGAATGAGACACACAGGGCAGCAAGAAGGAGCAACCTGCAGGGTGACATCAGCAACGCCAATTGCCGGAACCGGCCAGTCACTGAAGGAAGAAGACAGTGCCCCCCCTCCCCGCCCCGAACATCCTTACACAACACACTGAGTCCACACCTCGACATCCTCACACAGCACAGAGTCCACACCGTGACATCCTCACACAGCACAGAGTCCACACCGTGACTCCTCACACAGCACAGAGTCCACACCGTGACTCCTCACACAGCACAGAGAGTCCACACCGTGACATCCTCACACAGCACTGAGTCCACACCGTGACATCCTCAAAGAGCACAGAGTCCACACCATGACATCCTCACAGAGCACACAGAGTCCACACCGTGACATCCTCACACAGCACACTGAGTCCACACCTTGGGACCTTCCTTGTCAGGGTGGAAATACAGGCAACTGAGACCCAAGGCAGGTTTGAGTAGCATGTTGAGACAGAACCAGAACCAGCAGCTGGGGGGGGGGGGGTTGCTGCAAAATCAGGAAGGGGAACAGATGGGGAGGAGTGTGCAGTACAATCATGGAGGGGAACAGACGATTTGTCCCCAAGAAAAGCTCCCTTTGTGAGAGTCCTTGCTGAATTGGAGAATGGCCTGGGAGGCCAAAGGCAAAAGTCCAGATGAGCAGAGTGGGGAGGAGGGTTGGAAAGCGCCGAGTAAGAGGCGTGGGCCCAAGGGGAACTTGCAGGGCTCCTCCTCTGCCAGTGAACTCGGACTGCTTTCTCTGAGGGTCAGGGAAATCTGTAAGCCTGATGAGGTATAAAGCGAGTTGGAAATGGGGCTTCCTGTTGTAAGCAGATGTGCCTGGAGGTAAGAAGAATAAGAAAAAGTATAACTCAGCAATCACTGCAAAGACGTCCCACCAGGTTCAAAAGCCTCAAACTCAGTCTGGATGGCTGTGTTCTGTATGCCCCACTGTGTTAAATTCCAATGCCAGCTTCAGTCAGCATGGCTCCAGTGAATGCTGGGACTGAGGGGAGAAGGCAGAGAAACACATTCCAGGAAACCAGAACCCCTTTTCTGAGTGGGGCTGTGACTGTAAAGTCCGGGGTATTGACCATGGGCTACAGGCAAGAGGAGGCGGGCCTGGGCGGAGAAAAGACGCACAAAGGGCAGAGGCCGAGCAGCAGCAAGGACAACTGGCGGAGGTCTAAGATTAACCCGAAAATAAAACCCTGCGCCATCATCATCTGGTATCGCCTGCAGGCCTGCAGATAGACACAAGAAGGAAACAGTGGAGACACGGCCCTTGGTGTCCCAGGGGTGAAGCTCATGCAATGAGGATTTTCTCCACTGAGCCATCTTCTTTTTCCCCTTTTTTTTGGGGGGGTGGGGTGGGATGGGGGTGGGAGGACACTCAAGGTCTCACTATGTAGTCCAGGCTGAATTTGTGGCAATACTCTTGCCTCTGCTTCCCGAATACTAGGGTGGCATACGTGTGCAACCAGGCCTGGTTCAGTTATTTCTTATGGTTAAAAACTGGAGATGAGGGCACTAGGGATGTGGCTCAGTTGGCAGAGCATCTAGTACACACAAAGCCCCGAGTTCAATCCCCAATAGGAGAGGATCTGTAATCCTACCACTCAGGAGGTGGATGCAGGAGGATCAAAAATTCAAGGTCATCCTTAAATAGATAGCGAATTCAAGGACAACCTGGATATATGAGACCTTATCTGCACCCCCCCCCAAAAAAAGGTGGGCTCTGCCCCTGTCTTTTGCATAAAATTCCTGAGAGTTTCCTGTGACCTCTTTCTTTCCTCCTAATGAATAAAGAAGGAAGAAGAGGTGGAGCCAGGGAGCCTGGCCTTGATTTCCAGCCCACACTGGCACTTCCAAGCATTGGCAGCCCCTCTTTCCGGTACAGTCTCCCAGACGGCTCCACGTGGGAAAAGCCTGCCCTATGCCAGACCTCAGGCTGTGATGGCTGGGGGTGGTGTAAGAGACTGCCTGCAGGGGCCAGGGCGAGGCCGCAGTGCCCGGTGTCCAGACACACAGCAGGTGAAGTAAAGGGGGCCAGGTCACCCAAACAAGCCTAAGGCTGTCTCCCCCAACTGGGGGCACCCGGCCAGCTGGCCTGCAGCCCCTAATTGTGCTGTGACTCACAAGCTCAACCTAGTTCTGTAGCTTTGGCTTTCCTGGGAAAAGGTGCCTTTTACAGAAGCGTGTATCGACGCTGAATGACACTTTCATTGAAAAATTACTTTCGGTCTCAAGGGTAAGAAATAAGAAAATGATGGGAACCTTGTTCACATGCCCGTGGTGAATGCTTGGGGTTGACTGTCTTTTGGAGACGTCTCTGAATGGCCAGCATGTGTCTATTATTAACTGCAGGGAGACAGCTGACAGTTCAGTCCACACCACCTCCATCCACTTTCCCTGATAAGCATCTGGCTCTAGCCCTGACCTTCATGCTTGTCCTGACTGAGCAGTCTTCCTGCTATGATTCCTCTGGTTGTTTTGTCTGGGGCTGCCTGGCTGTTCAGTTCCTGAAACTCCAACCTCCAGGGCAGGGCTGGGAGGTGGGGCCCAGGGGGTCTAGAGGCCAGAGAGCCAAGAGATGGGAAAAGTCCTGCCTCCAAAGAAGAGGCCCGAGATGCACCAATGCCCACTTGTCAATGAGCTGCTGTTCCCATGGACAAGCCCAACAGCAAGGGAGGCTTATAAACCTGAACCATACACCAGAAGGAAATGTCTCAAGCAAGAAGTGGAAAGGGGGCCTGGGTCCAGAAACAAGGCACTTCCTCTTTCTAGGCCTCAGTTACCTTGTCTGTCAGATGAGGGAAGAGGCTAGACCATTTCTGCCATCCATTCTATACCTACAAAGAAAGTTTTATGACCTAATAAATCTGAAAGGTACATTTCCTGATCTTTTCAATGTTGGATTCTCAACCTTATAATTCTGGCTTCCTGTGGTTCAGGTACCAGTCTCCTCCCAAACAACCACGAATACATTAATACTGCCTGAGCAGTTTAGACTGTCAGGGCTGGGATTTATGTGTCCCCAGCAGGGAGAGATGGCTTCCCATAATCACACAATGGGAAGATTTTTTTTAATCCGTCATAAAATGATAACATGATGCCAACTGCTAGACGTCAGTCCCAGCGGACCATGTTATAGGACCACTTATAGGACACATCTTAAGAAAGGGAATTCTCAGAGACAGGAAGTAGGCTGGTAGCTGGCTAGAGCCAGGCAAAGGGAAGTCTGGGGTGACCGCTAATAACTGCTGCGCTTATTTTAGAGCTGATGAGAATGCTCTGTGTTGTAGGAATTTAGCAGGGTCGCTGTATCTGTGGTAGACATTAGGATGAATGGCTGTTTTCTACAAGTACTTGGACCTTGAAGAATCATCGTGGTAAACAGGAAAGAATCTCTGTAGAAAACAGTGATTGTTTTCTGTGATTTGTAGACTTGTTTTACTGAAGGGTGTTGCAGCCATCCCATGACTCTGGTCACAAGATGACCCCAGCACACCTGAGGCTCTTGGGTTACTGTGTATTGCAAACGACACACCATAAAGGAGTAAAGTCATGAGGGCCTGTGATGCTTCCTTCAGAGAGACATCTAGATTAGATTAGGGACCTTGGTGTGAGGAAATACTTTACCCAAAAAACAACTTTGTGTAACTCTCAATAAACGTGCCTTTGTGCAGCTGTTCGGGGTTCAGTCCATCAGAGGCTGGACCTTCCTGCTGCCATACAGGCCTTAAACTTTCATCTTGGAGTGACTTCTTTCTTCAACCAACCCTTGTTACAAAGAACACCCCAACAGTTCTGGAATTAGGGGTGATAAGTCCACAGCTTTAAGAACATATAAAAACCGTGTATGTGAATTATGTCTTGAAAATGTTGCCATTAAAATGAAAATAATGTCCTATTTTTATTTTTTTAAATAGAACTCTCAAACTAGAAAACTGAATTTATGTGGCTCACATTACACTGCTACATATGTCCAAAACATTTGAATAAACACATTCTTCGATTTTCAAAACAGAAACAGTCAGTCTGGCCTTAATCCATGTCCTGGAAAGAGCTGGCACCTGGAAGGTTCCATGTAGTAAGCCCAGAGCTAGGCATCCAGGGGCTTGCATTCTCCGTCACATACTGGGCTAATGCCCTTGGACCTTTGGACCCTTCACTTGTTCTAGCCTCCTCACCCAAAAACACAAGTGATGAGCCAGATGACTGACTGATGTGACAGTCCCAAGCCCTTTCAGCCTAGATGGTCTGTGATCGCAACTCACCTATGCCAGGTCAATCCAAATTTCTGAAGTGCTCACTCCACCCCCAACACCACTTCCCCTTACAGGAGATGAACTTGAAGGTACCTGACAGGCAACAGGAAAACCTGCCCACTGAGTGGCTCTGAACCAACGTCTGCCATTTATCGTGAAGATTTCCTTTGAGGGAATTTCTTGTTGACTTTCCGTGACTTGAGAGGTTGACATTCCATAGCTGGGCTGGGACGATATCTCAGTCAGTGAAGTGCTTGCCACACAAGCAGGAAGGACCTGAGTTCAAGCCCCGGAATCCACAAGAACCCTGGTGGTGGGTGCTTGTAATCCCTGTCCTGGGAGGATCAAATAAGTGGACCCCAGGGGCTCACTGACCAGCCAATCAAGCCTACATGGCAAGCTCCAGGCCAATGAGACTCAAGTCTCACAAAAACAAGGTAGACAGCACCTAGGAAGAACACCAGAGGTTGATGCCCTGATTCTGGATCATCACAAATAGGTATGCCAACATGCACCCCCAGACACATACATTCATACTCTCCCACAATACACATTGAAAAAGAAGAAGAAAAAAGAAATTCCATCATTGGTGACAAAATACTATAGCAACCCTTTGGAGAAAGAGTTTGACAATAAACACCATGGGCTACAGCACACCCATCCATCCCTTCCTCTCCAGCTACCATATTTGTTACCGTATATCCTATAAGAATTCAACGCAGGAAAACACCCAAGAACATAAAGTGTCCATCCTAGAAGTGAAAACAATCATTGCCCCCTGAGGGCAGGAGGGGGTCAAGCTTGTGTTCCCTGGTGATTGCAGGAACATGAATCTCTTTCCTTGTGGATTTTGATGTGTTTATGCTTCTGATTTTCAAAAGCTGATAGAGTACAATGGATCATCATCAGACATCTAGATGGATTCCCACCATGGCTAAAGAATACGGAGCAAAGACCCAAGTCTGTGGGCCGAGGGGAAACATGCTCATCCGGAAGAAGCTCAAACCACAGGTTAAGACACCGAGGCCGCTGAGCCCTGATTCATTCACTATGATATTTACGCAGCTTTTTCCCTGAGGCAAGTGCACTGTAATTAGCATTCAAGGACCTCAAAATGCTTCAGGGGAGAAACCAGTTACCACACGGGTTGCTTTATAGTCTCTCTTTAAGGAGAGGGAAAAAAAAAAAATCTCTTCAGTGACATTTTGAAAAGTGAGACTAAGTGAAAACACCCACTGTTTCTCAGACCTCAGGGGAAATGCCTCATGTGGACCCCAGCCTCCTCCAAGTGCTCCAGAGGAAGGAGAGGGCTGAGACAGGTTCATAGCATCAGCCCCCACCAACAAGCTCATAGATACACAATGGATACCATAACTGTTCTGACAGATGAAGACATTTTTTTAAAAGATTTTATTTTTTACTTTTAATTATGTGTGTATGTATGGGTTTGTGCATGTGAAGGCCAGAAAAGGGTGTTGGATTACCCAGACTGGAGTTACAGACAGTTGTGAGTCACCCAGCATAATGACAACCCAACTTGGGTCCTCAGCAAGAGCAGTTGACACTACTGAGCCATCCTCCTGCCCCAGACAGGACAATATTCTAAAGAGACTCTTGTGCCCCCACCTTTGACTATAAGACTATTGAAAGGATGGTCCCCAAGGAGTTAGAATTTTCCCAGGAATCTCACACTGGAAGATGGGGTACAGAGAAGCCTGGTGCCAGACAGAGGAGGAACTTGTCTCCAGCAAAGAAATTTCGCACAATTCTGACATGTCAGAGCATCCTGCAAGAGAGACTGGAGCTGAGACCGTGATGGGTCAGTGATGGGTGGGACCACACCGTGACCTGGACTGCGTGAGCTGTCTACCTCTTGCCCTCTATTTAAATCTGATCTCACGTCAGACATAAACTTAGAAGGGTCACTGGGACTGTTCTGTCTCTCTTCCCAATGTGGCCATATTGAATATCTTACTTCTGCTTTTCACTATTAATTGTGACTTTTTTGACCTATTGAAGGGCATGCAGCAGAATCTAGGTCGTTAGGGCTGCCAGGGCCCAGGCTCTGACCCTAGCAAGTCTAATAGCACAGCTTGTGAGAATCGAGTTCCCTTTAGTGCCTCGGTTTCCTCATCTCTGAAGTGAAGAACTGGACTATAGGGTCTGCAGCACCTTTCAGCTCCAGGCTGCATGCTCTGGGAGACTGTCTTCCCTACAATCAGCTGGTGGCTTTGGCCAGCCTCTGGTATCTCCACAAGGCAGTGTCTTGGTCCACAAGAGCCAAGGAAACATGAACATGAGGAGCTGGTGTGGCTAGAGATGTGTAGCGGAAAGCACAGCAGATCCCCATGCTGGCAATGATAAGCCGCTGTGGCTTGAACATGTCCTCTGGGCGGTGCTGTGAGGAGATAGTGTGGGACCTTTAAGAGGCAGGACAACTGGATGACCGGGAGTCTGGGTGACTGGCCCTTAGGGGGAGTTAAGGCAGTTCTTCTGGGTTCCTGGTTAGTTCCTACAAGAGGGTTGTTTTGGCAGAACAAGCCTGGCCTCTGTTGGTCTCTCTCTGACTTCCACGTTGTCTCATGATCTCTCCAGTTCACACTCCCACCATTATGGCGCCCCCACCATGGCGCCTCTACCAGAGTCAAGCGTATGCCTGAACCTCTGGAAAAGTGAGTAGAATAAACCTATCTTCTTTGTAAAGTACCTAGTCTCGGGTATTTCCTGACAATGACCATGGCCAGAAGAGACCCAGTAAGCATGCACCTTACTTTTTCATCTTTTCTGCCTCGGTCTTGGTGGTTTTTTGTTTGTTTGTTTGTTTGTTTGTTTGTTTCCTTTTTTTCCTAGCAGGAGATCTGGAAGAGTCTGAAACTGCTGACTAGCAGCCCAGATATCTATCAACCATTTGTGTTCCTGGTCGACAAAGCCCTGTCACTATCTCGTTAGTTTATCTGACCTCACAGAATCCTGCTGTGTCCCCCAGGCAGTATCTTTGTCCTTGTGCAACACATCAGGAAACAGAACACACAGAGTCAGTAACTCATCCAGGGGTGGAGGTGGGGCCTCGGGAGATCCAGTTTTCTAGAACGGAGTCCCAGAATAGAGACTGCAGCTGAGGGCGCTTCAGCATCCATCCCACTTTCAGACCCTGCCAGCGGCGATACAACATCAGTGTCCGGTTGACCTGAACAGCACTGCCAACACGCTCCATCTAACTGATAGCTGGAAGATATCTCTGGAAGATTCCAGCCAACACCAGCTGAACACATGCTCTTCGAGCCCATGTGGAGCAGTTACCAAGGCTGACCACATTCAAGGCCAGAAAAGACACTCTAATGAACTCAAGAGAACAGAAATCCCAAAGCATGTTCTCAGACCACAGTGGAACTAAACTAGAAAGTCACAAAAGGGAAGAGGCTGGAAAAGGCTCCAAATATTTGAAGATTAATCAGCATGCTCTTAAACAACACACTTAAGTCAAGGAAGTCCCCCAAACAGTTTGGTAGTGAAGCAGAGCCAAGTTCAAATCCAGGCTCTCTGCTCCTTCCTGGGTGGCCCTGGGTGAATGAAATCTCTTGGAGTCTCTTCTGTTTCCTCAGCTAGGTGGCAGGGTTTAAGGCCACTATCTTCCTGGGTGCCCATGAAGGAACAAGAAGACAGGGCCTGTTACACAATTAGAACAGTAGTGGTCACTTTTTAGGTCACCGTGGTGTTGACATTTCCCCCATCCTGGCCCAAGAATATCATGTTCCACTTCCAGGCAGCTCACCGTGTGTGTGTATGTGTGTGTGTGTGTATGTGTGTGTGTGTGTGTGTGTGTGTGTGTGTGTGTGTGTGTGAAAGCAGCAGCTGTAACTGTTGGATTTGGATGAGCCCTCCCTCTCCCACATCTGTGGGCAGCCATCTACTGAGGCAGCCCCAAAGAGCAGCACTCCGCGTCCATCTGTCCACACAGAGTGATGACCCTCACTTTGAGTACCGGCACCAAAGAGAGAACTCATCTCCAGTCACAGGGCGTGAGGTGCCACGGTGCTGGATGATCAGGTAGCGTCTTGCCCAAGACTGTGTGGAAGGGAATTCTACATCTCATCCACGCCGAGACAAACACGGCTCACTGCACACTCAGCCCAGCATCTAGAGAGCTTATTGCACAACCAGGGGAGAAGACGTTCCTGAGGTCTGAAAAATTGCACAAGGCTCTGACTCATGAAGACAGGGCTTATTTGAATTTGGGAATTATCAGAAGTTCCAACCACGACACCAGCCCCCAGAGAATTCAGTGCACAGATGTGACGGTCCCGTGGCTAGGGAGCATCTGCTGCCAAGCAATGCTGCACAGGATCATTTATGAAATATGCTAAGTCAACAAATTGTCCTAGCAATCAAAATAATAGGGCATTTGTAAACTCCCAAACTGTTCGGGTTATTTCTTCCCCCTCTTTTTTTAAGACATGACACATTTTTCCCTATGAGGATTTCCAGAACATAAAAACAAAACCAGGCCAGATCCAAGAAGGACCTGGAGTGCCGATCAACTGTCATGTCCTGCATGTCACCGGCTCCATGAAGGGCAAAGGAGACAATGCGTGTAAAGACTATGTCCTAAGGGCTGGGGAAATGCTCAGTAAACTGGAGCACAAGCATGAGGTCCCAGTTCCATGCCCTGCACCCAGGTGACAAAGCCAGACACAGTGGCACGCCTCTGTCATCCCAGCACTGGGGGTCCATGGGGCTCGCTGGCCAGGCAGTCTAGCTGAGTCTATGAGCTCCAGGTTCAGGGAGAGACTCCATCCTTAAATACAAGGTGGAGTGTGATTGAGGATGGACCACTGGTCTACACACATACACACACACACACACACACACACACACACACACACACAGAGAGAGAGAGAGAGAGAGAGAGAGAGAGAGAGAGAGAGAGAGAGAGAGAGAGAGAGAGAGAGAGGTTTCCCACACATGCAGCTGTAATTCAAAGGAAGCTGCATACTTTGCAGAAGATCAATGATCAGGTAATGCCTGGGGCCATCAGAGGGTATGGGAAAGTGGTACTTGACTCCCTCAGCCCAGAGAACCTTTCCAATCTGGTAAACTCCGTGTCAGCCTCAGGACACATGCTTCCATCACCTCTTCTCTGTGCATCCTTCATAACCCACCCACTCACCAGCCCAAAGTGTCCCATGGTATCTAATTCCCCTCAGGAGCCTGCCCTGAGGGGATTTCTCCCATGAGTGGCGGGGGTTACTAATCTGAGGGATATCAAATGAATCTACTTACACGAAGCTCTTAGGTCCATTCACTTTATTCTTCTGAGACAAAAGTCTATCTACACAGCTTCAATTCTGTTCTCATACTTAGCTCCTCTCTGTCCCTTCTCCTGTCCTCTTATAGTTCTAAGTTCTTTCCATCCCGTTCCCACCTCCCCCTGACCCCACCCCCACCCCCACCCCATGACCCGTGCCCATACTCAGGCCCTGCCGATTTCTGGTCGGGCAGGGTAAGTCTGCTGGGTAGCTAGGAAGCCCGCCTCATAGCTTGATGCACCTGGTATGTAAAAACCCTTTTGTTCTAAGTAAGCTGCTCAAGGGTACCACTTGGGCTGTGAGAGAAAGGGGAGTCTGAGCTTAATTTGCACAAGAAGCCTGGCCTAGGCGGTGTCTCCGTATGGATATTTACCTAGCAGGTGGTCTGGGGAGCTTATTCTGTCTGCCGTTTGTCCTTGGATGCTTTTGCCCAGAGCTGGCCCTGGCTCTGTGTGCTTGCTAAAGGAGATAATTGCAGAAGGCAGACATCTGAATTCTAATGCTAAAAAGAAGCAGAAAGCCTGGAAGCAGGAAGCCTTGCCTGTGTGACTGTATCCAAACACCTTAGTTGTATATGCCCAAGGAATGATCAGTCCACACTGTTTAGAAGTTCTTAGGAAAAGAATCAATTGGGAAAGCTGCCATGGCACACAAGAAAATCATTGCAGGTACACAAGAAAATCATTGCAGGTACCGGATAATACCACCCAGACTCCCTGAGGCTTGTGGCTCTTTCCTCTGGAAGAGCTCTGCTTCTTCATTCCTGCTTCATATTTCCGTGGCTCACAGCACCATGGGTCAAAGACATTCTAGACTTTACCTCTGAGATGACTACCTCATTGGAGCTTTGACGATGACGTCAATGGTTATCATTACAGCTGACAGGAATGAGTTCTATCTAGAAGGGCACCAGATGATGCCAAACGCTTCATGAAACAATGTCCTTCCATACTGACAGCTCCAAGAGCTGTGGGCAAACAATCTTATTTCCATTATGGTTTTACTGGTGAGGACACCCGTCCCACATCCAGAAAGGGAAGCTCAGAAAGAAGCTTAGTCCACAGTCAGGCAGCCATCGTAAAAGCTGCTCAATAAGAAAGGCCAGCCAATCTGGCCTCTCGTTCCCTTTATTTTGTATACTTCTGCATACACAGTAGTTGTTCAGTAAAGGCACTGGATGAATTTAGAATTTACATCACTGACCGCACCATACACATCCCTCATCATTACCGCTTATGTCTGTTTCTGAAGCACGCTGTCTTGACTAACGCTCCCCTGTGGTTCTAGACACCCGTCATTTAACAGGACCGAATCACACCAACTTTCCAGCTGTTCCTGAGAACCTTTAGGGAAAGTATTCAGAATGTCTACTGCCCTCTCGGTTTCTCTGTTAGAAGCATTTTCCTTTTCTAATGGCAGAGAAAGTGGAAAAGCAAAAGAAATAACTCAGCGGGGATCTCAACCTTAAGGACCAAGAGGCAGGGCTCAAAGTCACGGAAAAAGAACAAAGAATTGCCAGAGAGGGAGTGGGCATGTAACTCCCATCATCTCCAGGAAATATTCATGAGCTGGCAGAAAGCTGACATGAAGGTACTAAGCACAAGATGGGGGCATCCATTCAGTGCCAACCTCGGCTTTTCCCGTCATAATATAAGGGACAGCAAAAGGCATCTCTCAGAGCATCCAAACCTTTGAAATAGATACAGGACTACAATCTCTTCACAGACCTGTTTCCTTATAAGACCTGTAAGCCATTCTAGCTCAACGGGATCTCAGAAGCCATGGATCCAGGCCCTTCATGGCTGTGGTCCTGAAGGGGCTGGTACTGGTCAGGTCTGGACCCACACAGGCCGGAGCCAGGGGACGGTACTCAGGGCTTCCTCAAATCACTGCCAACCGTGACCACTCCCTCCCTCACAACACGCAGGGCCAGAGCTATTTGTTCGTGAGAAACGTAAGCTCATGGAAAGTCTGATGTCTGAATCCAAGGCACGAAATTTGTCCAGCATCACCCAGCTCCGAACCAACTCAGAATTGGGCCCGCCGTGCTGAGGCATCTGGCCAGCTAGCTCACAGCCCCGCCATCCCGGACCAATCGTGGTTTTAAGTTCCAAGGCAATCTATTTATTGCTCCCTGGGATGGGATAAAGTAAACCAAATGCCTGGCTTTTGATCCTGTGAACTTACTAATTTTATCAAGCCTTACTAATTTAACACTTTAGCAAACCATCCATCGGGCAATAAGGGAAGACACCAGCCCAGGAGAAAAGCTGTACAAAGGCTAGGAAGACAGTTTCAGGTGACAGAATCCCACACCCTCTTTCTACCATCCCTGCCCTAAGATGAAGCCTAGTCCCCACCCTGTATGCGTATTTTTTTTAAGTGACAAGAGGTACATCCAATTGCCAATGGCAGACAGAAATGATTCTAGCGAACTTGCACTAGACAAAAGGAAACAACCTCCAGTAGTGGAGGACTGTCTTTATCCCCACTGTGTTCACTTGTGAGCTCCCTCAGGCAGGGACTCTGGGCTATTTCTTGTATCTCTGCGGTCCAGCAAAGCCAGACACTAAAGCTCACGGTGACAACCTGCTCAAGGCTCACATAAAAGAGCCACCTAAATAAAGTCAGTTTTACAAATAGTTCATGCCTCCAAGAATTCTGTTCTGTGGCCTCTGCCTTCAGAGAGGCTCTGCAGTGAGACCAGGAGTAAGAGCTTCTGAAAAGCTGCGGCTTTCCCCTTCCAGGCCTTCTCTGCCCCCACCTGAGGCTTGGAAAGCTCTAGGCTTGTCCCTTTGGGGTGTCTTGGATGTTTGGCCTTTCCGGGAGTGTATAACAGGAGGAATGGAAGGACTAGGTTTCTCCTATCGGGGGAGTCTTTTCCTGGCTCTTTAGCAGACATCTGCAGCACCTCACACTGTGGTTGGTCTTTTGGAATGTCCCTTTCTTGCCCAAGAACGGTTTACAGTCTGGGACTCTGGCTCGGAGACACATCTTTACTACAACCAACCCCTCTTACACTGTGCTCCTCCTCGGCCAGTAACCTTGCCCTGACTCCGGTGCCCATGGAAGGAGAGATCCATCCCTCATTATCCCACAGCCATGGCCATGAGGAGCGCTGTTTATTTCAGCTAGGAGCTGCTACTTAGCTGGATCTGGTTTATAATCTCCGTTGCTCTGTCAGCAGCACGGAGTGGTGGTTCTGAATGGGCTCGGGATCCACGCATGGTCAAGGTGCTGCTGTGTGATGGTCACCTGTACCAGGGGGATGACAACACAAGCAGTGTTGGGAGGACCAAAGGCTTGGTAAATAGATGCCTGGCACAGACGTATGAATTACACAGCACCCTGTTGCTGCTACCCTATATTGATCAAAACTTTTTTTTTTTATTTGACACAGGGTCTGTTGCCCCAAAGTGGCCTCGAACCCTTGGAACTCTTGCTGGAATCACAGGCGTGAACCAGCACACCCATTTATTTATTCTCACTTTCTTTTTGCACATTCCTGGTCCATAACAACGGCCACTTGTCCTCTGTATACTTGTGTACCTCTCAGCCAAACGCCGCAGCACTGGTAATTTGTCTCTATTTCCAAAGCAAGAGATGTTCTCTGATGTTTTCATTAACGGACTTAAAAACAAGAGTTTCATTCGGCATGATGGCATTTTCTCCATCCAAAGGGCTACCATGACTCCCAAAGCAATGCCTGGGACATCTCCTCCCCCCAGATCCCCACCTGGCTCCTGAGCTTTCTTCCTGGATCCTGCCTCACAGAACCTCTCTGACCTCAACATGTTCTCACAGCGCCTCCCCTCATCTTCTACTCAGTGGTACTTCTCCAAAAAGGCCTCTACGTCCACCCAGCTACAACATCACTCCCATCTACCGTTCACACTGGAGCAGGCAGCCAATTCTCCTGATTCAGTTGTGACATCAAATGAGCTAGCTGCCCTGGGCACCAGCTGCTGAAAGCTGGAGCCAGGATGCGGCTGAATGAAGGTAGCTGGCTCCCAGAGTCTGGTCCTGGAGATAGGTCAGGACACAGCTGGGAATTAAAGGCAAAGCAAAGCTCTGGGGCCAGCTGTGTGTGCCAAGCATCTCCTATCTCTCTATCCATCCACCCGCGTAACTACCAGTGCCTAAGTACCAGGTAGGCAGACATATTATGTTAGACGTAATACAGAGCAACAAGTATTTACAGAAGGATGGCTGGCCTGTAGCTCTACACTCCCTTCCAAAGCCACCAATCTCATTCTTCCCTGGCTGTCTCCACAAAGAGGGGCCACTGGGGGCCTGGGCTAATGAGGGACCTGGCTCCCCGGGACAACTCAACCAGCCAAGGATTTGGTCTCTTCGAACTCCAGGCCTTAACTGACTCAGCTTCACATGGTGTCAGTAACTCCGGGGGCCCCACGAAGTGAAGCTACAAACAGTAACAGGTGATGGGTTTTTCACCAAAACGTGCTTTTTTTAACGTCACCGCCACACACTCGGGTCCCTGAAGAAGTAACCCAGACTCTCTCCCTCCCTTCTACACTCCTCCTCTAGGTTAGACCTAGAGCAGCCCTCCTCTGAGCATCACCTACTCAAGAACTATTCAAGCCAGGCGGTGGTGGTGCTGGCCTTTATTCCCAGGCGCACCTCTGTGAGTTTGCGGCCAGCCTAGTCTACAGAGTGAGTTCCAGGGCAGGCACCAAAGCTACAGAGAAACCCTGTCTCGAAAAACCAAAAAAAAAAGACTATTCAAGAACATCCGCTCGTCTGACACACCTGCCTCCCCAGGGAACTCTGAGCCACTGCTCCGGATGACTTCTGAACATCTCTAGTTGTCTCCTGCAACATCAATCTATCCTCCACTTCAAAGAAGTGTCCACTCCTCAGCCGCACCATTTCCCACATCTCCCCAGGGTGAGACGGCCATTCCAGTCCCTTGGAAGCCTCTTGCCTACAGCCTTGGGGTCAAGCTCTGGCCTGATCTGAATGAGGCTGCCTGGGTTCCAGTTCCAGCTGAGTGACCTTGATCAAATTATTCAACCTCAGTTCTGCTTTGTATAAGACAAGAATGATGACACAAACTTCCTCCTCTAGAGGCTGTGAGATCAAATACCGTCCAAAGGTAACTCACCTGCCACATGGGCTGGGGCTTAGTGGGTATGCCTCCTCACCGTGCCGGTTAGGAAGCCCTCTGGATCAGTCCTCTCTGGAAAAACTTTCCTCTCTCTAATGAGGCTGAGTTCCTGGGGCTGAGTCCAGCCCTGTGCTCTGGTGGTAAAAATATAAACAAGCATCCACCTCTTCCTACACCAACCACTCTTAATACCTTCCTGACTATGTGAGTTAAATTTTGCCAACTCCAAAGTGGTCATACGGGACCATATTCCTATAAAGAAAAATCTAGATCAAATCCCTCTGTCCTGTGCTTTCCTATCCTCCCCACCACGTGCCCAGAGGGAGGAGGTGCTAGGTTTGGGCAGGAGCCCTATAACTGAAGCCAAGTGCACTACCCAGCCCAGCTGGCCGGTCCCCACAGGCTGGACTTACTGATTTTCCACAGCCTATCTCTGCATTTAACCAAAGCATTTCTCTGGAAGGTCCGGCAGGAAGCTGGGCAATTCCCCAACTTCCTTCACCCCATCACCACCTCCCTGCCACTCCAGCTCTTGTTGGTACAGAAAGGTCACATAAGGAGCGGGGGAAGGGGGGCATTTTTCATCATCCCTAGCGGGCCTCTCTCCTCTACCTCGGCAAATTTTGTGGTCCACTACCTGGCTGAGCTCATTCAAAAGAACCAAAGAACGAGTTGTGAGGCTTTGTTTTTTGTAAAGTTAACTCAAACCAATGGAAGCAAGAGGGTCGGGGTGGGGTTCTAAGCCGGTTTTTGCTTACGAGACCAGGGGAGGGAAGTGCGGGCTGACTTGGGCAGCGCTGTTCCCTCTTCCCATCTCTCCAAAGTGAAAGTTTTTCACTAAGGGGATCTACGAGAAAAATACTGCCTGGCTAATTCCAAGAAGAAAGAAAGCAGCAGCAGAGGAGAAGGAAGGGAAGGCGACAGACAGGAGTTCTTGGGGTCCCAAAGCTACGTGTATCAACATGCTAAGATCCAGGTGTTATGCGGCCCTACCCAACGGCCTGCGGGGTCACCCAGGAGAGGACCAAAGCGTGCAAAGCACCTGCTTACCCGATGCTGGACGCAGAAATTGGGTCCAAGGGAGCCCATGAAACACAGCCACCCAGAGTCCTGTCCCTCTCCCCCCTGACTGGATACCCAGAACACCACACAGTTCTTTGCCGTCCCTTGGCCCAGACAGGCCGGGTTGGGAGGGCGAGGGTGAGAAGCCACCCAGGAGTGCAGCGCAGGGTGGGGCGGATACCTTGGCCGCAGGCGCCGCGATGCAGGACGATGACCGGCGGCTGGCGAAGCTTCTCGGAGCGGCGGCTGGCGGCGCGCAGCTGGCACAAGTTGGTGTAGGTCTTGGCGTCGCTGCCGCACACCGGCTCGCTGCTGGCACACACGCACACGCCGGCCTGAGCGCGCCGTCGTACTGTGGCCGAGGCGGGCACCCCGAAGGGCACCACGCACTGCAGCCCCTCGCCGCAGGGCCCCTCCTGCAAGCCGCATGCTGCACCCTCAATCCCGCCGCACACCTCGCAGCAGCCGCACGCGTCCCGGACGCGGCCGCCCTCACAGTCCGTGGGCGGTGGGGCGCAGCGTGTGGGATCGCAACGCTCCGGGCAGACGGTGGCAGCCGAGGCCGAGCGGCCGGTCCTGGACGGCAACGCCAAGGAGGGCGCCGCCAGCAGCAGCAGCACTAGAGACAAGAGCGCGGTGCGTGGGGACTGCATAGCGACTCCGACGGCTGCGGGCTGGACCAGAGCCGAAGAACCGCGCTGGGGACGGCGTGTCGGGGTCTTAGGGACAGCGGGTGTGAGTGCGCGCGGCCGTGCGGCCCAGCCCATTGGCCTAGCGGCGGTGACGAGGCGCCAGGGGGACGGGCACGGCTCCTAGGAGGGGGGCCGATCGGGGACCGCCCGCGGGGACGAGGCGGGGCAGCGCGCGACTCCACCCTCTGGCCAGGCTCAGTTTCCCAATCTAGGCTTCGTTTTCTTCAGAGATTGATGGCCTTAAAACCAAAGTAATAAATACTCAACAGAAAGAAACCTGCCCAGCCTCGTGCGATCGCCTGGGAAAGTTCCCGCAGGTCGTCCAGCGCGGAGGGCGGTCACATAGACCCCTTGTCACAGCTAGAATGGAGCAGTGGCCAGCATGGGGGACTGTGGCCGTGAATCTGACCCCCACCGTGGGAAGGCAGCGTCGGCGGCGGGGCTGGCAGAAACCCTGCGCCCAGAC
The DNA here is from genome assembly GCF_049852395.1 of Peromyscus maniculatus bairdii. Classification (NCBI taxonomy): domain Eukaryota; kingdom Metazoa; phylum Chordata; class Mammalia; order Rodentia; family Cricetidae; genus Peromyscus; species Peromyscus maniculatus. Next base: position 141,402,936 of record NC_134852.1, on the reverse strand, counting down.
CTAGTTTTAAGTAAGAAAAGCAAAAAGCCGAGGCAATTGACAGCATAAACCTTCCTGACGCTTCTTTTTTTTAAAGTTGTTTCCGTAGTGTGGGTTGGTAGCTGGAAGGCTTGCCGGGAGCGTGCAGCAGCAGCCTGGCTTTGTACGGTTTGTATTTTTGTTGTTGTTGTTGTTGCTGCTGCTGCTGTTTTTGGTTGTTGTTGTTGTTCTTCATCCTGAGTTGTTAGAGAATGTGTCTTTACCACACAGAAGCGCTCAGCCCCCCGCCTGCAATCCCAACACTTGGGCAAATCAACCAGGTCCCTATCTCAAACAAAATTTTCGTCTCTGAGCTCTCACGTGAGGATCTCAGTGATTTTCTTGGGATAGAGATGAGTCTAAGAATCATTTGGAAGAGCAAATGTGACCTTGGAAGGGGGGTCTCTGTGCCTGGCGCACTTACTGGCCAACAATGAACACATAAATCTTGTATTGGAAGCCCAGAGAATTAAGCGATTTGGGCACGTGCCACCTGAATTACCCCCTTTCCCCCTCCAACACACCCCCAAGACTGGTGGGTGGAGTGCTGTTGACCTTGGGGAAAGGAGGAGTCACTGATTCAGCTGATAAAGCTCTAATCTACATCTGGGTTGTTCTCTTGTGCACAATTCCTTTTCCAGTAAGAATACTTTTAAAAAATAAAACCCAGATGCAACTCCGCTCAAAGCATGTCCGCCCCCCATATTAAGTCTCAACTGTGACAGGTCCCAGAGGGTCCCTCCCACCAAGGGACAGCAGAAAGGCACCTCCCATGAGAAATACTTTGGTGTCCCAGCTGGAAACCTCAGACCCTGCAAGACCCTACAACATAAAGAGCCCATCAGCAAACTCTGTTCCATCCCAGTAGGCTGATGACATAAAAAAAAAGATGTGGTGATAAATAGCGAAACTCCTCTTTGTTCAACTCCCTATTTTTCAGGTAAGATTGAAGACTTAGGCTAAATGATTCCCCCAGGTACTCAATCATGCCACCAGTTCCGAGCAAGGAAGCCAGAAACCTTCCGATCTTGTATGTGCCTGCCAGTCCCACCTGACCCCACTGAGTCAAAACACAGTGTGGGGCCATCGAGGCTGCTCACCATAAAGGTGCTTTGCCACCAGGTGTGACGGTCTGACTTAAATCCTTGGGACCCATGTGGTGGAAGGTGAGAAAGGATTACTAAAAGCTGTCCTCTGAAGCCCAGCGGTGGTACCACACACCTTTAATCCCAGCACTCAGGAGGCAGAGGCAAGCAGATCTCTGAGTTTGATGCCGGCCTAGTCTACAAAGTGAGTTCCAGGACAGCCAAGGCTATTACACAAAGAAATCCTGTCTCAAAAAACTATTTACAAAAAGAAAGTTGTCCTCTGATTTCCACATTTGTGCTGTGGCCCCGCGTGTGCCTGCGCGCGCACGTGTGCGTGTGTGTGTGTGTGTGTGTGTGTGTGTGTGTGTGTGTGTGTGTCTGACACAGTGCCCGCCCTTCCTGCCCTCCACATGGTTTGATGTGACCTGAGGAATTGCTTGAGGGATTTGGGTCTGTAAAAGAGAATTCTGGAAAGAAGCTGTGCCTGCAAAGGCTGATTGATTAGAACTTAACTAATGTGGAGAGGTTGGAATGTTGCAGGTCCAGAGCCTAATTACAGTTTATCTTGGGCTAGCTTGAGCCACCTAAATAGCCACCCCTTGCCCATCTCTATGTCAGATAAAAACTCTTTGGAAAGTACTCACTTGACAAAACCCGATTTTTTAACAATCAAAGGGCTAAGAATATGTCGGAACATGGAATCTGAGGTGAACAGCATCTGTGTTCCCAGGCTGTGACCACTCATGTTTGCCTCCAGAATAAACCGTCTCTTACCCTCTTTGAGGTGAGAGTTGTGTTTTTGCATCAACAGTTTGAACCACATTTCTGGCTCTTAACTCTGTGGCTCTAAGCACACTGAGAACCTGGGGGATTTCGCCAGGAAAATGGCAGTGGCTACAAGTCTTCCTGAATGGCCAGCTTAGGCCCATCAACATTTGCATTTGCGACTCTCTCCTTGGGCTGCACACTCATCCTTTACCCTGGCATGCACAGTGCGCGCCATTCTGTCTCTCTGCCTCAGCCCCTCTCTTGGTAACTAAGCCATCTCCTCCAAAACTGACCTTGTCACTTCATAGTGGGCCCCACCTCTTAAGGAGTCCATCTTCACCACACTGGACCGAACTTCTGGCTTGCACTCAAATCACAACCAAGCCACACGCCTTTAATCCCAGCACTCAGGAGGCAGAGGCAGGCAGATCTCTGAGTTCAAGGCCAGCCTGGTCTACATAGTAAGTTCTAGGACAGCCAGGGGGCTGCACAGAGAAATCCTTTCTCGATAAACAAAACAAACTCATATCCAAACCGCAGAGCGGGTCCTAATAAATCCTTCCCCAAAAGTCTCACTAAAGTGCTTTGACCCTTTACTACAGTTCCTCATGTTGTGGTGACCCCTGGCCATAATGCTTTGTTTTCTCTCTGCTAGAGTCTTGCCCTCGGCAGCCACTTATAGAGGCTGTTTCTTTTTTCTTTCAGTGCATTTTTTGATCCATCATGAAAACTCATTTCTCATCCCTCAGGTCTTGGCATCATTTCCTCGAGAAGTTTTTTTCCCAGAGTGAAGAGGGCAGCTTTGATGCCAAACAGGCAAGCTCCCTGCCATTCTTTCTCAACCCCAGCTTCTCACATTTAAGCTTCAGTTCTGAACAGTTGGTCTATTCGTGAATAATGAATGATGAGACACCATGGCTGCCAAAGCCTTACTCAGCAAAAGAGGCTCCATAGTTGACCCCAGCAGCTAGGGATACTGTGCAGCAGGAGAAGGGTATGTCATCCACTTGGTGTGTGAGTTCACTTGTGTGTGCAAAACACCCAGAATGGTTTGGGATCGGGATGCCTATACTTCATAAGGCCCACGATCAGAGGAATTGTCTTGGTGATTTTGACTCTTCCTGTACTCTGAATACTCCACTCCTCTGTCAGTCCCAGCAGGATTAAGTCCAAGCTTCTCCATTTGCTTTTTCTGGACATTTCCAGTGTCCTTATGGCTCTCACCAAACTGCCCTTTGAGCTGGGCTGTCACTAATCCCAGGGCAGCAGGCAACCTTTTTGACACATCCACCCCAGCCCACCTCACCCTACCCCGTAGTAACAGAAGCCTGCCACCAGATGAGACCACTTCTGAGCTGGTTTAGGCTTCCATCCTCTTGAGCACACCCCTCCCTCAATGCTCCAGCATCAAAAGGTCACACAGATGCACTCTGGCCATCTGCCCTGCAGCGATCCCGTATCTGTTCAGTTTGGTTCACCGTGAGAGCAATTTCTTCAGCATGTGCCTCATGGCAGGCCGGCCCTCAGCAAAATTCTGTGTGTAGCATTGAGTGACTGAGCTCAGCCCCCCAGAGCTCAAAGTCTAGCATTCCCTGCAACAGCGGAAATGTTAGCTGCCGCAGTTTGGCAGCTAAGTAGCTGAAGAGTGACTGGGGCAAATGAGAAACTGGGTCTTTATTTTTATCCAAGTTTAAATTAACTTAAATGAAAGCTGCCACACGAGTTGGTCCCGTGAGCCTCAAGAAGCCAGCACCCAAGCCCGGCCGTGGTGGCGCACCCCCTTAATCCCAGTACTCGGGAGGCAGAGGCAGGCAGAGCTCTGTGAGTTCGAAGCCAGCCTGGTCTACAGAATGAGTTCCAGGACAGCCAGGATACACAGTGAAACCCTGTCTCAAACAAACAAACAAAGGAAGCCAGCTGCTGTCGAATTGCAGAGAGGGAGCATAAGAAGCCAACTGCAGGGTGATAGGTGGGGTGTCTGATGGGGATTGGGGAGATCAGAGCACTAAGGGGTTGACTAAGTGAAATGAGCCAGGCATAGAAAAACAGGCAAACGGTACATGAGAACTCACATGTGCAAACCACAAATCTATCTCATTGAAACACAGTACAATGGCGGCCATTGGAGACCGGGAAGGGGAGAGAAAAGGGATGGAGAAAATGGGTGCCAAAGCACAGTTAGCTAGGAGGATTAGGTCTAGTGTTCGCAGCATAGTCAGGTGACTATGGGCTGTAACACTCCATGACTTGATGGTTAATCTTGATTTTCAACTCTACAGATCACCCAGGAGACAAACTTCTGGGAGTGTCTATGAGGTCATTTCCAAAGAAGTTCAGCAGAGGTGAGAAGACCTACCACGAGCTGGTGCAGTGGTGGGGTAGGGTGGAGGTGAGGGGTAGGGTGGGAGTGGAATACCATCCCATGGTCTGAGGTCCCAGCTACAGAAAAAGGAGAGCGTGAGCTGGCACCAGCATTTGTCTCTCTGCTTCCTGACTGTGGGTGCAAGGTGACCCACCACCCACCACCCTGCTGTGACAGACGACTGTAACCTCAGACCTTCCTTAAACTGCTTTTGTCAGATAAGCCACAACAATAAGAAAAGTGACTAGTATAATGATATAGTTCAAGATAAGGATAAGAGGGCTGGAGAGATAGTTTAGCAGTTAAGAGCCCTGGCTGCTCTTCCAGAGGATCTAGAGTTCTGTTCCCAGAACTCACAGGGCTCAAAACCATCTGGAACTCCGGTTACAGAGTTTAAGCACTCTGATGCCTCCTTCTGGCCTCTGTGGGCACTGCACACATGTGGTACACATATATATATGCAGAAAAAAAATACTCATAAAATTATTTTAAAAATTGTTTAAAGAGCAAGAAACTTAAAAAAAGGAAGGAAGGAAGAAAAGAGAAAGAAAAGAAAGAAAGCTAGCTAGACCAGTCTGAAAGTCCCCAACATTTAGAAATGATACGCATTTGAGGCAACAGAAAGGCTGTTGACGCTGGATTTTAGCACAACGCATCATGTACACATATTGGATTATGCTCTTGTACCTGTGATTATGTACAAATATATAGCTACTACAGTATTTTAAAGCTTTTTAAAAAGAGGTTGGGCTGTATCTCCAGTGACAGGGAGGGTTTGGGCAGGTAGAAGCATGCACCTGGGGGCAGTGCTATGGGTCCCCACAGGTGAGGAGACCCCAAGCTGAGCAGTGAGTGCAGCCAAGGGCAGGGCACAAGGCTGAAGGGGTGGGGCTGCCCAGGTGAAGGATGTGAAGGGCTCTCACTGCCACCTAAAGAATTGGGACTTGCCAGGCGGTGGTGGTGCATGTCTTTAATCCCAGCACTTGGGAGCCAGAGCCAGGCGGATCTCTGTGAGTTCGAGGCCAGCCTGGTCTACAGAGCGAGATCCAGGAAAGGCACAAAGCTACACAGAGAAACCCTGTCTCGAAAAACCAAAAAAAAAAAAAAAGAATTGGGACTTCACTGGGAGGTAGTATATTATGCCTTTAATCCCAGCACTCAGGAGGCAGAGGCAGGTGGATCTCCTGAGTTCAAGGCCAAACTGATCTACAGAGCTAGTTCCAGGACAGCCAGGGCTACACAGAGAAACCCTGTCTCAAAAGACAAAACAAACGACGACAACAACAACAAAAACCCCACCGAGTCCCATTTAGTGTTGCCCATATCTCATGGGTTCAGGGCTATCCAAAAGAGCATGAGCACCCCATCAGTAGCCACACCCTGAAGAACATTGACTCCCCTATACCCTACCCCTCTGCATGCATCCATGCTAGAACGTTGCTAGGGTAGTCTTGTGCAGGTAGCAGGTAACCCACAGCAGCTGTGAGTCTGCCAGTGCATTGTCCAGAAGACAGCATTTTACATTATTCCTCCCCTGGTTCCGAGTCTGTTGCTATGAGCGAATACTCTGACCAAAGCACTTTAAGGGAGACAGGGTTGACTTAGGCTTCAGTTCCAAAGGGCTAGAATCCATCCATCATGTCAGAGACGGCATGACAGCATGGACATGAGGCTCTCAGTGGCCTGCTTCCTCAACCTCACCAAACAGCCCCAGTCCTGCACCCAGCCACACACTCTCACTCCACAGTGCCACTAGCTCCTCCTCCTCCTCCTCCTCCTCCTCCTCCTCCTCCTCCTCCTCCTCCTCCTCCTCCTCCTCCGCTGTGATGGCGTGCATCCTCTCAAGCCAGGAGCTGCTCTCCCTTAAGTGGCTTTGCCAGATCACCACAATGAAAGTCACTAATGGAGAAGGTGAGGTGCAGACTCCAGCGGCTGGGCTAAGAAGGCAACAAAGGCCCAGCTGCCCCTGCCTGTGACCATGTCCTCCTGCTCAGTGATGAGCACAGACCCTCCCATGGTAGAAATGGAGGGTACACGTTTGGCTGTTCCCCAACATCCCAGGTCCCCAAGAGATTCCTTGGTCTGTCTCCCACTTCCTCACAGGCCACTTGGTCCTGGAAGGGAAGGGTGTCTTGTGCCAGGGTGGGGAAGCTTGAGGCAGAGACAAGGGTACTGTCCTCTTGCCAACCCGGCTTACTGTCTCAGTCAGCCTGATGAGGTCTTCCCCTGCCAGAACACCCTGGCAATCCTCTCCCAGACTGTTGGGTGACCCTGGAGTGAGCATCCTCTTCTCCAGCTCTCAGTGTCCTTGTCTGCCCCAGGAGACGATGAAAGTCCCTGGTGCCAGAAAGAGTGAACAGACAGGAATTTGGCGGGCTTGACTAAGTTTGGTACATCATAGTACTTAATCAAGATTGGTTTTCTCATTGTGATCATGTCATAAGAGAAAAAATTTGGTTTAGTATTTTTAGACATTATTAACATATGTTGATTTTATAAAATTATGAGTCTCATGATTTTTTTTATAAATGTATAGAATATCATCTGATTATATTCATGCCCATTTTGGGTTTTAAGAAAAACCTTGCTGAAGTATTTAGATATAAAGGGCCTATATGTTTATAACTTACTTTGGTTTGGGCTGTCTGTCTGTCTGTCTGAGATGGAATAGTGAGGCTGTGTAGCCCCAGACAGCCCAGGATTCGTTATGTAAATCGGGCCAGTCCCAAACTTGAACTGATCTTCCTGTCTTTGCCTTTGCCAAGTGGTGCAATGCAGGTGTCTGCCACCACAGCCAGCAACTCAGTTTGCTTCAAATGTTTCAGACAAGCATTTCAGACAGACAGACAAGACATGAGACAGTTTGGAGAGTCCAGACTGTCTAGGCCTGGAACTATTTCAAACTAATGAACTTTTTTTTTTTTTTTTTAAGACAGGGTTTCTCTGTGTAACAGTCCTGGCTGTCCTGGAACTCCCTTTGTAGACCAGGCTGGCCTTGAACTCACTGAGATTCACCTGCCTCTGCCTCCCAAGTGCTAGGATTAAAGGCGTGCACCACCACTGCTCGGCTAAACAAATGAACTTTTAAGGGGTGGGGGGAGGAGCCAGGTGTGGTGGCAGCACATGCTTTAACCCTAGCACTTGGGAAGCAGAAGCAGGCAGATCTCTGGATTTGAGGCTAGACTCATCTACAAAAGCAAGTTCCAAGATAGCCAGGGCTACACAGAGAAACTCTGTCTGGAAAAAAAAAAGAGTGTGTGTGTGTGTGTGTGTGTGTGTGTGTGTGTGTGTGTGTGTGTGTGTGTGTGTGTGGTGGGGAAGGACCCCAATGAATGACTGAAAACCTCTAGGGGCACCAATAACGCACAAGAAGATGCTACACCAAGCAGCAGCAGCAGCCAACAAATGGGAACCTTAGAATAAAAGGCTGGGCAAGGCAGACAGCAACACTGCAAGGGGATGGGAATCAGAGTCCTGATTGGGGCGGGGGGGTAAATAGTGCCATGGCTCCGAGGATAGACGGCCCTTCTTCAGTGAAACGAAGAGCTCACATATGACCCAGATATTTTACACCTAAGCATACATATAGCCAAGAAAAATGAAAACATGTCCACACAGAAGCTTGTGGTCACCATCCATAGTGGCATTATCTGTAACAGTCAGAAAGTGGAAGCAATCCAGACATCTATCAACCGATCAGTAAATAAACAAAACGTGGCATGTCCACAATGGAATACTATTCATCCATAAAAAGAGTGAAGCTCTGACCCATGCTACAACATGAACCCTAAACTGAACCCTGTCCTAAAGTGGAGAAGCCAGACACAAAAGAACACATTGTATGATTCCTAAGAAACACACAGAACAGAGAAAACTAGAGACGGGAGCTAGTGGTTGCTTTGGGATTAAATAGCTCACAGTTCGGGGCTGCTTTTACAGATAAAGAAAATGTTTTAAAGTTGTGTGTGGAGGTGCACACCTTTAATCCCAGCCCTGGGGAGGCAGAGGCAGGCAGATCTCTGTGAGTTTGAGGCCAGCCGAATTTATACAATGAGACCATCTTGAAGGTAAAAAAAAAAAAAAGTAAGTGTCTTTGTTTTTGTTTTTTGCTTTGTTTTTGTTTTTTGAGACAGTGTTTCTCTGTGTAGCCCTGGCTCTCCTGAAACTCACTCTGTAGACTAGGTTGGCCTCTAACTCACAGAGATTTGCCTGCCTCTGTCTCCTCCTGAGTGTTGGGATTATAGGTGTGTGCCACCACCAACCGGCTGAAAGAGTTTTAAAATTATGATGGTTGCCAGGCATGGTGGGCTGTAACCTCAGCATTTGGGAGAAGCGTGCAGGAATATCAAGAGTGCAGGGTCATCCTCCGATACATGTCAAGTTTGAGGCCAGCCTAGGGCCACTCTGCCTCAAAAACTCAAGAGTAACACTAAGAAAAGTCACTGTGGTGGTTGTATGTGTCTGAATCTACTAAACACACCAAACTGGACAACTTCAACAAGGGAAGTGCATGCCGTTTAAATGCTGTCAGCAAAGCTGTGTGAAAGAACTGGGGTGGGGTCGGAGCAGCCCATGCTTCTCATCTGAAGACTCAGCCAGCTCTGGAGCAATGCTGAGAGCCACAGACAGGTCATTCTGTGTACTGACACCATGTGGAAACACGTGCATATATATTTCAGTCACTCACTCTGTATGTGTACATATGTGATGTGTGTGTGTGTGTGTGTGTGTGTGTGTGTGTGTGTGTGTGAGTACACACGCCCATGTGGGTACAAGTACATACAGAGGCCACAGTGGGAAGTCCTCCTTTAGTGCTATCTTCATTGTTGCCTTGAGACAACAGTGTAGAACTGGAAGTTCTCATTTGGGCTAGGCTGGCAGGCCAGCAAGCTCTCAGAAACTACCCATCTCTGTTTCGTATTGCCAGGGATACGGGAACACCCAGCCACACCCAGGTTTGGCTTTTTTTTTTTTTTTTTAACATGAGTGCTGTGGGTTTGAACTCAGATCTTCATGCTAACGGAGCAGGCACACTTACCCACTGAACCATCCACCTTACCCAGTTATTCTATAGCCAGGGTAATGACCTTAGAGGTCTAGAACTCTGGGACACTTGGTGTTTTAAATTAGCACTCGTCTTTACTCAGCCATGTGTGTCCAGAGGGTGACTGCATTGTCCTCCCCCAGCGTGGAAGTCTGACTTGCCCAATGTGTCCCTGGTCACACAGCAGGCTCTGGTCTGAGGCAGCTGTATGAACAAGGCAGCTGTATGAACAGATGCTCGGGGCCCCGCCCAGGTTCATCTTGACTTTTATTTAGTTTCTTTCCTCAAACTTCATTCCATTTTTGCCGTGACTCTCAGCTGTAAGCTGTATGCATGCCGGACGGGCAATGGTTCGGCACCAGCGGAGCACTGTCCCCGGTGATTCACGGCTGAGGTACTTTTCCACTTGGCCAGCTGCCACCCTGCTTTCTCCATCCTCCCCAGAGCCCTAGGGCCTTGTCTTATAGCATTTGTGTTCTTCCCTGCCTGGCTGCCATGTCTGATGTTCTTGCCTGGTCCTGCACCTGGCACCAGTTAGGAAACTCACTCTCCATTCCTTTAAAAAGAATAGTCACCAGCTTGAGAAACCAGGACTCTGGAAGTCACACCCCCTTCCTTTCAGGAAGACTGACAGCTTGGAAAGAAAGAGGGAGAAAACCTACACCCTAAGCTTCAGGAAGACCCTGCCCAGACACTTGGGTCACTCAGAGGAAACTCAGGAACCCCTCCCCGATGGTTGAACTTTCCTGGTTTGAGGTTCAAAAGGAAGTGGAATCCCTACGGTGAGCCTTGCTGATCCACCAGGCAAGATGTAGGATATGAAGCAACTGTGTGTGCTGCTGCTCTGTTTGAGAAAACTGTTCTCAGACCCAAATCCGGAAGGCCTTACTGGGGCAAGGGTGTGGCCCCTGAGTGGGAGAGACAATGGGTGGTGTTTTCTGCTTTTACTTTTCTACACTAACCGTTAACACTGGAGGAGGTTACCAGGAAGGAAAGGTAAAGAAAACCAGCTTTCCCCTGTGTCCACACAAGCTGGCCCTAGACAGCCCCCCGCCCCCCACCTTTGGAGGCCCCACCCTGCACAGGGCTCAGCTCCTACCTGCCCTCCTGCTTCTTCCCCCAGGCACTTCAGACCTAGCCTCCCCAACTCTCAGCTCTGCACCTGACTTCTCCCTCTGTTCAACCCACTCCCTCCACCTACCTCTGCTCTCCGAATTGGCCGCTCAGCTCCCGAGGGTCCACCATGTGCCCAGTGCCAGAAGATGACCACAGGCTCCTTCCTAATTTCAGTATTCTCACGACTAACCCCGAGGAGATGGGCAGCTTCTTGCCAACATTTTCCAATGAGACGTGTTTTGATTCACACTCTACTCTTTTTGATGACCTGAGCCCAACTAATCCTTATAAACAGAAGCTTCAGGGGCTGGGTAGATAGCTCTGTTGGTGGAATTTTGCTTGTGGTGTGAACATGAGGATCTGAGTTCCAACCCCAAGAATTTACACACACACACAAAAGCCAGGCATGACGGAGTTTGGGGAGGCAGTGACAGATGAATACCTAGGGTCACTGGCCAGACTAGTTTAAGAGGGAGAGCCCCAGTCTAGTAAGAAAGCCTATCTCAAAACAAAAATAACTCCAAAAAAAAAAAACCAAAGGTGGCTGGCATCTGAGGAACAACACCCAAAGTTTGACCTCATGTGTGTGGACCATGCATGCACACACATGCAGCTGCACACCCAAACACACACAGGCACACGCCAGCATCTTTAGCTCCTCAGAACAACTCTTTCCGTATCTAGATGTGTCTTACTCTCTCCATTTTCCAGCTTCCCCTTCCCTGTGCCTCATGGCCGTGCTTGCTTCCTAGCATGAGGAAACGGTTTGCAAGCAACCTGTCTCCACTGAGGTGACAGCTCCTGGGATTCCTCTGAAGGTGGTGTCTAGATCTCACAACATAAGCTGGCAGGGTGGTGCTGGCACGCAGATAAAGAAGCCAACCGAACAAAAGGAGCCCAGGCCAGACTTGTGCAAGGCTAGAGACACTTGACTGAGCAAAGGCCTTGCTGCAATTGCATGGCGTGGTCTTCTCAACAGAGGGTGCTGGACCATTGCTACTCAGGTGGGGAAAGGGGAACTTAGGTCCATGCATACAGGACATGGCCATACAGGGCATAAGCACTCATTCTAAGTAGATCAGAGGTCTAAATGGGAAACAAGGGAAGAGTCCAGGTGAAAAGGGTCTTCACAAGAAAACAGCACATCTGGGAACCAAGAGATTTTGAGAACAGGACACGAAAACATAACCTGGGAGGTGGGGGGTTGGGGAGTGGAGGGGAAAAGACCCTTATGTGACCTAATTAAAAATGAAGAATTCCTGCTCATCACAAATGAAGACAAAACAGGAACAGTAAAAGTATTACAAGTGGCTATAGAGCAATTATAACCAAAATATACAACTCGAAAATAAAAGGGCAGGTCTAGAGAGATGACTCAGCAGTTAAGAGCACTGGCTGCTTTCCCACAGGACCCAGGTTCTGTTCCCAGCATCCATATGGCAGCTCACAACCATCTTTTTTACCCCAGTTCCAGGGGACAATGGCCTCTTCTGGCTTCCATGGACACTAGGTATGCACACAGTATACATACATACAAGCAGACAAAGACTGATACACATAAACTAACTTTTAAAAAAGAGACAAAACTAAGGGGGTCAAAATCTTGGATAAAGGGGTCACAAAGCATCCAGTGGCACCAGGAAGACACAGGTCAAAACAATGGGTCACATGCATATGAAGAGCAAAAATGAAAAAGGCAAGGTGGGCAGAATCCTAAGGTGGCCTCCAAGGTTTCTGGCCTCTTGGTGGCCATGTCCAATTTAGTCCTCACCCCCCCTCATTTGGGAACAGAATCTGAGGTTATAATGAAGGTCACTTCTGTGGTTAGGTTCGCTGGGGGTTGGGTTTTACAGGCATAATTAAGATCTCTAATGAGTGTAATGTGGAGTCTATCAAAGGGGAAAGTACTCCGGGTTGGCCTGCTCCAGTCAGGAGAGCCCTTTGAAACAGAGGGGCTGAGCTGAGCATATAGTTCAGCGGCAGAGGATTTGCACTTCTAAAACAATACAAAGCACGCGCACACACACACACACACACACACACACACACACACACACACAGGCTACAGCTTACTCAGATTTTCCTGCTGGCCTTGAGGAAGCAAGCACATGTCACTCTGAGAAGTGTTTACATGATTGGCCATCGTATCTTTTCTCAGGACCAAGGAAATTAATTTGGCCACAATCCCAAGCACCTGTTAGACAAGCACACCCAGCACCCTTGACCTTGTCTGTCAATCATCTATGCCCAATAGTAGAGCAGGCTGCCTTTGAGGACAGCCATCTTGTCTGTCAGTCTGGGCCATTGGCTCTCCTAGTACCCTGCCCATTGCAAGAACTCAGAATAGTTTGAAGTAACTCATTAAGCCATCTGACCTCTACAAGGGCATGATGCACACAATGACAAAAGACCAATCTTCTTACTATTGATATTTTGCAATTTTACTATATGGAATAGACTAAATAATTCAAGATTTCACTGCCCTCACTGTAGGATATATTAGGCTACACATAATTTGTTGTTGTTTTTTTTTTTATCATTTTTTTAAAACAAATAAAATGCCAACCTCATATGGTTCAACCCAACACTTCCCTGGTCTTTTGTTGTCTAGCTTGACTGTTATTTCCTCTGGCCAATGAAGTATGAACTTGGTGGCATGTGTCACTTGTGAGCAGTTTGAAGTTGACCCATGTATCTTTTCCTTCTTCCATGACTTCTAGACATTTCTCAGATAGAGGCTGACATATTTGCTTGGGTCCCAGGATGAAAATGACAAAGAACAGAGCCGTTAGTAACCTGCAATGGACATCTAACGATCAACAAGACTGTGGTGGCTTGAATGACAATGTTCCCCCACAGGCTCAGATGTTTAAATACGTGACCTTCAGTTGATGACACGCTTGGGGAGGTGCTGTGTGACAAAACTTTACTTGCAGAGACTCGGCACATGTCTACTCATCCCAGCAAGGGAGCTCAAGACAGACCAAAGTATGGATACCACCAAAATCCAACTTGGTGAGTTTTACTGGGGTTACTTACAGGAATATGGGTAAGGGGTTGCTTACAGGAGCAGAAATAACTCAAAGACAGCTGCATCACCAAGGCCCACCCCCCAGCACAGGTAAGAGTTCACAAAAGCTGAGAACCAGGAGCACACTACACAGCCTGCAGGCAGCTCTACAAGTTTGAGCATGCCCTTTCCACATGACTCAGTTGATCTAAACCTCTACCAGTCAGCTCAGATGGTTTTGGCTTCTTGTAGGCAGCTGTTTTGGTCTCAAGAGTCTTTTTTGCAGCTTGTCTCGTCTCAGTCTTTGTAGCTTTTATTGCTTATTGTAGCAGAAAGGGGCCTAGTGAATCTGGTCAGTTTCCTCCAGACTTCCTGAAGCTATTTTTGAGTCACTTACTTTCCTGTTTAAGGAACTATTCTGCAGGATGAAATGTTTCAACCTCCCAGGTTGCCCAACAGGAAGTTTAGGAGCCGGCCATGCTGGATGAAGTATGGGGTGGGGCTGAGGTTTCAAAGCCACCACCACTCTCACTTCTTCTCTGCTTCTTGCTTGTGGTTCAGGATGCCAGCCAGCCTCTAGCTTCCTGCGTCTGCCACCAGGCCTGCCTGCTGCTGCCGTGGCTGCCTGTCATGATGGACTCACCCCTCCAGAACCATCAACCCAAATAAATTCCTTCCATAGTTTGCCTTGGTCATGGTGTTTTAGCACCACAGAAAAGTAACAAACACAAAACCTGTATGTCACAACCCTCCAAGACCGTTCCTGTAGAATAGCCTAGCAAGTTCTTTCAATACCTATCTTGGTGTGCCCTGTAACGGAGGTGACCTTTGTGTGTCTGTCTCTCTTACTACTCCTCATTCCCTGGGACCCAAGGAAATTTCCTGCCCATGAGAAGCCCTTGAATGCTGAGCAAATTGAATCAAGCACATTATTTCTTCTGCTGGAAAGAAACTGGCTGAGCACAGCCACAGACACTGTGCGATGTTCATTAAGGCTTGTCCTAGTTTTGAGTTTAAGGACAAGAATCAATCATGAGCCAAGCTGTGTTAGGTCAGCAAAAAATCCCCTAACAATTAAGGCTCCATGAAAGCTGTCTTGGAACAGCTTCCAGAACCAGAATGTTCAGCATGGGAATGCTGGCTCCTCTCCCTGGGGGCCTTCCTGTCACCTTAATCAGGGTGATGACACCAAGCAAGGCAACAGAAACTGGAGCTACAGTGAAATCCTGGACCATGAGACACAAAGCAGTGGAATGCTATCAGAGGTGTATGCAGTAGAGTGACAATGTGATGTGACAGTGTGTGTATGTGTATGTGTGTTGTTTGTTTGGTTTTTGAAACAGTCTCACTATGTGGCTCTGGCTAGCTTAGGATTCCCTATGTAGACCTCCTGGCCTGGAACCCACTGAGATCTGCCTGTCTCTGCCTCCCCAGTGCTGGAAATAAAGGCGGGCATTGTCATGCTTGGCTTAAATATTTAAAAAATACAATACATCATGAGGCTAGCAAGATGGCTCAGAAGTAAAGAGAAGCTACATGGCAGCACACAGACAACTGTAACTTTAGTGCCAGAGGATCAGACACCCTCTTTACCCTCCCTAGGCACCAAGCACACACATGATGCATTTACTTCTGTCTTAATGTTTCCATTGCTGTGATAAACACCATAACCAAAACAACCTGGGGAGGAAAGGGTTTGTTTGACTTACATGTTCCAGGTCACAGCTCATTGAGAGAGGCCAAGACAGGAACCTGAAGCAGAGGCCATGGAGGAACACTGCTTACTGGCTCGCTCCCCATGGTTTGCTCAGCCTGCTTTCTTATACTACCCAGGACCACCTGCCCAAGGGTGGCACTACCCACAGCAATCACTAACCAATGCTCTTGCCCAAAGACAATCTGATGGAGGCATTTTCTCAACTGAGGTTCCTCTTCCCAAATAATCTCTTAACTTCTGTCAAGCTGACTTTTCTCAATTCCAAATTTGTTTATCCAACTGCCTGCTAGACATTTCTACTTGGATGTTAAGTATCTCAAACATAACATGTTCAGTACTGAGATTGTGGGCTTCTCCCTCAAGCCTGCCTACCTGCAGAGCCAATACCTCACTCACAGCTTCTCTATGCTTCTAGTTATTCAGGCCATTGGGCTGTTCCCCTTTACTGCTGGGGCCTCCCTTCCTCACACTTGCCACACATGACCCACTGGAAAATGTCTCACCCTCAAAATATAAACAGGCAAAAGGAAGAGTGAGAAGAAAGGATGAGGGACAATAAGAATCAAACTAAAAATTAAAAACTAGATATATATGGTCACCAAGCACAGATATCCCTGGGACCAAAGACTCCCATTTGGAAATAACAGTGTGATGGTTAACTTTGATTGTCAACTGGACACAATGTAAAAATCACCTGGGAAAGAGGCCTCAATGAGGGACTATCTAGATCAGGCTGACATCTAATGTGGGCACGTCCATGTGAACTGTCTTGATGATGTTAATTGAGGTGGGAAGATCTGCCCACTGTGGGTGGTGCCATTCCCTGAGTAGGGTATCCTGGATTGTATACCGTGGAGAAAGTGCTAAGTGCTAGCATGCATACACTAATTCACCGTTCCCTGGTTGACTGCAGATGTGTGTGACCTGTTGCTTCAAGCTCCTGCCACCCTCCCCTTCCAGCAGTGATGGACTATAACCTGGAAATGTGAGCCCAATAAGCCTTTCCCCTTATGCTGCTTTTGTTAGGGCGTTTTACCATGGTGCAGGAAAGGAAAATAAGAGAGCAAATAGCAGGTGGGAAGACTTAACTGCGCAAGCTCCTGAGTCATGGAATTCCCCCCACATTCTCTCCCTTTCTTACCTTTCCCCTGAAGAAAACTAGGGCAAGGAGAGATGTGTGAGTCATAGCCTGGAAGAGAGAAAGCTCCTTGAACCTTGAAGAGAATGACTTAAATTCTCTACCCCCTATTTGGACCATGGAGATTGCAAACCAGCATTTGCAAATTCCTCGTCATGTAATACAGAAGTTTCCTAGAAGCACCTTGCTCTTCTGGGGCTTTTTACAAGTCCTCTCTGCCACACCGCTCCTTACCCACGCCATCACTCTCTGATCATCCTAGCCTCTGGGTGAGTAGTGTTTTACATTAATGTAGTTTTTCACATTAGATTTTACCATATATTGAACTTTCTATTTCTTTTGGCAAATTTATCTCCTTAGGACTGCTGTACATGGAAGACAAGAATCTGACTCCAAGAGGTCAAAAGATGAAAAACATCCACCAGTCACATATATGGTAATCTTTTTTTCTTTAATTTATTTATTATGTATATTGTATGCCTGCAGGCCAGAAGAGGGCACCAGATCTCATTACAGATGGTTGTGAGCCACCATGTGGTTGCTGGGAATTGAACTCAGAACCTCTGGAAGAGCAACCAGTGCTCTTAACCTCTGAGCCATCTCTCCAGCCCATAAAATGGTAATCTTTATATTCACTCTCTACAGCTACATCCAAAGCCTGATGAGCTGTCAAGTTGACTCAGTAGGTAAAGGCACCTGCCACTAAGCCTGAGTTCAATCCCCAGTATCCACAGGGTAGGAGAAAACTGACTCCTGATGTTGTTCTCTGACCTCCACTCACATGCTCACATCCACATTAAAAAAATCACAGCTTGAACTCTTGTACTGTGCTTAGTAACAAGATATTTCCCTATTATTCTCAAAGTTAACAGAAAGGAATGTATAAAGACATCTGTCATTTGAAATAGGTGTATGGGGGGGGCGGGAGGGGGAGGCTGGGGGGTGGAAGGAGGGAAGAGGGCGATCTTTATTGTGTAAAATGAATGAAAATTTTTCTTAATAAAAAAGGTAAAAAAAAATTAAAAAAAAAAAACAAGGAAAGAAATAGGTGTCTGGCAACAAACTGAAAATTCCATCACTTACCAATCAGGAGATAAAAAGGGCAGTTCTCAAGACTCCTTCCTACACAGGCAGCAATACCAAAGGGACTCAGGGCCAAACTTCAGCCCCTGAAGATTGTTTTAAACCCTAATGTGCCTTTAGGTAACAGAATGAGTTTGTGTCCAAACCGTAAGACAACAGATGGATATGACTCTCCTAGGACAACGAGGGATCCTTGTAGTGATGGGACTGTTCTGTTTCTGAACTATATCATGGTTATAATACTGTACTGTAACTTTATAAGAGATCACTGGGGGGAAACTGAGTAAAGGGCATACAAGGTATTTCTGCAGTCTATCTTTTTATGAGATGGCATCTCACTGTAGACATGTCCAGCTTTTCTATTTTATTTCTTAGATATGTGAAGCTAGAGTTGCCTCCAAAAATGTTTAACTAAAATCATTTGGGAAAGGTGATTTCAGATTTCTATGAATTTCAAAGCTATCCTATGCTGCCACATATCTCCTCTCATTTCCTGTAGAGCGAAATAAAACAGATGTCAGATTACTTTAAGTGTAGCAACCAATACCAGAAGGTGGCACTACTGTCACATGAACATACAATAGTTAAGTCTCTCTTTTTAATGTGAGGACAGTGGACTTCTGAGATTTCATCAATTAGCGCTGTAAACGTTAACCTCTTCAGCAATATTTGCAACACAAGCCATTTAAAAGTTTCTACTTCATTTGGTGTGTGTGTGTGTGTGTGTGTGTGTGTGTGTGTATGAGAGTGTACGTGTACACAATATGTGGGTGTAGGTGCACACACGAGCACTTGTGGAAGCCAGGGGACTTCATGGGTCCTACTCTATAATACTCTGTTGGGTCAGAGTCTCTCCTTGAACCTGAAGACAGCCCGGCAGCCAACAGGCCCCAAAGAACCTCATATACCTGCTCTCCACTAGCACTGGGGTCCTAGGCACGAGATGATGACCACAAATAGCTTTTTATGTGGGTACAACTGGTCTTCGTGTTGTATGGCCAGTGCTTTAATCCACGGAACCATCTCTCCAGCCCCAAAACATATCTTGATGTTTGGGAAAATACATTTTTTAGAATGTATATTTATTTTTTGAAAATTTCATACATATATACAATGAATTTTTATTTTATGAAGAGGTCTGAGGGCTACCTGCCCTGCCTAAAAGCTAAGGGGACCAAGGCATTTTAGAGAAAATACAATCTTTACAAATCATTTGAAAAAGGGAAAATTGAATTTTTGTATCTGTAATGTGAAAACTAGCAACTGAAAAATTAAAAGCCATCTAACTAAGCATGCTTCTAATCATGTCTTGTATGGATTTTCAAACCCTTACCAACACCAAGCTTTTATATGAGATCTGGAATTAAGCTATTAGAACTTTGCTTTTTTTTTTTTTTTTTTTTGAAGAGACAGAGTCTCACTATGTAGCCCCAGCTAGCCTGAAACTCTCTATGTAGACCAGGCTGGCCTCAAACTCAAAGAGATCCATTTGCTTCTGCCTCTCAAGTGCTGGGATTAAAGGTATATACCACCACATTTAGCCCTATATCTTCAAATTTAATTAGGGCCTGCTTATAGTTTCAGAGGGTCAGTCCATTATCATTCTGGGGAATGTGGCAGTATGCAGGCAGGCATGGTGCTGGAGAAGTAGTTGAGAACGTATATCCTGATCCAAAGGCAGCAGGCAGAGATAAGGGGAGACTGAGCATGGTGTGGGCTTTCAAAATCAGTGACAGAACTCCTCCAACAAGGCCATACCTCATCATCTTTTCAAACAGTCCATCAACTCAGGACTAAGCACACAAATATATGAGCCTATGGGAGTCACTCTCATTCAAACCTGAAGAGGAGGTCAGGTTCCCTGGAGCTGGAATTAACAGGTAGTTATGTTGGGAACTGAACTCAGGTCCTTTGCAAGAGCAGTATATTCATTCTCTTTTCTCTTTTTTTTAAATATAATACTTTTTTTAAAGAATTTTTTTCTTTTTAGATTTATTTATTTTTTATTTAAGTATCCAGTGGTCTGTCTGCATGTGTCCTTGCTGGCCAGAAGAGGGCACCAGATCTCATTACAGGTGGTTGTGAGCCACCATATGGTTTCTGGGAATTGAACTCAGGACCTCTGGAAGAGCAGTCAGTGCTCTTAACCACTAAGCCATCTCTCCAGCCCCTCTTTTTTCTTTTTCTTTATGAGACAGGATTTCTCTGTGTTCATATGCTCTGTAGATAATTTTCACATTTAATTTTGCTTTTGAGAACATGCTTTTTTTAACACACAGACATTTTCTTCCTACAATTTCACATGAAACTGTCTTAAGAATTCATGGATTGACAGGCGGTGGTGGTGCATACCTTTAATCTCACCACTCGGGAGGCTGAGTCAGGCAGATCTCTGTGAGTTCAAGGCCAGCCTGGTCTACAGAGCTGAGTTCCAGGACAGGCACCAAAACTACACAGAGAAACCCTGTCTTTAAAAAAAAAAAAAAAAGAACTCCTGGATCTGCTGGGCCTAGTGGTTCGTGCTTTTATAGCCCAGCACTCAGGAGGTAGAGGCAAAAGGATATCTGTTGAGTTCAATGCCAGCTTGGTTTACATAGTGACTTTCCGGCCAGCTAAGACTGTATAGCAAGTCCCTATCTCAAAACAAAACAAAAACCCAACAAAACAAAACAAAACAAAACAAAACAAAACAAAACAAAACAACAAACCCCAAGAATTCAAGAATCTGAAATTTCTTTTTTTTTTCCTTTGGTTTTTCGAGACAGGGTTTCTCTGTTGTAGCCCTGACTGTCCGGGAACTTGTTCTGTAGACCAGGCTGGCCTCAAACTCAGGGATCTGCCTGCCTCTGCCTTCCAAGTGCTGGGATTAAAGGCAATGTGCCACCACCACCTGATGTGAAATTTCTTATTTGTCAAAAGTAAGCAAATGAACTAACCAAAAATGTTTCTTACCAGTTCTACTGACTTGTTCACATGAGAACTGAACCAAACAAAATTGGAATTAAGTGAAAATGAATTCTGAGCAGTTTATTCTCAAGTCATTACAGTGTTCAACCAATTGGACATACAAAGATAGCAGGTGTAACAGTAAACATCAGGAGGTCATTCCTGTTCTGAAAAGAGATACATTATACACACGGAAAAAAATGCAGCAAATATTACCGTATTCAAAGTAAATGTTGACACTTCAGATGTGACATATTTACAGGAAAGTATGTTTTAAAATAATTAAATAATTTCTGTAAGCTTATAAAAGAATTGAGATAAATATTAGGAGACCCTGACAATCACAAGAACATATTCCTACACTTTTGAATAAGGGTAATTCTATAAAAAGTCCCAAAATAGAGCTAATATTTTGCTACCATGAAATATATCAAATTACCAATACCAAAATATGCTAAAATGAACGTGCACTGGGGAGGCTGTACCAAAGGAAACAGCGCCAGGCTCATCAGTACTGCCAAGTATCTGTACACGGGTTCCTAGGTATGTTCATGAAAAAGGAACTTCCAAAAGAGCCTGGGTAGTGAACAGGGCAGCAGAAGGGTGCTAACTGCTTAAAAACCTTGTTGTCCTATGGTTTTCCAATGCAGCTACAAAAGAGAAAACGACATAGAACTCTAACATATTAGCTTATGAATACAAAAGGTGAGTGGTGTGTTCTTGTGCTGGGCAACTTAATAACACATCTTAACCCCTAGGCCCCACGTGGTAGCAATTTTCTCATCCTCCAACAAGTAGTCTTAGAACATAAAAAGGCAAAACACCAACACCCATGACTCCAAAACAGAAGTGTGTGGGACTGGAAATACCATGGAGCAGCAGCCTGGGAAAAGCAAACACTTAAAACTTTGCCACAAAACAGTACTTGCTCAAACCAGTCTATCACTCAACATCAGAAACTGTGGGTGTCTTAGAGAGGTACTTCTAATTTAGGATATCCCCACAATTAAATGCATACTCAAATTTGTTTTTCAAGACATAAATATTGCACAGGTAGTAGAACACCAACATTCTGGTGTCTCTGACATAAAATGGTATCTTATTTAACATATCAAACTATACTACTGAATTAATTTATTCAAACATTTAAAGCCAATCATGTAGGACTTTGGAGCACAATCCTAAATGAGATGAGAAGACACAGGCACTTGAATATAGGCTATTAATGATGAAAAGGTAGAGGCTACAACAATTTCACAACTAAGGGCAGTTATGACTTCACATATGAACTGTGGTCTTCCACCAATCCAAATTCAGAAATAAGATCTAGTTACAAAAAAAAAAAAAAAAAAAAAAAAAAAAAAAAAAAAAAAGCTGGATGTGGGTGGTGCACGCCTTTAATCCTGGCACTTAGGAGGCAGAGGCAGGTGGATCTCTGTGAATTTTTGGCCAGCCTGGTCTACAGAGTGAGATCCAGAACAGCAAGGGCAACACAGAAAAACTGTCTTGGGAAAAAAAAAATCAGATCTTCCCAAAATTTATGATCAAATAATTTTTACTGAAATAAAATACTGATAGGTGTAAGTCTTAAGCTTTTTCAAATAAGTGTCTCAGGCTGTGAGACACAAGCCTATAATTTGGGAGGCAGGAGAGGCAGAAAGATCACAAGTTCCAGGACAGCCATGGCTACACAAAGAAACCCTGTCTCAAAAAGAAAAACATCTAAGCTAGAGCTGAGCTCTAATCCTCCACCTTTGCCGCCCCCCCATTTCAACCCCTACCTGCACCATCAGTCGAATGGAATCTTCTATGCAAAATTTACCACTCACCTGATATCAAAAATGGCTAGAATTTCTAAATAGTCCACATCACAATATAAATTTTGCAGCACCACAGACATCATGAGTTTAAGAATTTTTGTCTGGCGATGTCCCATTTGATAATGTTAACTGATATGAATGTGTCAATATTAAATATTTCATAGGGAGTCATATTAGCATTTTTAAATGATCAAAATAATAAGAAATTTTAATGTTTTAAGTTATTTAAAATTTCAAAGTCACTAGAAAAAAAAAATCACACACATTTTTACCACCCAAACATATAAAGCTTCGGACAGTCAGTATGGGCACATCTTTTTTCCTTCCTTTCTTAAAGAAATTACGTTGACTTGGCCACTCTCTAGATTCTTGGTTTGCCAGTTTACAAAGTACACCCAAGAAACAATATAATATATGCACTGAAACCATCCATCCTCTATCATCTTTGGCTAGAAGCCTCATGAAAGGACACTGAGGGATGAGAGGGGCAGGCAGCCCATGTGCTCCCACCTTACACATCACTGACTGGCAGGCTGGCATCATCTAAGTCCACTGGCTCACCATCTTTTCCCTGAGGGCCATTTTTACTTTGAGGTCTAAGCAGAGCTTGTTCAGTCACTTTGGAAGCTGGTTCTCTTGGAGAGACAGTCTGGACCTTGAAGTTCCCTGGCTTGACCTTGGCAAGAGATTCGTAAAATCCTCGCTTCTCCATGGTATAGCTTGAGACCAGAGAGTGGCTGCGAGAGGCTGCGGAATGTGAGGTGGCTGCTGCTGCCCCGGCAGGACGGACAGTGTATTTGGATTCTGAAGGACAGCCGGAATGCTCCTGGAAAGAGGAGTGGTGGTCAGACACAGCTAATCGCTGACAACAAAGTTAGTCACTCAATGTGAGACTTGATTCTCTGAAAAACAAACAACACACACACATACACACACACACACACACACAAAGCAGAAGCATGAGCCATGCAGCATAAATGTGCAAGTTCCTTCCCAAAGCAATGCATTTTAGGGGTGAGTTCAAAGCAATTATAGCCAACAACCAATTCCACTAAGAAACTGATTCTGTCACCAAAAATGAATTTGTCAGCTTATGGCACTTTGAAGGCCTATCTAGCCTAAAATGAAATACGGTGTTCCAACTGCAACTGAATTGTGTTGAAAAAAGAGTCTACCATCATTTAAGAGTAATGGGGATTATCCCAAGTATTTAAAAAAATAAAAAAGACAAAATCTAAAAATGAAAGGCTATAGGTTAATCAACAAGAATCAAGACTTTTCAGACATGATTTTATCTAGTAGTCTGACAACTTGTTTTTTGCCTCTCTTAATTTCAATGCGACTAATTGCAGCCGATTTAACTGTTTATTTTGGGTAAGTACACATTCACATGGTTTAAGATTTTAAAAGTAAGAAAGGGTACAACTGAATCACTTTTAAAACTCTGATGAAATAAGATCAGTTGGGAATGCTGATTTTATTGTACTTCTAGTAACAGATCTGAAGACACTGGGGGTGCCGTGCAGCTCCGGAGTGTGCTCATTTACAAACACTAGCTGCTTTGAAAACAGCACCACAATCAGGAAACACTACAGGCTCCCGTTACATGGTAAACTTCACCAGAGTTATAAAATGCCATGCAATTCTGGTGACATAGTTTATCCAACGTGGGTGCGTGCAGAAATTTGCCTGGATCAGAACAAAGGCACATTTTAAGTGTTGTATATATATAAAAAAAACTCAAAATGCATAAAATGTGGAAATCAATACTCTTGCAGCAATTCAGTCAGTTAGTTTCTGAAGCTCCGGAAGCTTCCATTAGCATGGTTGCTTTTGTCTTTTCTTACTATCCGTATTCAGTCTAATGACTACAGTAAAGAGTTTGCGTTAGTGATGACAACTGCAAAAGGCAGTCAGTTCACTCAACCTTCTGGGATCAGTTGTAAGTAGGAGCGAGTCCAGGCCCTCTACTAAGAAGGCACATTTGCATGAGAGCCCACATACGTGCTGCATTCACCAGCTCTTGATGTATACCTCTGTATACAAGGGTTCGACAGCCTTCTGGCCTGCCGCATCTGGAACACAGTGCAAAGCTAAGATTAGAGTTAACCTATATTGGGAGAGGGAGGAAAAGAGAGAATTCTGCTGATAGTCACAGCTGGACAGTCCGATTTGCCCCCACCACAAAGCACAGAACACAAACACCCTTCTCCAACTTTCCCTCTTCCCAACAGACATTGTTTTTGCAGAGAATCTCATACTTGACTGTTGAAAGTCACATAAAATGCAGGCAGTTACAAAACTTAACACCCATGAAAGAGATTTCTTCAATATTCCTAAAGGAATACCTGTACAATGATAAATGATTAAAGAATGGGAAAAGTGGGTTACTATCTACTGATCTGTTATTATCAGCACCAGGAGACTACTAAAAGACAGTGTTACTACCAGGAAAAATACCGACAGTACAGGATGTCTAGGCAGATACAGAATACATCATAAAGGCTAGGGATGGCACACCAGGACAGATGGCAGCAGTGTTACTTTTAAGATGTAATTTCTCAACAGGGTTTGCATTTTCAGAATGGAGATGAATGGCCAAAGTAAACAAACAAAACTGCTCCTTAGGATTCACTTGAACCAGATGAACAAGTGTTTCTCTTGCTGTGTCTGAGCAGATCATTTATTTAGTTGTTCCAATGTTACTATCAAACCACAGCAAAGATAACAAGCTTCTCTATCAACCTGATAAAAAATTTAAATAACAATATGAAATAGGAAAAAAATTAATGGAAACACAAAACTGTACTTAAGGCTCTAGTTTGGTCAGTGGTATCCCAACACCATTAAGGAAAAAAAAATCTTAACTGAAAGTTGGCAAGTCAAGGGGAAACCAAGACTGTGTTTTGCTAGACCCAAAAGTGCCTTGAATGGTCAGGCCAACGCCACATCGAGAGTGCCAAACTGTCACACTCAGACCTACTAACAAGAACCTAAGTGCAAGAACAAAGGAAGAAAGGCTCTACTCTTTAGC
This sequence comes from Peromyscus maniculatus bairdii, assembly GCF_049852395.1. Lineage (NCBI taxonomy): Eukaryota > Metazoa > Chordata > Mammalia > Rodentia > Cricetidae > Peromyscus > Peromyscus maniculatus. Next base: position 141,377,792 of record NC_134852.1, on the reverse strand, counting down.
TGCCCAGCTTGTGCATTAACACAATGTGCACAGAAAGTTATGTACATGTGACACTACAAGGAAGCTCTGAATTAGGGTGAATTATTTTTGCAAGTCCAATTGGTATGAAAGTCAACATGCAAATAATCTCAACAAAGCAAGAAACTGAAGGATTAGGGAGGAGGAAGAAAACAACTCCAAAGGATGCAGAGTCTCCCCAAGGAGGAGAAAAACCTACAGAAGATGCTGATCTGCCAGGTCCCCGCTGTGCTACAATGGCGCCAGAGACTGCTTTAATCCAACTGTGCATCTCTTCCGGGCTATCAGCCTAAAGGAAATAAAAGGGATATCTCAGTCAAATTTCTCTCAAAAATCACCTTCTATTTCCACATATTCCGTACCTTAGTAACTGCAAACACAATCAAAGACAGTGATTTCTAAAAAATAGTTTTCAAAGCATTTTGATTTCTATTATTTATTTTTGTTTGTTTTCTTTTTTTTTTTTTTTTTTTTTTTTTGGTTTTTCGAGACAGGGTTTCTCTGTGTAGCTTTGCGCCTTTACCTGGAACTCACTTGGTAGCCCAGGCTGGCCTTGAACTCACAGAGATCCGCCTGGCTCTGCCTCCCAAGTGCTGGGATTAAAGGCGTGCGCCACCACCGCCCGGCCTGTTTGTTTTCTTTTTCAACACAAGATTTCTCTCTGTAACCCTGGCTGTCCTGAACTCTCACTGTAGACCAGGCTGGCCTTGAACTCAAGAGATCTGCTTGTCGTCCACCTGTTTCTGCCTCCCAAGTGCTGGGACTAAAGGTGTGAGCCACCATGCCTGGCTTCAAAACACTCTAAAAGATTTATTATTTGTGTGTGTGTGTGCAGAGTGGAGTTCAGTAAACTCATGAATCACTGGTCCAGCTGTCCCCAGCTACAGAGGTCAAAAGAGGAATCTATCAAATGCCAGTAACTTCAAGGAGCATTTTTCAGAAGGCAGAACCTGGAGCAGGCACAGGGCAGAGCAGGACTCCAATGGAGCTGTAGTTACAGGCAGTTGTGAGCCACCCAATGTAGATTCTGGGAATAAAACTTGGGTCCTCTGCATGAGCATCCAGTGCTCTTAATCTCTGAGCCATCTTTCCAAGCCCTGAAGGCATTTTTTGTATGAGTATGTGTTATTGGGAAGTTAACCGAGGCACTTACATGTTCAAGGAAAACACTCGGCCACTGAGCCTTTGTTTTAAAATGTGTGTTTTAGTTTTAACACAGTCACACTAAATTGCTCAGGCTGGCCTTCACTTCACACTTTATCGAGGTTTCTCTTGAAATTCCTGCTTCAGCCTTTTGAGCAGTTGTGGTTACAAGCATATGCCACTAAGCCTGGCTCAAAAACACTATTTTCAACCCTGTTTTTTTTCTGAGCAAGTTACTATATGGAGACATATGATAGCCACTGCATGCTTTAAAACCAGGCACATAAAACTGTCAATGATGAACATTTTTTAAAAGGAAATAAGAGGAAGAAACCAAAGAAAGTTCTTATTTTGCTGTCAAATGCTATAGTCTGAACCTGCTACATGTATAACAAACTTTAAAAACCATTCTGGCACCATTTTATGTATTAATTTTAGAAATAATTTCTTGGGCTGGAGAGATGGCTTAGAGGTTAAGAGTACTGGTTGCTCTTCCTAGAGGTCCTGAGTTCAATTCCCAGCATCCACATGGTGGCTCACAACCATCTGTAATGATATCTGGTGCTCTCTCCTGGCATCCAAGCATACATGCAGGCAAAAGACTATACATAATATTTAAAGACAAAGAAACAGGGTTTGTCTGTGTAACAGCCTTAGCTGTCCTGGAACTCGCTCTGTAGATCAGGCTGGCTTCGAACTCAGAGATCTGTCTGCCTCTGCCTCTTGAGTGCTGAGATTAAAGGTGTACACCATCACCACCTGGCTAGAAATAATTTCTAATAGGACATAGAATTAAAGATGCACTAGTAGTCAAATTCAGAGGTAGTCTCTTTCCGTTTTGTTTTGTTTTGTTTTGTTTTGTTTTGTTTGTTTTTTCAAGACAGGTTTTTTCTATGTTAACAGCTCTGGTTGTACTGGAATTTGCTCTGTAGACCAGGCTGGTCTTGAACTCACAGAAATCCACCTGTCTCTGCCTCTCAAGTGCCGGAAATAAAGGCATGCACCACCAATGCCTGGCTATAGTTCTCTTTCTTGATAAAGACTGCCAGTGTGAATTTAAATATTAGACCAGAATGTTCAAGGTGGTATAGCCACAGCACAAGCCTAAGAAGGTACCAACAGATACCTTTTGCTATTTTAGAACCTCTCAGTCCCTGAGAAGTGATCTAAATTAGAATCTAGAATCTAAAATTTCCAAAAAGGTAAAATATAGAATGTTTCTGAGCTAATAATGTCTCCCCCCCCCCCTTAAATGATGATTCTTTGCTTTACTGTGGCAAAACAATTTTCCCTATTTGTTTCAATTTTTAGGCCATGTTTTTTTCTATGCACTTTGTAAACTGCACATTGAATTTTGTTTTTTACCAATTCTTTGTGAATTTCATACAATGTATTTTGAACATATCCACCCCCCTCTCCTAACTCCTTCCTCTCTACTCTCCCATCCGGCCCACTCAACTTCGAGATCTACACCCCCTTCGCCATCAAGTCCAGTTTGTGGTGTGTTGCTAATATTGGAAGTGGGGCCTGCTCTGGTATGTGGTCAGCCTACCGAGGGTCACACAGTAAAGAAAACTAACTCCCCCTCTCCCAGAATCTATCAAATGCCAGTAACTTCAAGGAGCATTTTTCAGAAGGCAGAACCTGGAGCAGGCACAGGGCAGAGCAGGAGCACAGTGGTCAAAGCCAGTGTGACAAAACAGAAGAACTGCTGATGGCTAACCTGACCTGGAAACATCCTAACGAAATCAGTCAGGCCAAATTTTAAACACAGATGCTCCCGTCATCACACCTTCACAGTAAACTATGAAAACTATGCAAATGAATGTTTAGTCACAAAAGAACAGAACTTGTGGAGTAGCCATACATGGAGTGAGTGTGGTGCAATTCTAAAATGTTTACAGAGGTAGCTTTTTTTTTTTTAGTTTTTGGAGACAAGATCTCATTACATAGCCCTGGCTGGCCACGGATTCACTAGGATCCACCTGCATCTGTCTTCTGAATGCCTTTAAACCCAATTAAAGACATGAGCCACCAGACCCAGCTATTTCCAAAGAACTTTTAATGGAAAAATGACAATATATGAAAACAAACAAGATGTTACACATTTAGTATGACCTTGCTTGCTGTAAGATCAATGCTTGGATGTGAGAGTATGTATATCTTATAAACTATCATTTTAACTTTTCTACAATAAGCAAATCTGCTAACTCTCATTAACAAAACAAATGTTCTTTCCAATAATTTCATTTATATACCTGAGGCTTTCCTTTTTATAAAGTTAACAAACATATTAAAGAAAAAAAAAAAGTTAATACATTTGAAGGCACTGATAAAATGTAAGTAAAACAGCACTCCCTTTCTTCTAAATGTGACTCTGATCCATCTCACTAATTCATAACAGAACACTCCCATTTCTGAGCATGCACCCCACCACCAACCTACTACCTGACATCTTTCAATAAGCTGGTAAATTATACTTGTCAAAACCGACAAGCTTTGTTTATATTTATTTTACCCCTAAATGTTATTAATTTCTTGTAAGAGAATCTATAATCTCCAAGTAACTGTCTTACCTGCACATAAAAAGTTCGAGACGTCGTTACAATTTCAAACAGGTTGTCCCTCATCATTATGTCACTGTTAGGAAAAACAATCATCCAGTTGTATGTTAATCACAGTTTGATAGTTTCTCTTTTGGCTGGTTACTCGAGTAGTGCCAAATATGTGTCAATAAATCAGTGTTAGAGAAAAACACCAACAAAACCACATTATCTTTTCCCAGTTTTGCATCACAATTCACATGCTTTGCACAGCTCATTTAGAAAAGATACATAAAGCAACTTTAGAGTCCAAGTGTTTACAGTTCATTCAATTCAGCACCGCACAGCTGGTGCAGCTCCTTTTGACAACCTGTTCTGCAGCACTTTGAAATACGAAAAATACCTCAAATTGTTAAATCTCAGAAGTTTCTCGTAATAATTTTTCCTTTACATTAAGGAGCTACTTCTGAAAAGTCATTTACAAATGAGTCATTTCCTAATTTTTAGTTTTCAAATAAAATAAGATTAAAAAACAAAAGTGCAGCATATCTTAACCACAGTTAAAAATCCACACAAGAACGGAGAAGCACATGCTGTAAGCTCATGAACCACGGGAGGCACTGTTCTTCAAACTGTGCATGCCAGCATCAGGCAGTCCCTTACCTCTGCTTACACTCTTGGACTTTATGAACTTCTTTAAGTGGTATTACCCGCAGAGGTTCCTTTTCCTGGCAAAAGAGCAAACAGACACAGGACATTTCATCTCAAGGGCTAGCTATCTTACTTGGAGCTCAAGTCAATCTCGGACACAATACCTTCTAAAACCTGCAGCAGCAGGACAGCTTGTTTTATGCCCTTATACACACTGCTGTTTCAGTTTCTGGTCTCAATCGCTAAGCAGCAGACGTGGTCATGGTGGACCAGTAAGTGCTCTACTCCCTCTTTTGGAATGTTACCTTGGCACAGACGGCACCGTGTAACAGGCCCAGCTTTTATAAGCCTGTGCACATGTGTCTAAATACACACTTCGGGAACGTCCGCAGGCAAGTTAAAGACATGATGTATTTACACTACTAGGTATTGAGTTTAACTTCTAAAATGGATTTTCCATAATTATGGCACAGTTATGAAGCCCGAACCCCGACATCCTTGCAGTATGACCACAATCCACGGGTTCTGATCTTAAGTTACCGCATGGTATCCTTCAGGGCAGACTTGCTTTACTGTCCTTTCTCTCTGTCTCCTTCACTTCAGAGCAGTTACTTCTTTGGTCTTCTGTAATCTTGCAGAGCTGTAAAACGTCACCTTATTTCACAGACTGTGTCTCAGTCTGGACTTTCTGATGTTTATTCATCCTGATGTGAAGGCCACATGCTTCTAGAAGGAAACCACAGCAGCTGACTACTTCTCGGCCATTCCTTCCAGGAGGTGCGCAGTATGGACTTGACCAACTGCTGGTCTATGACTCATATTGGTCACCACTGAGACATTTGGAGCTCCATTTTCCAATATGATCTTCCCACCAGTTTCACCAAATATTGAGGATTCTTACCTAAAATCATTATTGGCATAGTTGCCTGCCAAATGGTGATTTTTCTAACATCATTCACATACATATCAACCTGGAATTTGAAGAAACACTATTTCTTCTCCACGTATTTTCTCTGGGAACAGCGGATCTGTGATCTTGTCACTCAGCCAGAGCCTCATGATTGATGAGTACCATCTGTGCAGTGCACATCTGTATTTCCCTAATCCTGAGTGACACTGAGAATTGTTACATACTTCTGAAAACTACTTTATTTTTATTGCTCAGAAGTGCTGAGGCCCCAAGGCCTCAGATACACTGGGTATGCATGCTACCACTTAGCTCCACACTCAGCCCAGTTTCTTTCTAAATGACTTGTTTAGATTTTCTGTTTATTTTCCTACCAGGTATTCCCCTCAATTTTCTGTCTCTCTTTGAACCTTGAGATAATCACAAATTTACAAAAAGACTTAAGAACACAGTCACTTCAAGCTCAGCTGCTGCTCTAGTCTGCTACCCGAAAGTCTTCATGTTGTGGCCATCAAAGCCAGCAAGTGGCCGCCACACAATCTTACAAGAGAGAGTGCTTGCTTGCTATCTCTCTTTTCCTTCAGTATGAAGAGTTCTCACTCCTCCAGAATGAGGAACGTAGAATCCTGCAGGTCACAACAGTTACTTTATTTTGTAGATTGTCCCTTCCCTTGGATGTGGCTACTACTGTCACCCGGTGACTAAATACCTGTAACAGGAGCAGCACAGAACTGATGCTGTGTTCTTTCATGATATCCTGTCAGATGGTAAGTGGTTTCAACATCCTCATCACCAACGGAGTTCACTCAACCTGCCTGCCTGATGGAAGTGGTACCTGCCAGGCTTCTTCACTGTCCAGCCGCTCTCTTCCCTCTGTGCTCAGTGTCTGTTTCACAGCGTGGTCTCTCATTCCTACTTAGGCATCTTTTCCCTCACTGTAGTTACATGAACTGGTCACCCCTCAATCACTGAGTCCTATCTATATGAGCACATGGATATGTGGAGTCCAGGTTTCTTTCAGGCGAGGAAATGATCATTCTCCCAAGACACAGTATATTTTACACTCACATGAACTCACATGAGGACACAATATTGATGTCTGGTTCCATATTTGTTGAGTTATATCAAGAACTCCTGCTTTTATTCCAGGAACTTTGGCTTCTATTATCTTGGTGTATGTCCTCATTTTATCAACAGCTCTGTGTGACCATTCCCATCTCTGTCACTATCCACTCTCTGTGCTGTCCTTCCTCTCTGTTCTTCAGGCTGGGAAGGACAGCCTCTTCATCACATGTGGGCTCTGAATGTCTACACCAAGTACAGGTTGCTTCTGCCATTTTACGCCGTAACAGCTTCCTAAAAGAACTGACACCTAAGACGAATCTGAAAATATTCCTAATACAGCAGCCATTGCCCATGAGTAACTATAAATTTAAACTACTAAAATGATAAAATTGGTTTTAATTTTAAAATGAATGAACTCACCTCCTTACCACACTGGTTACATTACCAGCACTCAAAGGCCACATGTAGCCTGCACAGAACAATACAGGTGTGGAACATATCTAGCAGGGCAGAGAGTTCGACTGGACAGTGCTGTTCTGATGCCTTCACTCAAATACAGCATGGAGTATACAAAAGTCCACATTTTTGTAGAAGAGGCATAGAATTTCATTAATTTATGTAGTATCTACTGTAAGATTCAGACTACCTGACATCTTAAACAGAGCCATTACTCAAACAGGGTGGGTGGTGGGGACAACACTCGATCTTTGATTCTGCCCTCAGAACACGACAAAGGTATCTCAAATGAAACAACTTAGAGTTGATCTGAAACAGGAAAAGAAAGGGCTATGAAAAAGCAGGGCCGAGAAGGCAGACATGCAGAGGGCTGGATGCTGTTACGGGATCCCTTTAACCACCTCTTCCAATGCCCCTCTGACAGAGGTGCACATATGGGGGCTGGCGGTAATTTCAGATCCACTGAAATGGAATGCTTCCTTGAAGATATGGTTGTTTTATTTAAAACACATTTTTAAAAAAAATGTTACTAACTAAATGCATTACAACCAAGTAGACTGAAATACAGATGCCTTCAAAACCAGAACCGGAGTATTTGAAAAACAAAACAGCATACAAGCATACAATCACTACAGTGTAACTTGGTAAGCATTTGAAAGTATTTTTACGAAGTAACTGCATACCAGTTCAGATTTGAAGTAGCCTATTGTGTTTTCATCCAATTGAAAATATCTTCTCTTCCAGTTTTTCATCTACCAGAGAAGACACAGACATAGGCTTCAGAGAATGTCCAATGTTAATCACCCTTTAGTTGTTACAATAAAAACCCACAATCAAAAATGCCAAGCACGCAGAAACAACACGCTCTTCCCGAGGAAAGTGGTAAATGGCATTTCTCCTTAATAACCAGGCCTTGAATGATGATCTCAGTCTTGGGCAGCTTACTCTCAAGAGTTTATGAATGTCTCTGGTATTTCAGATTTTTCAAAACTTTATTTTGATTTTATGTGCATTGGTGTTCTGCTTCCATGTATATGTGAAGATGCCAGATCCCCTGGAACTGGAGTTCCAGACAGTTGTGAGCACCATGTGGTTGCTGGGAACTGAACTAAGGATCTCTGGAAGAGCAGCCAGTGCTCTTAACCACTGAGCCATATCTCCAGCCTCTCAGATTTTTTTTAAGATTTATTTATTTTACATGTATGAGTGCTCTATCTGCATGTATGACTTTATGCCAAAAGAAGGTATCAGATCCCACTATAGATGGTTGTGAGCACCATGTGGTTGCTGGGAACTGAACTCAGGACGTCTGGAAGAACAGTCAGTGCTCTTAACCGCTAAGCCATCTCTCCAACACAGTATTTCAGATTTTGATCTCTAACAGTGGAAAGGAAAGAAAAGGTATTCCCTTCCTTTATTGCCAGCCCAGCCCACAAGGTAAAGATCAGCACAGGAAATGTCATTAACCTATCAGGTTTATCTATCTACAATATGCATTTTAAGTATTTCATATATAATAGGTCAGCAATAACTATAAGATAGAACAAACCCATACAGAAAATATTTAATACACTTTCATAGGAATATTTCTGTCAATTTTTTAAGCACCTGAAAGTATCTATAAATAGTGTTGGAGAGATGGCTCAGTGGTTAACAATGCTTTTCCAAAAGACCCAGGTTCGATTCTTAGCACACACACAGGAGCTCATAACTGTCTCTAAGTCCAGTTCCAGGGGGATCCTACGCTACCTTGCTGGTCTCCACTAGCAGTCCACACACATGGTACACAGATGTACATTCAAATAAACACTCATATACATAAAATAAAAATAGATAAAATCTCAAAAAAAATTAATGAAAAAATCTGTAAATGATTTTTTTTAAAAAAAGATTTAGGAATAAGGGTTACCTCCTTAAAAGCCTAATTAGCCTACAACTAAGCCTCACAGCCTGGGGGAATTCTGCCTCCACCTATACAGAGAGCCTATCTTGAGAAACCTTTGGCCCCATCTTCCTTTCCCTGGAACCAATGATCCAACAGGCAGGAAGAATTTTCCCATGCTAACCTATCAGAAATTGGAGCACAATCAAACATATTACCAGGAGAGTTTGAAGTATTTCTTTATTTACATTTTTTTCCTTTTGTTTTCAAATGTTAAACTTTATCTTCTCTTGAGATTCTCAAGATTTATTTCATACAGAATAAACTTTATAAAAGCTGATAAAAGCCGGGCGTTGGTGGCGCACGCCTTTAATCCCAGCACTCGGGAGGCAGAGCCAGGCGGATCTCTGTGAGTTCGAGGCCAGCCTGGGCTACCAAGTGAGCTCCAGGAAAGGCGCAAAGCTACACAGAGAAACCCTGTCTCGAAAAACAAAAACAAAAACAAAATAAAAGCTGATAAAAAAAAAACAAACAAATGAAAAACAACATCAGCTGGGTGGTGGTGGCATAGCACACCTTTAATCCCAGCACTCTGAAGGTGGATCTCTGAGTTCAGAGCCAGCAGTCTGGTCTACGGAGTTCCAGGACAGCCAGGGCTACAAAGAGAAACCCTGTCTCCAAAAAACAAAACAAAACAAAAACAAGTCAAAGAAAACAAAAAACCCAAGACTTTGCTATATAGCTCAGGTTAACCTAAACTTTCTTTCCTTTCCTCCTCAGTCTTCCAAACACTAGATTATAGGTGTGAACCACAGCACCTGGCAGAAAAATATCTGGAGTCTTAGAAACTGTATCTGTCTTGCAGAAATCTCCTACCATGACGCTAATAATGGGGACAACCTGGACTCACCTGTGGTGCTTACTGAAGCACCTGGAGCTGTGTCAAAAACTATACCTCTCATTTACCTATTTCAAACCCCACAGACCACAGGTTCATAAAATCAAACTGGAAGCCTGGGAGATTAGGTGGCCCAGCCTCAGAGCTGTCCTCTCGCAGCCACTGCTCCTGGTCCTGCCACTTCTCCTGTGGCTCTACCCTGAACCTGTCTGAGGGTGTGGGAATCAACAGGTCCTCCTGGGTTAGGATGGCTCAGCAGAGAAAGGCACTTGCCTACATTGGAGCCTTGGAATCCAAGTGAAGGCGGAAGGAGAGGACTGACGAGGTTGTTTTCTGATCTCACAGCATCATGCACTACACTCATGCTCCCTTCCCTCACCCAGACATGCACATGCATACACAAACTAAAGTTTTTAATTAAAAAACAAACAAAAATCCCTTTCTGTCATAAACCTAGACTTAGGAAAGTTCATTTCAACTCAATGTTGGTGGAAATATACATTAACTTACCCAGCTGCCCAAAGACCAAGGAAACAACTGTGCTGTGTGATAAACATGGAGCAACCAACCCTTCTCTACCCTTCCCAGCAACAGACTGCTCTCCACTCGGGCTTTTCAAAAACAAAGCAGCACACAACTTGAATTCTGACTTGCAAGCTTGCTGGCACATGCCCTTCCTGACTTCACAGGTCTGGTTAAGCTACTCACCACTGCTCCTTGTTTCACACAATACCCAGCTTTGATAACTGCACTGTCTGGTGGTGGCTTAGGAGTAAAGTAGGGAAGATGGCTTTGGGACCGTTTCAAATTGTTTCTGTCCACAATTTCACCACATTCGTTTACTTCTTCTTTCTAAAATGAAGCGAAAGAAATTATTTTCTTGCTTTAAAATATACTTTCATTTAAGTTATCTTAGAAAACCTTAAAATTTGTGACACTCAATCACAACTTCCTTGCCAGTGATCACACCAGACATCCACTTCGATAGTTTTGCAGAACTGTCATTAGTGCTTTTTCTCGGGGTTGGGCACTTCATGTTGAAATCATTTAAACAGATTCACAGGAAGTTACAATAAATATAAAACGTAACAGAGGTCCTGTATACCCTTCAACCAAATTCCTCGCAAAGGGGAAGTGCATATTTCTAGGGTACATTACCCAAACCAAGCATCCATAAACTTTATTCAGATTTTAATAGTTATATATGCACTCTTTTGTCCATATGTGGTACTACCACATGCAGCTGCTGCTGTGGGATATCTGTACACTATGTGAAGATGTATTGCTGTGACTGGTTTAATAAAAAGCTGAATGGTCAATAGCTAGGCAGGAAGTAGAGGTGGAACTTCAGGGCAGAGAGAGGAACTAGGAGGAGATCATCGAGGCACAGGGTATATGCCAGGAAACACAGACAGGAAACAGAAGGTGAAAAACAAAAGAGAGGTAACACCAAGTAATAGAACGTAGATTAATATAAATGGGTTAATTTAAGTAATAAGAGCTAGTTAGAAACAAGCCTAAGCTATAGGCTGAGCTTTCATAATTAATAAAAAGTCTCTGTGTTACTACTTGTGAGCTGGTGGCCCAAAGGAAAATCCGACTACAGGCTCAACAACAATCTCCATAATCAACACAAAGAACTGCTCACTGTCACAGGGCCTGCTTGTGCTGCCCTTGAGCACTCCCATTCATTTGTTCTGACTTTTTGAGAATACAAACGAAGCACACATTAAGGATCTTTTGAAAAAATTTTTTTTAATTTCACTCAAAATAACTCTCTGAAAGCTCATTCAGGTGGCTCTTGGTGTCAACAGTTCATCGTCTGTGCTGCTATATCCAGTGCTGTGGGTGTACCACCATATCACGCTGCTAACCACCTACCCAATTAATAGTGTGTGTTATTTCTGGCAACTAGGAATGAAGCTATTATAAGTATCCACATACAGGTTTTTGTGTGGCCAGAATTACCCACTTCTTTAGGATAAACGACTAGGAGAATACATATGAGGCTGGAGAGTAACTACAAATTTACTCAAAGATGACAAGAAAAGCACCACACCGAATTGTTTTTTTTTTTGTTTTGTTTTTGTTTTTGTTTTTATTTTGGTTTTTTTTTTTTTTTTTTTTTTTGGTTTTTCGAGACAGGGTTTCTCTGTGTAGTTTTGGTGCCTGTCCTGGATCTTACTCTGTAGACCAGGGCAGTCTCAAACTCACAGAGATCCGCCTGGCTCTGCCTCCCAAGTGCTGGGATTAAAGGTGTGCACCACCACCGCTGGCTAGTCTATGTCTTCTAGCCATTCTCTGAACAGGGTCTTTCACAAAACAAGCATTTGAAATACTGATGATGTCAAGTTATCAGTCTTCTTTGATGGATAATGTGCTTGATGTCAACTCAAAGGCTCTTTGCCTAATCCTTAACCTGCAGATTTTTTTCCCATGCTTGCTCCTGAAAGTGCTATGGTTTTTATGTTTTAAAGCTCAATGTTAACAAATCCTTAGCCATACCCAAGACTTCTTGGCTATTTACAGCATCCACACACTACAATCCCACAATAAGTCAGTTATTACATTTTTAAAACTCAAAAGACAATTAAGTCTCAACTGTCAGGTGTATCATGAGGAATTTTCAACCTGTTCTACATTTAAACAGGTCAACTTTGACAAAAAATAAATAAATAACTGTAAACTCTCCCTAGAGCAGAGACTGGTGCTATTATATACACTTTGAAAAGCATAGAGAAAGATACTCAAGTTAGTTTATTGATATTATAAGATTTCTTCCCACTAACCACAATCACCTGGCACAAGGCTTGAAAAAATATGTTATTTGTTAAAATTTTAAAAGTCTATGCTAGATGATGGTGGTGCCCATCTTTAATCCCAGAACTCCAGAGGCAGAGGTGGGGGATCTCTGAGTTTGAGGCCAGTCTGGTCTATATAGTGAGTTCCAGGACAGTCATGGCTACACAGAGAAACCCTATCCTGGGGGGGCGGGGTGGTAGGGAGGTGTCTACAAAGCATCAAAATCTTTTAAGATAAAAAGACAAAAGTAATGAGACTATTCAACACTGGCACATAGCCATCACTTCAAATTCTCGTTTCTCAACTATTACTAATTTAATTTGCATTAAAATGTATTTCCTCAGTAGCAATATAAGAAACTTAAGTTCATATAAAAGTTTCAAGTTCATCTTTTAAATTACATAAATTTATTTTTCCTAATACATAGGCACATCAGTATTTTAGGATACAATCCAGCCAGGAATGCAGTTCCCAGGTCACAAGTTTAAAAAAGTTACACATATTTGCAGACTCTAACCCAGCAACTTTACTTCCAAGCATTAATTTATCTTGGTGTAGACCTGCAACCTCAGCTGCTCAGGAAGCAGAGGCAGGAGGAGCCATAGTTCAAGGCTAGTCCGAGCTACAAAGCAGATTTGAGGACAACTAGGGCAACTCTAAAAAGAACTGAGATATAGCTCAGTGGTAAGGCTTTAGCCTAGCATGTGGCGGCCCTTAGTGTTAATCTCTAAAGTTTAATGTTCATCCCAACATTGTTAAATAAAATTTGAAAAAGCCCTCCATTTCTCTATCAATAGAGGCTTATAAATTATGGTAAATCCACAGAAGAACTCTTCAGCCATTACAAGTGACAGAGAATAACTTTTGATGACTGATGTAAGATATGCTGCTACAAAGTCTAACATGTAACTCCCATCGCCACTTCTGTAGGGAGAATACAAAGAACTCAGCTCAGAGAAGGATCCAGTGTTTATCTGTGTAACTTCCGATCTTTTTTACAATAAACATACAAAAGTTTGCAAAACATTTTCAGGATAGGAAACTAAATTAAAAGCTTTTGTAGTTAATAAACACTGACTCACAAAGACTCACAAAGGCATTCTGTTTCAGTTATGATGAAAATACAAATATCACCAGGCAGTAGTGGCACATGCCTTTAATTCCAGCACTCGGGAGGCAGAGGCAGGCGGATCTCTGTGAGTTCGAGGCCAGCCTGGTCTACACAGCAAGATCCAGGACAAGCTCTAAAGCTACACAGAGAAACCCTGTCTCGAAAAACCAAAAAAACAAAAAAAAAAGAAAGAAAAGAAAAAGAAAATACAAATATCGATATGCAGTCATGAGACCTACATTCACAGAAGCATTTATTTGTTACCTGAGTTGGAGTGATGATGGGGACACCACCAACAATATCAGTTCTGTAGGACACTTGCTTCTTGCCACAGTCACCTTGGCGACTCAGGCTGTCAGAAGCAGGCTGTGAGTCTGATTGCTTTGGTACCTGGAAAAGTGAGATGAATTATCATGCAACCAGAGTTGTATTTGCAACCCTCTCCATCATCACAGAATTTTCAACTAGTTGTCTGTAGACAAATGACAAATGATAATCTATTTACAATACTGTAGCTGAAGCTCTCAGGTTGTTCCGGGCTGACAACACTTCAGGATACAGCCACCACCACCTACTGCTTGTGCAGTCACTACTTCACACAGTTTGAGAAGGAAGCAGGGCTTAGAGGCAGCAGTTGAGATCCCTGCTGTACTACATTCTAGCCAATAAAATGAAATAATCACACTCGGCATCAGTAAGGTACTGAGTGCGATTTAAAAGACATTTTATTTAGGAATCCTCACAGTCACCCAGAAACATTATCGGACAAACACAACGGTAATGTATAAAAATGTCTCAGTTAAAATTAAGTTGTTTGTGCATCACCTGTAAACTACAGAGGAAATACCAACACTGTAGTCAAAGGCCCTGCGTGTACTAATGTGCTTCCATCCAAGGCAGGGAATAGACATAAGACATCACCCAGAGCATCAGTAAAAGCTGTCATTCCCAGGCTCCATCCCCAGAATGGGTCTCTAGAACATTCCCCTCAAACGCAGTTTTGGAAGGAACAGGTGCTTTTGAGGGACAGTGTTTCACAAACTACACTGTACTCTCATTGCACACCACACTGCACTCCCCAGACCTGGAGAAGAGCGGGTGGACAATGCAGACAAGGGTTTATTGACAAAGTCGTTCTTTTCAAAGTACTGAATAAGCATGGGCTGTGTGCGTGAGAAGATCTCAATCCACACACACTCATGAACATAACTGTCCATGGGTAAAAATGGCTCACATCTTAGGTAATATCATTCTCTCCCACTGCCCCCCTTGTCAGGCTTTCTCTTGGGCCCTGGCCACACCCTCCAGTTTCAAACACACACTCCCCTACAGTGTCAGCCACTGGTGGAAACAGGAGGAAGAGAGAAAGGGAGCCTGGCACTGGTGGCATGTGACTTTAGTCCCAGCGCTAGGGAGGTAGAGGCAGGTGAATCTCTGAGTTATTGGCCAGCCTGGTCTACAGTGAGTTCCAGGACAGCCAGGGATACATAGAGAAACCTAACCTAGAAAAACCAAAACAGAGAGGGGGTAGGGAGAGAGAGAAAGAGGAAAGGGGAAGGAAGGGAAAAGGAAGGGGAAGGGGGAGGGGAAAGGAAAGGAAAGGAGGTGGATCCTGAATGCCTGTGATCCTAACAGGGCTCACTCTTGAGTGCTTTTTAAAGGTGACTGCAATAGTGGACAGTGTTAGTTGTTGGCTAAAATTAAGACACCACACCCTAGAACAATCTGCAGATGAAATCTAGTACATTTTCTAGAATCACATAATTTATTTCAGTCGTTTTGCAAAGTGTGGTCCTGTCAACTCACTGAAAATAGAAAACAGCAGTAAGAAAACCTGAAGCCACCGAGATGACCTGAGATTGCCGCTCTGTGGTGACCTGCAAGAAGAGCAGCGGCTGTCTGTCCTCCAGGTAAGGGTTCTGCTACTCACAAGGACAGCTGAGGAAAAGGCTCTCACGAAACTTCAAATACACTAATACATGCTGCCTTCCCCACTCTCCTTCGTATCATACCAAAAATTCTTTTCTGTGCAACTGGCCCACCGCTGACAACCTGACAACCTCCACAATAAAGTCTGTGCAAGTACAATCCCCACTCAAACCGGTGATTACAAAAATTACAATTACCTTGTTTTCAAAAAAAAAGTGCAAGTAAACTATCCAGATATAAAGTAATTCCCTTAGAATTTACAAAAAATTCTTAATAAAAAGTGAGTCAAATCCAAGATAAAGAACCCCCACCCTAACACATACACCCCACCTGCAGATCAGCCAACTGTTAATGAGCATCAAATAGCCAACTCACAGGGCTCTGCTCTATTGCTTCTTCCCTGCTTTTTATGTGACTATTTCTTGGGAAGGGTCTGAACACATTCTTAGCAGGCATTTACTATGACCCCAATACAGTGTCCCAATATTAGAAAAGAAAATAATGACTAGAGAAGGAAGATTTGAGCAAAACAGACATTTATGACTGAAATAAATAAAAGGCTACAGGCCTCTCAAAAGTTACAGGGGAGTGAAATTCAGTTAGCCAGGAATGAGGGCAGAGCTGGAGGAGAGAATCTAAGTGTTTGATAAATTCCTTGGTGGAAAGACCTGCAGTCTCTCCATCTGAGCTGGCCAGCTGGCAAAGGCTTGGTTAACACTGCAGGGTAGCAAGGTCATTCATTCTTTAGATCAATATTCAGCTGACTTGTCCCAGTTGCCATTAAAAAAAAAATCCTTGTGGAGTTTCTGTTACTATTTTAAAAGACTAGTTTTTAGATTAAAAGCTAATGTAGACTTTTAAATTAGAAGTTATGGTGGGGCCGGGCAGTGGTGGCAGCCTTTAATCTCAGCACTTGGGAGGCAGAGGCAGGCGGATCTCCGTGAGTTTGAGGCCAGCCTGGTCTACAGAGTAAGTTCCAGGAAAGGTACAAACCTATACAGAGAAACCCTGTCTCAAAAACCAAAAACAGAAACAAAAACAAAAACAAAAAAAAAAAAGAAGTTATGGTGGAAAAAGACATTTTACAAATAGTGGACTTCTGCTTAGGCAAAAACTGTGAGTATAGGAACCACTACACTGATGGTTGACAAATACACATTTGAAAGCAGGCTTCCAATTTTGGATTTTCCAAACTCAAGTCACTGAAAATGTCCTTCAAGAATATTTCTTCTAATATGGACCTTTTAAAAGTCTTTAGGAAAGAATTTACAATGTCACAGACAGGGAAAGTAAGGAAAGACAGACTACTGCGGTGAAAAGCAGTGCACTAGGTGACATACTACTACCGTCGGAACAGTAACTAATCACCGTACTTTAGCCACGATGCTCTAACAATCTCTAAGGTGAAGTCACTCTGGAAAACTCCACCTTTAAGTTTCTGTATGTTTAAGTGTATAGATGACACAGTACTCAGCAGATCACTAAACTATAGTTGATCAAAATATCATTTGAGAATGACTGCAGAGGAAGGAAAACTATACATGTACTAAAATGAAAATATACATCTTTCAAAGATCCTATATGTAAATCATTAGCT
Source organism: Peromyscus maniculatus bairdii (assembly GCF_049852395.1). Classification (NCBI taxonomy): domain Eukaryota; kingdom Metazoa; phylum Chordata; class Mammalia; order Rodentia; family Cricetidae; genus Peromyscus; species Peromyscus maniculatus. The sequence goes on along the minus strand of NC_134852.1, from coordinate 141,360,790 downwards.
ATTTAGATATGAAATTAGACATATCACACTCCAATATACTTAAAGGTGCAAAATGCCTATGATGTCTAAATTGGTTAAATCTTTAAAAAATTTAACAAAATATCTATATCTTTTAACTGTATATATATACACACACCCCACACACACACACTGAGATAGGGTTTCTCTGTGTAGCTCTGGCTGTCCTGGAACTTGCTTTGTAGACCAGGCTGGCCTTGAACTCACTGAGATCCGCCTGCCTCTGCCTCCCCAGTGCTGGAGGAACATCTCTAAAGATGTTCGACACTACCACCTGGTTATTTTTTTTTAATATTTATTTACTTATTTATTTACTTATTTATTTATTTATTTATTTATTTATTTATTTATTTATTTATTTATTATGTATACAGTGTTCTGTCTGCATGTATGCATGCAGGCCAGAAGAGAGCACCAGATCTCATTACAGATGGTTATTTTTTTTAAAGATTTATTTATTTATTTATTTATTTACTTACTTACTTACTTATTTATTTATTATGTATACAGTGTTCTGTCTGCATGTATGCATGCAGGCCAGAAGAGAGCACCAAATCTCATTACAGATGGTTGTGAGACACCATGTGGTTGCTGGAAATTGAACTCAGGACCTCTGTAAGAACAGCTAGTGCTCTTAACCACTGAGCCATCTCGCCAGCCCCCACCCACCCACCCGCCCCCCCCCCACCCGCCCCTTCAAATTTTTATGTGTATGGATGTTTTGCCTGCAGGTCTGTGTACCACCTACATGCCTGGTGCCTGTGTAGGCCAGAAGAAGTTACCATTTCCCCTAGCACTGGAGTTCTAGACAATTGTGAGCAGTCACATGGGTATAGGGAACCAAACCCTGGTCCTTTGCAAGAGCAACCACTGGGCCATATCTCCAGCCCCAACAAAATACATCTTATTAAAGCCTGGGAATTCTCTTATTTCCCTGTTTACCTAAAATTGACTCCAGTCAATTACCAGTTCTATATTTATATCACTGCATTTATAATTACTTTACTGATGATTTCTGTATCTTACTTTATTTATATTTTCTAAATATGAATTATAAAGTCATAAAAATCATTATCCAGATTTATCTAAAAACAGTAAAAAATGTCAAAAAAAAAAAATAAAGCTGCAAGATCCCAAGAGCTAATTAAAGCTAATTAAATATTATCAGTTTTTCCTTCCTGCTGAAAAGCTTGCAATGATATGAAGAAATATTTAGTCCCACAAATAAATGGGAGAACAATTCAAAGCATTCCAACTTGGTAAAATGATTAGAACATTATTCCACTTTTCTTTAAATCACTAAAAAAAGCCAGTTCTGCTTTATTACTATAGACTATGAAAAACAAATTCAGTAAAGTACTACATACAGACTTCATAAAGATATCTTCCAGGCAGGAAATATTTATTAGGAGTTCAAAATGATCAGCTAAAACCTTGTAAGAACATAAACTTCTGAATCTGCTCAAAATATTGCTATCCTGAAACTGCACAAGCCCCAAAATAACTTCTGCTTCACATACAGCTCAGATGTGGTGTGTAGGCGTTTTCTGTCATGTGGTAACAAGCTGTTCTGATGCAAGACAAAAAATTTGACCTAACTAAGAACAGCCTTGGTTGACTAGCTTAACGCTGCTGCTGTGTGGCACAGACATAAAATCGTTCACTTTAGATGAACTCTATATGCACTGATTTCCCGAGAACATGCTCTTTGACGAGATTAGGACCAGTAAATAACTATACTTCACTAAAAACAAACTTTAATGCATAAAACCTCACACAGGAGGAGTTCCTTCCCAGCCCCTTCCAAGTAGCCTACTTTGTCTAAGGATGAAAGCTACAGCAAGGCAGTTCACGGGCGCAGCAGCAGCAGCAGCAACAGCAGCAGCAACTTGCTCAGAAAAGTTTGGCTTTGCTCATTGCACTGCAGAGTTCAGTGTCCAGGGGCCAACAAGCTTGCCTGGGTTCCAGCTTCATAGCTTACCAGTGCTGAAGTCTGTACAAGTCACTCAACCTTTCCAGAAAGCTGAGGGAAAACTTTCCATCTAAAGCCTGTCTGCTGGCACAGTGTAAGTAATCAGTAAGTACTGATGTTCATTTTAAAAGAGTTTAATAGCAGTGAGTTGTAGCATCAACAGGAGGGAAGAGTAGCAGGTCCTGGACCTCCAGGGAAAAGGGCAGATGAGAGAAGGAATTTACAGCCTCAGACATTCCTAGAGCACACAGACAGGACCCTCTGGTTACCACAGCTCTTCAGACTCAATCTTTAGACCTGAGCCTTCCCTTGTTCACACCCATCTTCTCCTTTGCCTGACAAGGCTTAGAAAAGGGGAATGCTTGTGCCCATCCCCAAAGTAAGTGTTCCAAAGCCTCTTATCCTACTCTAGATGTAAAACAAAAACACAATCAACATAAACAGTGATGTGAATCCTTACTAGGGACACAGTAAAAGGCATTCACAGGCTGACCATCTCCATGCACAAAAAAAGGCTCACATTCAGAACCCATCTTTTAAACCAAGCTTGAATATGCAACATGCTGGTAAGTTGAGGATATCAGACACATTTTAAAAATGTAAAGATTACTTCTATAAAGGAAAAAATTTTTAAATACATACTTACTGTAATTTTTATAGCTTTGTTCAAGACATTTACCCACTCCACTAAGTCTTGCTGATCATTGGCTTGTAGGAAGTATTTTCTCATTCCTGCATTCATAACTGTCAAAAAAAGTATATGAAATATAGTTGTTACCTCTAAATTATGTAGAGAACAGCTGCAAAAGTCTTAACCATATTCAACACTGCAACTCTTGGATTTCACAAAATACACAGGCCATATAAAACACTGCTTTCATCACTGTCATGATGTCATGTTTCATTAAATGTATATACCGTTAAATAGTGAGTCAGTGATGTTTACTGACTCCCATGATGACATACTTCAATCCCAGCACTCGGGAGGCAAAGGCAAGTAGATCTCTATGAGTTCAAGGCCAGCCTGGTCTTCAGAATGAGTTCCAGGACAGCCAGAGCTGTTGCACAGAGAAACCCTATCTCAAAACAAACAAAAAGAACATTACAATGAAACATCACTTGAGCACTTTCCTCCACACTTTGACCAGTATTTCTATGGGATAATTTTCTTTGGCAGAGACTGGAGAGAGGTCTCAGCAGTTAAGAGCACTGGCTAGGACTGGAGAGATGGCTCAGAGGTTAAGAGCACTGGTTGTTCTTCCAAAGGTCCTGAGTTCAATTCCCAGCAACCACATGGTGGCTCACAACCATCTGTAATGAGATCTGGTGCCCATTTCTGACCTGCGGGGATGCGTGCAGGCAGAACACTGTATACATAATAAATAAATAAATCTTTAAAAAAAAAAAAAAAAAAAAAGAGCACTGGCTACACCTCCAGAGGACCTGTGTTCAATTCCCAGCACCCATATGACAGCTCACAATTGTCTGTAACTCCTGTTCCAGGGGATCCAACACCCTCTTCTGGCCTCTGAGAGCACTGCATACAAGTGGTACACAGACATACATGCCAGCAAAATACCCATACTAACTAATAAAATTATTTTAAGAAGCATTTTAAAAAATTCTGATTTTTAAAAAAATTTTGTTTTGGGTCAGGTATGGTGGCGCATGCCGGTAAACCCAAGACTCAGGAGGCAGAGGCAGATGGATCTCTTTGTGTTCAATATCAGACTGGACTACAAAGGAATCCCAGGGCAGCTAGGGCCATATGGTGAGACCCTATCTCAAACAAACAACAAAAGGAAAAAAAGAAAAAGAAACTCAACTTTTTCATTATAAATAGTCTTCCCTAATACTGAATCCCTATACAAAAGCTTCTTCCCAATTGTATATACAAGGTCTCTAATTCCACTCACCAGTACTGTTATTAGCATCTGTGCTACATATACATCCATTGCTTTAAAGTCTTTAAGCTTGGAAGCTTGGAGTCTGAAACGTTATTTCATAGTTTCCTGGTAGCTGCTCCTCCACAGTCCAAGGCTCTGTACTACATTTTCCCTCTCTCTCCTAACCCCAGAGTGAAGCTGCTTCGTGCTGTCTCCAATGTCTAATCAATGCAACATCTCCACTGTGCTCTTTCTGTCTCCCGACATTTGTGAAAATAATCCCCTGTAACAATTACTTTGGGACCAAAAAATGCCTCCAATGGTATTTCATTCAACAGACCCTAACTGATACAGCACTCTATTAACCTAATTAGTTGCTAATTAGTAGATAACTAGACCTTGTTTGAATCTGAATTTAATTACTGAGAAAAAAGTTCTGTATGGGCATTAGGCACCTGCATTTACCTCGTGAGCTTTGTATATTCTTTCCCTCATTTCTCTTGAGCTGTTCAGTTGTAATTTACTGACCTGCAGGAGCTTCTCCATTAATCAGTTTCTTTATCCTAAGCACTTTCCCTGTGAATTCTCACTTTGCTCATGGTATCTTTGACTAAACAAACATTCTATCAGTTTTCCCTTTAATCTTATAGACTTCATGTATTTGCAAACCTCTATAATTTAAGCTTATAAACATTTTTTTTAGTCCCTGGTAATATTTTTAGCCCCAAAATAATATTTGTATTTAAAATTAAATTTTGTATTTTAAATACAAATATTGTTACACTTGAAGCTTTCATCAAAAAAACAAAAACTAACAACAACAACAAAAACAACTTTTTTCTTTTGAGACAGGGTCTCCTTATGTAGCCTTGATTGGCCCGGAGTTTGATATGTGTAGACCAGCCTGGCCTCAAACTCACAGAGATCCACCAGCCTCTGCCTTCTAAGTGCTGGGATTAAAGGTATATTTTCTATGAAATTTATAAATGCCCCCTTAAGGGACTGGGACTATGTACTTCATAAAGCACATCTGCAGATAGCTGTCTACAAGTCATAAGGGGCTCTTTAATTACACCTATTTATATCATATGCATTTGTTTAGAAAAATCAAATACTACTACAGGAGCTAAGGCATCTGAATAGCCACACTGTTGAAATTGTTCAAATATAAAATCAACTTCCAAGGCCAGGCATGGTGGCACACACCTTTATACTAGCACCCTGGGGAGGCAGAGGTAGGCCTACCTCTGAGTTCCAGGTCAGCCCAGTCTACATAGTGAGTTCTAGGCTACAGGGTGAGACACTGTCTCAAAACCAACCAAAAAACAAACTAACTAACTAAAAAAAACAAGAAACAAAGCTTCCAAAAGTCTCCACCCCAACAATGAATAATTAATGTACTAGCACTCAGTTGAACATGACCAAGAGAAGGAGGAAATGAAAATCCTCAAGGGAACACACACGATTTTGAAATTGGGCCTGGGAACAAGTTACTCTAAACAGCTCCCTAGACTAAGTTGAAGATCCCAGAAATCAAAAGCACTTATGAAGTGCTACAGAAAAATTCATCTGAAAAGTAAAAAACTGTAACACACCATTAATTGTACATCTGCATGTTTCTAGAGCAAGCAGTGGTTCTCAACATATAGGTAGTGACCCCCTTGGGGGTTGAACAATCGTTTCACAGGGGTTGCCTAAGACCATGAGAAAACACAGATATTTAATTATGATTCATAACTGTAGCAAAATTACAGTTATGAAGTAGCAATGAAAATAATTTTTAGGGTTGAGGTCACTACAAGGAGAGGAACTGTATTAAAGGGCCACAGCATTAGGAAAGTTGAGAACCACTAGAAAATAGAAAAATAGAAAAGCATCCTAAGTGTATTTCAGCATAACTAGGAACTCCCTGGGACACGGCATCTGTCTACAAACAGCTTCTGTTGTTAACATCCAGTAGTCAGCACAGTATGCATTCAGACCTTGTCCAGTGTCAGCTCAATGGTGACTTCTTCCCCAAAATATTGTTTGGAGCATCAGCTCGGAACACTGAAGAGATTTACAATCCAAGTATTTGGAGCTGGAAAAATGGCTCAGCTCTTCCAGAGTAGACAAGTCCAACTCCAGAACCCATGTGGTCATTTACAACTGTCTGTAATTCCAGTCCCAGGGAAATCTGACAGCCACCACCAGGCACACACCTGGTGCCCAGACACACATGCAAGCAAAACACAAAATACACACAGATAAAACAGTAAGTTTAAAAATAAATAGAACCTAACAGTGCACTACAACTGCTGGCACTAAGCAAATGTATAATACACATACTTCCAAATGAGTGATATTCAGATGAGGGTCTCTTTGAAGGGGGAAAAAGAGGCCAACATAACTGAACTAAAGACTCCTTGACGTCTGATATGTAGCTCACTCAGTGTGTGCCCACCATGCACAGGCTCTGGGTTTCATCTCCAGCCCCCCAAACCCAAAACTAAAACAAACAAACAAAAAAAAACCACAACTCTTGATATACCTTGTGGTTTGAATAAAAAACTCGCATGCTTTTATTTTATGGCAAGCGGGGCAAAGACATCTGCTACAAACTGAGAAGCCAGGACTCAGCAAGGCTGATAAACCCATCCAGGGCTCCAAGCACTGTGCAATCTGAGTCCTGCTCTCCTTATCTATGCATCAGCAATGTCACATGTCCTTTCCCGGAGAAAAAGGACCGATGCATGTGAAGAAATGGACACAATAATCCTCTCTTATCATCGTCCCCTGGAAGTGGTGTGTATGCAATGCAGGGGAGCGAGCGGACGGGAAGGAAGAAGCTGTGACTACCACAAACACAGAGCTAGGATACCTCTGGGCTGCCAAGCTTTTTAAGCAGGAGTATCATATGAACCTTAGTCCTCAGAGGCTTGTCTGCTTCCTACCTTTTCACCTGAGTACATTTTTATTCAAATCTTTACAACAGAGCAAATAAAACAAATGCATAAAAACTACAGCACAGATATTAGCCTAATATAACCCTCTCTCATGATCCAGGGCTAAATGGCTGTGGCTCAAGTGTGGCCACAGATCTGGTGGTGATGAGGCATGCATCAGGTCTTTTCTCACTTTTTTGGCTTTTCTCTCCCACTCATGATTTTTTTATTTTTATTTTTTTAGAAAGTGGCTCAGTATGCAGTCCAGGCTGGTGGCCTGGGGCCTGCCATCTTCTTGAAATGCTGAGATTACAAGTTTACAAGTGAGATTGCCACATCAATTTCTCTATTACCGCTTTTTAAATTTGATGAATCTTTGCCTTTCTTTTTTTAAAGTTAGCCGGGTGGTGGTGGCTCATGCCTTTAATGCCAGCACTAGAGAGGCAGAAGCAGTCAGATCTCTGAGCTTGAGGCCAGTCTGGTCTATAGAGAGTTCCAGGACAGCCAGAGATATACAGAGAAACCCTGTCTTGAGGGAAAAAAAAAAAAAAAAGGTTTGCTCCTGAGTTCTGCATTACTCGTTTCTTTTTCTGTCTGATAATTCTCAAATCCTAAGTAATTTGGGCTATCTGTTACTTTTTAAAAGAGGGACTAAAGAGGATGGTTGTACCCTCTTGGGTTGGGAGGCCCTAGTGGAAATATCCAGATGTCAGTACCATTCCTCAGTTCTTGAGGGTAATCAGGCTCTACCCACCTACTGCTGGCTGCAGCTGGCTGCAGGTTCCCTGGGGCTGCACAGGACAGGACTCTGTTCAGTATTCAGATTCTCCTTTAATCCTCCTTTTCAGTTTCATGCTTCATTCCTTCCCTTCTCCAGGATTAGTGTTAGTTTCTATTTCTGGACAGGCCACACATCCCATTCCCTGCTGGGCTGGGGGAAGGGTGGCTGCCCACATGAGCCAGATGGAGACAGAGACTAGAGTTTTGTTTTGTTTTAAAAGACATCCAAACAAAGAACCTGTTCTCAGGCCCCCTTCACTGTAGCTTCCCCCATCCCCCAAACAGGCCCCACTACCTAAGCCTATTAGAGGAGGGATGGGGCAAGGCACAGAAATGGTTAGCTTTTCTTTCTCTGCTCTGCAAAGGAGCTGCTATTCCTCCATCTGCTTCCATATTTATACACTGAGGGCCACCTGCTCATGTCTCCTACCTTTATCAAAGATAAGGTCTGAGTGTTTCTTTTTCTCCCGTTTCAGGGGAATTAGAGACATCCTGCCACTTAGAATGAAGTCGGGGTTCCAGTATCTCTCTCTGAAAGTAACTGTTTTATGAATCTCTTCTGTATTCCTGACAGATGCAGATGACTACAGAAAGATGAACAAGAGGCTCATCTTACTCTTTAATTCCAACTAAAATCACCTACTCTAATTAGGCCCAATAACTATGAATGTTGAGTTTATTACTTAAGTGTTAAAAATACGCACGTTTGGGCTGGAGGTGCATTTAGCTCAGTGGTAGAACATTTGCCTAGTATGCCCAAGTCCTAGGTTCAATAACCAGCACTACAAAATAAGCATGTGATCATACATTCTAACAGAATTTTCCATTAGGTGATGAGCCCTAATACCCTTCAATTCAAACTGTAATTCTAATCTGCAGTAATGTATAACTTTTACAAAAGTTTCTTAGTAGTGACAAACACACTAGCTTCTCTGAGTGGCTAACTTCAGTCTGTTCATAATAGCTTTTCTTACTGGATATATGTGGCTGCTATCTGAATACCAACCTGCAGGAGAAAGCCACCCTCTACACACAGAAGAAAGCAAAAAATTTTAACATTAACTTTGCCCCAAAAGTACCCTTTTTAAAAAAAGGGGGAGTGGGGATTGGGGATTTAGCTCAGTGGTAGGCCCTGGGTTAGGTCCTCAGCTCAGGGTGGGGGTGGGGAGTGAAGGTGGGGTGGGAGGGAGAGGACAAAAAAACAACTTGATGTAAAATAGTCCCCCTTTTCATACCAGTTAGTCTTAATTTCTGTCCCTTCACACTTGAACATATGGAGATGGCGACAATTTTCTCAGTTTGACCTACCTACCACTCATTCTCTTAACACACTAAATTTCTCAATATTAATGCACATTAATTGTAGAAGCCAGAGATTTCACTGTGCCACTCCATCCACCCTCCCTGGATCCTCTCTTGCTCCATGTTTTAGTTATTTGCCTCACTGCTGAAACAAAATATCTGGCAGAAGTAATTTAAGGAAAGAAGTTTATTCTTGCTTACACTTCCAGCCCATCAGGGCAGGGGAGGTGTGCAAGCAGGAACAGGAGGTAGCAGGTCACATTGCATCCACAGTCAGGAAGCAGAGCATGATAAATCTGTGCCCCGCTCACTTCCTCTTCAAGCCCATGTAACGGTACTACTCACATTAGGGAGGATATTCCCACCTCTGTTAACCTAATCTAGAAACTCCCTTACAGACATGTTTAGAGGGTTGTTTCCATGATGACTCTAAATTCCATAAGCTGACAATCAAGACAATCAATTAGGCATCACACCCCAGCATCCTGTTCCACACTGTTCTGCAGAAAAGAAGGTTCTCTTCTCCTTCCCTGGCCCTTTCTACTTTCAGGACATTTTATTTCCACATATAAGGGGAAAAAAACCCAACATGCCACTTCTGGACATATGCCTAAGGAAATGAAATCAGCATACAGAGACACCTGCAAACCCATGTTAGCACTATTCCTAATAGTCAGGATCTGCCTGGGTGGATGTAAATCTCCGAGTCTGTACTTTTTCTCCTAAGGCTCCTCTAGCTTCTCTCGCCTATATCAGCTCCATTCAGGTTGAAGGTCTTAAGTACATTAGTTCAAAAGTCACACGACTCATCTCTCTGCTTAACTCCCAGGCATGGAGCCAGCACCTTCATTCACCTCAGGTCTGCTCCAGGCACTCTACTTTCTTCCCTTTTTCAAAATAAGGAAATGAATGCTTGTCAACATACCACACCCTGACTTCTGCCTCTGGCAACTGCCTCCAGTTCCTACATCACATTCTCCCCTGCTGCACACCTCTGCCCATGAGGTCTTATTTCTTCTTACTGGTGGTAAAAGTGGTCAGTGATTTACTTGGTCCCCAGCACGGGGTGTCCTCATCCATGGTGGCACCCTTGACACTATATCCCCTCTATCCACTGACTGCTGGAATGATAACGACAGGTACTGTATCTGTCTGTCAGCCAGTCTGAGATCCTTGAGGCACCAATAATACTCATTCTCCCACAGCCCAATGTGTCCTAGTCATTCACTCAGCACCTGCTCACAGTTTATCTAACATCCTCGGCTCCTGCTGCCTCCAAGTTGTGAATACTTCATTCCCTTGCAAAAGACAAGGTCCTTTGCACTATTTATATGGTCAATAAAGAAAATAAGGTATAGAACTAAAAACTACCTGAAATATTGTTGGGTGAGATCGTAACAGTTACACATGAGTTGGGGAGGTTATAACCAGGATGAGAAGAGGAAAGGCACTTGGGGTTGGTAGCCAGGGTCAAAGTTTTATTCCCTCACCTGGATGATGGGTATAAAGGAATTTCTCAGAGATCCATTAAGCCATAGGTTTGATTCTTGTGACTGTATTATTTTATAATATATCCGCCTAATTGAAAATAACAGGGCTGGAAAGATGGCTCAGCAGGAAAAGGCACTTTCCATCAAGCCTGATGGCCTGAGTTCAATCCTTTGAACCCACACGGTGGAAGGAGAGAACTGACTCCTGTAAATTATTCTCTGATCTCCACATGAACGCTGTGACACGCGCGCGCACGCGCACGCACACACACACACACAAACACTTTTTTAAAAAGAACTAAGAGGAGGTTGGTGGAATGGTATCATTCAGAAGACAAAGTAATGTAAATATGGCTACTTACCAAAACAGAACTCTGCCTTTGGCCTTAACTTAGTTGCATCACTAACCTATTAAAAAAATAAAAAAAATAAAAAAGGAGGGGAGGGTTACTCCTCCACATGCTACAATACTCAGTTTCAAGGACTATACAATCTTCCACATGTACAACTTCCCACCTAGCATACCAATCTGATATTAAAATTTAATAGCAACCTAAAGATAGCAAATTAGATACAGAATCTGGGTCCCAGCTGTACTATAAAACAAATAATACTTCCACATTTTCTTTGAATGAACTTCTTACTCCAGGAAATGTGAAGAAGTCAAAAGTGCACCTGGAGGTGTCATGTCACACATATACTCTTATAACATGACAGACAACACACCCTCAATGCACACAGAAACTACAGGTATCCCAAACTTACTTCTACGTTGGCAGCCGATTGTAATTAAAGATGGTGGCCTGCAAGCTTGTTTATCTAGAGTTCAAAACTCCAGAAGGCCTTAATCTCTTTGAGAAGTCAAGAGGGCACTCAATCTTTTACTCATTAAACTCAACTCATAAGGTGAAACTGCTAGCCACACTACGTCAGTACCATCCCTCTGAGTAAGATGCCCTCAGACCCTATTCATGTCCTCTGCTGGGCTGTTCCCAGGGACAGGACTCATATTTTGTATTTCAAAATAAATTCCAGTCTGGAGTTCCTGATAAATCCCAACTACAAATTCACACGATGAAGTTTGTTCTAGGAATAAATTCTAGGGGAAACAGCATGCCTAAAGTGGGGCAGTAAAACTGTACAACCCAAACTACAGTAAGCTGCAGGACAGAGAGGAGGGAGAAGCATTACACGAAGGGTTACAGTTTAACGAGGCGTGGTGAAGCAGGGGAAACAGTGGCCACTCCTTGCCCGCTTCACTGAGCTAATACTTCATTTCATGAACAATCTCCCCTTTTAAAACATATAAGGCAACAACTTCCAGTTTTATCAACTTAAAGAACTTCTAGTCACAGTAAGTGCGGACAATCTTCAGCATTACTGGAACTTGAGCATCACTGCTAAATGATAGAGAGAAGCTACTCTGTTCTGTCCACATTACCACCTGGGGGCAGGAATTCACATATGAGAGCAACACAATGAGAATTGCACAAGATGGTACACACATGTAATCCCAGCCCTCAGGAGGGCTGAGAATTCAAGGCTAGCCTGGGCTGCAAAGTTAAGATTTTTATCTTAGAAACACCAAATAAAGAACAACAAAAAAATTAATGTTTAAAAATAATATAGAGAGTCTACCTTTGAAATGTAGGTAAGTTTAATGGCTCCAACCCGTGATGATCCTGAAGGCAGGTTCTAAAAATAAATATTAAAATACAATTATTACCCAGCATTATTTATGTATTTTATAATACCAAAAACATTTGAAAATTTTTAAAACAACACTTTACAAATATACTTCATTCAATTTACATATTTACTAGAGCTGACATCAAGATAACAATGTAGGACTGTGGGTGTGGTTCTGTGGTAGAGCACTGGCCTAACATTTGTGAGGCCACAGGTTCCAACCCCTGCAGGCAAAAAAGTGAAACAAAACAAAAAGATGATACCTGGGATAAGGAGCTGAGTCTCCCTCTGCTCTCCTGCATACTCTACAGCTAAAGAACTGTCTGTCTCATTGTAGCTAAACTAATATTCTTTTTTGTGAACATCAAGATTTGTAAGTAAGATCAAATTTTGTTTATGAACACAATGGGAGAATATTTAGAGACTTAAAGAAATACAGTTGTAAGAAGTTTTTTTTTAAAAAAAACTATTAATTTTACATTGATCTAATAAAACTTCTTTATCAAATACATCTCTTTAAAAATATTGGCCTTTTGACACCAGGCAGGGAGCAGATCAGTGTCTTGCTTAGCCATCCTGAGAAAAGCTTCCTCCTGTAGCAGATGGGAACAAATACAGAGACCCACAGCCAGACACTACGCAGAGTAAGAGACCTTGGAATACTCAGCCATAAACAGGATCTCTCCATCCAATGCCTCCTCTCAGGGCTCAGGGAACCCAGCAGAAGAGTAGGCAGAAAGAGTGTGAGAGCCAGAGGACACATCATTTAAATGGTTTAAGTGCTACGCTATCATCTACTTTAATGCTTTTTTCAAAAATATTAACTGATACTCTTTTTAAATGGAAATGTGCTGTGCATACTTTTAAGTTCCTTGGCTCATTTTGCCATATATGAAACTTTTCGAGTCTCTTCAAGTTCCCTTCCTAGTATAGATACTTCATTAATTCTGTATCATTATCAACTTTCTCAGCAAAACATAGCCACAAAGTGAGTTCTTATAATAGACTAGAGTGGATTTTTAAACTGATGGTTAGTGGCAAAGAAAGCAGAAAAAAAAAAAAGGAAGTGGCTCCCCAGGGAGAGGTGAAACAAACTGCTTACTTTAACCAAAGCTCTTAAGCACTTGGACATACGCAATGAGATGAAACCATTTGAAGTTTCTATTTCTCAGTAATTCAAAATGGCTCTAAATTTGCAATTTCATATGGCTTAATCTAATAGTTTCAGCAAGCTTTCAAGAAGATGTATGTCTTAGTCTTTATATTTAAAGATGAAACAAACTTGGTATTGATGACTATTATACTGGCTGATAGAAACAAGATTTTAAAAAGTTCTCTTAAGCTAGAAAGAAAACTGTAAGGACTGAAAAAAGACTTTATATACAAGGTTCAGAAAACTCAATACACTAATTACAAAAAGGACAAATGTCTTTTTAAAAGTTCATGTGAGAGTTCCAGGACAGCCAGGATTGTTACACAGAGAAACCCTGTCTCGGGAGAAAAAAAAAGTTCATGTGAACTGGGTATAGTTCTCCACACCTGTAATTCCAATGCACAGGAGGTAGAGGAAGGAGGATCAACAGTTCAAGGCCAGCCTTGGCTCTATAGTTTAAGACCAGCTTGGGCTTTATGTGTCCCTGTCAAAAAAAAAAGAAAGGGAGGAAGGGAGGGAGAGAGGGAGGGAGGGAGGGAAGGAGGGAGAGAAGGAGGGAGGGAGGGAGGGGGAGAAGGAAGAAAGGAAGGAAGGGGAAGGGAAAAGAAAAGAGAAGAAAAAGGCTAGAAGTATAGCTCTCAGTGGAATAGCCTGAGCTTAGTATAGCTGGGACAATCACCGGCACCTGCCTTACACGCCGCCCTCTTATGCACAAAAAGTCTCTGTGAAAAGACCCAGCTGAGTGCAAAGCTTAGAAGACACCTCCCTGCCAAGACAGACTATAATCCAAACACACTGCAGACACCCACAATGACCCTTTGCCCTTGCTACTCTGAATCCAGGAACCGTCACTTCTCCACTTCTAGGCCAAAGTCAAATCCAATCTTCCAGGTTAGTTTTAAATGTTACCATCTCCAGTATGTCAGCTCCCTCTGCTTTTTTTAAAACTCTGCCTTTTTCTGATTCGAAGTCTGTGTTTCATACATGGTAACAAATACACTTCATGTGTATCTATCTTTGTGTATACCTGTTAAGTGAAAAGTTTTGGTAAAAGGGAGAATTCTAAGAAGAATTTGCACAAGAATAAAAAAAAAAGATAACAAAGAGTTTTATGGAGAATTCAGGAGAACCATATGTAAGGTCCTCTGCAAAGAGAGGCCAATTAAGGAGAAACACTGACAATGTATGCCCTGGCTCTGCAGGAACCAATAGCTGAGATCTTGCAAAGAGGATTCAGTGCTACCTCTGAGGGACTCATGTCCCAGCTAAACACACAAGACCATAAAAGACAAGAATCTGATTCACATGTTGAGGAAAAGAAATCAACATAAACCTTTGATTTCTGCTGCCCTGTTATTTCTCCCACTGACTCAGACCAAGTAAATGAAGATAATAACCATGCAGCTGCTGAGGCAGGTAACTGCCTCCCAAGAAAGGTCCTTAGACCCAGAGGTAAAGGCAGAAAACCAAGTGTCAATAAGCTCTGCATGGACAGTGACAGAGAATGCTATTGCCCTCTAAAAAGCCTCATCATACAAAGTGAGTACACAGCTAATATAAACTGAATTAAAATATAACCCATCCCATTCACCTAAATTTCCAAGATTGCCTGTAAGTAAAGGGCTAAACCTACATGATAGAGAATCAGAGTGTAAAATCAAGACTGATGAGAAGAGCCAAAGAACTGGATTTTAGTTGACAAAAATAATAACTGACAATTTCAAATATGATACATACTTTTTAGCCATGTGTCACTCAAGCTATAACCAAACTGAAGAATGGGGAGATGCTTTCCTTCACTGAGGAGACTGAACTAATACTAAGGTCATTTGTAACCCCCGGTCTATATAAATGAATACCTACATGTTACCATAGCAGTACAGGTAAGGAAGAATAGACTAATTACAGGGGACCTATTTCTGATTATGTGAAGCATGGTAAACTTTCTAAAATTCCTGCTCCATCCCAGTCCATACCATCAACACACTGGGTAAGAAGCTGGCCAGACTCACCCCTTACTTTCCACATACTCCACTGGAGCACATACCTCCATGTTTAGCTTTTAGAATAATTTTGATTTGAAATAAAGAGTTCCACAGGCAGGAAGTTTTCAACTGTTCAGCGGACAATTTTTAATTCTGGGTCTCTCACTGATCTTAAAACTGGGATTTTTTTAAAAAATTTATATTATATTTATTGGGGCAGGAGGGTAGGAGCGAGGGTGTGCACATCATGGCTCATGTGCGGAGGTCAGAGAACAGTTTTGGGAGTCTGTTCTCCCCTTTTACCATGTGGATTCCAGGAATAGAGCTTAGGTCCTTGGACTTGGCCACAGTGCCTTTACTCACCCAGCCAACTCTCAGCCCTTAAAAGTAGTATTCTATTTTTCAACTTTTTACATCTATCCCAAAAATTTGCAAGAAAACAACAAAATTAAAGTCAATTTCAGTCACAGACTCATCACAACGACTGATACTCACTCGATCAAAGAACTACATGTGCCAGAGAGTATCAAGTCATTTCAGTAGCTTTTCCAAACAGTAACGCTCATAGTCTTCGGCAGAGTATCTTAAATCTGTGATTACTCAGAATTTTTCTACAAGCCGAGTACTTCCAAGAGGGAAAATATACATATGCATGGAAAAATTTTAACTTCAATCAAATAAACTTAATTTTACCCTCTGGAGTTCAAACAAGAGTACAGGTCACAGGTACCAACAGGGGGAGAAAGTTAAACCAGTGGAAATAAATATAAATATGTACGATTTCAAATTCATAATCTATATCAAATACTGTAATAGATACAACTTCTTTATGAGGTTATAAAGTAATCTTTGGTTTTTACAAACCTGTGGATTATCCATGTACCATACGAAGCTGTCTTCTCTGGTATCCAGGATGAAATACCGTCGAAGAAACTTCCCACTGTTTTCATTTTCTTCAATGTCTAGGAAACCACAAATGCGATTCTGTCGATCCACATAAGGCATTTCTGGGCTTGAACATTACACTGTAGAATGAAAACAGGAACAGTAAGCTCCTAGAAAGAAGTGATTTCTAAGTGGACATCAAGATTAGACTTGGACTACAGTACAGTCTATTCCACAAGCAGCACACTTTCCAGTTTATGTGAGACTAGTGAACAAGAACTCACACCAACATCAGACACACTGGCAGAAGGCACTTTAGGACTTAAGTTCGCCACAAATGTGCACTAAATCCAACTTCAAACTGGTGTGAACAAAGAAGAGCCATTCCTCTCAATTAAATAACTCAATTGATCTCCTAAAATAAAACCAAGTGTGCTAAAAATTAGCCATTCAAATTTTAATTTCCTCACAAATCAAGATGACCTACCTTTTAAGATTACTCATGGTTTTAATATTTTTTTAAAAGATTTATTTTCTGTTTGTTTTAAGACAAGGTCTCACAATGTATTCCTGGCTGGCCTAAAACTCAATATGTAAACCAGGCTGGCCTCCAGCTAACAAAGATCCTCCTGCTTCTGCCTCCTGAGTACTAGGATTAAAGTCATGTGCCACCACGTCTGACTGATGTGTGTGTGTGTGTGTGTGTGTGTGTGTGTGTGTGTGTGTGTCTGTGTCTGTGTCTGTGTCTGTGTGTCTGTGTCTGTGTGTGTGTGTCTGTGTGTGTGTCTGTGTATGGGGATGTGCACATGCAAGTGCAGGTACCAAGTTCAGAAGACAGTGCCAGATCTCGTGGAACTACAGTTACAAGAGGTTATGAGCTGCCTGGTACAGGTGCTAGGATTCGAACTTGGGTGCTCTTCAAGAACAGTACACACTTAAACCTATGAGTCATCTCTCTAATCCTATAGAATATTTTTAAATTTACACAATAATTAACATTTACTGAGCACTGCTATATGCTAGCCTCTGTGGCACGTTCTCTTCTAAGCATAATCTTAATCTTCAAAGAGATCCTATGAACAGGCATCAGTATTTCCACTTCTCAGAACTCAAAACTGACAGAGGAAGTGAGCTTTCTAACTAAGATATCAGGAAGCAGCTGACAGTGGTGGTGCACGCCTTTAATCCCAGCACTCATGAGGCAGAGCCAGGCAGATCTCTGTGAGTTCAAAGCCAGCCTGGTCTACAGAGAGAGTTCCCAGCCAGCCTGAGCCATATATGTGAAGAGACCCTGTCTAACAAACAAACAAACAAAAGACAGCAGGAATATAATGAATGCTTAAACACACATTCCTAGGTACTAGACTCCTATCAAGCATTCTTTAAACTGTTCAAAATAAAATGAATCAGAATAAACAGCTAAACAACAAAGAAAGATGGACCAGGTATCCGTATTTCCTGATGGAAGACATTCAAACATCACCCGTGAAACCAACATGATAAAAGATTTTATCTAAATCTGACTGAGTTACTAGATTTTCCTACATTCAACTACCAATTTACAAGAAACATAGATGACAGGAAGATACTCAACTGCTCCACAAAAATTCAACCAGCAAAAACTGGGAAACAAAAGGACACACAATCCAGTTTCTTCAGAAAGTAAAGAGGAGCTACAGATTGAACCTGTTAGAGGAGTTAGAGATGGCCCAGCAGTTAGCAGCACTGGCTGCTCCTCCAGGACCACGGTTCAATTCCCGGAACCCACATGACAGCTCAGAACTGTTTGTAACTCCAGTTTCAGAGGATTTGATGTCCTCTTCAGCCTCTGCTGTGCACTGCATGCCCATGGTGCACACACACACATGCAGGCAAAACACCCACACAAATAAAATAAAAATAAATCTTTAAAAGTGTTACAGCACTCAGCATGTACAAGAACGTAGGTTCTAGCCCCACCAGGGCAAAAAATAAAGGAAAAGAAGCCACAAACATGGGAGAACAAATACAGCATACCTCTATCGGATAACTGATATCTAAGAGCAGTTAACTATTACAATTCAATAAAACAAACAACAGTAAAATGGGCAAAAACTTAACAGATCAGTTCAGCTAGCAAAGATGTATAAGTAATGATGCTCATCATTATTCAGGAAGATATGACAGACTTCTAAAAACAACCCTGAGATGCTCTTAATGCCTCCTAGGACAGCCCAAACAAACTAACAAAGCACCTAATACCCACTGTCAGGGATGAGAGACAAGCAAACTTTCATACACACTGCTAGGATGCAAAATGGTTTACCAACTCTGAAAATCAAGTTAGCAACAGCTTCTAATAAAGTTAAAAATACATACACTACAAACCAAAAATTCTACTTCCCGGTTATTTATCCAAGTCAAATGAAGGTCTGTTCACTCAAAATTCTGTAAGCAATTGTTACTCCTAAGTGTCAAGAATCAGAAGCAACCCAACTGACCTGCTGCTGAGTGAGCACAGCACTCTAGCTGGTGCAATGGAGCTTTACACTTGGAAAGGGGTGAACTGCTGATGCACGGAGCAACAGAAGTCTCATCTGTACTGTGCTACGTGAAAGAAGGCAAACTAAACATGCTATGGAGACAGAACAGATCACTAGGTGAAGAAGAGGTTGGCTTCAAGTGGTAAATTTAGGGTGAAATGGAATGTTCTGTACCTTACTTGTGAAATACAAACTGGGCACTTATCAGAGCTCTAAGGTCTACATGCTACAAGACAGAGAAACCAAGCTGGAACTGAGTTGTAGAGTCCTTCCTGCTAGCTTAAGTTCATAGTGCTGAAAGGTGTTATAAAGGCTGCTAAGGAAAAAAACAAGAATTTCATCCACCTGTAGGCCTGTGTGCTACAACACTGAGCACCAGGCAAGATACACCCCCTGGAGCAACAATAGCCAATTATTTTAGGGATAACCAACCACTTTGTAATTGGATTCAAGACCTGCTCCACAGGAAGGAATGCACATCTGTTATAACCTGGTCAAAAGTCCATTAATGGAGAGGCCAGAGGTCCAAAGGAAGAATGTACTATACCATTGATGCCCTAAATGGACATGTTGTCAAACTACCATAAATTCACAGACTAGTGTAATTGGAAGCCTAGAACCAAGAAGTTCCTTTTTGCAGAAGGCAACCACAGTTAATGCAGAGGCTCTTATCTGGCCAAAATGCCGAGAAACAGTAACTGTTGAGAGCTCGGTCCTAATTAGGATATATACATCACCATCACTTCTCAAGACCCATTGAAGAAGTGGGGGTGAGCAGGGCGGTGGTGGTACATGCCTTTAATCCCAGCACTCAGGAGACAGAGCCAGGTGGATCTCTGTGAGTTCGAGGCCAGCCCAGGCTACAGAGTGAGTTCCAGGACAGGCTCCAAAACTATACAGAGAAATTCTGTCTCAACAAACAAAAACAAAAAAGTGAGGGTGAAAGGAATTAAAGAACTGGAGGGAGGAAGGGAAGTGCCACAAAATATTGTCATCCAGACATGACACTGCCATTGCAATTATGAACAGCAGCTATGGATACCTTCACAAGACTAGGTCCTTCAACACTCCATCATAGACAGAGGAAGCTCCTATGGGGCTCCATCCTTTCATGACAAGCTTTCCTGCAGCCACTGGGGACTAGTTGGGGAGAATAAGGAGTTGAAAGAGAAAAGGTAAATCACAGAAGGTAACGGGGGTGAATATAACCACAATACACTGTATATATGTATGAAAATGTAAAAGATAAAGAAAAATATACTAAAAGAATGAACTTCATGCAAAGTAAAAAGAACGAAGTAGCTAACCCACCACGGTAGAAAAGATCACAGTACTTGGTTAGGGAAAGGACCAACTACAAAAGACTCAAAACATTTTTTTGAGGGCCGTGTTTTGATTATGGTAGTTACACAGTTGCATACTTATACCAAAATTCACAGATCTGTACACTAAAATGGGTAAAATTGATTGCAAGTAAATAACATTTCAGTTATCCCGAGTTTAAACAAATAGTAACATACATACTCAACAGAACAGCTAAAATGAAGCAGACTGGCAATACAGTGTAATGTATCATCAATAACATAAAAGATCCATAATTTATTTATATACTGTTGATGGGAAATATAAAATGGTAAGCCACTTCAAACATAGTTCTACCCTGTGACCCACTCATCCTATCCCACATATTAGCCCAGGAGAAATGAAAACATGTATACATAGAAAGATTGACGATGCTCAGAGCAGCTTTATTTACAGGCTATAAACTAGAGGCAAAGATGCCCCTCAGCAAGTGAATAGATAATAAATGCAGCACAGCTAAATGATGGAATACCGGTTTATAGTACAAAGTAATTACTGACATGCAACAATTTGGGTGAATTTCAAAATCGTTATTATACTAAGTAGAAAAAAATTAGGAGCCGGGCGGTGGTGGCACATGCCTTTATTCCCAGTACTTAGGAGGCAGAACCAGGAGGATCTCTGTGAGTTCGAGGCCAGCCTGGTCTACAAAGCGAGATCCTGGACAGGCATCAAAACTACACAGAGAAACCCTGTCTCGAAAAGGAAAAAGGGGGAAGATTAATATCAAAAAGCAAATTGAAAGGTTAATACAATCTTGAAGCTGGTGTGGTGGTACGCGTCTTTAATCCCAGCACTTGAGAGGCAGAGGCAAGCAGATCTCTGAGTTCAAAACTAAGCTCATCTATAAAGTGAGTTCCAGGATAGCTAAGGCTATGAAAGAGACACTGTCCCAAATAAATAAATAAATAAATAAATAAATAAATAAATAAATAAATAAATAAATAAATGAATACATAAAACAGTAACAATTTTAGGAAATGACTGATGAATAACTACAAGTAATTTTTAAAGAATTTGAATGGCAAAAATTAATATGCATAATCAAAGTCAAAAGAATGTGTTTGCAACTTATTCCACAAAGGGCTACTTTTCAGTGCCAAGAAATATCAAGGAAAATATACCAAAAGTTCAACAAAAAAATGAGTCAGACACCAATAGATATTGCATAGAAAAAGATACAAGCAAACTTTGTATGCTTCCTCACAGAGAAGCACTGTAGCCTGAGGGCCTAGAAAAGGGCAAACAGAAGAGAGAAACCTCTCTACAATGTATCTGAATCTGAAATTCTGTGAACTCTTTGAAAACATGAGAGCAAAAGCAAATCACCACTGTGTGTAATCCGACCACTAAGTGAGCAGATGTAAACACCTCCAATGAACTTTATAAAACCACCAGATGAAATGTCAGGGAGAAAATTAATCATATAACTTCAAAATATCACCCTACAGTTTTCTTACTAATCAAAGAGGAAAATGTATTTTCTCAATAGAGGGATCCTATAGCCCCACCTTTACCAAGTGTTTTAAAATCTAATGAATCCAGGAACTTGGTCTTAATGGATATGGCTCCTCTCTCAGAGTACACTGTACGATTCTACTGGTATGAAATACCCAGAATAAAGCAAGTAGATTAGCAGTTGTCTACTTACAGGAGGGTGGGCAGGAAATGAGAAAATGAGGATGGGAAGGTATGTGGTTTTTGTTTTTGTTTTTTTTTTTTGGAGGCGGGGGTGATACAAATATTCAAAATTCTGGTAAAATCAATGAACTGTACGTTAAGCAGATGAATTATACTGAGTCATAGCTAAATAAAGCCTCTTTTAAAAATGAAATAATTATGATTGTCTTTCATCCTAGAGAGCATCAGAAATCCTCAGGGCTATTTCCTCTCCCAGACCTGTGAATGATGGTATGGTCTAAGGCTTCATTTCTACTTAAACCTGGTCTCTTGGTGAGCTCACTTTCACATGTCTAAATAGTAAAGGTTCCAGACTGTTACCTTCAGTTTTAAATATCCTTGAACTCTAGACTCATGGATACACTGCCTACACTATAGAACCCACTTACTTCCCTAACATACATCTCCAACTCACAGAACTGAACCTACACACTCCCCTCATAAACCTGACCCTCTTGTCTTGTTCATCTAAGAAAACCAGCATGCCCTTCTTCTAATAGTTCCAGCAAAGTATCTCACAGTCACACTTGATTAAAGTTCTCCCTTCTCACTCCATGTCCAATACATCAATAAACCCTGTTGGTTCCATCTTTTAAGTATATACAGATTCCTTCCACTTTCCATTCTTGCTGCTACCTGGATTACTGCATGGACTGCCTTGATTCTTTAGTCTTTGCCCCACTGCAACCAGTTCCCCAAACCACAATCAAAGCAATCCCATAATTTCATAAAACACAATTCAAGTGTTTACTCAATTAAAACAGATATTTGCCTCTTTTTAGGTGCTGTTATAAATAAATATTAGTTTAATCCTTATAACAGTATTACAGATGAGAAAATCATAGCCCAAGGCCACAGGGTTGGGAAGAGGCAGGAGCCAGGATTCAAATCAGGGGAGCCCATGTCCCCTAATACTACATAGTATCTCTTACTACTCAAAAAGCTGCAGTAAAGTGGATGCCAACCTCAGCTGTTTAGTAAAATTACCTCCGAATCTCTGAAAACCCTGATGCCTTGGATGGCCTGATGATGCCCAACTCTAGCTCCTCAAGACCAACTACAGAGGAGATTCTGGGATTAAATCCAGTCACCAGTACCTTCCCGTTCACTCAAGGCTTCTGAAACACTGTCATTTCAACAGGATCCCAAGTCACTCAGAGTAAGAACCCGGGCCTTTACAAAGACCTGTTCGCTGCCGTCCCAGTACACCCCCCACCCCCCCACTCATTCATCTGTCATCAGACTAACCCAACAAGCTCCCAGCACAGGGCAGGGAAGGGCCTCTTAGCTCAACTTCACTTCCTCCAGTGAAGACATCCCTAAGAACAAAGCTACAGTTGCAGAGCCTCCAAACCCACTTCTCATCCCCTCCCTGCTTCATTCTTCTCTTTAGCACATATCGACATCTAGCAGATGAGGGCTTATTTTTTTACCCGCATCTTGTCTATTTCCCCACTCCGGAATGCAACCTTCATGAGAGCAGGGATTTTTGTTTTTGTTAACTCATTGCTGTTTCTCCAAAATCTACAACAGCGTGGTGGAAGGTGTTCACAAACTCCCTTCTGAATGAAGTGTGAAGTAACTCATAATTACTGCATCAAATGCTCAGGGTTTCCAGATACAAAGCTGCTTTTTCCTCATCAGATAAAAAGTTGTGTACCAGATTTAACTGGTTTGTTTAGTTGGCAGAAAGAAAAAGGCCCCAGTACTATCTATATTCATATCTGAATTTATAGTCTCAGTAAAGCAAGTATCAGAAAAAAACATAAAATTACATGATCAACCCACCTTCTCAAACCTATTTTTCAGCTTGATACATGTACTAAGACATAGATGGATTTAAAATTCAGTCACAAATTAACATTCACAGTTGCCATCTCATCAGTTGGAAACCAAAAAGCAAAGGCAAGACACAAAACAAAATCAGACAGAGAAGAGGAAAGAGGAAGGAAAATGTAAATGTTATACTGAAAGACCTCCTCAGAATGTCATAGTATTTGTTAATTAGGTGCTCTATGGACCAGAATCCCACACAGACAAAGCTGAAACATTCAGTTGTCCTCCCTTACCCATGAGGATTCAGGACCCCCACTGACACCAAGGTCTGTGCTGCTCAAGGCCCTATGTGAAGTGGCACAGTATTTCCACATAATTCACATGCCTTCTCCTGCTGCTGCACAGCACCTCTAGATTACTTACAACACTGAACACATATAAATACATATGTACAGATATATAAATGACTGTTAATATAGCAATATGACAAGAAAAAACCTGTGCATGCTTACAACAGATGAAATCCTTTCAATCTATAGGTGGCTCAATTTGTGGACAAAGAGTCTACATTGTACAGACATCTATACAGTTAGGCATGGCTTTCACCTACCTGTCACATTAGCTCTCAGGGCTCTGGCACTTGGAGTACCACCTTAACATCCTTTTCTTTAATAGAAGCAACTGAGAGAGGAGAGAGGAGAGAGGAGAGAGGAGAGAGGAGAGAGGAGAGAGGAGAGAGGAAAGAGAGAGAGAGAGAGAGAGAGAGAGAGAGAGAGAGAGAGAGAGAGAGAGAGAGAGAAAGGAAAGAAATGTTCTACATCTTCAGAGAGAACAAGACAGAAAGAATTCACCACTTAATAGTGGTAGGGGTCTCCAAGATATTCTTCTTTTTTTTTTTTCTTTCTTTTTTTTTTTCCGAGACAGGGTCTCTCTGTGTAGCTTTGCGCCTTTCCTGGAACTCGCTTTGGAAACCAGGCTGGCCTCGAATTCACAGAGATCCACCTGCCTCTGCCTCCCAAGTGCTGGGATTAAAGGCGTGTGCCACCACCGCCGGCTCTAAGGTATTCTATTCACTAAAACTTTGAATGTCTAGGAGACAGGGAGACTGGTGTTGCATCTTCCAATTCAATTTCAGCCTGCTTAATAGACCAAGCAACAGATTCTGCCTCCCTGAGCAAGGGAACAATGAGAATGGAGTATAAATTTTTTTTCTTTTCTTAATAAAAGCAGCAGGGCACAGAAAGGCAGTCTTAGGCAGCCTACAAGCAAAGAAGTGAGTTTCCAGTGGACTGTGTGGCAACTGTAGGCATACCGGTACTCAAGTGGTCTTGGCATTATCAAAAAACCTGACTACAGAGAAAAGGATCCTTAATCCTCTTCGTCCCCACACAGGGAACAAGCTGGTGAGGAATGGAAAAGTGAGGAACAGAAAAGGTTTGGCCACAGAAATTTCATACACCAAAACTGTGCCATAGAAAGTGCAAAATCTCACCAGAAATATCAGCTTGTGTCTCAGACCTGCCACTAAAGAGAAACAGATAAGGAATAAGTGCATTTTTCCAGTCTTCTGACCAGTCCCTATCCAAGCAGATCCCCAAAGAGAAACAGCAAAAGGTTACAGAGTAGCAAACAGCAATCCCTCTGTATCCCAAGAGCAGTCAGACTCTGGGTAAGAGGAAATGAGTTCTAAACTGAGTATCAGACTGATGTTTTAAATTGGAATAGATTCGACTAGAGCTTTTGGGGGGAGTGGGGGAGTTCTAGACAGGGTCTCACTATGTAGTTCTGGCTGTCCTGGAACTATATAGACCAGGTTATCCTGGAACTCACAGAGATCTGCCCACCTCTGCCTCCCAAGTGCTAGGATTGAAGGAGTATGCCACTACACCCGGCTCTGATTTGAGTTTTTAATAGCTGTACTGATAGAAAAACTATCCTTACTCGTGGGATACGAGGGAAAAAGAGAAAGATCCTTCAAACACGACTGAAATAGTGAACATTAAAACTGTCTTACGTTTACTGTCGCTAGCTCAGACTTCTCAATAATCTAATGGCATATGGACCTGCATAACCACCCTTAGTAATGGGAATTTCCTGACATGGAAATTCTCAGGGAGGATTTACTGTACCTGCTAGAAAGCTGCATCAGAAGTCCTCTGAGATCACTCCTAACTCTGGCACTGCTAACCACTATCTCTTCTTCAAAAGGAGAAACAGAATCCAGAACCAAGAACTCACTGGTGAAACTAAAAGAAGCAAGGTTGCCTAAGGGCATTATCACAACTTTTGGAGTGTAAAGCTATCAGACTGACAAGTCAAATTAAGAGTTTTATTTGGAAACAGTATTTTATTCTAAAAAACACTCAAATTCTAAATGACTCTAATTTTCTTTTACATTCAAGAAAAATTCCAGTCCAAAGAAAGTGTGATATAAAAATTGCCAAAACACTATCATTTAAAATCAAAGCTATTCAATTTGTCCAATGGCTCATCAAACAAATGTTCACTTAAATATATTCTAGGAATCACACAGAGCCTCCAAGGAAAACTACTAATTCTTAAATTGTTCAGTTACTCTTTAATTGTAACAGAGTCCTAGTTATGTAGCAAGTTATCAGCAGGATGTCTTTTTTTTTTTTTTTTTTCTTAAGACAAGTTCTTTCTATTATGTGGCTCTGGCTGTCCTGAGTCTTGGAACTCACTATGTAAATCAGGCTGGCCTGGAACTCACAGAGATCCACCTACCTCTGCCTCTCAAGTGCTGAGTTTAAAGGCAGCCTGAATGGGATGTCTTTTTCTTATATGAAAACATTCCACGCAAGTATTTCTAAAAACAACTGAGTATTATAGGCAAACATCTAAAGCTACTTAATGTTTCTGCCACATGAAGTAATTTCATACAAAGTCAATCTGCTGCATACTCATGAATAGTCGGAATAAATGAATAAATTAACTAATAAAACTAAAATTTGATGTTTCTCTCGTACCGAACCAATCGTATTTCATTATTGTAGATCTGAAATAATTTTTGAAATTTTAGTCTTGTTATGCCAAAAAAAATGCATTGCTTGGGCATGTGGAAGGTGATTATTTGTGTATCTTCAGCTAACAGCTGGCATCCTCTGGGTGCTTAAAAGCATCACTACCGCAGCGCTTGAAACTTTCCAGTCACAGCAGAGCTGCTCCTAGCACATCTGTCCAGTCACTACAGTCCACCAAAAGGCCATCTTCCTCATTCCTGTACGACAGCTATTTAGACAAGAACAAGTGCACGCCACACAACATGCCCGTGACAAAGTCCGACTTAAATCATACTCATAAATTATTTCTTCGATTTCCTTCTGGCTTACAAATTATACAGGGGGAAAGAGTGGGATCTGCAATCTGACTAGGTGCGGAATAGTAAAGAACTTTCATTCGGCCTTAGGCCCAGAAGCCAGTTTTTCAGTGGGAGAGTCCACATAAAGATGTAAGTTTCTACGTTCCTGGAGTATCTTCCTGGGCACTGCCTACAGCATCTTATCCCATCTTTGAATACTGCCCACAATTACTGTTTAAAGAAAAGAATCCAATGCTATTCTTAACATCCTTAAATACTTCTAAAAAGGTCCTTCCTGCTTATGAACTCATGGCCGTTTCCTCACAATTGTATACTTATCCTGTCCCACTGTCTCAGTCTCCGCCAAACAGATGTACACAGCACCTCTTTCCTCTTTTGCTACACTGCTAAACCGAGACAGAAAAAAAGATACAAACCTGCTCCTCTTCCCCCAAGAGCAACAGTGAAACTATTAGCGAACAAGATAAGGGAGATAGAAAGCAACATGTCCACATCGCTTCCCTGCAGTGGCTTTACTACAAGCAGATTCACCGTATGTCCATCGACACAGGGTTTTTCAGGAGAAACGTCAGTTGACACACTGTAGGGCTTATAACACTATAAAATAAACTATTAATTTGAATTCTGCCTGATTTAATATCTTGTTTAAACGTATCCCTGCTCTTAAAAAAAAATTAACTTTCCCTAAGAGAGTTAGTACAAAATATGGAATATTTAAATTTGAGGGGGAAATGCTTGCCACAAGTGTGTTGGTAAGAAAAACTAAGACGCACGCACTGTATTCAAAATGCATGTTACTAGTTTTGAAATAATAGTTCCTCAACTCCAGCTGTAAACTAAAAATGGTTTTTCATTTTTACCCGCAAAGCTTGAGTCACTGAACTTTCTCCTCAACTTTGCAGGAGATTCTTCCAGTGGCAGTCAACGCAGAAAGCATGGATGCTAGCTCCTAGGAGGGAAATAAAGCAGCCTGCTCTACAGTTTTAAGATAAAAGACAATGGTATAAACCTTGGAGTGGGCTATTTGTTCCGGTCATAAAGCACACAGGAAATAAGCTTTTCTAGTTAGAAAACTAATTTACAAAGGGCAACGACTTCATTAGAGTACAGAAAATCTTATTAAAATAGGTAACAGTCAACTCATCCAAGCAAGTATTAGAAAGGATGGGAAGGCGAACTCGAAAACGAAATGCCATAAACCACCTGTTCCTTAAACCTGTCCTCGGGACCTGACCCCAAACAGCAAGTCACTTTCTGAACTGACTTGGCCTCGCTCGAGGCTCTGCCTGGCTGTCGTAGCAGAACGGGGATTCTAGCAAAGGCGGAGCAGCACGACCAGCAGGGCGCTTTCAACCTGACACCACTTTCTTCCCGGACGCTCTCCCGGGAGGGTCCCTAGAGAGCATCTGAAAGGGACCCCCAGCCGGCCAGAGCCGCCCCCCGAGGCTACCCTCCTCCAAGTCCCGAGCCCCGGGTTCGGGTCCCACCCGCGTGACCTTGGCCGAGGCACTCCCGATCTTGCCACCCGCTGTCCGCACACGCGGGGAAGCCGGGCTGTACCGGAGCGAGCGGCAGGGATGAGGCGGACCCGGCCCAGGAGCCGTGCCGCTCCGACAGGCGTCGTCGCCGGGATCCCGGACAGGGGCCGAGCCCTGGCGGCGAGAGCGAGGACCCGAGGGGCGGTGGGCCTTGGCGGGCACCCCCGCAGGGAGGGCCGCGGGGCGCAAAGGAGCCCGTGCACAGGTGAGCCCGGCCTCGCCCAGGTGCACGCGCTCCCGCGGACGTGCGACGGACGAGGCGCGGCCCCGCGCCCCCTCAGCCGCCGGTGGCCGCCTCACACTCGCCTCAGCCTCGCGTCCCTCGTCCCGCTTTCCCCCATCCACACACCCACACCCGAGCTGCGCGCCTCGCGCCCCACTTTACCGCGGCCTCCGCCCGGAGCACCCGCGCCGCCGCGGACCCGGCTCCTTCAGGCACTCAGCTGCCGGGAGCGGCGCCCACGACGGCCCGCCCGCGCACTGCGCACGCGTGCACGCGCCGCCTCTACCCCACCAGACGGCGACTGAGATTCCGGAGCGGGCACTCCCAGCCGCGGGCACTACAAGTCCCGGCAGGCTCCGCGCGCGCCCGGCGGCGTGGCGGGCAAAGGAGTCGGGCGTCTTCCTAGTTCTAGGGCGGTGGCTCGCGTCCGCGCGCGGGGCGCTGGGTCCCTGTGCCGCGCTGCATCTTGGGGCTTGCAGTTTTCGAGGACCACGAGGCTTGGCTTGGGACGTGGAACTCCGGGTTCTCTGATGTCATCACCTAGAGCTGCGAGGCGCAGGGGATCTTTAAAAATAGGCTTGGTTCCTTTGCAGATAATTTTCAAGCGGTCCCCGCAGTTGGTTCAAGAAGCATAAAATTCACCGGTTGCGCACCAGTTTTTTTCAACTCATAACCATTTCTTTCTCGAAATGCAATTTCGCCTCATCCTTACAATGGTGTTAATAGTGTAAGAGGCCAAAGAAATTTAAAGAATTGGTCAAAACCCGTTCAGAGAGATATTTAGAAATACTCAACATATTTGTTGAGCAACTACAGGGTATGAAGCCTCTGCCCTCGTGGAGTCTGTGTTTCGTAAGGGGAGCTAGCCCTTTAAAAAGTACAATCCTTATAGATATTAATACGCGGGAGAGAAGAGTGGGGTGCAGAGACAGGGGAGTCAGGCTTCCTCAGAGCCTGACTCTCCAGCAAAGTTCTCTGAGGAAGAGGTATTTGAGCTGAAACCTGAAGAAGGAGAAATATTCAAACACGCAAAGATCTGGGAGAGAATTTGATGCGCCACCTTTCACAGTGAGTGGCACAGTCCAGAGACTCTGAAACGTTTGAGGGTTTTGTGTTCTTCGTATCCTCTCTCTACAGCTGTGCATCATGCCCTCTGCCTAGAAAATCTTTATCAACACTTCTCATGACACCCTTCCTCTGCCGTGTACATGAAACAACCCGTAGGTTATGCTCGTCCCAGAACTGTATGAGAGGGTGGAGGTGAAAACTCACTGGCAAACTGCCCTGTGCTGACTCTCTGGCTCCTCCTCGCCAGCTGCTTTACATCCAAGATGATCAGCATGTTGCCTTCTGAGAAGTCTCAGCTGCACAGCCTTGCTGAGGACCATCTGTCTTTTCTTAGGATCGGAGCAGCAGACTCATTTCATCTACATAACGGCTGGGAGAGTCTACAGCCAGAGCAGACACTTTTATTTGGTCCATGCACTCACTGGGCTTTTGTCGATGTAACTGAATATGTAGATGGCCTCTTAAAGAAGTTTTCACATAGAAATCCAGATGTCACCTGTATGATTTTTCCAGGTTTTGGAGCCCACCTCCCTCGCTTCTTGAAGATCTGAAAGAAATCTCTGGCTTTTCAGCCCTTGGAGCCCTAGAAGATTCCACTGGAAGTAATTAGGACATATTAAACAGAGTGCTTGTTTACATTTCTGTAACAAAACACCCCAGAAAAACAACTAAGTTAGGAAGGGCTTATTTGGGTTCCCAGCTTGAGGGTATGGTCCATCATGGCGGGGAAGGCATGGCAGTAGATGAATAAGATGGTTCATCACACTGCATCGGCAATCAGGAAGCTCAAAGAGATGAACGCTAGAGCTCAGCTCACTTTCTACTTTGTGTTCATTCTGGGACCTCAGTCCATGGACTGGTGTGGCCCATATCCAGGGTAGGTCTTCTCTCCTTAGTTACACTTCACTGGAAATTCCCTCACAGATATGCCCTAAGGTGCATTCTCTCTCTCTCTCTCTCTCTCTCTTCCATCAGGTTAGCAATTAAGATCAACCAACCCAATCTGAAAGTCAAATACAAGTTCAGTGTCTTGTTGTGAAAAACCAGACCACCGAAGCAGTGAACCTCTGACTCCCTCTGCCCCTCTGGTGTCCACCAGAGAGCCATTCCTCTCCTGATTGTCATTACCATTTGACTAAGTAGTGTGCAATTGCATAATGAACCCTAAAGCTCATTGGCTTTGAGAGCTAAATATATATACAATGACAGAAACCAGAAAAGTGACTCAATTTGCCCAATGACACACAGCAAAGTAATCCCAGGGCTACTTCAAGGTTGGGATCCAGCCAAAACTTGATAGCTCTTGATCTGCCTTTAAGTGCAGAGACTGAAGGCGGGTAGGTGTAGATAATAGAAGGTTCTCTGCTCTTCCACTGCCCCTCCTTTTTTTCAGTTCATTACATAACAGTACTTTCAGTGTTATTTAAAGAGAAAAAAAGGCATAAGCATGTGAAATATTCCTCTGCTGAGGTTAGAATCTGACAGCACACCAAATGGAAGTAGACCCAGTGAAAGAACCGAGGCGTGCTGAGGTACCTCCTGGAGCCAGTCTCGATCCAAGGCTCTGTGACTTACCTCTGAAGCATCTCCGTCCCATCCTCACCATGCTGCGAGTGGAGACCGTACTTGACTGGTTTACTCCAAACACTCCTTGGTTTCTTCCCATACACTTAGAGCATGACATTGGCCCCTCTGATAAAGCCAAGGAGATTGGAGTCGAGAAGTCAGGAGCCTGGTCCAAACGCAGATGGTGTTACTGGATGTCATTCTCCTCTCTGATAACCTTTGACTTCCTTTCCCCAGGAGCACTTCATCCCTCCCTTCTCTGCTTTTTACGTTCTCTCCTTCGCAGTGCTCATATATTATTGATACAAACCCGAGGAGACCATCACATACGCATCTCACTAATCTGATTTGCTTCCTTTCCCACTAGAATAGAAACCCTACCCTGACCATGTTTGATCTAATGTTTAATTCACTGCTGTTCTCTCAGTGTCTTGAACAGAAACGTGTGCTAAACAGTGTCACAAGCCTCCTTTCCTGCTGGAGCCAGTCAGAAGTCAAACCGCAGGAACAATTCCTGAAGTAAATCCCTGTCTAGCCAGAAGTCAGGGCCAAGGTGGGGCAAGGATTAAACATGAACAGAACACTCTCTGGGCCCAGCTCTGTTCTGTGTTTCCTCTGAAAGCTCGGAATCAGAGAGTTAAAAAAACAAAAACTGAAAATACAGCTCTTCCCTAATGTTTGCTGTAAATGTAGGAGAGCCAGGGGAGACTCGGGGCTTTGCCTCTGCAGCTGCAGAGTGGAGAAGCTGGCTCCTGGCTCGCTGCCACACCCACACACCTGGCAAGGAGCTGTGATAGGGAGGATGGTCCCAGGTAATTACCTGGGGCTGGTCGGGTTAAGGGACTTGCCTGGACTGCAAATGAGGTGGCTGGAGCCTCCTTCAGGAGGCACATCTTGCTCAGCACAACCCTGCTCCAGGAATGAATGTGAAGGACTGTCCTGGGTTGGTGTCTGCCCAGGTGCAAGACCAGTGAGATTTCCAAGTGGGTCAGCAACCAGCCAGAATCCCAGGCCCACAAAGAACAACGAAAGAGAGAGGGGGTGGGGGTGGGAGAGAGAGACAGAAAGACAGAGACTGAGAGCAGGAGACTAGCTCTAACACCTGGAGAAAGCAAAATTAAGTCTCCTGATTTCTGATCATCAAGCAACCAGGAAAGAGCATAGCCCTCCACATCTGGGTCAATGTGATAGAAAATCACCTAGTGCCACTAGAGTGCCCAAAGTCCCTGGCCACTCTGGGGTCTAGGAGCTTCTAGCCACATGAGACATCTGGTTATATCATAGTCTAATTCTTCTGACCACACATCTACGGTTCCAGATAAGCCCTAAAATTGAGCCGCTGAGATTGTTACATATTATCCAAGCATATGGCCTCCTGCTCCATTCAGCCTTGAAAAGCAAGGTTTTCTAAGTTCAAGCTCACCATACAGCTATGATTAGGTTGCTCATAAGGTAATGAACATTCTCGAAGGTGAAGGCTCTTTTCAGAGAAAACTGAGAGAGACTCTGGGCACTGGGAACAGCTGCATCTTGGCATCACACATCTTCAGCCTGTAGGAAATCCCTCTCAGATCACTACCACATGCCTGTCCCATTTCAGCCAGACTCCAGTTGCAGTCAAAGCGCATCGGCTTTTCCCATCCATCTCACCGTTTACCAGAAGTGATCATTAGCATCCAACAACAGGAATAAAGCCTGGAGGATCCCAGAGGGTTAAATGCAAGCCATGATCTGCTTCCCAATAAAGAGAACGTGGAAACTACAGCTTTTATCACGATCCCATGGCTGCCTTGTCCCATCCCAGAAAAGGACCACGAGGAACCTGGGTTCTACAGTCCATCTGCTTTTACCAGCTGGGTGACCTTGGCCATTACCTGTTAATATTGCTTCTTTGTAAATGGAGGGGATAATAGTTCTTCTTTTATGGTTTCCTAGGGAGTCTTAAATGAAATAACACATGTAAAGTCTGGCCCACAGACTGGCCCATCCCTGTGAGCCATTAAGTAGTTTACCCCCAGCTTCTTGGGCTGCTATAGACTCTACACTTACCAAGGAGACCGGCATGGGATTGGCAAGTTGGGCCTTGGGGAGTTGAGCATGTCTGGGGAGCAGGGCCAGGTAGATCCCGTGCTAGAGGAAGTGGAAGGATGCCAGAAACAAGTCTCATGTGGGGATTCTGGTTTGTCTTCTCACATGCACCCTGCTATCATGGCCACAAAAATAAGCACATATACCTAAGAGTGACTAAGGCTTGACTTTGATAGTTTCACTGTTATCATCCCCTGTGACTCCCTGAGAAACATTTTTAAACTTAAAAGACCCCCAAGTTGCCCCTCCTTGACAACTGGCCCGCCCCCAGCCAACAGCAAAGGCAACTCTAAATCCAGCATTCCTTTACAGACTCCCCCGCCCCGCCCCCCCCCTCCCCCGCCGCCACATGTAAACACATCTTTGTTCCCAGCTGGCATTTAATAACTGTACTTTATAGTGAAACAAAAGCTGCAATCAGCGTCCAACAATGGAAGCTGCAGTCAGTACTGAACAATACCTCCAATTCCCTTGGTGATCTCTCCCATCCGCAGCTGTGAGAACCAGAAGTTCAAGCGTGAATTCCATTCACCATTATTCACCCAGCCCCACTGGGGCTTGTTTGAATCACGGCTTTCCTGCCTCCTCAGCGGGGCTTTCGAGGGTCTGAAATGGCATGCCAAGCCTGGGCCAGGGCCAAGAGCAGGTGTGCCCGCAGGAGCTGGCTCTGAGAAGTCTACAGTGATCACAGGACAAAGCCAGAGGGCCCCAGCTGGAGTGGCCATCCCTGCGCCAGCACTTCATGCTAGACTTACTCCGGACGAAAGAGGATGATTTCCTGAGGACGCTATAGTCTCACATTCCAGAACATGTCCAGCGGCTGGCTGCTGTACCCAGGTCCAGCAACATTGGAGAAGAGAGGTCACTGAGACTGCTCCAGCCAGTGCCAAGGTCTCTGCCGCACCATAGAGTCACTGGGGCCCATTAACACAATTTGGTCTGAATCCCTGACCACTTTTTTGTTTGGTGTAGGTGAGGTTTCATGTAGCTGAGGCTGACTTCAATGTCCCGATGTAGCCAAGGATGATCCTGACTTTCTGATCCTCCTGTTTCTACTTCCTAGGTGCTGGGAGACAGGCCTGTGCCACCACACATGGCTTACATAGTGATGGAGATTGAACCCAGGACTTCACGCATGCTGGGCAAGCTGAGCAACATCTCGTATCTTTCCATCTTTCCTTGTAATTTGTTTGAGATAGAACTTAAAGCCTTGAATTATTAAATATAAAACTCAATAAACTGTATATACCACCCAAGATATACTTCCAATATTCTTCAAGACTTCTACAACAGCTGGAGACAGCCATTTTTCTGGCTTCTGTCACCTTAGAGTGTTTGGTTTTGCCTGTTCTTGAACCTCACAGAATGGTATTAGCACTTTATATTATGTAGTCTTTGGTGGTCTGAAATCTTTTGCTCAGCATTGTTTCTATGACACAAGGATGTCATTGTGTATTATAACATTGCTGTGTTATATTGCGCTTTGTGAACAGCGAACAATTGGTTCTTCTACTGTGGACATTTGAGGTTCCAGTTGGAGACGACGGTGAATAAAGCTGCCTCAAACCTTCTTACGCACCTCTTTTGTGCACATTTGTGCTCTTAGCCCCTGGGGGTTAAGTGGCTTTGGTAAGTCATCCAGTAATAGTACCTTTATCATCTTGAGAAATGTAAGAATCTGGTGTTAGAATCTAGCCCCTGCTTGCATCCGCTCTGCCCATCTCACAGATACCAGCAGGTACCTCTAGGGCTATTTTCTGTGACCCAGATCAGACTTGCCTGCCGGATACTACTGTTTCAACCTGGGAAGTGAGTCTATACCACAGGGGGCCACATTCTGTCTCGCAGCCCCTTCCCAGCTCCTGCCTGGGAATCTGAGAGCCTGGCTGCAGCCTCCTGCTGTGAACACTCTCCCCCACCCCCATCCTCAATCGGGATGAGGCTTACCCTCTGCCTGTGGGCTCTGAGTCTCTTGAGAGGCCTTGCCACACTGTTTCAAGCCAGGTGCTGGGTGCTAGGCCCTCCGAGCCCCAGTCATGCTTGCCCCTCTATGTGTCCATGGAGCTGATTAATAACTCTTCTATTGAGTTCTTTAGTTCTCCCAGTACTCTGTCTTAGTGTCCTCTTGAAGTCACTTCCAAAACCCAACAAGAAACAGCAATGCCGCTTGCTGAGAGCTTCCCCAGCTTCATTCCCACCAGCAATGCAGGGGCTGGAGAGTTGCTGTTGCGCCACAACCTCGCCAGCGCTTGCTGTTATCACTGACCTTTCTCTCTTAGCGCTTCTAGTGGGGACATCACAGACTCTTATCATGGCTTCATCCATTTAAAAATATCTCCACATGACCATATACAGCCTGGGCTCAAGGATCTTACCAGTCGTAGTTTGTAGATTAAAACAAACAACAACAAAAACAAAAACAAAAAAAACTGAAGATAAGAAAAAGAGCGAGCCCAAGACCAGCACGGGGCTCCCTGCTCCTGAGCATAGGTTTCTCCCTGTGACGTGTGTCAGCTTTCTGGTCAGGTCTGGCTGAGCAAAGCTGATATGATTTTGATGTGTCAGCGTCACAGGGGAAGGGGTGGGGGGAGCAGGAGGAAGTGGTGAAGTTCCTGGGCTGGCTCTGGGGGCTCCCACAGGGGTGTTTGTGAGTACCACAGCCAGAGGGCAGAGAGAGCTCTCAGGTGTTAGTACTCGGAGAAGCCAGGAAGGCAGCTGCTGGCACCGAGCGCTCTGCCCAGCAAAGCCAATCTCTTCATGCGTTCTCATTACTGTCCCAACATCCTTCGGTCAACAAACAGAAGTCTGGTCACCTCCTTTGGTTCCTACCCCTCCTGGCCATAGTCAGCTAGTACGGAGTATTGTCAGGGATGGCTTTTTTTTTTTTTTTAAGAATTTTACTTTTTTTTTTTTTTAATGTGTATGTGTTTGTCTGTGTGTGTGTGTGTACGTGTGCCATGTACGTGCCTGGTGCTCATGAAGGACAGAAGACAGTGTCAGGTCCCTGGAACTGCAGTTACGGGTGTTGTGAGCCACCACGTGGGTGCTGGGAATGGATCCCGGGTCCTTCCCGAAAGCAGCAAGTGTTCCTAGCCACTCAGCCATCTCTCCCAACTGGCTCTTAGCCATCAGGTAAATCTACCCACCCCCTCCATCTCACTGTTCCTCACCTGAGCTGGGCCCTGCCATCTGTGCCGGAACTCCATATCAGCCTCCTTCTAGAGCCAACTTTCTTGTACAAACTCTACAGATCTGTCCTACTTAAAAGTGTTCCGTGACTCCCAGGAGAAGCTCTAAGCCAGTGGTTCTCAGCATGTGGGCCGTGACCCCTTTGGAGGTCTCCTAAAACCATCAGAAAGCACAGATATTTACACTATGACTCATAACGGTAGCAAAATTACAGTTGTAAAGGAGCGATAAGAATACTGCAGTGGCGGGGGTCCCCGCACGTGGGGAGCTGTGTGGAGGGGCCGCAGCATCAGGAAGGCACTGCAAGCTCAGCACAACTGTCTTTTGCTGTCTGAGTCAGCATAGGCTCTGCTACAGTCTGACAGATGGTCCCCAGGCTTAGTAACTGCACAAGGCCCCTGTGTCGGAAGTCAGCTCTACCGAGGAGAGTCGATGCGCAGCAAACCACACACCTATAAAGACCAAATACAGCACAGTTCGTTCTAAAACCACACCTTTGGGGACATCACCACAACCGAAAGAGTGAGCACACTGACACCCCAAAGTGTAAAACTGCTCTTCTTCTACCCCTTTACCATTTCTCCTCCTGCTCCCCATCAGCTGCCACTGCCAGTACTGATGCCTTTTAAGTTTCTAGACCCGTCTATAGTGGAATCACACAGTAGGTAATCTTTTGTGTGTGGGTTCTTCTGCTCACCTATTTGAGATGTAACTGTATAACCTGCGTCAGTAGGTTTTTATTGCTGAATAGTATCTCAGGGTATGGATGTGCCACAGTCCGTTTATCCACTGCTGACAGACACTTGGGTTGTTTGCCCTCCTGAATCTATTTTTTATGTTGCTTCCTCTACCTAGAATGGCTTTTCCCTTCAGCCCTAACCTGGCCTACCACCTAACCTCAGACAAATAAAATCTCTTTGCCCTGAGGGGCGACTATTAAGATCTCTGTGAAAGTTCCACTCCTCAGAGGAGTCCTCCTGAGCTCTCTGGGGAAATGGCCGTCTCCCCTCTGCGTGCACCCCTCACCCCACATCCACTTTATACAGTAGTACTGACTTCAGCCTGTAGCCAGGAGACTGGTTTCCTCACTAGCAGGGCCTTTGTCTCAAGTGTCTTGCTAAGACTCTGCCCAAGAAAGCCAGGCATGGTGGCCCACACCTTTCATCCCAGCACTCAGGAGGCAGAGGTAGGCATCTCTGAGTTCAAGGCCAGCCTGGTCTACAGAGTGAGTTTCAGGACAGCCAGGGCTATACAGAGAAACACTGTCTCAGTGTGGGGGCGGAAGGGGGTAAAACTCTGCCCAAGTGCAGTGTCCCAGGTATTGGGAGGACAGAGGGCTGGCAGCTTGTTTCTGGGAGGCAGGTCTGCTACTAGGGTGTGTGTGGGCAAGTCTCGGGGCAGATCTGGCTTTGGAAGATGTGACTGGCAGTTGGAGACAAGCTCTAGGCCCAGAAGGGACTGGAGAACATAAAAGACAACATGACAAGACATTCATGGGACACACTGGAAGAAGCATTGGGCACTACTCAGGGTTCCCTTCTGGCAGCAGACCCAGGTGACTTCCAAACCTTCACCCCCAGCTTCAGACACTGAGCTCCATAGCCGCTGTGGATCCTGGGAGAACGGATCCTCTGGATGGATCAGGGAGCCCAGAAACAAAGGACCGCAGTCCTGTGTCCTGAACTCCATCTTGGGTAGTACCATGTGGTCCTCATCCTTCAATTACCACGGGTTCCCAGCAGAGCTTTGGACCTGTCCAAAAGACTCATCAGAGGATTCCATTTCAAATTTCATTGCAGAATTTCTTTTATTTCTCTCTTGTTCTTCATATGAGTCCATTAAGGCTGTCGTCGATACAGTTGTAAATCCAGAATAGCAACTCAGCAGCTAACTGAGAAAGCCTCATACCCAGGATCTCCCTCTAGTTAGGCTTTTTGTCCTACAGAGGAAATAAGTAGGGGCTGGGAAGGTGGCTCCATTGTTAAAAAGGCTGCCATGCAGGAAAATGACTTCAGTTCAGACCTCTAGCACCATGTAAAAGAAGCCAGGCATGGTCTCCTGTATCTGTAACCCAAGCGCAAGCTAGTGGACACAGAGCTCAGTGTCTAGCCAGTTTAGCCAACCAGTGAGCACCATATTCAGTGAGAGGCACTACCTCAAAAAATAAAGTGGAGAGCAGTAAAGGAAGACATGCAATGTCAACCTCTGAACTACACACACACACACACACACACACACACACACACACACACACACACACACACACTCTGGATAGTAAGTATTATTTAGGAAAACTGCTTTAACATTATGACAGTGACTGGCCTTTTACAAAAACCTAAATGAGCCAGGCAGTAGTGATGCACACCTTTAATCCCAGCACTCGGGAGGCAGAAGCAGGTGGATCTCTGTGAGTTCAAGACCAGCCTGGTCTATGGAGCAAGTTCCAGGACAGCCAAGGATACACAGAGCAACCCTGTCTCAAAAACAAAAAACAGAAAACGAAACAAAACCCTAGATGATTATATGTCTGTGATCTAAGTTTTTGACCCATGACACCAGGTTCAAGCCCACGGCTTGCTGGCTCTGTGGCTTTGAGCCAATCACTGAAATTTGGTTCTGGGATCAGTTTGTTTTCATGTTGAAAAGCCGATCTCTGCTACAGAAAGGCTGTGAAGATGGCGCTTGGCACACAGTAAGCGCTTTTATGATGATGTCCACTAGGCCACAGCAGGAGCCACGTGGACCTGTACGCAGCCTGCTTCCCGGCTTCATCATCTGCTTCCCAACAACAGTTGAGTCTGTTCCTCTGGAAGTTCTCCTGCTTATCCTGAGATGCCCTCTTGCACTCCATTCCACTGCCCACACGCTGCCCGCCAGACTGTTTGTTTTGGATGCAGGAGGCCAGCCAGGGAGTGGCAGGCCTGCCCATACGGTTCCTTGAAACAAAAGTTGATCCCTGAGTCATAGCTGAGAGAAACCAGCTCATCTAAGCACCCACAGACATGTCAGAGGCAGAAAGCCCCGGGGGCAGAGTGACAGAGTGTCAGGCAAGCCTGATAATGGGGGGAGATTTACCCTAGGGAAATGTAGAGGAATACACAATAAATAAATGTAGAGGAGTACGTCCTACGGGCTCTGAGAAGGCACTTGGGGAGCAAATGCTCCACCCCACCCCAGTCTAGCCTCCTCATCGCTTGTCTCTTGTTTCAGTTCCGGCTTTGAAGCGGACTTTGCACTCCGGCCTCATCTGCCAGGCTCTCTGCTGGCAGCAGCCCCCACTGTCCTTCAGGTCTAGCTTGCTGTACCCACTCCAGGAACCCTCTCCATCCCCCAGCACATGACTCTCACCCTTCACTATCAGAACCCATGGCTTTTTCCCACACACACACACACACCCAGTGGAGAGCACCACTTAAAAGTGCTGCCCTAGGCGAGGAATCCTCGGAGCACACAGTGCTGTCTGAAGAACACAGCCTTTGTAGTCAGAAGACCTGAGTTCAAGTCCGGAGTCTGCGTAGCACCTTCACGGTCTTCAGCATCTCCACAGCTTCTCCTCTCGGCCATACTTTTCTCCTTTGCCCGTAGGCCAACACAGGCGTCTGCAGGGGTTATGGTATCAAGGGAATGTTAAAGTCCTTGGTAAACACCCAGATTAAATAAAAGCTGGAGACGACATGGCTGAAGTGCCAGGGAGGCCTGGTGTGAAACCTTGGCTCACCCTCCTGCTCGTGACTCTCTTTAGACATGTCAGCCAATCTCTCTGGGATCACTTTCCTCCTTGGTGGGTGGAACGTTTAATAGCTGCCCTTGGAACTAAAGTGACAGTCTAGTGTGTTCAGAGGTCAGCACCATACCTGGCATATGGTAACCTGGCAACGGATGTTAGCGCCTCTCCTTCCTCACTGCTAAAGGAGCTTTGGACTTTGGAGTTTATATGTATCTGCTGGTTGCCTGGATGGTTCCGTTACTGGCTGACCAAATGAAATGATAGTTGAAAGGTGAGTAAGCAGGGTGACGGATGAGTGGAGAGGGGATGAATGGATCAGGGGATGGAAAGAGGGGAGGAGGGAGGGCGGAAGGGCTGGAGGGATAGGTATTGGATGAGTAAGTGTATCTGTGAACAAAAGACTATCTAACTGGATGAATAATAAATCAGCAATTGGATAACCAAACTGATAGCTCAATGAAATCCAGGAGAAAATGAAGCACCTAGATAAATGGCCAGTGAATAGAAAGAGCAAAGCCCTAGAGGAATGGCAGGGAGATTGGACAAGAAATGGCTGTCCCCTGTGACCCAGAGGCTCTCCTTCTGTCTGTCCTTTGCAGTACGAGTAGCATGCTTTTTACTACACAGGCCCTTCCTATGGATAGACAGATCTCACTGATGTGTACCCAAGGCACTAAAGTTCCTGAAGAAGCAAGGCATGATGACACATGCCAGTAATCCCAGAACTCACAAGATTGAGGCAGGAGAATTGTAAATTTAAAGCCTGCCTAGGATATTTAGTGATACCTTGTCTAGAAGCAAAAACAGTTTTGGAAAATAGAGTCTTTGAAGATGCCTCCCAGACTGTATTGACACAGAGGTCAGCCTTCTGGGACCATGTAAACAGAGCAAGAGCCCACTCTGAGCAGCCGTGGAGAGGGTCTACCTACTGCCCCAGGTACCCTCTACAGCCTATGAAAGAGGAGGCCTCGTTTACCTCTTTGAAGAAGATGTGCACATCAAGTTATAATCCCAGGAGGGGGGAATCTGGAGATGGGCGTGGGTCACAACTGTGAGGTCATAGGTCAGGAAATGGCTGTCAATCATTGTGTCACTCCCATGGCAATGAGCAAAGACCTATGTGTAAAGACCTCCTGACTGAGAAAGGGCTCACAAACACTGGTCTCTCTCAAAAGTCACCCTGGGAAGCAGCCAGACAGTGCCAACCCCCCTCCTACCCCTAAACAGACCCTTTGCCATAGTAAGGATGTCCTTTCCAAGACTCATATCAAAACTTAACACCCCAGTGCAGAGATTGTTGGTATTTGGAGGCTGGGTCTTTGGGAAGTAATTGGGGTTAGGCTGAGGTATCATGCTGGGGTCTCCACGGTGGGATCGGTGGTCTTACAAGAAGCAAAGAGGAAGCCAGGCATGGTGGTGCATGCCTTTAATCCCAGCAGTCAGGAGGCAGAGGCAGGTGGATCTCTGTGAGTTTGAAGCCAGCCTGGTCTACAGAGAGAGTTCCAGGACAGCCTGGTCTACACAGAGAAACCCTGTCTCAGAAAAACAAAACAATGACAACAACAACAACAACAAGCGCAGGGGAGACCTGAGCAGAGGCCCATCCAACCACATGTCACCCTCTGCATGCTGTGCTGCAGCAGGAAGGCCCTCCAGATGCTGGGCATCACGCTCTCAGACTCCTCAGACACCTCAGCTGAGAGTCAAATAAACTCCTATTCTGTTTAAGTTGCTGGTTTTGAGCATTTTACCATAGTAACACAAAACAAAGATAATCCCATATGGGGAAAGATTCTCCGCAGGCTTGAGATTGGTAGCAGAGCAAAAGCAAAACCCTCGGTTTGGGGCTGGGGAGATGGCTCAGTTGATGAAGTGTTTGCTGTCTAAGTACGAGGACCCGGGTTTGGATCTCAAGTACCCATCTGAAAGCCAGGCACAGCAGCCATGTCTGTAACCACAGTGGGGAAAGGGTGGGGTCAGCCAGCCTAGCCAACTGGCTGAGCTCTGGGTTCCATTCTCAAAAAATAAGGTGGAAAGGGACCAAAAATGATATGTAATGTTGACCTCTGACCTCCACATGCACAAACATGCATGTGAACCCACACACACATGCACATACATGCATGTGCACCCCCCCCCCACACACACACATAATACACCTATCTTAGGGTTTCTTTGTTTTTTGTTTTTCTTAGAACAGGGTTTTTCTGTGTATCCCTGGCTGTCCTGGAACTTGGTCTGTGACCAGACCAGGCTGGCCTTGAACTCAAGAGATCCTCCTGCCTCTGCCTCCCAAGTGCTGGCATCAAAGGCATGTGCCACCACCGCCCAACTTAGTTAGGCTTTCTATTGCTGTGACAAAATGCCCATGACCAAAAGCAACCTGGGGAGGAAAGGGTTTATTTCACCTTACGGTTTATAAGTCCATTTCTGAGGGTGCCAAAGCAGGAACTCAGGGCAGGAACCTGAAGGCAGGAACTGAAGCAGAGGTCATGGAAGAGTGCTGCTTACTGGCTTGCTTGCTCATGACTTACGTAGCTTGCTCTGTTACAGCACCCAGGACCACCTGCACAGGAGTGGAACCACCCATTATGGCTGGGTCCTCTCACATAAGTCACTAATTAAGAAAATGTACTGCAGACTTGCCTACAGGTCAATCACATGGAAGCATTTCCTCAATTTAAAGTCCCTCTTCCAAGATGACAATAGAGTGTGTCAAGTTGACATAAAAATAGTCAACACAACACCATACACCATAGAGAGAGAGAGAGAGAGAGAGAGAGAGAGAGAGAGAGAGAGAGAGAGAGACAGAGACAGAGACAGAGACAGAGACACAGAGAAAGACAGAGAGATGAAGAACCCAGTTCACTTTAATGTGATAATCCTACATGTACACAATCCCAACTAAAAAATAAAAATCAACCTTCACTCACCAAAACCAAGCATAACACAACTGAACTGGCGTGTTTTCATCTGTTTGCTGAAAAGGAT
Source organism: Peromyscus maniculatus bairdii (assembly GCF_049852395.1). Taxonomy (NCBI): domain Eukaryota; kingdom Metazoa; phylum Chordata; class Mammalia; order Rodentia; family Cricetidae; genus Peromyscus; species Peromyscus maniculatus. Next base: position 141,317,636 of record NC_134852.1, on the reverse strand, counting down.
GCTTCTAGGAAGCACTGGGTTGTGCTGTCACTGCTTAGCACATCGGGGCTCAAACAATTATGACTGATTGCTACTGCTGTTACTAATTAAGACAATTAATATCCACCAGCTCAAAAAAAATTCGAGAGGATCTCAGTTGTGAGTTCTCTATTTGGTCTTTAACTGAAATTTAAAGATGCTGGCCGAGTGAGGATGTGAAATGGACTGAGTCCCGAGGCACTCGCCCGGGCACACACACGGTGAAGAGGTGGAGGATAAGGTAGCGCTATCTGCTTCTGAACAAGGATCAGGAAAGCAACTGGTGCTACTGGACTCCCGCAGAGGCCGTAACCATTAGGAAAGAGTAAATATCCCTACCAGGGACAACCCCTCAGGTGTCAGGTCCACACAACCAGCCATAGTCCACACCACTCTTGCACGAAAGCTCAAGACAAATAGTGATCTTCTTTCCATACCCTTCCTTTTCCCAGCATGCATCAGGGATCTTAGCCATTTTAGATTTTAAGTTGAAAATAACCCAGACAGTACATAGAATATGAAGACAGTGAAAAGCATCCTCACATGCCAGCTCAAATCTGGCAAATATCTTTCCAGATACCTCTCTACGCAGACCCATTTAGCTAAAGATACGTGATTTCACAAAATATGATATTCTACATCATATTCTTCAAAAAAATGGTAACTCTGAAGTAACTAAACATGCAGGAAATTACAAAGAGGGTACAAAGAAGCACCCAGTATTCTTCACAATTTCCCCCAATAGTTAACAAGTATACAGTTACAGTATAATATCAAAACCAAGAAACTGGCATTGCTACAATTTGTGCAGATAGATAGCTTTATTCCATTTGTTACACTGTTTGTAACTGTGACAGTCAACATACAGATCCGCCCGTCACCACAAATATCTCTTGTGTTTGAGGTTGACTTTGGGGTCCATCCAAATCTTTGAGTTAACAGCTCATTCATTTTTTATTGATAATTTGTATTTCCATGATTTAAATATATTGCAGTGTGTTTGGTTCATTCACTTATTGGGAGATTTAAGAACTATATTTTGGTTACTTCTAATCTGGGGCTATTATAAGTAAATAGTAATTAGTTATAAGTAAATAAGTAAATAGTCATATGTATTGCCTTCATTTTTATGTGGTAAGTTTCCAAAAGTGAAGATTCTGGGTCATGTAAGTGTAGGTTTAGATTTTTTTTTTTTAACTAAAAATCACTATAAAGGGTTTTCCCTAGATTTTGTTCTGAGCAATACTCCATTGTGTCAGAATGACCATTCTGTCTGTATAGAGTTCACTGAGATGCAGGGTGTGGGATGGGCAGCTGCTTGAGTGCTTTTGGCAATCTAGCTGTATGATGTTATTTGTGAGTTCATTAAAATAAAGCAATTTCAATTCATTAAAAAATAGCTGGACCATTTCACTTGTATCAGCAATGTGTGGTGGACCCATGCTTCCCATTCTTGTCAGATTTGGTCTTACCACTTTTATATCAGCTATCCTAATAGGTAGCTTTAATCATTCTTTGTGTTTGGAGAACTACCTTCTGCTATTTCTTAGAGTCTGTCTCTAGGCAACAAGTGATCCTAGCTTCCCTTCAACTGAGAATTCTTGCTTGTTCTTCAATCTAGATATTTTCACTGGATATGGAATTATGAGTCAACAGTGGTTTTTTTTTTAAGAATATAAAAAAAAGTGCCTCTTCCTTTTGACCTCCAAATTTTCTAATGGAAAAATCTGATGCAACTCCAAATGTCTTATCGGTGTTATGTTTTTTTTATATTCAAAATATGTATTTGGTGATTCCAGGATGTTTTACTTGTTTTCAGCTTTTCGAAATTGTCTATAATGATTCTGAGCATGGATTACTCTGGTTTTTTCACAGTTATGATCCAACTGCTGTCTTGACTATGCAGCCTCACATCTTTACCAACCTAGAGACACTCATAGCCACTGTTTCCTTTTTCAACGCTTTTTGGCCCCGCCCTCTTTTCCTATCCTTCTGGAGGCTCTTGTGGTATAATTCTCTCTTATAGTTCCATGTATCCCTCGGGTGCTATTCATTTTATTCAGTTTATTTTCTCTCTTTTGTCTGGATTTGGTAGTTCCTGCCTTCAAAATTCTGCTTCTTTCCTTTCTTTTCATTCCATTATTACATCCACAAGGGGTGGCTCTTCTGTTGGCTTCTGCTTTGTGTTTTTGTTGTTGTGAATGTGTACAGTTAGTCTTCATCATCTGCTTGAGTAGATTTAGAGTCACCTGGGACACTGGAGAAGGCATTTCTAGAGAGATTAAACAATGAGGAAAACTCACATTGAATACAGCCAGCACCACCCCATGGGCTGGGAGCCTGGATGGAATAAAGGAGGGAAAGGAAAAATCCAGCAGAATGCCTCCTGCCCAACACCAGGTAGTAAATTTCCTGTGCCACATATGGGGCATGTCATGCCCACCGGGTTAGAATCATGGGCTGACTCTCAGAAGCCATGAGCTGGAATAAACCTGTCCTCCCTTATGTCTATGTCGGCTGTTTTGGTCACAGAAACTAAAAGTAATATTGTGCTTTCTCAGCTCCACAGTTTCTGTGGCTCTTCTTTGAACAGTCTATTTATTTACTGAAATTTCTATTTCTGTATTGACCATTTCACACACGAGTGTGTATGTGTATGTGCACATGTGTGAGAGTGTGCATACCTGTATGCATGAGGGAGCTGAACAATGAAGCCAGGTGACCTGCTCTGTCACCCTCTGCCTTCGTCATTGAGACAGAGTCTCCCACCGAGTCTTGAGCGAGGCTGGCAGCTAGCAAGCCCCAGCAATCCTCCTGTCTCTGTTCCCCACAATGTCGGGGCCACACATACCTGTGAGGCCACCCCTGGCTTCTTAGGTGGGTGCTGGGATCTGAACTCAGATCTTCATGCTTGCATAGCTCGTGCTCTTACCTACTGAGCCATTCATCTCTCCAGCCCTGGGCCAAGAATTTCTAGACTTGCTCCCTCATGGCACTTTTGCTGTTGATTTATTGGGGTATAGAACTGCTACTAAGTCTTTGTCAGGCAACTCCAGTCTGCGTCATTTCATGTCAGATTCTTTTTCCTTCTTCTCCTTCCTCATTCAAGTAAAGATCTTAAAACAATGAGTAAAATATTGTTTTGTTGAAATTTAGACATTTGGGCGCATACTCTGAGGCTCTCGATATTATTATCTCTGTGCTCCAGGCCTTCTGTAGTCTTCTGAAAAATCACACTGGCAGGGAGCTTAATACCCTGAGCTGGGCTAGGTAGTGATGGACTTCGAAGTTCTCTACTTGTCCTCCACTGCCACAGGAGGTGGGTAGGAGGTGTGGGGGAACGCCTCATTATTTCTGGGAAAATACAGATCTTCCCACTAGAGTCCAGCTGATACCACCTTGGCTTTGAAGGGCAGGGGTACTCATTTTGCACCCTAAGTAGCCTCCAATGGCATTGAGGTCTAGGGGTCATCTTGTTACTAATGATCAGTGGTGAAAAGTCCCAAGTTTCCATTAGCCCTTGTCTGACCACCCTAGCTAGGAAGGAGAGGGAAAAAACGTCTGGGCATCAGCAGTTCAGGCTTCCTGGACTATCTCCACTCCGACACTGTGTGGCTGAGAGGGCAGGGAACCTGTTGTGGCAAAGTTCCCGCTTGGCCTGCTCTCACAATAACACTGCAGTGTGTGGGGTGGGTGCTTGAGTGAGAACTGGATCACAGCTACATCACAGCGCAGGCCTATCCTGCACGCACAGCTTTATTGGCTTGAGTGTAGGTGGGGTCACTAAAGTCATGTTGAGGCTTGGTTCCCGATGCACTGGTGTCAGGGCATTTGTACTTGTGAGGGAATCTGCCCTCCTGAGTCTATTCCTTCTGCTCTTGAGGAAATGGAGTCGTTGTTGCCAGAGCTCGTGATTAGGAGGCTGTGTCAGCTCCTCTGTCCCCTCCCCTCTCTCCTGTAGGTGCCTACTTCCCATTCTGCTTTTTCACTGTGGATGGGCAGCATGGAGCCTCGCCGGAAGTCCAGAAGACGACAGTGGCTTCTCAGCCTCTAGGCCACGAACAGAAATGAACTTTTTAAAAAATGCCTTCACTGGTCTCAGACATTCTGTTATAATTAAGACTGGACTAAGAAAAAAAAATATGCAAAGTGTACTTTAAAATGTATAATTGCCTGTACCTCCAGAGAACGAAGTTTGTTATAGATAGCTATTTAAACATTCTTCCTTTGGTATGCTGTCCAGTGTTTATCAGCATTATCTGATGGAAAGACTTGATAAAGAGTTTGTTCCTCTCTTTGACTCAAAAGTGCTCTCCCTGCTCTTTAAACTCAGCAAAACCTTCTGGGGCTCCACTAGAAATGGTCGATTCTCAAAAGGGAAAAATCACAGGCTGAAGACAACCACTGTTGACAGGTACAGCCCACCTGTACCTGAAGCTCCTCCTTCTTTCTCCTTGAATGACAGATTTCAGATTCCAAACATTTGATTTCCTTTGCAAGACTCGGGGTCTTTTAACCAGAGCACAGCCCTGTGGGTATCCAATAACCCAGAGGGGCCTAGGGAAAATGAACCTGCCACATGACCCAGGAAGACCCTGCTGGATGGCCTCCGGTGTGATTTTTGATCTCACAGCAAAGCTACTCGGACCCTTTGAGTTCTGGTCCATCCTCCAGTCTTGTTTCAGGACCCCATCACCCCCTTCCCCTCTCATCACAACTCAGGAGCTGTCACCATGCATTAAGGAAGGGTGTCCACTTTCCCGCCTCAGTCACTCACTAGAAAAATGTCTGCCCTCGCTTTGGATCGAAGAGTTCAAATGTCTATGTGTGCGGGCTCTGAGGGCTCCTCCTCACTGCTCACCCACGCTGTGTGCCGCCGTGGACTGAGGTGGTAGCTGACAACACTCTCAAGCCATCTCTCCTGAGCCTCCAGCTATCCCGTCTGCAAGGTGACAGACAGCAACCAGAGGTTAGGGCTGCTGGGTGAGACCTCTGCCTGGGTAGCAAGGGAAGACTGAGGCCAGGTGCTCAGAAGAGAGTCAGCTAAAGGTAGAGGGTGGTGGCCTGTTCCTGCCTCCTCCTCCACACAAGCGTTTACCCTCCAGCCATCCCAGAAACATGGCTTTTAAATCGGACCTGATGTTTTGCCTGGATCACTCCTCAGCTGTGAACCCAGCGTCACTCTGTGCACAGTTCTCATCTTGATTGTGGCTTTGGGGTCCATTTCTTATCTCAGCCACCAGGTTGTGAGTGATAGAGAAGAAAACTCAGATTTCTACACTCTCCTCTCCCTCCCTCTCTCTCTCTCCTCTCTCACATACACGTCTATCACTGAAGTACAGATGCTAGCTAGGAAAAGAGCTTTGGGTGGTCCAAAGATGCACAGTCAAACAAGACAATTCTTGAGCAAGAAGAACTGAAAACTGAAGTTTCCAAAAGCAATAGTCTTTTAATTCAAAAGAATGGATTGCCAATGGTGCAATTGGTGGGATTCGGGCAGTGGAATAGAACAGGCATGGAGGAGACAGAAACTGTGGCCAAAGGCTTTTTTTAAGATCTGAGGGGCAGTTCTGACCTACTCAATCACACACAATTTTGTCGTGGCCATATCATTTTTCATTTTTCTTAGGACAAACACTTACCTTCATTTACTTAGAAGAGCAGAAAAAGAATCCATTAATTTACCATTAATTTAATGTGTGTGTGTGTGTGTGTGTGTGTATGTGTGTCTGTACAAATGTGTGAGTGTATGTCTCTCTGTGTGTGTCTCTGTGTGGGGTGTGTGTGTGTGTGTGTGCACATGAGCGCCGCCCCCCCCCCCCACGTGCACGTGTGAGTGTGCGTACAGGGGTGTGGAATCCAGAGTTGGATGCCAGGTGCTTTTCTCAGCCTCAGCCCCAGCCCTGCTGCCACACAGTTGTGCCATCCAGGGCTCCTCCCTGCTGTCAGGCTCCCTCTCGCGTGTACGATGAAGACACAGACAGAACATCACAAGGTTAAGCATTAAACCCGATGGTGTACATTTAAAGGCTGGCATCACAGGGCCCGCCACAGTAAATTCAAATAACTAATCTTTGAAAAGCCTTGGGCATTATTTCAGGAGTTCCAGAAGCCTGGCTGTCCTTGGTATTTGCCATCTGGCCATCGGGGCCAACTCTAGGTCACAGAAGCACCAGGTTTCATTAAGATGCCGAACTAAGGAATTTCCATCTTGCCTGCAGTTAAAGCTTTGGCAGGTCCAGCTGTAGGGCAATTCATTGCCCTGTATGAAAGTCTTCATGAGTGACACTGTCAGCCTTTTAAGGAGCGAATGAGAGACTGTTTATATTCTTGGCCCTTTATAGTCCCGTGAGAGGCCTGCATAATGAAGAGCAGAGACTGCAGAGTATGACATTGAACTCTTCCACCTGCCCCTCCCATGAGAATGTTGGTCCATCTCTCCGTAATTCCCACCCTGGCCAGCTCTGACCACAGATGGCCAGCATCCAGTGACAGGCACAAAACTGCTGTTTTGGTGTGAGGCAGTGGCTGACAGTTAACTCTTGTCAACCATGCTGGCTGTCCTAGCTCCAGTCCCCTTTGGTAAAGAGGTGACTGATAACACCTCCCATTGACTTGACAGTTACAGCTACCTGACAGTTACCAGTCAAGCTCATACGATCTCCGGTGTTCAATCCACTTTTGACTTCAGGCTCCATGACATGTTCCACGGGGCTCAGAAGGACCAGCTTTCTGAGGCAGACTCCAGTACCTGTAACTTCCCATGAGTTCTGTCCTGGGAGGTTGTGGGGAAAGTGACCTGCTTCAGTCCAAGTCAGTGCACCCTGGCTGACAGAGGCTTCCTGCTCTTTCCCAGTGTCCTCTGGTCTTGTCCCACTCATTGCCCTGTAGTCTATCTGGGATCTTTGTTCCCTCCTGTCCTTCCCTGGGTCACTCTGTTGTGATGAACTCCATCTCAAGTTCTAAGGTGAAGAATTTAATGTGGAGGGTCCCTTTAAAGCCCCACACCCAATGTTGGGTGCTCATACAGTCCTTAGACCTTCCCCATCTTATAGCAAAGCTATAACTAGGCCCCAGGTATACCGCAAAGGAGGCCAGGCTTCTTCCTGGCTCACGGTAAGATAAGGAAAGGTTGCCCACTTTTCTCTAAATCATCCGGGACAGCCAGCTACTCAACGTGTTTACTGAGTGATGGCCATGTTCCCAGGTACTTGGTACTTGGTGAAAAAACAAAACTTGGAGTCCTTCTGCTCCTTAGGTTCTGTCTGTATAGAGTACATAGGACTGGGGTGGGAGGAGCAGGTAAACTGAATAAATTATATGGCACTTTGAAGGTGAAAAAATTTAGTTGAGTAAAGAGGATATGGATGCTGAGGAGGGAAGGGTGTGGTCCAAGTGAGCTTCAAGAAGAAGGTCATGATTGTGCTCAAGATTATGGAAGGTTTTAATGTTTTAACTTTTAGGTGATGTGATGGCTGGCTTTAATTGTTAATTTGACACATTCTAGCATCATCTGGGCAAAGAGTTAATGAGGATTATTTAGGTTAGGTTGGCCTCAGGGCATGTCTGTGGGAAGGTTACCATGATTGTGCTCCTTGAGGCCGAAAGACCTTCCCACTGTGGGAAGCATTCACTATGCAGGGGTTCCTAAATTAGATAGGAATGAGGAAAGTCTTCACACTGCATGCCTGTGTCCCCACCCTCTCTGCTCCTGATGGGGGATGTAATTAGCTGCCACTTTGATCTTTCCCACAGTGATGAACCTAGACCTGTGAGCTAAAATATGCTTTCTCCCCCCCTAGGCTGCTATTTACATAGTATTTTATCACAGAAACAGAAATAAACCTAAGGCAGGTATAGAAAAGCCAAGGATTGTTCCTAGGAGACTTTGAAAACAATGAATACTAGAGAAACAAGTTTGTTTAATTCCAAAGTGAGAAAATGCTAATGCTACAATTAATAAAAATTTAAACCTCCACATATAACATATAATAAGTTCCTTAGCTGTTAACCCGAGGTAGAGTTTTGGGATGCTTAAATGAATAAAACAGATTTCTTTCACTTCACAAAAGTTCCAAGTCTACAGAGTGGTTAAGAAAGCATCATTGATTACACACTAAATATTATTACGGCAGCATAATTTCAAAACAAAGCTGTAAACATTCTTTCAAAACTGAAAACAAATTATCAAATCTAGGTCAGATTAGATGTGGAAGGCACCAGGTTTTCCTTTGTTTCCTGTATAGAGCCCTAAAGTGGGATCAGGTCAAAGATGGTCCTAAGGTAATATTAAATAGTCCCACCCATTGGGTCTCAAGTCTCAGTGTCGCATGAGATACAGAGGGACTTTACAAGCTATGAGAGTCAGCTGCCCAGCAGAACGTGGTGCTGCCCATTATGTGTAAAACTTTTTTCTTCTCAGTGCTCACAAAGGAACTGAAGGCCTCAGTCTGTTTCCTACCACTGAGCTGCATCGCAGCCCTCAGAATTGGCTTCTAATGTCTTTAGAACTGTCTACATGCACCAAGGAAGATCTGGGTTAGTTTCTTTGTTCTCTTGAGTGTTTCCCTGTGGAATCTCATCTTCCTGTGCCTCCCTTTCTTTCCCTGCGTCTCTAGCTGGGCATATCTCACTGCCTAAGGTACGGTGTCCAGGAAAGAAGGAAAATTTTTCCACCCACTAGACAGACCAGATTGCATAAATCCAAGACTCTTCGGATGACTATACAGCAGATGCCTGCCATGTGTCTGATGCTGGACAGGGTGCCTGACCAGAAGAAGAATTCTAGTACATCCTCTCTATTTTTTTCTTCTTTCAGTGCTAGTGTTTGAACCCTGAACTTTCATCATGCTAGGTGAGTTCTCTACCACTGAGCCACGTTCCTAATCGAGCACCTACTCTTGAGCTACTGTAACCCAAAGCTCATGTAACTATGCCGATTTGGAGCCTGGTCTTCTAGAACAAACTGTCAGCAAAAGGGGCCAGTGAGAAATCCCCTGAATGGACAGAAAACACACCATCAAGCTTCCCTCCTGCCCCGTCTGCCTCCCCAGAGAGCAACCCCACACTCAAGATCCCCATACATCCTTTCTACTTTATTCCAGGTTCTCAAAACATGGTCCGGAGACCAGCAGCCATGACCTGCAGTTTTGCTGAACGAAGTCTCCCATCACCCCCAGCTCCACCAAGCAGGAATTGCTGGGGTTGGAAGCTCACGAGTCTGCATTATAACAAGCCCTCTGCTGATTTCAATGTTGCAGCTGCTGCTCAAGCCTGAAAACCGTTGAACCAGATCAGTGGTTCTCAACCCGTGGGTTGCGACCCCCTGTGCTGAATGACTCTTTCACAGAGATTCCCTAAGATTATTGGGAGACACGGATATTTACACTACAACTCACAACAGTAGCAAAATTACAGTATGACGTAGCAATGAAAATAATTTTATGGTTGGAGGTCACCACAACATGAGGGACTGGGTTCAAGAGTCCCAGCCCTAGGAAGGTTGAGGACCACAGCTATAGATGATGTTCTCCATGTGTGTGAGTTCCTGCTCTCATAGTTCGATGCCATGGACTCTGGGAAGTCCTGTACTGTGGAAGCCTTCCTGAAGAGTCATAAAGAGCCCACTTCATGGACAGGGGAGAAGATGTGATGCCATAGATAACTGAATACCGAGGCCAGGGGGTCTGTGGACCTGTGTCGGAACGCACAGCCTCTGAGAGGCTTGATGTTTTTCCTGAGAAGTCCTGGAGTCAGTAAAGGAAACAACCCAAGAAGCAGTCCACCTTACAGCAAGCACTCAGCCTAAGTTCCAATACCATTTTGCAAATTAGAAATGTCACAACTCTGAAATCGTGGTCCAAATATTTGTCCTGGGCCTCAGAGCCCATGGGGCAGTGACAGTTCTTCCCAGCCGGGACAGGTGAAGCACAGGGTTTCGTCCATGTTCTCAGATCAACCCTGTCTCTGGTTTTCCCGTGGCTTCTTTCCTTTTGTGGCAGTCCTCAACAACCCAAGGCCACCTCTGCCCCCTGCCAAAGGTGGTGGCTCTTTTGGTGGCCCTGTAGCCAGATCAGTGGGTAGTGAGCCATACTGACCTCTTTTCTTTTGTCGGCCGAGAAACACTTGGGCTGTGGGTGGATTCAGGCACTGAAGAATACCAAACATTTTCAGAATTCTACTCTTGAACAGCAAGCAGTCTGTCCACCGCTCTATACCGTGCACTCAGAGGCTGCTCTGGGGCCTGGTATCAGGGCCCAGGCATTTCTTATACATTCTCTGTGGGGGATTGGTAGTCAGTGAGTGTTTAGAAACAGTCATAGTGTTTGGATGTCACAGTTTGCAAATGTGTGATCAGTGAGCGCAGACTGGGGAAGCCTTTGTTCTTCCAGCCACTTACATTTCACAGAGTCGTCATCATAAATGATCTCCATCGTTCCCACACAGGCTTCCCCTCTGAAGGCTATGAGAGCTCAGAAACCAAGAAACGTGGAGACTTGGAAGCCTGACTTACATAAACTCAAAAGGGTCCTCTGTCTTTTTCTCTGCCTCCTCTGGTCCCATCCTTCCCTGCCTTTGGTGCTACAACTTTCAAAAATCTAGAATGATCCAGAACATTTTTTTTTTTCCTGAGGAAGGCATCAAAGGAAAACCTATAGCAGTGCCAAGATGCATTTTGGACCTTTACCCAAGCACTGGGCCGCCAGGAGTGACTTTCCAAACATCTTACCTGTGCCTGGAGGAGCCCAGTGAGGAGGGACAAGATGCGGGAAGGGGCCAGCAGGGGAGATGCAGTATGGGATAATGCCTCAAGACCCAGAGGAGGACAGAGGAAAATACCAAAGGAGATCCTTGGTACCCCGAGGGAAGAGGGGACTGCCCTTTGGTGGGAACATCGCATGCACTCTTCCAGAGCTTTCCACTGACCCCCTCAAGCCACCACAGTGGAAAAATCCCTTTATCTCCTTCTGTGCCTCTTCCACTTGGCTGGTTTGGGAGATTTTCCAGCTCAGTGAGCCGTGGACTGAGAGATAGGCTGCATGTGGCTTTCAGATCCCAGACCTCCAGCCTCCGTCCACAGTCATTACGCTGGAGGAGTCAGCTAATTAATTAGGCGACCTTTGTGCGTGGTTGGGCACTGTGCTGGGTTCTGAGTGCAGGCGATCTGTAGGCATGACCCCTCTTCACAGAGCAGCAGTGCACAAGCCAGCGGTGAGCAAGCCAATCAGAGAGCAGCAAGCAAGGGGAAGACGTAAAGCCAGAACTAGCAGCCTGGTGGCAGGCAGCTCCTCACGGCTCTTTAGGCAGATTCATGTGATGTGACAGAAGAGTCTTCAGGACTGAAAGCATCCCTCCCCGAGACTCACACATGAGCGCCTGTGACTAAGCTATGCTTTGAAAGAGGCGTGGTCCTCACCTGTGCAGTGACCCGAGGGCAGCTGATCTGCTAAGAAACAGGTGTCTGCCCTGGAAAGAAAGGCCCACCAGCAGGCCCTGGGGAGGCCAGAGGGTGCCAAAACCTCACCAATGGGTGTATTAGGCCAAGGGCCAGGGTCATGGTTACTTTTCAGCGACGTATCCCATTAGCTCTTGGGGGAGCTTAGGAGAACTCTGTGAATTTGGCTCATGTCTCTTGGTGACTCTGCCTGCCTGCAAGGAAGCATTTCTCTGCAGCCATCTGGACAGGGATCCATGATGGGGTCTGCTAGATATCTTGAGATGTAGTCATCAACATGCCAGAATGCATCAGGTGATGTCTACGGCGCTACGCTGTGTGAAGGAGTGGGTACATGTCCTTTCATGCCCCATCATATTACCAGAGCCCACAAACAGTACAGCTTGTGTCTGAGAGACAGTCAGAGTCCACTGGAAGCACTCAGGGCCACTCCTCCTGAGCCCAGGCTCCAAGCTAGTGGCCACGCAGGGTTAGCTAGTAAATGTAGATCAGCTGCAAGCCACAGCCCTTCCTAGGAGCCTCCTAACCTCCTTTTGAGTGAGTCTGAGCAAACTGGCATGAATAAGCTGATGCTTCAATGGCTCGTGGATACTCACAGCTGTGGCGGCTGTCTATCATTTGCTTCAGCTCCACAGGAGAAGTTCCTTCCATTTCCGTAACTGTATACAGCAGCCTGCATTAGTTACCTGTGGCTGCTGTGACAAATGACCGCAAACTTGGAAGCTTAAACAACATACTCGGGTTGTCCAAATGGCTCAGCACTCTGGAAAGGAGCTTGCCACCAAGCCTGAAGACTTGAGTTAGATTTCTGGGATCCTCTTTGTAGGAGAGAAGCCACTCCTATATGCCTGATCTCTACATACACTGTGACACACGGACTACCAAATAAATAAATATTTTTTAAAAAATATCCTACACATAGCCGGGCGGTGGTGGCACATGCCTTTAATCCCAGCACTTGGGAGATAAAGGCAGGTGGATCTCTGTGAGTTCGAGGCCAGCCTGGTCTACAGAGTGAGTTCCAGGACAGCCAGGACTGTTATACAGAGAAACTCTGTCTCGAAAAAAAACAAAGCAAAACAAACAAACAAACAAAAAACCCTACACATTAATTATCTTGTAATTTTGGAGGTTAGAAGCCCAAAATCAGTTTCACTGAGCCAAAGTCAAGATGTCTGGGCTGGTCCCCTCTGGGCCCCTAGGTAGGAATCCAATCTTGCATCTTGAAATTCCCAGGGGTGGCTCACACTCTGTGGCTTGAGGCCACATTACTGCATCTCTGCCTCTGTTATCTTATCACCCTCTGCCTCTCAGCCCTCCCGCTTTCCTCTTAGAAAGCCCCCTGAATGAGGGCTGGATACATGGCTCAGTGGTTAAGAACATAGTTTCCTTGCAGAGGACCCTAGAGTTCAATTCCCAGCACCCCCATCAGGCAGCTCACAATTACTTATCTTGCCAGCTCCGGTGAATCTGACACCCCAAGATCTCATACACATACGCATATACACATAAATAGTAAAATGATTTTTTTAAAAAAAGCCCCGATGTGGGCCTTGGGAGAAGACTCAGGCCGTGAAGTACTTGCCTTGCTGGCACAAGGGTCTGCGTTTGCTCCTCAGAACCCACATAAAAAAAAGCTGGGCATGATGGTGTGTGCTTCTAATCCCAGCCTTGCAGAGACGGAGACGGGCCGATCCCTGGTGCTTGGTAGCCAGCCAATCCAGCCTCCTGTGTGAGTTACAAGTTCAGTGAAATTCTGTCTCAAACAAGAGAAGGTGCTGGTGCCTGAGGACCAGCATCCGAGGTTGCCCTTTGGCCTTGGAGTTGGGGGAGGGGGCGGAGAGTGAGAGCACTCAAGCTGTTTCTCATATAAGGCAACAGCTGCGGATTGCAGGAGCCGGGACACAGGTGTCTTTGGAGCCATTATTCTTCCTACCACCTCCCCCTGCCCCCATCCATCCTTCACTATCCTCACAGTGGCTCTGTGAGGAGCTGAGAGGTTAGGCAACTTGCCAAAAGTCACCCAGCCAGAAAGTGGTGAGGAAGCGAGGTGGGATGCAGAGTTGCATGGTGATTCTGACTTAACAAGAGTCCAACAGAGCCAGAGGAGGCCAAGGCCCTGGCACTCTGCAAAGACCCTCCCATTCACGCCTCCTCCAGCCCCAGAGCAGCCCCTTTGTTCTCCTAAGGGTTAGGAGCGGAGTATTGTCTGAGCACAAAGAGAACACCTGCAGACTGTCCTAGTTCAAGACGTGACCCACATTAGAAGAATAGAACCAAGCAGGCCACAGCTGGCTCCAATGCCCCCGCCCCGCCCCCCACCTTTATGACACTCCAAAGGTCGCTGGCCCAGTGTCTCACATGTGGCTTGGTCAATGATTTTCTTAATTAGCCCAGAAGTGCATAACCTTCGCATTACCTAGGGAGATGCTCGGTGTTCTGGGGACCCTCAGTCTTGATCCAACAGCAAGAGAAAAACAAACAAACAAACAAAAGAACAAAAAACGGTTTTGTCTCTTTGGCTTGGTGCCAGACCCCTCCCTCAAGGCTATTAAGTCAACATTGACTTGTTTTAAATAAGGCACTGTTAATTCAATATTTAAATGGCATTGGATGGGGCTGACAGGCATTATGCACTTTCTCAAGGACGTGTGGACAAGCAGTCGAACCTGCCAGGAATAAAGCACGCTCAGGCCACACTAAGATATCCAGTGACTCACAGAAGCTTGCTGGGCCAGCAGGCAGGCTGAGCTGTTCAGTAATTCGAGGATTAAAGAAAAGTTAATCACTGGGCAGGAGGCTCCCTCGTGACAAGCCTTGCCCCAGCTGCCATCGCATGCAGCCTCCTGGCCTGGCTTCTTGTGGTAGTTTCCACTTTTCTCCTGCCCAAGTGTGCCCTGGAACGAACCAGACACTATTGGTTGGGTGAGAAATAGGTCAGGGGAAAATGTGGGTCTGGGTGGGAAACCAGGAAATCTGTGAAGAGAAATCAAGCCGGAGGCCACATCTGCTTTACTGAGGGTCAGTTCCGCCAATGGCTGGATCGGCCTCTTTAAAAGCATCAGGTGAGGGGCCGACCCCAGGGGAGCAGGGCTTCCGGAGACAGTGAATCAGGAAGGCTCCTCGCTGCAGGTGGGAAAAGGAATGGTCACACTGGGTTAGAGACTGATTTCACATAGCAGGGTGAAGTGTTGCACACCTATGGACCTATCATCTCATATTAAAAGATTTAAGATATTCGTATTTTGGGAGTCACATTTACACAATTTAAAAGCTGTCCAATTCATAAATTTCAAAGGTTTTACCATGGGAAGGTTTTTTTTGTTTTGTTTTTTTTTTGTTTGTTTGTTTTTTTAGACAGGGTCTTACTGTGCACCCCTTCTTGTCCTTTAACTCACTCTGTAGTCCAGACTGGCCTCAAACTCATAGAAATCCGCCTACCTCTGCCTCCCAAGTGCTGGGGTTAAAGGTGTGTACCACTGTGCCCAGCCATAATAACTTGTGTATGTGTGTGTGTGTGTGTGTGTAAGAGAGAGGTGAGGGGGGGCATTCTCTGTGTAGCCCTGGCTGTCCTAGAACTCACTTTGTAGCCCAGGCTGTCCTCAAACTCACATAGATCTGCCCGTCTCTGCCTCCCGAGTGCTGGGTTTAAAGGCGTGGGCCACTATGCTCAACCCCCATATACATTCTTACGGTGGATTTACTTAATGACAAGAGTGTGTCTCTGCTAACTCTTGCTGGGCATACCTAGTAAAGCACCCTCCCAAACTTAGAGACTTACAACAATGACTTTTTATGACTCTGGGCTGTCAGCCTGAGAGATCCTCCACAGGGTCTCCCCTGGCATCTTCACCAGACTGCATCCCCCGGGACGGTGCCGCCTGGAAGGCTCTAGCAGGCAGGTTTGTGCTGGTGGTTGGGCTGAAGCACGTGCTTTTCCTTCCCATGGCTCTCAAGTGTCCAGAAGGCACTTTATGAACACAGGGTTTCCAGAGGACATGAACAGGGGCTGTGTGGCTCCTAGACTCTCAATTTTTCAATTCCTGTGCTGATGCTTTTGTTACATTCTGCTGGCCAAGTGGATCCCCAGGTGCAGGCCAGACTCAAGAGGGTGTAGAAATGGAATCTCTCCATCGATGGGTGGAGCTAGAGAATCAGGGTGGAGATCCAAGGTTGTATGACTCACTGAGACCATTATCACCATGATCTGTCACAGGACTGGACATCCTAAACCCTTTTCTTCCCTCTTTTTTTTCACCCCTTTTCTTCTCAAACAAGGTCTCATGTAGCCCAGGCTGGCCTCAAACTCACTGTGTAGCCATGGATGACTTTGAATTTCTGACCCTCTTGTCTCTACCTCCCCGGTGCTGGGATTACCGGCATTCATGACGGCGTGGGTTTATTTGACTCTGGAGATGGAATCTAGGGCTTCATGCCTGCTAGGCATGCACTCTACCAACTCAGCTCCAGGCCCTCATCCCTTTTCTGACATGTACATAGGCCCAAAAAAGGCAGTCAGCCACGGTCTTTCCAGAATATTTAACTTTATACGAGCCAGTAAATCACTTCTGGAACAGTCTGCACAATGTGATGGGGGATGATGTGGGGAGTGGTGTCTGTCCCCTGAGTGGCCACAGTGATGTGGCTGTGACCAAAGCAAGCTAAAGGGTTATACAGGGAAGTAGAGGGATCCTCCTCAGCTTTGGATAGAGCAAGTCCTGAGACCCCAGGACGTCATTCCTGCCCAAACTCTCCCCCTTTTCTAGGGTTGCCACAAAAACTCCTTGATGCTACTTGACCTTC
Source organism: Peromyscus maniculatus bairdii (assembly GCF_049852395.1). NCBI lineage: Eukaryota > Metazoa > Chordata > Mammalia > Rodentia > Cricetidae > Peromyscus > Peromyscus maniculatus. The sequence goes on along the minus strand of NC_134852.1, from coordinate 141,301,360 downwards.
ACGATCCCTCCAGGACTTTTACTGAATGGCCATCCAGAAAGACAGTTCACTGCCGCAGCACATTAGAAAAGAATACACATGTCATCAGGGTAGACACACACTTAAAAGAGAAATCAAAATTCAATGCAGGTAACTGCCCTCCAGAATCCTTAAAGTCCCAACATCCACATCTCCACCTTCTTCCAGAATCCTTAAAGTTCATCATCCATATCTCTACCATCCTCCAGGATCCTTAAAGTCCCATCATCCATATCTCCACCATTAGGATTATTACAGTCCCATCACCCATCCTGCTGCTGGCTCTGACAGCCCTGGCCACCCAGAAAGAATCTGTGAGTTTGGAAGGTACCAGGCTTCCCTGCATGGGCTGTCATCTGGACTAGACTCTTCTGAGCTCCCAATTTCCTTCTCTTGGTTCTCGCTTCAACTTTATGTTGTAGGATTTGGACATGACGGGACTCACCCACTTGAGTGCAAAGACCAGTGGCGGTCAGCACACTCATAGAGCAGGGCAACTGTCATCACACTCGGTTGCAGAATACTTTCCTTACCTCAAACAGAAACCTGTATCCGTTGACTCTTGTTCCTAATCTCCCTCCCCTCCTCAGCCCTAAAAAAAACTCTAACTGGCTTTCTGTCGAGAGAAGTTCCACCTCTTAACATTTTCTTTTTGTTTGATTGGTTTCTTGTTGGTGGATTTTTGAGATAGGGTCCTACCTAGCTCAAGCTGGCCTCAAACTTGTTATATCGCTAAAGCTGGTCTTGAACTCCCGATCTCCCTGCCTCTCAAGAGCTGGGATTATGGGTGAGTACCACCACCATGCCCAGCTCTGGACATCTTTCTATGAACAAACTCACACAGGATGTGGGTTTGGTGACTGCTTCTTTTGCTCAGTATGCTATTTTCAGAGTTCATCCGTGTACTGGGCACAGGTCTTCCATGCCTTTATTTTTCCTAGGGATTAAGCCAGAGAGAGCCCTGAACATACTACGCACATGCTCTACCACTGAGTTATACCCCTGATCTGAATAACAGTTCATTATATGGCTTGCCCACATTTCATCTTTCTACTCACTTATGGATGGATATGTAGGCTTTCCCACCTTTGGGAACTTACAAACAATATTGCTACGAACACTCATGTGCAAGCTTCTCTGTGGACATGTGTTTTAGTTTCTCATGGGTGTGTACCTAGGTCCTTCTAGGAGGAACCATCACTTTGCATTTTATATCATATTTCTGCTTTATATATTTCCACTGGCAGTGCACAAGGATTTGAGTTCCCTACATCCTCCCATAAGCTTATTCTACTTCTCATTCCTATTTCTGACCTTGGGTTAAGCACCCCCTTCCTGGGGAAGGCCCTCCTTTGGACCCCCGCCCCCAGGGTCTAGGCCTGCTTTATAGTTTCAAAGGGCTGCCCTGTCATTGGTACACACAGCCATATCCTCAGTGCCATCACAACCTTCCCAACTGCTCTTTCCAGACACTGGCCTCCATAACGGCAGCAACTGTGGGGTGTTTTTGTTTGCCTTTTTTTTTTTTTTGAGACAGGGTTTCTCTGTGTAGTTTGGTGCCTGTCTTGCTCTGTAGACCAGGCTGGCCTTGAACTCACAGAGATCCACCTGGCTCTGACTCCGGAGTGCTGAGATTAAAGATGTGTGCTGCCACCACCATCAAGACCACCACCACCGCCACCTGGCTGAGGCTGTGTCTTTTGCTCACTTTTGCAAGCCTAACTCTTGGCCTGGCTGCAAGCTCATATATCTGGAGTCAAGGATCAGGAGCACAAAGGTTATGTGAGTCAGAATCATGAGAAGCATCAATGTTGCCTTCTCTCCTGTTCCTGCCCTGCCCCCAACTCGGCAGCCATTAGCGATGTGTGACTGGTTACTGAACATGACTGCTAAGCAACATCCCATCCTGTTTTATTTTGATGAATTTAAAATATACATACATGCAAATAGAAAGAGCAAGGTACCAGAGATATTGCAATCCAGATAGAGCTCTACTTCCCTGGCCTGGAGTATGGCTTCTCCTGGTTCCTGAGAGATGGCCTTCACCACACCACATAGTTCGGCTGAGGTTTTTGAGGGGGCCCAAACTGAGCCTGAGACATGGCTGGTTCCACTTGTACAGGGAAGCAGAGGGTCTTGAGCCCTGAAGAGTGTGGCATGAGGCACGCTGGTCCATGTTCCAGAGTGAGCACAGTGCTGTCGTTTCATTGACTTCCACCAATGGCTGACTAAACTTACAGCAGTAAGATGGCAGAAAAGTCAAAACCCAGTCTCTTTGTTGCACTAGCCATGCTCCAAGCACTCAGCGGCTGTGCGTAACTTGTGGCTACCGCATTGGGCAGGACAGACATACGGTATTTTCGTCCGCATAGGAAGCTCTGTTGGCTAGCCCTGCTTTGGGGCTTCCTTGGGGGCTGGGGGGTGGGGTGTTGTTGTTGTTGTTCTCTTTCCCTAGAAGCTCCTCCACTGTCAGCTGGCAGGACTCAGGTCCAAGCACCAAAATCTCACATCCTATATCCATTCTGCAGGAGAAGCGGGGCCAGTCCTGCCCTCCACAGTCCACTCGTCCTCTGAGAGCTCACATGCCTGGCACTTCCCGCCCCAACCTAGGTTTACAAGGGCTTCCTCTCTCCTCCTGGTACTGCAAGACACAGGGTCTGCAGGACACAAAACCTCTGAAAAGAGGAGAGAGAGTTAGGTGTGGCGGCGTAATCCTGTGGTACCTGTAATCCTGAGGCAAGAGGGTTGTGAGTTCCAGGCTAGCCTGGGCTACATAGTAAGATGCTCTCTCAAAGAGGAGGTAGGCAAGCCTGAGTGGTGGTGCACACCTTTAATTCTAGCCTAGCACTCAGGAGGCAGAGGCAGGTGGAGCTAAGTTTGAGGCCTGCCGGAGAAATCCTGCTTCTGTCTCCTTCTCTTCCTCCTCCTCCTTCTCCCCCCCCCCCCATGCATGTGTGTTCTCTACATTTATTTCTATTTGTTTGTTTGTTTGTTTGTTTAAGCATTTAGACAAGGTCTCAATATATATAGCTCTAGAATTCACTATGTAGACCAGGATGACCTCGATTTGAACTTGCAGAGATCTGAGATCTGCCTATTTCTACCTCCCAAGTTCTGGGATTAAAGGTATGTACCTCCCAGTTCTACGTTATTTTTCTGAGACAGCATCTTTCACTGATTGGCCAGTAAGCTTCAGGATGTCTTGCCTTGGCCTCCCCAGCAGTGATGGGGAGGCCACCACCACATTTGGCTTTGTATGTGGTTCTGAGGATTCAAACTCAAGTCCCATTCTTGTGTGGCAAGCGCCTTATCCACGGAGACATCTTCCTAACCCACAGTTCATTCTTGTTCTGACAAGTCCATGGTAAAGTAAGCCAGTGTACACTTCCCCATCTCCACCACTCCTGCTTCAACCCCTCCTCTGCTCTCTAAAATCACCATCTGTGACTGCCCCCTGGAAGATCCGAGGGAGCCACTGGTCCAACCATCTCCTTCTGCATCAGGCCCCAAGAAGGATGCACCCAAGCCTACACGGCATCCGGCTCAACCTTCAACAAGCACAAAATGACTGCAAGCAGCATGTGAGCCACAGGAATCAAGTTTATCAAGTGTTCACGACGTGTTTAGGGGCTTGATAAAGTCACTACGGTTGGTTTGTACCACCAGCGCCAGCATCAGATTCGATTCTGAGGCTGACAGTTTAGCTGACTTGCCTAAGGCCACACAGCTAGTTAGAGGCGGAGCTGGGACCCAAATCTAGGTCAGCTGGAACCTGAAAGTCGCTATGCGTCAAGTGAGTCTGAAACCAACTTCCGAGGATCAGTCTTTCCCTCTGTAGGGCCTGGGATGAGGTGAGTGATGAGAGAAGCGAGCAGAGAGTTGATTTCAAGAGCAGCACGTAGGATGCAACACTGCTCAGTGCCCATGCCCACTGTTTTGGGCATTGTAAGTAACCATGGGTCATAAAATCAGTGTCTATGAAGTTTCCCCTCGTAAGATGAGCTTGTGAGGGTCTCTTGAGGATTTTCTTGTCTCAAGACTTATACTTTCCAAGTTCAGAGACTGTATGGTTGGACCCCTTGCCTCTCACTCCAGATGCGCTAGTTTTCATTTCTAACCATGAAGCAAGGAGGACCCAGGGCTGCACGGTGCGGACTGTAGTTTAATTCTGCTGCTACCACCCAACGCAATCGTGCAGAGGAAAGGATGTGTTTGACTTACACTGCCGGGCACGTCACTGAGAGAAGTCAGGGCAGGAACTCCAGGGAGACCTTGAAACCAAACCTGTAGAGGGATGCTGCCTGCTGGCTCATTCACGAGCTCATGCTTAGCTAACTTCCTAAGACAACCCAGGACTGTCTGCCCAGGGAATGGTACGGCTCACAGTGAGTGGGTGGGCCCCTTCTACATCGACTAACAAGACGCAGCCCCACAGACACGCATGTTGCCCAATCTTATCTGGGCAATCCTCAACTGAGACTCCCTTCTCAGATGACTCTAGATTGTGTCAAGTTGACAGTTAATGTTAACTAGGACAATGAGTTTTTCTAGATTGCCAGTTTCAGCCACTGGAACTCCGGCTCCCAAGTTCGAGGTCAGCTGTGCCCTCTGGTGGACAGGAATGGATTCTCAGAATTAGAGCAAATGGTTCTTCCACGGGGGAATTTATGGAGCTAATTTATGGAGACTGTATTGATTTTGTATTAGATGACGATTTTTTTTCTTCTTTTCACCCAGGATGGTAAAACAGATTCCTACACCTGTTGTTTTGTGGGGCATGGGAGCACTGGGGAGGAAGACCAATGTGTGTGTGTGTGTGTGTGTGTGTGTGTGTGTGTGTGTCACAATGAGGATCCTCACGGAGGAATAGAAGCTTCTAGATTGCAAACCTTTCTAGCATCACCCACAGACCTCATGTGCCATGCATGCATGCACAACCCATTCTGAACGAAAAAAGAGGCAACCTCAAAGAGACCCGAAAACCACGCCAGAGGGTCTTCCTGTCAAGCTCCTCAGTGATGGTGGTCGCCTCCCTTCTGTGCTTTTCTCTCATTATTCTTCAGCAACCTGTTACTAAGCAACCCTGGTTTTCTAAAGAGTGAAACAACCATGCTTGTCTGTGCCTCTAGGCAACTGTGGTCAAATCTCTTAGACGTGCTGTTGGATGAAAGTGTGCGGCCCCAAAGGATGCCTGTGATGGTGACTGTGGGTGGTCACCCTGACAGGATCTGGAATCAACTATGAGACAGGTCTCTGGGTCTCTTCCACAAGTTTCTAGATTAGGTTAACTCAGGTGGAAAGACCCACCCTAACTGTGGGTATCATCATCCATGGGCCAGGGTCCCAGACTGCAGAGGAAGGAGAAAGTGACTGAACACCGGCGTCCGTCTGTTTCCTGACTGCAGAGGTGAGGCTGGCTGCCTCAAGCTCCCGATGTTGTGACTCGCCTGCACGATGGACTGCACCCTTGAACTGTGAGACCACACCGCCCCTTTTCATTGATGCCATTTCCTGTCAGGCATTTGAGTACAACAACAAGAAAAGTAGCTACTACAATGGTCAAGGCATGTTTGTAAACTAGTCAGACTCCGTGGCCAAACTGGTTGGTGGTGTTGGAAGTCTGGGTAGTGTTTGCTGGGGTGAGGGAGCCTAGAAGAGGCTGGCTGGGGCGTGCAAGACCTGACCATTATGGTTTTGTCGTTTTTTTTTTTATTTGTTTATTTATTTATTTATTTGAGGCGGGCTGTCCTAGAACTTGCTTGTAGACCAGGCTGGCCTTAATCGAATTCACAGAGTTGGGATTACAGGTGTGCACCACCACTGCCCTGCTCTATTGTTTTTTGATATGAACACTGGTCATATTCGTGTCAACCTCACAATGGTTCATCCATCTATATCCTAGTGGATTCTTTTTCCATTGGTTTTGAGTTTTCAAAACAGTGCATTAGAATGTCATTTGTCCAGGTTACTGAGCATTTACAGGGCTATGATACCCCATAGTCTTTGTGCCTGAGTGAGTGTCTCGCTGGTCCTCACCTTGATCTGAATTATGAAGGCCATGTTTTCCAGTATTCACCCTGCTGTGCCATACATATTTCCAACTCTATCAGACTCTTGCTGTGTAGCCTGGAGGTAATAGCTACCCCAGTTTCTCTCCTCTCTTGTCTCCCCAGCTCCCATTACTACGTCTCATGGACTGGACCTGAATGGGAACAACAGTGTAGAAGCACGGAAGCGTGGGACACAGGAGGGAGCGACAGACCTGGCAGTAGGCTCTCAAAGTCTGCCTCTTGACCTCTGATTCTTCCCCCAGCTCTACCTTCCACATTCCCACCACCCTTCCAGCCTCCTGAGACTTTCTGTTGGGAAGAAAACTCCCTCAACTGGGTGTCATCCCACAGCAGCCGTCAGAATGAATGTACCCCCTCATTCTTTGCACAATACCCTCAACTCTCCACATTCTCGAAGATGATAGGAAATGCAGAGAGGTGGACACACCTGAAGGTGACTCTTTATACAACTCTCTCTCTCTTAGGAAAGGGTTTAACTTCTAACCCAGAGGGGACAGGATGTCTCCCAGGACATTGTGTGAGACTATTAGTAGCTGCTGAGGCTCTTAGTCGTACAGCTGCAAGAAGATTAGTCTGTCGACAGCCCGAGTGAACTTGGACATGACTTTTCCCCAATCCTATCTTTGGATGAAAAGAGAACAGATTACCACTAACCTATGAGGTGAGAGCTTGAACAGAGGACGCGGTGGAGCTAAGCAGCAGACAGCTGAGCCCTGGGCTCCCCTCATTAATGTCCTTTTATTTCCTCTTATGTAGGCAGGTTGGTCAGGGCAGGGGATCCCACAGATTCCTCTGAAAACTGTCAAGATGCTGGGAAAACGAATGCAAAGCTGGCATAGATTGGGATGCCCACGGTTTGGATCTTCAAGGTCTGAGATAAGAAAGAAAAGAGAACAAATGAGACTTTCAGGACGGGGCTGCAGTGCCAAAGACAGCGGCGTAGGTTCCTGGTTCCCAGCGCTGGCTCCACAGAGAGTGTAAATACACAACGTTTTAGACATCGTTTGGACGCAGGGAGGTGTATAAATCTGTGAGAGTTGTCCCGGGGTCACACCTGTGCTGTCACCTGATCAAAGGGAAGCACGTTGCCAGCCTAGCCTCTCCCCACCCCCACCCCACCCCCCAGAGAGAATGATTGTGCTGACTCCAGCCCTCCCCAGGGTCAGGACTGAGAATGACTCTGGTTTGTGGAACAGCCCCATATCCAATAGAATGCCAGCATGAGCCCCAACCGCAAACCCACAACCCAAAGAACCCCCTTCTGGTTCTCTGGCTATTTGGGGACTGTAGTCACCAAAAGCCAGGTAGGTACTAAGTCTGCTTAGACGTTGGCGCCACCCTAGGGTTGACTGGGCTCTGTGCTCTTGGGTTAGCCTTCGGGAAGATTTCAGAGGAACTGATGAACTGTGGCACCTCACATCTATACGCAAATACCTAATGACATTTACAAGGTGGGTCTACTGTGCCCCTGATTTGATTTGTTAGAGTCAACCGCAACTACTGCTTTTTGTTTTAGAAGGTTTTCCCTTGGTATCATTTGGAACGTGATCATCCTTAGGAAACTTGTTGGAGCCCACTAGGTTTCCTAGTGGTTGTACCCAACAGGACTGCATAAGAGGTTGATTGGACTCCGGGCCTGGGTACCAGGTGTTTGTAAGGGTCTAACTAGCAAAGGGGGAGGTCTTTTGCTCTACCCCTTGGCCTTGTTATAAATAGCCCTTTGGAATAAAGTTCTGGGCCCATTTGGGTAAGGATCCAGGGTCACTTGAGTCTATCCTGTGTTTTCTCTCTTTCTTTATTCTCTATTACTAAGTCTCTTATCCCTCATTCCTCAAGAGTTCCTGGGGTAAATAAGCGTGGGGGCTGGTCTCCCACAGAAACTGAAAACGATCCCCTGATAGGTCGCTGGTGGCCTGAAGATGGGGATGCCCATAAAGGGGTGAGGGAGGGAAGGAGCATAAAGGAAAGAGAAGGGAGAGAGAAAAGCCAGACAAGGGGGGACGCTCACGTGGCTTTTGCAGCCTGGCTTGACGAACCCAAACTTCTGCGTGATCTGGTTTGTCCTGAACTCCTGCCATCTGCCACCCACCATCGTCTGGGCTCTGATCTCATACTTCACCAGGCGCTCGGTCCTCAGGCTGATGGCGCTGTGCTCGCAGATGGGGGAGGGGCACTCCAAGTCGGTATGTCTGATTCTCTGCAGAGAGAGTGGCCCATCCATGTGACCAGGTGACCAGAGCTAGCTAACAGTTCCTGACACCCAGCCTTCCTGTTTCATTCTATACAGATAGGATGAGGCCATTTCTCCAAACGGCCACCGCTGGAACCCTGTGACGTCTGAGACCTCTCCATATGCAAACCGCTTTCAATGGACTAGGGCTTGGCCGTCAAGTCAAGCTTCCTCATTGCTGCGCTGGGACAAAGCTCCAACCATGTATACACAAAGGCCAAGGATGCTGTTACATAATTCATCCCTTCCATTCAGTTAGGAAGATGCCTGAGGGCCTGGTGGCCAAGGTTGGAGGGAGGGCCCAGGCAGAGAAGAGACTTGCTCTCAGGACACATTAGAAGGTGGTGGCCACACTGGGACTAAAACTCAGATTCCATCATTTGGCCATTCATTCATTCATCTATCCTCTTATTCACTCAAAGTTTCTAGGTTGGAGACTGACAGCAAAAAATAGAAAGCCAAGTGAGAGCTTGACATTTAGAGAAGAGCGATTTCTAAGCAAATCCTAAATGGAATACAGCAGTCCTTCACCACGGTACCCATCGTTGTCATTACCCTCTCTGCTGGACTAGGAGCACAGTTCAACTGTACAGCATGTGCTTAGAAGGCACAAGTGTAGTCAAAAGTTTCTTGGGTCCCACGCCTGCCACTGCCCCCTCCCATTCCCCAGCCACTTCTAAAATAATCACTCAGAGGCTTAATACTAATTATCAACTGTGTGGCCTATGGCAGGCTTCTTGCTAGCTAACTCTTATAACTTAACCCATTTCTATTAATCTGTAAGTTGCCATGTAGCTATGGCTTACTAGTACTTCCACATCTTGCTTCTCCTGGCGGTGGCTGGTGTCTCTCTCCAGACTCCACTTTTCTCTTTCCTGTCTCCCTCCTTGGATTTCCCACCTGCCTCAAAGCTGCCTTGCCATAGGCCAAAGCAGCTTATTGGTTAACCAATGGGAACAACATAGATTCACAATGTACAGAAAGACATCCCCCAGTACACAAGGCCTTGAGTTCCATCCCTAACTACCAATCTCAGATAAAACATATACAATGCTTTCTATGCCCAATCTGTTGCAAGCCCTTTGCACAATTAACACATTAATACTTTGAGGTCGGTCCTGTCCTTGTCTTCTTCAGATGCCCTGCTGTGTCACGCTAGACAGACTCATCCCCTCTCCTACTTGTGGGCACTACCTGTCACTTCTTCCAAGTATGACCGTGGGCAAAAAGAAAACATCAGCTATTATGTACAAACTGACAATGATTTGACTCCCAGGACAGACAAGCTGAACCCTGACTTTGTCAAGAGGCCACATGACATGAAAGGGAAGTCAGAGTTGACAGCCTCATCTGCTACCAGTACTGACCTCCCCAGCTGCTTGTGAAAATCACATGGCGTCATATCCATGAGTGTGAACAGTGCTTTTGGACACGGCCTGTGTGAAGGATGAACTAACGATTCCTCAATTCCATTTAATCCCGTATGAACGGGCTGGCCCTGAGTGGCTGCTGCTTCAGAGGTGTGCCTTCCCTGTGCTCCTGCTTCTTACCTGCATAGAAAAACTGTAAGAGGTCGCATCATGTCTGATTCCCTTTATCTCAAAGAAGTATCCATATATAGAAATCCTTTCCGAGTAAGTGGTATATTCCTACATCGGGAAAGAGAAGCGGCAAAGTGAGAGGGGGAAATACCATCCGTATTCCAACGCAAGAGGATGCAGGAAAACCAGAGGGACGCACTCAGAATCTGCCACTGCTCAGAAACAGCTACCAACTTCTTCCAATATTCCTAATCATTACTTTGCATGATTCTTTCGGGGAGAAATAACAAGTTCGGTATGGTCTGAAACGACCCAGGGGGCTGCAGTGACTCTTGTTCCAATGTGATGGGCCTGTGAGACATGCCATACTATTCTGCAAAAAGATCTACTTTGGTGGGTCGCTGCAGCCAGGTACTGAATCCATCTCTCAGATGATAGATTTAGATCCCAAGTCCCTGAAACATGAGTTCTTTTAAGATCTGTGCTAATTACCTTAAATAAGTCATACACCAGCATTAAATATATATGTATTTAATTAAAATATAATAAATATATATAGCAACAAGCCCAAGACAGAGCACAGCCACCCACCCCAGATCCTGTCCTGTGACTGAGCACTGAGATGCCTCACACTGGAGCTCCATGGCCACCCATGGTTTGATTGGAATCCACTGAAACAGCTCCGTGAACGAGGCAGGTCTTGACATTTGGACTGGAGACTTCCTGAGTCTTTGGTAGCTGTCAGCCCTTGTGTTTGTGTGTGTGGTGGTGGGGGGGGGGTTGTGATTAGCCCATGATTTCCCCAGATGTTTCCTGCTTTTAGGAAGAAAACTCTCAACTCCCAGGAAATCTCTTCCATCCTGGGAAAAGCAGGGACCATTGGTCACCCTAGTGGGAAATTTGGGCCACATGCATCAGATTGCTGACTGGTTTGTTCCTGCCCTCTGTTTTATCGATTTCCTAGGACTTTGATGGCTCTACTACCAGAGGTCAGAGTGGTCATGGGTGGCCCCATAGAGCTCCTTCGCTCGGCATAGAAGGGATAGCTCTCCCCCTTGGCTGGGTCAAGTTTTCAGTACCTGCCTAAAGAGCAGCCCAAACCTCAGGGCTTGTGTAGAAAGATCTTTCAGGTGGATCATGTTGCCCCCGTTCTCCAGCTGAAAGGGAAATGCACACAGCTTACCTGATGCATGGTAATGCACCCCTTATCATTTCCCATCCACCCACTCCTGGGTCTCCAGGCCCCACGGTTTTGTCCAGACATTTACTGAAAACCTACTATATCCAAGCACTGTTCCCTGTGTTTCCAGAGCGTGCAGAGGAGAGAGGAAAATGGCTAAGCAGTGTGATCAGGGGAATAAAAGATGCCCATCAATAGCATCATCATGGGAATGATCATGGTCACAAATTCAAGAGTGGGCAGGACCCTTGTGTGACATTCTACAGAGAAGACTGGAGAGTGGGGTATGGATCTCAGGAGCCCGAGCTTACAGCCAAGGGGTAAAAGGAAGGATTGGACTGGGTCAGGGGGTGGGAAGATGGAGCTGGGAACTTTCTCGATGTCAGTCTCTCTGGCCACCTTGAGAGAGGAGTTTGAATTCTATCCTAGAGAAGCAAGAGCTCTCTGTGGAGCGGCCCTCTAACGCACAGGGAGAAGGGCACTTGGAGGGCTGGTTCCAACATCACAATAAGTACTTGTGGAGCTGGCTGAATTTTAACTCGTGACTCATGCATCTTCAGAACTCAAACACTGCCCCGCTTCATCTCTGAAAATGTTCCATTGGAAATGCACAAGAAGCAGGGCAGTTTGTATGGACAATCCACAAAGCAGACACGTGGAAAAATACTCGTGTTTGCCAGTCATAAAAGAAATGCATATTTAAAGATGAAATGCCATTGTTCCCTCCTCAATTAACAAAAGTGGTCTGAAATTTAAATGCCCTATACTGCCAAGTATGGGGACAGCGGGGGTGAGTTCATGTCTTTGGTGGGGGCAGTCATTTGGTCCCAACATTTATTAATATACACCAGGAACAAAACTGTACATATGCTATAGTGCTAGCATTTCTACTGTGGAAAATCTCCTACAAGCAAATAATTCAAAGTACAGAAAAATAAATTATTATGTGAAAATGTGATCCCTATATAAAGGCAGTAAAGACAATGCAATATTGACTGTGGCTGTTGTCTTTGGGTGATGGTCTGAGGGGATTTCTTTTCTCTGTAGTTTGAACAGCTTTAATAATAAGCACATTCATATTTGTGTCTACTAGGGCCTGGGTTTGGAGGGAGGTGTGACCAAAACTCTTCAGCCCTGGCTAAATTTCCAGATCACAGGCCATGTGGGACCTCGCCCTCTTCTCTTCCCCTGGAGGAGGCTCCAGATAGGCCTCAGAGACCCAGAGATTTCAAATGAGGAACATATCTCCAGAAAAGGCAAAGCTGCTTCCTTGAGAAGCCGACTCACTGCGTGATAATGGTTGGCTGTAACCCGGACCAGCCAGGACTCAGGGAAGAAATTAATGTGCCTTAACTCCTCCAGATCCTTGCCTTAGAGAGACACAAGGGGAAGTGGTTACAGGCTTGTTCAGAACACAATTTCAAACGTCTGACTTACAGAAGGAAAAGGAGAGCCATCAGGCAAGCAAAAGGGCTAGTTTCCCTTGAATATTTGTTGATAAATAGGAGGCCAGTACCTAAGAACCACTATGGCTGTATGCGTACTCCAAATTTATCCCTTTTTGAGGGGAGGGGGTTCGAGACAGGGTTTCTCGAGCCAGGTGTAACAGTCCTGGCTGTTCTGGAACTCACTCTGTAGACCAGGCTGGCCTCAAACTCACAGAGATCCGCCTGCCTCTGCCTCCCAAGTGCTGGGATTAAAGGCGTGTGTCACTACCACTTCCCCATCCCAAATTTATTCTTAAAAGAAAAAAAAAAACTTACAGTACCAAGGAGATAGCCCAGTGGGCAGAGTGCTTGCCACGCAGGTGTAAGGATGGGAGTTCTGGGTGGACACCTGCAGACCCAGAGCTGGGGAGGTAGACACGAGAGGCCTGGAGCAGGCTGGCTAGCTAAGCCAGCCCAATTGGTGAGAGACTCTGCCTCAATATATAAGATGGAGAATGATGAGGAAGACACTGGATGTCAAATTCTACATGAACATACAAATGTATACAATTGCATGCTTACACATATATGAACATGGACACACACACACACACACACACACACACACAGACTTATACAAAGACACTTCAAAAGGAATAAAATAATCACTCCAAACTGGAGAGCAATTTCAAATTAATAAGAAATGTCTTGTACTATATACTGTTTATTAAAGTTTCAGTTAGCCAGATGTGGTGGCTCATGCCCTTAAGGCCAGCACTTGGGAAGCAGAGGCAGGAGGATCTCTGTGAGTTTGAGGCTAACCTGGTATACACAGTGAGCTCCAGGCCAGCCAGGGCTACATAGTGAGACCCTGTATCAAACAAACAAACACACAGCCAAATAATTCTAGCATTTAAGTTATATTAGTTTTAAAGAAACAGTCTCAACAACCCTGCCAGAACACACCACTGCCAAATGAGCCTTCATCGGTTCTCAGGAAACTCGTGAACAGAGAAAGTTGACATCAAAGCCCCTGAGTCCGGCCAGGCAGGGCCTTTCCCTTTGAACAGTTTGCCAAGGTTTTCCCACCCTCTTGACATTACTCTCAACAGACATCACAGAGAAGAAGGGAAGCAGCTGCTTAGGCTGTGCACTGGTCCTACTCAAATCTGCTTCTGGCAGGGCTGGAGAGATGGCCCAGTGGTTTAGTGCTCCTGCTGCTCTCGTAGAGGACCTGAGTTCAGTCCCAGCACCTACAACAGGTAGCTCATGACCACTGTAGCTCTAGCTCCAGGGGACTCTTTTGGCTTCTGAAGGCAATTTCACCCTCTATCCCATACAATCAAAAATAATAAATCTTTTTTTTTTTTTTTTAAATCTGCTCTGACCAGACATGGTGGCACACACCTGTAATCCCAGCACTTGTAAGGTGGAAACAAAAGAACCAGAAGTTTGAGGCCAGTCATAACAGGTTCAAAGCCATCCTGGGTGACATGAGACTCTGTCTCAGAAAACAAAAAACAACAGTCAGTGAGATGACTCAGAGGAAAGGGTGCTTGCTGACAAGCCTGATGGCCTGAGTTCAAATCCTCGGGATTCGTAAGATAGAGAGCGTCGACTCCTGTGAGCTGTCCTCTGATCTGTTTCTGTTTTTATTTTCCCCAGAGTCCCTAACATGTCCATAAATTACAGAACGCATCACCCCCCAGTTCAAGCATTCCAGCTTCCTGGCTGCAGTCCCGCCTGGCCGGGGGCTGGGGTTACAATGATGTTATCAGTGTCACAAGGGCATCTAGAAGCAGCTTGCCCTGAGTTCCCTGACTCCATCAGCCACTCCCAAGTTTTCAGCTATTACCACACCCCACAGATCTGGGAATGGCTTTGAACTAGTTCTCAAAAGTTCTTCCAGATGCGGCTATCTCACAGAGTGGCCCTCCTGAGCTGCCCGGAACATATAGACAATATTTTCCTCCTCTTTCCACATCATGTCACCTTTCCTCCACCCAGAGCATGAGGAACAGGCAACAAAAGAAGTCCCAGCTGAGGACGTAGACCTGGCATTTTAGGGTTCATTGGACAATGCCTCTCAAATGTATTCAGATGAAAAAAATGGGCCCCTGGTGCATGCAGTGAAGGAAACATCGAGTTCGTTTGTGGGAAACTGTCCCGGTGTGTGTCATGAGGGGGAATTGAAAGCATTACCCCAAGCCTCTTGTACCACATCAGGTCAGCCAATTAGAAAGGCAATAAACGGCAGTGAACTCTTCTGGTCTCATCTCTGCTCCGTATTCACCGCAGGAGGGGACAGGAAATGAAGCTGAGGTTAATATGCTTAGCCTGAGCATGTTAGGAACCAGAGACGAAGTGGCTCACAGATGGCTGGAGAGGAGAGAGCCAGGCCGGGCTACACTTTGCAACAAAGTTGGAGCAGAAGTGACTGAGGACTTCTAAAGAGCTGCAGTCTAGCTGATGAAGAAGGGGAGCCACACTGCAGACTCGGGGAAGCCCGCCCGCATTTCCTTCCCTAGAGAAGACCACAAAGCATTTCACCTGCTGGGACAAATGGTTCCAGCAGGTGAAATGCTCAAGAGAGAGCCAGATTCTCTCCCAAACTGCCAAACAAGTGAAGTGACCTAGAAGCTGATCCCATGCAGCAGCAGCAGGCGATTCAATTAGATGCTAAGAGAACAGCCTCGGGCTATGGGGATATTATCCAGCTCAGGTGGTAGAGGGGCTTGCCTAGCTTGCGTAACCGGACAGGGTCAGATCCCCAGCACCACATAAATGGAGTGTAGGGAAACATAATCCTAGCACTTGGGAGGTGGACACAGGTGGATCACAAGTTCAAAGTCATCCTCAACGACATACTGAGTTTGAGGCTAGCCTGGGTATATGATACTCTGTCTCAAGAAAAAGGAAAGAGTTGGGGGGGGGGCTTTGGGTGGTGACACAGGCCTGTAATCCCAGAACTCAGGAGGCTAAGGCAGGAATCATCACAAGTGGGAGGCCAGCCTTGGCTGTCAACTTGAGACACTTGGGAAAAGGGACCCTCAGCTGAAGACTTGCCTCCATCAGATCGATATGTGGGTATGTCTGTGGGGGCATTTTCTTGATTGCTAATTGATTTGGTGGGGGCTCGGCCCACTGTGGTTGGTGCCATCCCTAGGCAGGTGGACCTGAGCCGCATCAGAAAGCTAGTAGAACGTGAACCTGGGCGTAAGCAGGTAAGCGACTTTCCCCAATGGTTCCCTTCTCCCCCTCTGCCCTGACTTCTCTCACTGATAGACCTGGAAGCGGAAGCCAAATATACCTTCCCTTCCTAATTTGCTTTTGGTCGTGATGTTTATCACAACAAAAGGCAAACAATGATAGCGCTTTCTGCCCACCATGTTATTCATGGAACTTCCTGTTAGCCCCCATTTTACAGCTGGGGTTCCTGAGGCGGAAGTCATACATCTTGGAAGTGACAACCCCAGGGAGCATTCCTGTTGCAGCATCTGCTGGGGCTTCTGGGGAGTGTCTGAGACAACATCTGCTGGGGGTTCATCCCCAACAGCCTTCCCATGCATGCAGCCACATGGGTGGCGACACTTACCACTGGTGATGCCATGCAGACGCAGACAAAGGAAGAGCGGCGTCCAGCTCTGCCCGGTGTCCTGTTCCAGAAAGCAGCACTTCTTGGGAAAGCTTGGAAGAGAAGAACAGAAAGCCTTCAGAAAACTCCTCTCTGGAATGAGTGAGCTGCTGCAAGCCATGACCTAGAGACCCAGCAGGGCTAGACAAGGCAGAAATACGAATGCAGGGACCACTTAGATAATAAGAAGAGATGAGTGGTTACATTCCCCTCTACCTTTGAGCCACAGGCTCAGAGGCTCGCAGGCTACTTGAGAGGCTGAGGCAGGAGGATGGCAAACCATACATGGACTATACAGTGAATTCAGGTATGTATGCCTAGAACATACATATTAAATGAATGACAGCATCCTATGTCATTCACAGGGGATTTCTCTACATTTCTTCTTTGAGTTTTACAAATCTGTGGAACAGACAGGTTAAGTTCTGTCAGCTCCATCTTACAGAAAGCTTACACTTGGCTAGGCCTTAAACCTCAGAACTGAACATCTGACTCCTTAACAGATGCTGCCCTTGCACTAAAAACCAAAAAGGCTCTGGTAGTAGCCATTGCTGGTAGAATTAGGAAGAACCTGAGAGTCAACTCTGGATCCCTGGTTTCACTACCAGTTCTGTGACGGCCAGTGTCAATGCTAATGCTGATTAACTGCAACACAGGCTGAAGGTCAGAAATGGGTAGAGAAGGTCAGATTCCCAGGGGAAAGATGTTCTCATGGAGGCTCACACCTACCACCCTTGACACAGGGTAATCAGTGAGCTGCCGCTTAAATACAGTCAGATGCAACCACACAGCAGGGAAAGGCCAGGCCTAGGGGAAGCGTGTCTTCCTCAAACTCAGAAGCCATGAGGTTCCCATTTTGCTACACCACTTGGAGTGGGAAGGCTACTGGAGGAGACCCAGGGCCGTGACCCTCCCTTTGGGAAGCACTTGGGCAGAAGGACTATCAGCCAGGCCCTCTCTGGACAACCATCCTGTCTCAGAGAAATGGGGAAGAGCTTTGAGACAAGCACTCGAACTCCATAACCCTGGGAAAGTGGTGAGGACACAGACGGTTAGGGCTAGTCTGAGAGGTTATGGTCAGCTCAACAACCAACCCATCTGGGGGCCCGGAGTCAGGCACACCATAGTCCACTCCTGGCCTGGACACCCATCTGTTATGTGACTGAGCCTGTCTGAGCTTAATTCTCCTCTGTGGAGACAAGAGCCACGTGTGTCTCCTATGGTGGATGGAAGAAGCCGAGATGACAGTGCTTGGGAAGTACCAGGCACAGTTGCTGGAACGCAGTCAAGTCTTCTGTGCCTCCTAAGTCCTCCCAGGGCCCAGGCATGTTGGGAACATGGAGCTGCGCCTGGCGACATTCATCATCATTGTTGTCCAAACTCACAGAGATCCACCTACCTGGTGGCCTCTGATTTTCTAAATTCTCCGAGGGCCTGAGGGGGTGTGACCCACACTCTGGAACCAATCCACCTCACTCTTCTCCTATGGCTTGGTGACATCCTCTGACTATGCCACCACACAGGTCTAGCCCAGCACCTTTCTACCTGTCTTGATGGTGACAGCAAACTTCCATCTGATGTCACACAACAGGAGCAGGTGGGCTGCCTGGCTGGGGACCTCCGGCCTGGCTGTGCTGATGGATTCCAGGGCTTGTCCAACTTGTCTGCCCAGCCACTGTGCTCTGTCTGTGCATGGACCTCATGGATGGCTCCGCACTTTTCAGGAGCAAACTGTATAAAGTTCCTCAACCCTCAAAGATTGGACCCCTCAGGGAAGACAGTTCCTGGAAACTCAAACACAAACTGGTCACCTATAGGTCCTGCTTTCAAGGTGTACTCTCCCCAGACCTCCTGAAAGATGGTGCTGGAGGCAAACCCCCTTCTGAGGTCACAGACTGCGATTTTAAAGACCTTTCCAGCCACACTTTTCTCATTTCCTTCTTCCCACCATCTGCTGGGGGCAGTGTCCCCTTCCTGATGGTAAGTGTGAGGCTCACAGCTCTACTGGCCCTGCATTTCACACCCGAGCCACTGTGCGGTGGAGGAATCTGATGTTATACCTGGGCGGTGGAGGAATCTGATGTTATACCTGGGCGGTGGAGGGATCTGATGTTATACCTGGGCGGTGGAGGAATCTGATGTTATACCTGGGCGTATTGGTTACTTGTTTGTTTGTTGCCTGATTGAAGCATCTGAAGGGAGAAAAGGTGGTTTTTTGATTTATTTTGATTGTTTTTTCCCTCACAGCTTCAGAGGGATTTCGGTCCCTCATAGGAGAGAAGGCATGGTGGAATCTGGTAGAGGTGTCTCACATCCTGGTAGGCCAGGAAGCCAAGAACTCAGGTTGGAACCAGGGTCAGGCAAAAAAACAAGCCAGAGTCACAGGCCTGTAACTCAGGCTACCTGAGGCTGAGGCAGGAGAATGACAAACCATACAAGGACTACAGAGTGAGTTCAGACCAATCTGAGTAACTTAATGAGACATTATCTCCAAATTAAAAGTTAAAAAAAGGACTGGGATTACAGCACAGTGTTCTGGTGCACGCCAAGCACAAGCATACATGTGATACTATGTCCCATGTGCATGTGCATGTACACACACACACACACACACACACACACACACACACACACACACACACACACACGGGCCACACACTGGGGACCAGGTATTAAAAACATAAGCCTGTGAGGGCATTTCAGATCCAAACTATAGCACCACAGACACAAAGAACTACAATTTCTGCTCCTTCAGGAACCAGATCAGTCAAGTCTATAGAGAATGGAGGCGAGGAAGGAGAGGGGTTAGGCTAATGAACATAAAGTTTCAGTTTGCCAAGGCAACAAAGTTCTGAAGATGGTTCATGATGCCACTAAAGTGTAGACAGAAGAAAGTTGAAAACAGCAAATTGTATGGTGAGTACATTTGACCACAATTTAAAAAAGAAAAAGATTTAAGGTTTCAGAATTATTTTGCTTATTTGAGAAATATCTGAAACCCCCATACACATAAATAAATAAATAAATAAATAAATAAATAAATAAATAAATAAATAAATAAATAAATAAATAAAATACATATTTAGGGTTTTTTTTTCTAGACTGGGTTTCTCTGGGTAGCCCTGGCTATCCTGGAACTCACTATGTAGACTAGGCTGCCTCTGCCTCCCAAGTGGTTAGATTAAAGGTGTGAACCACCACCACCACCCAGCAATAAATAATATTTCAAATGGACTTTGAAGTTTCCTGCCTTGTTCATGATCAAGTATACGGGTTTTACCAGCTGTTTGCTTAGTTCTTGTCAACTTGACACAAATTAGACTTGCCAAGGAAGAGAGAACTTCAGTAGAGGAATCGCCTCCATCAGATTGGCCTGTAGGCACATCTGTGGGACATTTTCTTGATTAAGACAGTTGATGTGAGAGCACCCAGGACACTGTGGGCAGTGCCACCCCTGGGTAAGTGGTCCTGGGTGGTGTAAGAAAGCAATCCAGACAAGCCAAGCTAGTAAGCAGAGTTCCATCATGGTCTGTGCAATGGCTTCATTCCCTGACGGCCTATACCTGGAAGCTAACATCAGCCCTTCTCTCTTCCGGTTTCTTTGGGTCTGGGTTTTATCACAGCAACAGGAAAGCAAAGGAAGGTAGCAGCTTTCCTGAATTCTTTAGTAAGTGAGATGGAATGGAGCATTAGCTTTGTTTACATATTCTTTTCTTTTTTTTATTTTATAATTTAATTTAATTTTACATATCAGCCACGGATTTCCTTGTCCTCCCTACATATTCTTTTCTATAAGGAGATGTTAAGATTCATTCTGGACAGCTTGTCTGCTTTTCCAAAATAATTACTTGGAAGAAACAGCCTGTAAGGTGCCAAGGTATGTGTGTCTGTCTGTCTGAGTGCTCATGTAAGGGTGTATAAAATTATGTGTGCACATGTGAATGCAGGTGCGTGTGTTGCATGTGTGTGCATGTGTGTGTTCACAAGTGTGCTCATGTGGGAGCACAGGCTCCCTTCCTACACCGTTGTATGTAGCAATAAAAGCACCTGGCTGAATCGAGAGACCGTCCATCAATGTACCAGGCACACAGTACACATTGAGAAGTATTTGATGAGTGAATGAAACATTTTGTAAAGGTCCACGAGGGGAAGAAAATGGAACAGAAATGGCTCAGACATAAATATCTACATTTGCTTCTAGCCTTTCTTCAGATGGGGCTGGAACAGGTGAGAAGGGAGCTATGTGCCTGTGGTAGTTGGTTATTATTCTTAACCTCCTTCAGGATGCCTAGCCAGCCAGACTGCTCCTGCAGCTATAGCTGGGCCTCCTGGTAGGCTGCACATCCTTGCTCTCTAGTATTCATGCAGCTTGTCTCACTGTGGCCACATTCAGACAATCTCACATAGGAGGTCCCCATAATGTGTAGTCCTCAGTGTCCACTCCATTTCTTCTCAAGAAGAAGGCTTAAGATCACGATCATTCAAATGATTTCACCAATATGTTCACTGTCCCAGTAGAAGATGCTCTATCCTCACTGCTAAGATTGGGCCAGTGAGATGACTTCAATACAGGCGAATAGCAGTCCCAAGGAAAATTGAAGGAGCTAGGGTTTTTTTTTTTTTGGGGGGGGGGCAATGTTGGGTGGCTAGAAGTTTGAGGTTCCTGATCAAATGTGAGTCAGTATGCTGAGAAGTGTCTATGTGCACTACACACTGGGAAGAAGGCCCATGGGCCAGCTCCATGAAGCCCATCCTTGGTGGAGGGGCCCACACTTAAACTCCCTTCTAGCACATTTTCCTCACACCTTAACCACAGCTCCAATGAGTCACCACATGATAGCTCACTCCCTATCTCCCTGTGCAAAGACAAGAGCTGACCTGCAGCCAAGTGGTAATTTTCCCTGGTGGGCATGACTCATTGGAAAGAGTGTCTCTGGGATATTAAAAGAGGGGGGAGGTGGGACTAAAACATTTGGGTTCCAAGCAAATTATATAGAAACAGAGCACAGCACACACAATTTTGCCACGAATAATGCTTTCCCCAAATAACAAGACAAGAAAAGAGCAGGCTTTGCAGTTAGCACGGTGCCCAGATGTTCCAGGAATGGATGAGATGTTTCAGAACAATCCAGATGAAACTTGGCTCAAACAGGTCAATTTGCTCATTAATATGTGAAGACATACTTATCTGCTAAGTTCCCATGTGCAAAGAACATGCCTCATCGTGCCAAGAGGCCCCAATTCCTGTTCCTACAGGAACATGGACCAGAGAAGAAAGCAAGGTTGCCCATGGCTTCCTTTCTGGAACAGACTCTTTACAGCTAGTTGGGATAGTCTTTGGCTACAGGGTCACCACACTCACCCACCATCTTGGATGATATGGATGTGATTTCACATTTAATATAGAAGTGTTATAATTTGCTGTTAAATACACCCCCTGCGCTCATGTGGTAGACTTGGTCACTAGGGATGGAGAAGCCTTCAGGTTTGGGCCTCGTGGGAAGAAATGAGACTTCCTGTGCTGCTCTAGGTGGGATATTACGACCCTAGTCCTTCCTTTCTTTTTGCTTCCTGGTCACCATGAAGTGAGCAGCTTTGCACACCCCATCATGTTCTGTGTCAACACAAGTCCAAAGGTCACAGACCCACTCGACCATGCATTGAAACCCTTGCCCCTGAGCCAGAAGAGACCTTAACTTGGGAAAATGGCTCAGTGGGTAAAGCGCAGGCATGAAGACCTGAGTTTGGATTCTGAGAACCCATGAGAAGCCAGGCAGAATAGCACGTGTGCCTGTAGCCCAGGGCTCCTGTGGTGAGGTAGGAGACAGGGACAGGAGAATCCCCAGAAGTCCGATGGCCAGCTAACCCATTGCAGCTAACAATAAACAAGAGACTGTGTCTCAAACTGGGTGGAAAGTGAAGACCAACACCCAAGGCTGGCCTTGACGTGTGTTCTGTGGCACACACATCTCTGCACTCACACATAAATCTGTGTGCACACACATATCCTCCACACACACCACACCCATGTGTGCTTATGCATGTCTGTACACACACATACCACACATACATATGAGAGAGAGGGAGAGAGAGAGAAAGAGAGAGAGAGAGAGAGAGAGAGAGAGAGAGAGAGAGAGAGAGAGAGAGAGAGAGATTAAAACAAACAAGAGCCCTTCAGTATTGTGCAGATAAACAGGCAATGAATAGAAAGTTTTCTTGGGAGTGCCCAGTAAGACACTCTCAAAGGGCACTCAGTATTATCATTCTAATTATTAGTTTTTACTTGAATGTTGGGATACACTAATTTTTAGATCATTTAAGTTTAGAGACCATAAAAAACTAGATTCATGCTAGGAAACTTCTGCACATTCAAATGCTTTTCATTTTTCCAGAAAACTCAGAATTTTATATGCTATCTTAAAAAATATAAATGAGGCCAGGCGGTGGCACACACCTTTAATCCCAGAACTCGGGAGGCAGAGCCAGGCGGATCTCTGTGAGCTCGAGGCCAGCCTGGTCTACAGAGCTAGTTCCAGGAAAGGCACAAAGCTACACAGAGAAACCCTGTCTCAAAAAACAAATATATATATATATATATATATATATATATATATATATATATATATATATATATATATATATATATATAAATGAAAACATCTGGCCTGATGTTTTAAGGTCAGTGTAGTATGGTCATTTTCCTGAACTATTACCTTCTGCATCATGGTTGTTACTGGGCACACCAGTTCCCCAAGCATGTGGTATCTCATAGCAAAACAACTGTGTGTGATCGTCTCTTCTAAGTGGTTTGAAGCATCCTGTCACCACAGGCTTCACCCTATGCTCTCCAGATGATGATAATGAAAAATATATTACTGATATTTTTTTCCCTCACAATATTTTAAGCAGAATAGATAGCTATAGGGATAGCTCAGTGAGTAAAAGTGCTTGCCACCAAGCCTGACAATAACCTGAGCTTGGGTTCCAGGGATTCACACAGTGGAAGGAGAGAACTGACTTCTACACGTCGTCCTCTGACCTCCCTGTGCATTTGGTGGCATGCACACCCATACCATAAATAAGTAAATTCAATTAATTAAAATGCTTTAAACCAAGATACATACAATTTATTGATCAACGTTAAGGTGCATTACCTGCTAAAAAATGCCAGCATGGTCTCGTGGATTGGAATCATCTGGACCTTGCCGTTCAGCTGCAGGTAAACCCACATGAGTAAGGTTTTCAGGAGATGGAACTCACTAAAGGTGAACAAGCTGGTCAAAATGACAGATGGAGAAGAAATGTTAGGACTAGGAGGAAAAAGCCACTTGTAAGAAAAAGAAAAGGTAAAAATAAGCCTGGGGGTGGGACACAGCCAGCCGGAGTCTGTAAGTGGCCTCAGACAATGAGATGCTGAGTAACTTGTTTGGGGTGACTCAGCTCAGCTGAGGGAGAACTAGGAACCGGAGGCTGGGCCCTGAGCTCTCAGCCACCTGCCATGCCGTTACTGACGTGATGATCTCATTTGGTGAGCTCTCACTAAATGCTGTGTTTTCAAGTCATTATAGGTTCTACTGTAATCCCATAGCACAAGCCTATGAAACTGAGATAGGCGTGCCTGGCTTTGATAGCTGTTGAAGTTGGTCCTAGCCTTGTGTTTATTTAGCATTTCAATTTGTGTTCATTGTAGCTCTCTGCATTTATTTTAATTTTGATACATTGCACACAGATACTTGATAAGTTAGGTTATTCAATCAGCCATTATCCCTTCTTGCCTGCTAGATTTTGCAGCCAAAGTGAGTGTCTCATTGGCCTCACTGGACCTTGGTCTTGCTCGAGGCTGAAATGAATAACTTATCTCAGGTCACACTGTTCTGGGCTCAGACCCAGGCATGGGTCTGGAACCTCTGGGATAGGGCTATGATCCCTCAGCTGTGAAAGGGCAATCCTAGCCACTTCTCAGAATGGCAGTGGTGAAGACCAGAGGAGAGGACTCACTGTGTAAGTGTCCAGCTGTTGCTGTAACTGTCACAGGGCAGCTTAAGAGGACACACATTCATCATGGTTCTCTGGAGGTCAGAAGTACAAAATGGAGCTCACTGGGCTCTGATCACGGTGTGAACAGGATCAGTTAGTCCTTCCTGGAGGCTCTAGGGAGAATCTTTCCCCTGCCTGTCTTGGCACCTGGAAAGCTCTGTCATCCCCTGGCTTTGGCCCCTTCTTTGGCTGAGTCAGCAACGCAGCGTCTTCTGATGGCCTCTGCCTCCGACTCTTCCCTTTCACACATGGTTAAAAGCCTTCCTGTGACACGTTGGGCTGACCCCCAGGGTAGCCTTGATTTTTGAAGTCAGCCAGTTAGCAACCTTCATTCTACCTGCAACCCCAAATCACCTTTGTCGTGGTACTCTAACAGAGTCAGAGGTTCTAGGGATTATGTGGGCATTACTGTGCTGACCACACACAGATAAAGTACTTAGGACAGTGCCCGGCACAGGACAATGTGCTCAGCCATGGCAGGTCTTACTCAAAGTGGCAGCAATGGCTGCTGGCTCCAGAGCCCATGCCATGGCCACAGCAGCAAGAATCCACAATGTCACTTGGTGTGGTGGAGCATCATCTCAGCACTTGAGAGGAAGAGGCAGGTGGATCTCTGTGAGTTTGAGGCCAGCCTGGGTTACACAGCGAGTTCCAGGACAGCCAAGGCTACACAGCGAAAGCCCACTATATCCAAAGCCACTCTGTAAGGCCTCAGGCTTCTGCTGGCTCCACTAGCAAAGGAACTGTTTCAGCACTTCTTAACCCCACTGATATTTCTGGTGTCAGACCCTGGGCACAGCTCCTGGCTGTAAAACATGTCATAGCCTCTTCATTCCTCACCTCAAGGGGTCATCGTAGGTGGAAACCGGGCCAAATCGTGTCTCTAAAGAGCAACGCAAATGCAACCCTCCCACCTCCCACTCTATTTCTGGACACCGTATAATTGCTTCGTTCCTTGTGTTTGTCTCCAGGCCACCTACAGGCGCACTGTCTTGAGTCTGGCCAGACAGAACCAAGTTGGTCACTGTCTGGGCCACAGCAGCAAGACAGGAAAGGGATGTGCTTCTTAGAGGCAGATGCCACGTCCCCATAGAGAATTTAGGCAGCTGGGTCGGGGGGCTGACTGTGTGGCTTCTAGAGGAGATGCTACACATGTGGCCTTCAAGTCTAGAAAGTTTCTTGAGACCTTTCCACGTCAGAAATAACAAGAGGGATGATCTGATTCCATCACTTGGGTCCTGGCTTTTATTACGACATTTGCTGAAGTTGAGGTCTCTGCATTTAGGACAACATCAGTCTCTAAAAGCATTTCTAGGCATATCCAAGCTGCAGCCCTGCATGCCACGTGCACCCCAGGAGAGTGATAGATACATCTTAATATAAAATCATAAATTTATTGAAAGCATTGTGAGATTTTTTTGTCTTTTTTTTTTTTTGTAACTTCATTGCACGTTCCTTGAACATTGTAGATGACAATGCTGTCTCAATGTCAGCTGCATGTGACATGGCAGCATTAACCCCTGCAGGAAGTAACCACAAGGAGAACATTGGCACACACTTTGAACTAATCCAAGAGCTTTGGAGACTTTAGTGCAGATGGAACTCAGTCTTCTGCCCGGCACTATGCATTTTCTCTGGTATTTGCTTGCAGTCACCTCGATGTAACCGATACTTGTTCTTTAGGAGAAAATCGTCATCATGCACAAGACACTATCTTCTTATTCTGTTTTTCAAGGAAATTGCTGTGCATAAACAATAAACCTCCTTTCTGAACACTGACCGTGGAGAAAGCCACGCCCACGTGAACAGGCTATGAACAAGGACATCCATTACTGCTCTGTGTGTCATAGCAAAAAGACTAAATAAAATAAAAGGCCTTTAGAAGAGGAATAAAAAGAGATGGTTGTGGATTTGTTCCATAGAACCCTGCACAGAACTCAGAATTAGAAAATCTGATTGAATACATCAGCATGGGTTGGGAAGGAGCACAGAGCCTGGCCTCAGTGAGTAGGTCATGGTACTGCCCTACCGCCACAAGGATGCTGATTTGCAAGACAATATAATCTGTTTTTCTGGATGTACAAGTATGCAGATAGAGTTCACACACATGACTGGGGGTTCCTACAAGCACCTACCAGCCATTCCCTTGTTTTTAGGAATGGTCTAGCACTGGAGGGAAGAGGTGAATTGCTTTGTTGGTAACATTCTGTTGTTACACTTTGTTTGTTTGTTTGTTTGTTTGTTTGTTTGTTTGTTTGTTTGTTTGAGACAAGGTCTCACTACATAGTTTTGGCTGTCCTGGAGCTTACTATGTAGACAAGACGAGCTTCAAACTCATAGAGATCTGCCTGTCTCTGCTCCTGAGTGCTGGGATTAAAGGTGTATGTGTCACCACTCCTGGCCTGATATTTTCTTGCTTGCTTGCTTTTCTTACTTTTGTTTTTCTGTGTAGCCTTGGCTGTCCTAGAACTCACTCAGTAGACCAGTCTGGCCTTGAATTCAGAGATCCACCTGCCTCTGTCTCCCAAGTGCTGGTATTAAAGGTGTGCACCACCACTGCTCAGCAATTTATTTCTTAATTTATGATAAAATGTTACTATTTATTCATTTAAAGCAGTGAATGTATTGTTTTCTGTATAAAAATTTGTCCAGTAAAATGGGCCAGAGAGATGTCTGAGTAGGTAAAGGTGTGACAAGTCACCAAGCCTGATGACCTAAATTCAATCAATGGGACTCATGGTAAAAGAAGAAAACTGATTCCCACAGGTTGTCCTCTGACTTCCACACATGCATCAGGACATGTGCATGCACACACTCATGCATGAGCGCTGTGAATGTGTTGCTCTGATAGGTTGATAAATAAAATGCTGATTGGCCAGTAGCCAGGCAGGAAGTATAGGTGGGATAAGCAGACAAGGAGAATTCTGGGAAGAGGAAGGCTGAGTCAGGGATCACCAGCCAGACACAGGAAGCAAGATGACAAGGCAGAACTGAGAAAATATACCAAGCCACATGGCTAAATATAGATAAGAATTATGGGTTAATTTAAGTGTAAGAGCTAGTCAGTAATAAGCCTGAGCAAATAGCCAAGCAGTTATAATTAATATACTGTGTTTACTTGGGGGACACAAGTGGGAAAGATTTGTCTCAACCGCCGACTGGCTGGGACACAGGATAACTTCTAGCTACAAAACATAATACAAAAATTTTGTTTGTTTGTTTTGTTTGTTTGTTTTTTGTTTTTCGAGACAGGGTTTCTCTTGTGTAGCTTTGCGCCTTTCCTGGAACTCACTTAGTAGCCCAGGCTGGCCTTGAACTCACAGAGATCCGCCTGCCTCTGCCTCCCGAGTGCTGGGATTAAAGGCGTGCGCCACCACCGCCCGGCCTACAAAACTGGTTTCATAGGTATATTATAGTCTGGGGACAGCCATGGCTCGAAGGGAGTTTTAACCTGGGTTCAAATCCAGCTCACCTGCTGTGTGGGGTGGTGGAGGGGAAACACAGCTTTGACTAATCCTTCATTTCCCATGCTCTCTGTCTCACAGGTGAAAACTGTAGAAGAAAGGACGCAGCACATGGGGTTGCTGTGGGGAGGAGCCTTCTGGACACCCACTCAGAGTGTTCTGTGTTTGGCAAGTACTCAATAATTGGTAGGCATTGTTCTTGTTTGCCAGAGAAGGACCAGCTTCAGAAATCCCATGTGGGACTGCTCAGCATCACGCACCCTGTCAAGAGTGTGGGACGGGTGTGACAAGGATGACAGGTGTCTTTTTTTTTCTTTAAACAATATTGTGTGTGTGTGTGTGTGTGTGTGCATTCCATTGGGTAGGTGAGTATAAGTGCACATGTGTTCTGATCTATGTGAAGCCAGAGAACAGGTGTGGGTGCTCAGCTCTCACCTTCCACCTTGTTGAGGCAATAGCTCCCTTGTTTCTGCTGCAGCCCGTACCCCAGGCTAGCCCTTGAGCTTTTAGGCCTCCGCCACCCATCTCATAGTTGGAGTGCTGGGATTACAGATGTGCACCACCACATCCAGCTTTTTACTTGGGTTCTGGGGATGGAACCCAGGTCATCAGGCTTACACAGCAAACACTTTTTACCTGCTAGGTCACCTCACTGTGTCTTTTGTTTAGGGAATTCCCAGGATTCTGAGCTTCCCTGGGCCACAGATAGGAAGCAGGGCATCTTGGAAGGCGGCTAGGCTCACCACTATACCACCAACAAAGAGGAAACAGAGGAAGCGGGCCTCCTGTTGTAGGGTACCCTTTTGTGTAGATGGGAACTGGAATGTCCTTGGGGCTTCCAGGAACACAGAACTTGGAATGAGGTTTTCATAAATTAGGGTTCGTAGAACAAGGCTCACCTGGTGGTGACCTCTACAAGGAAAATGAACTGAGAACCACATTCTAGGCAAACAAATTAAGCCCAGAGGCCCAGGAGGTCAGGAAAACAGTGTATATTTGTATATAGTTTGCAAAATGGAAAGTAAAACCAAAAAAAGATGAGGTCAAGGGACTTTTAGAGAGGAAATGCTGGACAGTCCAGAGGTAGAGGCTTCTGCTGAGAAAGGCTATTGATTCTTGTGCTTTTCTCACAGGCTGGGGTAAAGTGGCAGTGGGTAGCCAGCAGGTCAGCTGAGTGGGGCCCGGAAATGCTCTACGGGGCCCGGAAATGCTCTACGCCTGTGTGTGTGTGTGTGTGTGTGTGTGTGTGTGTGTGTGTGTGTGTGTGTGCATTCCATGCTTCCTGCTCTGGATTCACACAACCTCTCAGGACACATAGCCCCAGGCCTGGTTTACCTCTTTCTGAGAGGCCTCACTTCCATGATGACTAGGAGAGGGTGTCATGTTGGAGGCAGGATGTGGGCCCAGGCGCCCGCAGAGGCCCTGCCCAGCTCTCCACTAGCTGTCTGCTCTAAGAGGTGGTGACTTCTGTCGTGCCAGGCTGGGGGTGCTGAAAGGGCGAACATGCAGTACAGCACTTGGTGAGGGCTCCGTTACTGGAGGGGGTGTTCCCTCTTGATTAGAGGTGGACAGTGGTGGTGCCAACCCTTCTCAATGAATGCCCCGACAAGAGAGCCTCTGGCCTGGTTACATTCCTTTCTTATTTCCTTTATACGTATATGCATGTGTGTGTAGAGGCCAGAAATTGATATTAACTGTTTTCCTCAATCACTCTCTGCCTCATTTTCTGAGAGGGCCTCTCCCTGACTGAACAAGGCTGGATGACCGCTGGGCTCCTGGGATCTGTCTGACTCTACCTTCCCAGCGAGGGACTGCAGACCGGAGCTGCTGTGAACCCAGTGGCCACTCAAGATCGAGTTCCGCTTAAGAGGAAGTGAGGCGCCTGGGCTGCCTGAGTCTTTGTCCACTGTGTGAGCTGAGGACGTAGGCCCTTAGGCAGGAAACCCTGGCCTAACTGCACAGGTGCCTCCTGCACAGAGCCAGGACAGGACCCAGTTTCCACCTCATGTCTGCCAGGCTGGCGAGTCTAGACATTTGACACGTAATGCTCTGGAACTATTTTCCTGCCTGGTGAGCATGCTGTCAGGCCTGGATCATCACCGATGTTCTGGCTGTGGTCAGATGTTTTTTCCCCCTCTTTTTCAGTGAAATGTTACCACTGTAGGACAGCTCAGCCTTTCCAAGGGAGGGATGGGTGGTGTTATGTAATGTCTAAGGACGCCATGTTTACGTGTTCTTCACTTTCCTGACCTTTGCTCTGTTGGAGGGTGGAGTGGAGGGTGGTGGGTACAAGAGTAAGAAAAACATAGGGAACCAGAGCAGAGTGTCTGGGGCCCACCAGAGCCCTGCGGCTCTGGAACTGGCTTCCGGGATCTTCCTAGATAATGGTGTCCCTCACTACCAGGACTCTGCCTTGCTGACCTCCCTCCTCTGTTCATGTGAGGGCATTGGGTGTCATTTAGTAAATCTAAATTGCAAAACAGGTTAATAATCCAGCATGGAGCAACACACACACACACACACACACACACACACACACACACACACACACACAGGCCAACTGAGGGAATCAGGTGTCCTCTTCTTCTATTGCTGTCTGCCTTATCCCTTTGAGGCAGAGTCTCTCCCTGACCCTGAAGCTCACATTTTTCTTCTAGCCTGGAGGCCAGCAAGCCCTAGCAATCCCCCCATCTCTACCACTCCCCAACACTGGGGTTATGGGCATGTATGGGATCATGCTCAGTTTGTTATGAGGTGCTGGGATCTGAACTCAAGTCCTCATGCTTGTACAAACGGCATTTTTACGCATGGCACCATCTCTGTGGCTCTTTTATACAGAATTTCTAAAAATCAAGATACTTTCTACCACCTGAGCACAACAAGCATTTGTGGTTTTTAATTTTACTACTAATATTTCTTTAAAGTAGAATATGATTCCCACCTTTGAAAGTCACCCAAAGGGAACATGTCTTTAGAAAATGTCCGTGAGTACCAAGATCCATCTAAAAAGAGACTTGTTCTAGGTGCCTTCCTGATGCTGTGATATAACACTGTGACCAAAAACAACTCAGGAAAGGGAAGGGCTTATTTCAGTTGGCACTTCTAGGGCACAGTCCATCCGCAAGGCAAGTGAGGACAGGAACTCAAGCATGAACTGAAGCAGAAACCATGGAGGAACACTGCTTATTCTCTCTCTCATTTTCTCCCTCTCCCTCTCCCTCTCCCTCTCCCTCACTCTGGTTCATGCTCAGCTAGCTTTCTTATACAGCCCAGGTCCATTTGCCTAGGGATGGTACCACAGGGGCTGGGCTCTCTCACATCAATCAAGACATTTGCCACAGACATGGCCATAGGCCAGTCTTTCCTGTGCAGTTCCTCAGTTGAGGGAGGTTCCCTGTTCCCAGGTGACTCTAGGTCATGTCAAGTTGGCAATAAAAATTAACCAGCACACTTTACAACTGAGTATAATATGTGGTCTTAAACTAAACTTTGAATCAGAGGGAGAAGAAATAATGATACCGGGTCAGTGATATCCAAGTATCATGTCAATGGCAAGCTTCCTGAAGATAATTGCCTTGTCATCATATTTTTTTAAAAATTCCCTTTCTTGAGGCTGGGGGGATGGCTCACAGGTTAAGAGCACTGGCTGCTCTTCCAGAGGTCCTGAGTTCAATTCCCAGCAACCACATGGTGGCTCACAACCATCTATAACTGTAGTCCCATGGGTCCGATGCCCTCTTCTGGTGTGCAAATGTACATGCAGACAAAAATACCTCTATTTATAAAATACATAAATAGAGAAATATTTAAAAAAAATCTCTTTCTTAGGAAACCATCTCTGATGGCATTTGGGGTATAGGAGCACTTGTACATAGCTTACTCCAGTTCAGAGGTGTGTGTGTGTGTGTGTGTGTGTGTGTGTGTGTGTGTGTGTGTGTATTTACATATATGCAAATAATGAGGCAAACGGAACAGGGACAGAACACTAAGGTGGGTAACTCAGGGCAAAGGGTGTACCTGGGAGTGACAGTGGTTTGATTGAGTTTTTCTGCTCTATGATAATGTAAAAAACACCCATATTCAGTAGAAAGCAAGGTTCAAATCTTGATCTTTTCCTCAAAGAGTGATAAGTGTGATGTGGTCCTTTCTCACGATGTTGAGTGACCATCCTGGTACGGCAGCCCTATCAGCCAAGAGATCACAACAGTGAACACTGGACACCCTATGGTGGCCATATGGCTGGGCTGTGAGGTCAGGGAAATTAGAGGCATCCCAATGCATCTTCAGCGTGGGTTGTGCTTAGATGAAGATGGCTGTAGTCAGAGGTAAACCATTGCAAACTGAGGAGCCAATGTTCTTTCCACTATTCTTGTTTTTCCTGAAGTTTGAAATTTTCGAATAAAATATGTTTAAAAGAGGAATTATAGCCGGGCGGTGGTGGCGCACGCCTTTAATCCCAGCACTTGGGAGGCAGAGGCAGGCGGATCTCTGTGAGTTTGAGGCCAGCCTGGGCTACCAAGTGAGTCCCAGGAAAGGCGCAAAGCTACACAGAGGAACCCTGTCTCAAAAAAAAAAAAGAGAAATTAAAAACAGTCTTTTCATCTTGGCAATTTCATTTCTAGAGGTATAACATAAGGAGATAATCTGAGATGAAGAAAAATACACACTGAAGGCCAGTTACTAAGATGCAAATGTTGGTAAAACATCAGGAATTGGGTAAACGCCAAGAACTGGCCATGGCTCCATCAACAGCTGGAGAAAGCAGGAGACATAGCTTGACAGGACAGGACAGGGATTTCCAGCAGGAGGAAGCATGCACAGCTTGGCTACCCCTCTGCAGAGAGTCCGAGGAAGGTCCCTGTGTGGCTGTGACAGACCAGGAGATAGTAGAACCAGATTTGCTTTGTAGAGATCAAAGCCAGAGCAAGATCCACATCAGAGGTGTCTCATTAGAGGGCCTTGCCACGGGCCATGATGATGGAGGCCTGGCCTTGGGGTGGCACTGGCATCTTGGAGTGCTCAGTTTGGAAACAGAATTGGCCTCCTGGTCAAGGTGAGGTCGAAGTGGTGTCCAGAGGACTGCCAAGGTTCTACTGTGTTCTGAGGACACTGAGCCTGGAGAGGGGTGTGCAGCAAGAGCTGGGGACTCTGAAAGTTGGGGTATTTGCCTTTGACAGAGAGGCCAAACAGGCAGTGGATATCCAGGTTTAGAAATAGTCAGTAAAGGAGTAAGGACTAGAGATAAAATCTTGTCTGGGGTGAGAGATTTTTCTTCTCTTTTTCTGCCTTTCCTTGTTTTCCGTAATTAATGTAAAAGAATATTGTCAAACTTTCTTTTCTTTTCTTTTAAATAATGACCTAAGCAATAGTTCCTTGCTTTTCTGGCCTCGGCAGGTAAGGAGACAGCTGACAGCAGCACATCTCACCTAGAAGGAGCATAAAGGACCTGACCCCACATGTGATACCCCGAGCTTCAGCTCCCATCCAAGGCCTAATTGTCCAGGAGAGTGGAGAATTGGGAACTACAGTCCACAGCGACCTGTAGGTGTGTCCACCACTGGCATATCTCCTTCCCGCCCCTAAACCCCACCCCCAACAGCCCCTGTTTCTTCCCACACCCTCCCTGGAGGCAGCACACCAGCTCTGACCTGGGGGACTTCAGCACCTTGTGAAGCAGATGCTGAGGGATGTGCCGGAGGTGGATCTGTGTCCCGACTAGAGGTACCAAGTTCATTGCCAGCCACTTCTCGCAGGAGACAATGAGCTGCTCTTCCATGTACTGAGGAGGCAAAAGAGAAAGGGATTGGATAAAGCATGGCTGGTTCCTCAGCCCCCTCTGCTGGCTAGCGGTGACATTGCGTACAGATGTGTCCCATTTTCATACAAACTACACTGGGGTCAGCACAGGGGGCGGGGCGGGGAGTAGGGTCGGGGAAGGTGGGGAGTGTGAAGGGGTGGAGGGGTGGAGGGGTGGAGGGTATTCACAGAGCATTGAACTTCGCTGATTTAAACCACCCCTATGAGATCGGCTCCCAATTATCTCTATGTCACCAGTGGAGAAACTGAGGTTCCACAGTGCCTTCTCTTTCTGTAATCATAGAGTAACTGGCCCAGCTACTATTCAGGCTGCCTGAGCAGAGGCTGGCATGCTGAAGGCCCTGGGCTGCCTTCGATGACCCACTGCAAGTCTGGGGAAGAATAAGCCACGTGGAGCTCAGAGGCTGCTCCAACATACCTTTTAGAAGAAAGAATTAAAAGACAGGACCTGCAGGGGAGGTGGGCACACAGTCCCACCCAGGAAGCTATTGGCCATTGATAGCTGCTGGAGAGAGTGTTTTTAAATCCGTGGCCCCTAGCAAGTCAACCAGGCTCCGAGAGCATAAAGCCAGCACAACAGTACTCAGTAGGTTGTAAGCAAACTCACGGACAGAGGACGCACATTGTGGTGCTTAGGGAAAAGGAAAGGCTGTGGGAGGACATGGGGGAGGGGTTGAATATGATTCAAATACACTCTACAAAATCATCAAAGATCTAATAAAAAACAAGAGGGGGAATGTGAAAAACGACTACTAGAATCAGGGAGATCTCGAAAGGATCTTGGTTGACCTTGTGTGTCCTAAAGGACCTTGCATGTCCTGAGGACATAGGTTGAGAGGGTCTTGGCAGACCTTGCATATCCTGAGGACATGTGTTGAGAGGGTCTTGGTAGACCTTGCATATCCTGAGGACATGGGTTGAGAGGGTCTTGGTAGACCTTGCATGTCCTGAGGACATGGTTGAGAGGGTCTGGGCAGACCTTGCATGTCCTGAGGACATGTGTTGAGAGGGTCTGGGCAGATCTTGCATGTCCTGAGGACATGGGTTGAGAGGGTCTGGGTAGACCTTGCATATCCTGAGGACATGGGTTGAGAGGGTCTTGGTAGACCTTGCATGTCCTGAGGACATGGTTGAGAGGGTCTGGGCAGACCTTGCATGTCCTGAGGACATGGGTTGAGAGGGTCTTGGTAGACCTTGCATGTCCTGAGGACATGGGTTGAGAGGGTCTGGGCAGACCTTGCATGTCCTGAGGACATGAGTTTTTCTGGACTAATGACTTGCTGAGAAATGGTAACCAGAATGCAAGGGTGTCTACTAAGAGCGACACTTTCTAGTCCCATGGAGTGACTCTGGGAACCAGATGGTTCTTTGACAAACACTGAGGGTCTTTCTTAGGTAAGTATCATGACATGCTGGCTATGTGGGAACTCTTGCCCTGAAGAGTGTGCCACTAGTCAGTGAGTGGGAACTTCAGGGCAGGGGTTAGAATTAGGAGGTAAGGCTTGGGAATCAGCACCGGCCTTCAGCAATTAGTACCCTGAGTAGTTTGCATCCCTCCTCATGTCCATTGTCCTCTGATAACAAGAGCTGCATTGTATTACTGTTCCCAACACTGACACACTGATTGGACCCAGGTGGGACGAGAGCTCATGGTCCCGTCTATGTTCCAGAAGGTATTTGCTGCCTTGCTGAGAAAAGTCATGCTAGAAACTGTTCTCAAATCCCAAGATTAAGGTTTTTCAAG
The DNA here is from genome assembly GCF_049852395.1 of Peromyscus maniculatus bairdii. Lineage (NCBI taxonomy): Eukaryota > Metazoa > Chordata > Mammalia > Rodentia > Cricetidae > Peromyscus > Peromyscus maniculatus. The sequence continues at coordinate 141,266,197 of NC_134852.1, read as the reverse complement.
CTATTTTTTTCTTGTTCATGCATCTTTAAAAAAATTTTTTTTAACACTTTAAAGTTAAGTATTTCTACTTTTGAGTAGGTGCTTTTGAGTAGACATATTGGAGTTAGGCCCAGTGGATGACATCCGGGAGCTGGGTGCTTTTGAAACCCTGGCACCCCAGGGCCCACATACTCCACCCAGCTGGTCTCACCTTGCAGCCAGCCAGATAGAAGTTCTTGACGGTGCACGGTGTGAGTCTGGACAACATCATGTTGACACACCTGTGGAGAGAGGGCTGCTAATACTGATGACTCCCACATGCCGTCAGAGAAGGTGGGAGCAGAGACTTTTGTTCAGCGCTAGGGCGGCAGCAGAGACCTCTCACTGGGAAGGGAGCCCTTATTTTAGGAATTTGAACAAAACCAGCAGGCCTGTTATAAGAGCTCTGGGCTAAGGGAGAGGGGTGAGGCCGGAAGGAGCTCAGGCTCTTCAGAGGGCAACTGAGGAGCCTCTTCAGCAGAGAGTGGCACCATGGCCTAGAGCCAGAGAAGTTTACCAAGATGGCCTCTGGGTGCCCTCCTGCCCAAGGCATTTTCTTCCTGACACACTGCTAGGTGGCTTCAAATGCTATTCCTTTCTGTCCACTAACGAATTCCAACAGTAACTTTCTGATGAACATCTCAGTTCTTTCTCATAACTAGGTCTGGTTCCCACTTAACAATTCCTCACCAAAATTCTGTTTACTGATCACATACCATGTGCCTGACACAGGCCCAGGACTTTGATGTGCAAGGAACAAAGCTAACGGCCAATGGGAAGACACACACTGCTAAGTACACACTTGAACAGATTACCATGCTGTTACAATTGGTTAGGGGGGTTAGGACAGACACACCCAAACTGCAGCCCAACACATTTGCAGATGACGTCATGTCTCAATGTCAAAAGGTTGGACACCCTTGGGCTAAAAGGCTAGAGCATAAGGTACCATGGGAATGCAGAAAAGAAGGAATCTGATTGTGCTTAAATCTGAAAAGCAATCAGAAACCCAAAGAGTAGAATTTCAGACCTGAAACAGCAGGACAAGGAAGTGGCTGGGGTAGGGATTGAGAGGCCAGTACCCCGAGAGAAGGCCAGCGGCAGGAATGTGTGCAGACGGTGGAGGAAAAACGAGGATGACAGAGATGACATGCAGAGAGACGGAAGGACGACCGCAGTGAGCTGGAGGTCGGGAGCCGTAGAAGGGTGGCGTGCCACATAGAAGGTGGCATCTCAGAAGCATCTGTCACTTAACCTTCTTATCTGATGTTAGGTCATAGGTCACTTTCAGGCATGAGGCATGCTCACCTTACCAAAGAGGGCACAGAAAGCAAGCTGACACAGACCTCTCAGGGCATCATGTGGGCTCATTATCACCCTGTGGTCATGGTAAAATCAGTTGAGATTCACTTCAAGGCTAAGTGGTGACTTATTAATTACATTTATGTGCATGTGTGTATATATGTGCGTGTGTGTGTATATCTGTATGTCTGTGTAGGTGTGTGTATATGTGTGCATGTGTGTGTGTATATCTGTATGTCTGTGTAGGTGTGTGTGTGGGGGGGGCGGGTGTATAGGTATGTGAAGGCCAAGGCATGCATGTAGGATTCAGAGGACAACTTACAGGAATCAGTTCCTGGATCCTTGGGGGTTCCTAGGGATCAAACTCAGGTTCTTGGGTTTGGTGGCATGTGTCTTTCTGCTCCGAGCCATCTCGTTGGCCCCACATATTCTGAACATATCCATCACTGAAGCCAGAGTGGCCAGTGAGCAGGGGGCTCCCCAACCCCCACACCCCTAGAGAACTGCTTTTACTGACTTCTATTTTGCTGTGGCACCTTTGCCAATGTGAAAAAGAACAGAGACTCACTGTCTGTTTCCTCTTTGGCTATCTATCACTGAGGACACTGAAGATACCCACAACTGCTGTGAATCTCCCAAGTGATTTGTTTCTCTACATTTTTTAGGTAATTTTAATTTCCATCTCATGTAACCCATCAAGTTTCCCCTAGTCTTAGCTGCTAAAACATTCAGAACTGAATATGTGGTGTACCTATGTTATGGTAGACAAGTCTTTGTTTTTCTTTCTCCCTAAAAAAAAAAGTAAAAATAAATTAAGGTGTCCAGTTGCTTTTATTTTATGTATTGATTTTAAAGCCTGTGCTAGAATAAGGTAAGAAATAACCAGTGAATGAATAAATAACCTGGCCATGACCAAGTTACCCTCTACCCTTGTGTTCTAGGATGGCCTTGTTGCTGCCAGGAGACTTGCCCCAGCAGGGCTAGGCTTGAGGACAGGAGAACCCTGTGCTGAGCTGATTCTAGGCCTACAGTAATCTTGTTATCAAACTTATGAGTCACAGCCTGAGTCCCAAGCCAGGTGCAGCCACCCAGCCTCAATAAGCCATTTAAAAGAGCCAAATTAAAAGTAGAAAGCAGAAAAAAAAAGGAGATTTATTCTTGCTAATAAGTTCTGCTAATAAATAAATTTGTATTTATTTATGTGGGCACATTGGCAAAGAGAGATGAGATTCAATAGCTGTACCACCTCACCTCTGCCTTTGGGGCTCTGGTGTGAGATTAAAGTTTAACTAGAAGACTCTGCCCACCATGCACCCATCACTGTCTGGCCTTCAGTCTCATCCTGTACGGTTGTTTAACAAGTAGTCAGAACTGTGTGGAATCTTTTTCTGGGCCACAAGTTCTCCCTCTGGCTGGCACCTTTTCCTTTTCTCAGCAAGAGATTCCTGGGGAAATTTTCATTTCTTTGTGGTCCATTGTTTCAGTAGTCTGACAGATCAAGAGAGACAAACGTCTTTTTAGAATATATTCATTTCTGCCAGGGCCTATCAGGATTCCCCACTTTCTGTTTTAACACTGCTGGTTCGTAAGATTGCAAAGCCCATTAGTTCTCATCTTCATGTCTCTTGGGTCTCTTTTCTCCCCGAACCTAGCTCAGATCCTCTCTGCCTCCTAGCTCTTCCTTAGTGCCAGCCTCCCACAGTGCCCAAAGAACTATGCCCACACCACAGAGGGGTTCCTGCTTAACCATTCTTCATGTTTCAGGTCCCCCCCTCTGATGACTGTAAACCAAGTAGAGGAAGTTGCTGATGTGACCTCTGAGGTCCTATCTGACCTGGGTTCATCCTAAACTCCTGATTCACCTTTCGCTTCCTCTTCTGCTCCAGCCAACCTGAGTCATGCTGTCACGGCACTGATCTCATCTGTGATCCCAGCCTCGGTACCAATGCAAACATCAATGAGAGGACCTAGGCAACATCACCAAGTGACACATGTGTGCACAGGTTCCATCTGTGAAAGACCTCCAGGATGTGTGATTCAGACTCAAGTAGCTGTCAGGGTTGATTTCTCATAAACCAGGATCTCAGCTGAGATACTCCTCAGGGTCTCATCTGATGCCTGAAGTTACAGTGTGGTAAGAGTGACCCAGGGGCCCTGTGGTCCTACTATACGAGCATATATGCATGCGCACACACTCATGCACACCACACTCATGACCAGCACATCCCTATCAATTGTACCACCGGCGTCTCAAACACAGGCTCAATTGTGTGGCAGGCCTGCCTGGCCTCTGACCTAGAATACGAAGCCCACTGTTATCATCTGAAGAATCTGGGGCAGGCCCCATGTGCCCAGGGTCATGAGCAGGTCAAGAGGCTTGGCTTGTTATGACCATCGTTCTTCCTGTTCTGGTACTCAAAATAAAACAAGGGAGGAGGCAGGGGAATAGAGACCTGCTCTTCTTGGCTTCCATAGATGAACATGATGCTAAGAGTCATAAAGGGCTTCCAGTATCAGAGGAACGTGATGCTAACAGTCATATAGGGCTTCCAGAATCAGAGGAACGTGATGCTAACAGTCATACAGGGATTCCAGTATTAGAGAAACGTGATGCTAAACAGTCATACAGAGCTTCCAGTATCAGAGGTGGTGGGCGGAGACTGAAGGTGGCTAGAAGCCCACTTCAAGAGGAAAGCCACCCTCTCAATATGTGGGCCCAGGAAAAAGCTGCTCAGAAATGATGTGAGTGGCAAGCTGTCCTTCCGTAGGTATTACGATAACCAGCTGAGCCATCAGTTCTCAACCTGTGGGTCGTGACCCCTCGGCATCACATCTCAGATATCCTGAATATTAGATATTTACATTATGATTCATAACTGTGGCAAAATTACAGTTATGAAGTAGCAATGAGATAATTTTACAGTCAGGGGTCACCACAACATGAGACACTGTATTAAAGGGTCACAGCATTAGGAAGGTTGAGAACCACCGGACTGGGCTGAGCTGAAGTGGGTGTCAGCTACAACATAAGGAAGATGGGAAGTCTCAGGCAAAGTCCGACTCGCCCATCCATCATCGCCTACATAGTCGAGGCCAGCTTCCTTAGACAACCGCAAGACACCACACAAACTGACTCGGACTTCAGCTACTCATCTCCCATCATGAGCAGCTACGCAGCTCTGCAAGTCTGGCCACACGGACATGCTGGAAGTCTTTCTCAGACCCCAGACCCCTCTCAATGTGTCCCCTCAAGACTAGTCTGGACCTCTGCACACCTGAAGAGTCCTTGGCTTGTGGGGTATCTGTATCCCCAATTGGCCTCTGAGAAGCTCCAGGGGGAGTACCTGACCTGACACACCCTCAAGGACCCCAGGGAATGGGCTGATAGCTCAGAAACATGTAGCATTGAATCTGAATGTGTAGCCTCTAAAATTAATGAGTGAGATCCTTCCAGATTCCCCAGGAGAAAGTCATCTCTTCCCTCTCCAGAAGACCTGGCGTCTTCTGTTGGCTTGAGCGGGATATTCATTCACTTATACAAACTGAGGCTTGCCAAGGAGCTGTGGTAGATCCTTGTAATCCAAGCACTCAGGAGGTTGAGTCTGGAGGATTGCTAGTTCAAGGCCAGCCTAGGCTATACAGTATGGCCTTGTCAGCTACAACCCAAACTAAAACCTCCCTGAGGTCCGAGGAGGTTAAATGAGCCAGGCAGACCATCTAAGTCTTTGCACGGAATTGCATCACAATTGCATAGGAAATCAGACCATCACGTAACTTCACTCCATGCCTGTCTTCAGGACCAAACGGATTCAGTGGGTATACATCCCTGCAACTTGGAGAAGGAACAGGAGAGTCTAGAAAGACAAATCCCACAAAGGGATTTCCATGTGGCACACATACCCTTTCAGAAGCGCCAGCACAAAGGCACTTCAAGAGATGCTAAGAGGAGGATTTCAGAGAAGTGTCTTTGCTTATCACAGACACAAATTGTGCTTGAAGTGAATCCTACCCAGCCCGAAGGAAGGCAACCTTCAGGAGTTGTTGACTTCACTCCACCCTGCCTGACTCATTTCCTGTGTTGTGGGGACTTTTGAGCCATAGGCTTGCAAGCCCAGCCGCTTGCCCATCTGTCCCTCTGCATCCCAGAGAAGCCCAAGAAACAGTTCTGGAAGGAGCAGAGGAGTGAATGAGGGCTGAATAAGCAAAACCTCCCCTGACCAGCACCCTAGAAGGGGTTAGGACCTCACAGAAGCAAGTGACAACATGGCTACCTCACCCAAGCCAAATGGGACAGTGTGGTGAATAATTGTAGGTTTGGGGTCCTGGCCGCTCTACTTGGAAGCAAGTTTTGTGTCTCTCAGGCCCCAGCCTCCTCACTAGTAGAGCTGGATCAGGAACACTGCCAGCTCTCAGGGCTGCTTGTGGGGAGGACAGTGGTAGGGAGAAGGAGCTAGGCCCTGCAGAAAGCTGAGAACCATGTCTGACCATGGCCAACATGCCATCTCCAGGCTTTGGGGCCCATGTTCCCTAGGGAAATCCCAGGCAGTGGTTAGGGGATGATGATGAGCCACAGTTTATGACACAAACCACTGTGGCATGTGGTGAATGGGTAACTTACTACAGAACTAAACAGGGCCTTCACCTCTCACTCATACAGTTGCTTTGAAGTCTGAAAAAAAAAAAGCCCTTTTGGTAAGTGGGGGGCTGGTGACCAAGCCCCATTAGTCTACATCACTGAAGGCTGAGATGTATCCTCGGGTTCTCATGATATACAAGCTCCAGGGCCCAGGTGACTTCAGAATGCAGAAGCTTTAACATTGGACTTAATTAATTCTCCTGGTCTTCCTCAAGCTCCATGAGCCCACCTGCTGGGCAGCCAGACCAATCAGCAGCCCAGCCACGAAGGCCACACCCCAAAGCAGACACTGGGATCATGGCCACATCTGATCTTTGCATTTATAAAAACGAATTTTAGATTACATCAATCAACTTTGTGGGTGAGAGAGGAATTCACAGGCCACTGGGCACATGTGGAGGTCAGAGGACATCTTGAGGGAGTTAGTTCTCTACTTCCACCATGTGCGTCGTGGTGATCAAATTCAGGTCACCAGGCTGTGGCAAGTGTCTCTAGCACCTGGGCTGCTCCCTGGCCTGATCTTTGCATTTTTCCCTTTCCAAAAGATTTACCGTGACTATATGCAACATTCTCAACAATTAAAAAAAATTTTCAAAAATAACACAAAGCTTTATCTGAAGTGAGAGGTCGGAGGACAGGCAGAAGTGAGGAAGCCAGCTGAGGTGTGTGTGTGCTTTATGGAGAAGGTTTTTTATTCCCAAATGAACTCAGGTAAAATCGATAGGAGAGCCAGGTCTGAGGGAAGTCACTTTGCATACCTGCATAAACTCTCCCCATGGTAGGGTCCCCCCACTTGTAATTTATTCCTGTGAATCAAGAACTACTTGGCTGATACGCACAAAAATAATGGGGGCTGTCATAAACACTTAGTGCATCAGGGTGAGTTTCATGATGTCCTTTTCTGGGTTCTAAGTCATGCTTGGTACAAAGGGAACTCCGAGGAAGAGGAATGTATCATGAAATGAGCTTCGAAGAATACTCCCAGTTGGGCTGGAGAGATGGCTCAGAGATTAAGATCACTGGCTGTTCTTCCAGGGGTCCTGAGTTCAATTCCCAGCAACCACATGGTGGCTCACAACCATCTATAATGAGATCTGGATACAGGTGCACATGCAGACAGAATACTGTATACATAATAAATAAATACATCATTTAAAAAAATTAAAAAAGACTACTCCAAGTTTGCACAGGCTGGTTTATCCCTCCCGTCATCCTTACTTTTGAAACAGGCGGTTGAACTGGAGGATGTGAGCAGAGGCCAGCACGCCCAGCACATTGTCCACATTCATCTCTACCTCGTCCATGTAGAGGTTCTTCAGGGCCAGGGCGAAGGCTGGGGGAGCGGCAGCAGAGGGGAAGCCATTAGTGTGGGATTTGTGTGCCCACCCAGGGGTCTCACTACTCCTGTAGCCGGGCATGGGTGTAGATGCTTGGAGGAAAGGTGAGCGCTGACTTGGGTGCAGACTACCTGGGCAGATGTCCACCTGGACCCGCAGCTTCCTATGGAAGCTGAGGATGAAGGTGAGGACAGCTGATCTCCACTATAAGGATCCTCCTTTGAGCCTGTCTTTGGAGTCTGTGTGTCAGATAACCACGGGGCCGACATGTCCCCCAGCATATCTCCCCTAACCTGGGGTCCACGCCCCCACCCCCACCCCAGGAATGTGTCTTCTTGAATCTGTGGAGAATGTTACCTACAGGCTGGTGCACTTTTTCTCTAGGTCCATGCCATGGAGCTTAATGATGGGTCTCCCCTGGAATCTGAGAACTTCAGAAGAGGCCAGGCACTTCCGGGAAGAAATCAGGATAATTCAGTGATTTAGAGACCAGACTGTCTGGCTAGAGGTCGGATGGACTTGGCCTCCTGGGAATGCAACATGTGCCAGGACGGTAGGGCTATGCTGTTGCAGTGTACTGTGAGGACCATGAGCTGTCTGTACCAGTGGCCCAGGGCATCATCTGCGGTGCTCCTGACCTACCTCCCTACAGACCTGTGTCATCACAGCATTGTCGTGCAAGCTGTGTTCACACAGATGACTGCCTGGGAAAGCTGAGGAAAGGTTGAAAACTCCGCAGGAACCTGCTACTGCTGCTGGAAGCCAGTCAGTGGGGACCAGTGTGGTGGGGGCCAGGCCAAACACTGTTTGGGAAGAAGGGTAAGCCTGTGGTGTCCCTGTACTCTACGGGTGTGAGCTCAGTAGGGTGGTTTCCCCCAGGTCTGAGAAGCCTGAACATCCTTCCAGTCCTGTATCTTGTCCCCTGACCAGTGGCCACATTGATCCTTAGGAGTGATCTGCTTTCCTATATGTGTCCCAGCCTTCTTGATCCTTCTTTCTGTGGACTGTTCATTTCCCACCCCCACTGTGTGTGTGTGTGTGTGTGTGTGTGTGTGTGTGTGTGTGTGTGTGTGTGTGTGTGTGTGTGTGAAGGCCAGGGGTTGATGTCAGATGTCTTGTCAATCACTCTCCACCCTTTTGTTTGTGAGGCTGGGTCTCTCACTGAACCTAGATCTCATCACTTTGGCTCAGCTGGCTGGCCACTGATTAAGGCCTGCCCATGTCTGCCTCCCTGACCCCATCCAGCACTTTGGTTACAGATGTGCATGCATCTGGCTTTTCCTTATGTGCAAAGATCTGAACGTGGATCCTGGTGCTTACGCAGCAGGCTCGGTACTGACTTAGTAGTTTCGAGGAAGAGCATGTATCTCTTGATTGCTGTCTTTTGCTGTTCAGTTTTGTCTCTGGGAGGACTGACTGACTGTTCAGTGGCCTTCTCAGAATATGAAAGACGGGTTACATTACCGACTCTGGTGACTGCCGGGTCATTGACCTTCAAGGTAATGATGATCTTCTTCACAGGGGACTTTTCTTTGATCTTCTTAGGTGCCTGAGCTAGTGAAGAGAATGCAGTGTGAAGATGGAGAATGAGGCCCACCCACCCTGCACAGAGCCTGGGTCTTGGCCCATGTCATTTGTATTGTTAGTTTGATTGTTGGGTGGATGTATTTTAGCCGCGACAACTTATTTTGAAATAGTTTGAGACTCACGAGAGGCTGCAAAGTGGCACAGGAGTCCCTGGGCCACTCTCTTCCTGCTTCCCCCAGTGATCTTAGCATTGCCAAGATGGTGACTGAAACCTGCATTGCCTTGCTGGACTTGCTTCCTGTGTCCTGCTCTCTGCCCCTCTCTCTGCCCTTCTTCCATTCCCCCCATCCAGGCAGTCTGAGGGCAAAGCAGGCCTCAGCCACTGGTTTTGGTGCCTGGGCTGCCCGGGCAGAGCAAGTAGCAAGTGGGAACACAACCGGCTACCTGCTGCAGGAGGAGCAGATGACTGTGGCATCACATGGTGGCTCTCTTCTTTTTAAAAGCATTATTACGCCGGGCGGTGGTGGCGCACACCTTTAATCTCAGTACTTGGGAGGCAGAGGCAGGCAGCTCTGTGAGTTCAAGGCCAGCCTGGTCTACAGAGTGAGTTCCGGGATAGTCAGGACTGTTTATACAGAGAAACCTTGTCTCAAAAACAAACAAACAAATGTTATTACGTCCATATATCCATGGCACATGTGTAGGTCGGTTCTCTTCTTCCACCATGTGGGTCCCAGAGACCAAAATCAAACTTTTGGACAAAGGCAAGCACCTTTGCCTGCTGAGCTGTCTCACAAGTCCCATACGGTGGCTCTCTGATGCTTTGCCCCATGGGTTTTCAGATTGAGAACCCCTGCCACCGAAGAGTTCTGGGTGAAGGGATGGGGCAGGCCAATTCATTGTTAGCTAGCCCAGGTACTTAGAGTTGTTCTAAACTGAGACTCTCAGAGGGTGTTTCCAAGTTTCCAAGAGCATCCTTTCTCCTTGGCACAGAGGCCAGAGCTTCGCCTATGATCTCAGGAGCTTCCTGGCCTCTAACCTCTCCCTAGGTTCTAAACTTACCAGTCTGGGTTTGCTTCCCTGAATAGTGTGGTACTCTCTCCCTGCCTTTCTCCTTCTCTAAGGGCCTACACATGGGTCCCCTTCTCAGAGAGGCCTTCCCTGGCTCACCCCATATGGAAGACAACACCGTTACCCCAACTACATGGCCTGTTTCTTCTCCAAAGACCAACTTACCACAACCTGCTATTATACCACCGATCTGCTGTTACTGGGCAGGCACATTGATGGTTCACTAGCCACACCATCCCCAGGATGTGCCATGGTCTTTCACACACTGGCTCTAAGTCAATATTAGCTGAACCGACAAAATGAATAGGTTCTAGCATCACAGAGCTCAAGACTGCATGAGATGGTTCCAAAGAGGAAGTCGTGCTTCAGAAAAATGAGCCAACAAAAGTTCCTTTTCCTCAGCATCCCCTTACAACCCTCTGACATTTATCTGTATTCAGACTTAACATTCAGCAGATATTTATGAAGTACCCACTAAATGCCATGCTTGCCTTCCTCTGTACCAAGTGCCAGGTTTTACCAAGCTCTGGATCACTTTGCTCTTGGCCTGATTGCATGGTCTCCTGAATGCATGTTCTTGCCAGTTACTCACCCCATTGCAGAAAGCGAAAGACACTACACACAAATGCCTTGCACACAGTATACACACAGGAGGGGTGGCTAGTATTATAATGGATCATGCTGCTTACCATATTTTATCATTTTTTGAGGTGTTTTAATATCCCCCTAGATACCTAGCACAATGCCTGGTAAAGCAGAACAGCCTATAGTTTTGAAGGAAAAGATAATATGAGCTAGGACGGAGAGACAGACACACAGGCCCAACCTTCCCTCCAGGTTAGGTCACCAATACCCAGACAGATAGGAAGCTAACCATGCTCCTGAGGTCTGTGGAAATCAAGGCAGTCGGAGTGTGCTTAGTAAAAGAGGTCATCTCCTTTGGATATCATCCTAGACAATAAACACTAGCTCCTAGTTCAGTTGCCCATCAATGTTAGGTAGAAAAAGGATGAGCAGCCATGGGAGGCCTCAGGAACATACAGCTCTCCAGCACTTTTCCAGAAGCCTCATCCATGCCAACTCCAGGACAGTGCACAGACATTCCCAGGGAGACCCAAGCAATGATTGTGAGATCAGTGTGCAGCCTTGGGCTGGAGGCTCTGTTTAATTCTAAAGGCACAGAGAAGGTGGTGATGGTTGCATGAGACACCCTGGGAATGTATGCCCTGGCACTTGTCAGTGTGTGTGGTTATGAGGAGGGCAGTGACAGTCATGGACATGGAGTTCTCATTACTATATCTTTTCTGGTATCTGCAGCTAGACTGTCACCAGCAGGGATCTTGGGTTAGAGGGGCAGGACCTAGTCTTTAGGGACACTCTTCTGGACCCATGAAAGATACCATGAGCACTGCCCCCTTTTCCACCACTGGCTCTCTTCCTTTCCAGTGTACTCCCTCTCTAAGTCATCAGAGCCTCCATTGATGACTCAGTAGGTGGTCTAACCTGAGCTCTGGGAAGATGGAGGAGTATAGCCTGTTCTAGAGGACATGAGGCAAATGCTTAGGAACAGAAAAGACATCACAGGAAGGGGCTCAGGTCTCCATGCTCCTGTGGGGAGTCACAAGTGGCTCACCTATCTGACTCCATGCCAGTTCGGATGCTGTTAGGCCAGGTGGATGCTAGCAGGTAGGAGAGTGCACTCCAGGCTCAGGGAGGGGTCCTGACTGGGGACTCTGGCTGCCTGGCTGGCTGTAGAACAACAAAGCATGGCTTCCACGACCTGAAAATACAATCTCACTTTGACCAGCATGCTGGCTAGCTTTGGGGACCATGAATTTTCCATTTCACCTCCTTATGAGTCAATCTTGAGTATACTCAGGCTGTTGCCCAAAGAAATTGGTCTTGTAACTGCTGAAGACATGTGGACTAGGAAAGAGGAGGGCCAAGGTGGTTAGGGTGCAAAGAGGAGGGAATAAAAGAAGTGAGCTAAATTCTTTTTGGAAGGAGATAAGTTGAGAAAAAGAAAATAAAAGTAGAACAGCAGGGAAGAGAACAGAAGGAAAAACACATCTTAACCTCTAACCAGCATGAACAGGGCAAACAAGTCAGATTTCGGAGCTATGCTTTCCTTCCAGAAAGTTCTTCAGGTGATTCAACAGAACTCATCTTGTCTACTCTAAATAGTAGGTAGGCTCTGTGTGTTCAGTGGCTGGATAAGACTTGTTTGTTATAAAGGCAATAATGGGGATTTACTGAGCACTTGCTATTGTTCTAGAATCCCACACCCATTACCTCCTCTAGGCTTCAAAGTCATGCATCAAAAACTACCATCCCACTTCACGACTGAGGAAGCAGGTTCAACTCATGGTGAGCTCACATTGTAGAGCATGATTTATCACTAATGAAGATGACCATATGCCAATCAATGACCATGTTCTTCCAATCCTGAGGGTACCTGCAGCTCTAGTCCCAGGTCCCCTGGGAGATTACCTTTCAGAATCCTGTTCAGCTCCCTTGAGGGGGTTTTTATGTTCTGCATCAGGGCTGTCAAATAAAGCTTGGCCAAGGTCTCAGACTGAAAAATCTGAGGGTGATGGAGTTCCCACTTGAAGCCGAGGCATTCTAGAATCACGTCTGAGGAGAGAAAGTGATGCTGAGTCACACTTGGGAACACTGCTACCTGAAGATAAATAATAGGCTCCTCCCAATGGCCACAGTTACTCAGTAGATAGCAGAGACAAGTGGCTTCCCAGGCCTTTGGGTAGTGTGGGACCAAGCGCTTGCTGGCTTTGAGAGGGACCAAGTGACAATGTTATGGCGATCCGTGCTCTGAGGGTTGCTGACGAAGTTGTAGATTTCCAAGGCATGTAAGCTTCTCTCTAACTCAGGGGCTTGAAAACAGCTCAGAAGGACCTTTAGGGACCCTCTTGAGTGGACTCTCTTAGGGGGCTTCATATTGAAGTAAAATGGCACTATAAAGAAAGCCTTTTACAAACCATGGAATGCTTTATGTGGGGCTGTCTGACCTGTGTCTCTCATAGATGATTTAGAAGAGACCTTAATCAGAGGGCAGGTGAATGATGCCAAGTGAGGCATGATGGGGGTGGGTAAAGCATAAGGTGACTTAACTCTTACTGTTAGTGCAGAGGTGGGGGAGAGGCTGGTGAAAGGGACCATTGTTCTAAACCAGACATGACCTAGAAGGCCACTTGCTGTTTCTTGGCTTTGCCATTATTTTGACTGTGTGACTTGGGGCACCTGTCTCTCCTTCTTGACATTGTCATTCACCAACTTAAGATATTGTTTCATGTTGGAGTTCAGAAACTGAGTTTATGTCTCAAATCTTGGATGACCTCAGGTAGTTTGGTTATGCTGGGTTAGGGGGAAAAAGTCCCATATATGTAGGTTGATTATAGGAAGGAACAGAATTATAGATCCAGCATGCTCCTTCTCTGGTTATCAGTCTCAACTTCTAAGATGGCCACTACACAGCAGATATCACTAATCCGTCCTGGTGCTCTCTCTCCTCACCTGAGAAGGTCTCAGATTGCTTCTCTAGATCCATTAGAGTTGGAGGATGAGAAGGAATTATTAGCTTTCCCTTGGAAAAGAGGCTGCCTCTGACCTCAGACAACTGTTCTGTGAAGTTTAACCCCAAACAGCTCCTTCGAGAGGCTGGCTTTGGAGTAGGGGTGCGGCTCAGGGATAGAGTGCATGCCTGGCACAGATGAGGGCCTAGGTTCAGTCTCCAGCATAACAAAAGACAGAAAAAAAAAACCACTACAGTTATCTTTCTACTTTTCTTACCTGGATCAATGGACCTTTTTCCTATTCTGATTTATGCTCCTATCACAGAAAAGTCCTTTGGGACAAGTGTCAAGCTGGGTGTTAATCATGACTCTTTAAATCCCAAAGGGGCGAAAATCCAGCTGCCTATTCCTGAATGCTATGTGTAGACTCTTCTAAAGGCTACTTATTGTTATCAGCATGTTTGTCTTTATTGTGTCACATGTATACATGCGTGAGGAGCATGGATCCACTCCTCACAATAGAAGAGTGTTTACAGGCACCTGTTTCCTGTTAGACTCTGTGGTGCATGAGAAGTGTGGTTCGTGCTGGTTCTGTTCCACAGGGACCATAGTAGGGCCATGAAGTCAGCATAGTTCTGGTTGAATCCACTGGTGACCACTCACCTGCTTCCCCGCTTTGGGTGCCACTGTTTGCAATATTCTCAGAGAGAAGCTTTTGGAATTTTGAAATGAGTAATCTTGAGAGAAAACACAAACAGAAGATCCAGAGGTTAATAATAAATCAAATTTTTGCTAACTATAACACTTATGAGAGGTGTGGGAGACAGGCTCTATATGTCTTAACTCATAAGAGCCAAGAGTTGGAGAAAGAAGGGCAACATTCCCAAACCTTAAATGTCTGTACCAGATAGGACCCAAAGGGCCATGTAGCTCCATCTAGCTACTTTTGGCTTTGCCATTACCTTGGCTGTGTGACCTGGGTTTCCCGTCTCTTCTTCCTGATATGATTATTGCTATTCAACTTTATGATAATGTTTCATGGCAAGGTTCAGAAACTGGGCCACAACCCATCCTACTGTATACTAAAACATCAGTCCTTATATTGTCCATCTCCATAGCAGCCATCCCTACATCATCTATCCTTACAACATACATCATTCCAGTATCCCTACATTATCTATCCTTACAGCATCCATCCCTACAACATACATCATCCTTGTATCCCTACATCATCTATCTTTACAGAATCTATCCCTAAATCAGCACCTTATCACATGTCTCTCTTTGTGAGTGTTTTCTCAACTCTTGACATGACTGATCCCAAATACTGATCCCTGTTCCTGCTAGTGAGCATGACCTACCAAGAAGATATTCAAGACTACCCTGCCTGTGGAATGACTTCCTTTGGAAAGTCTCTAGAACTTTAAACTCTAAAACGGCATACAGTAGGTACTCAATAAATATCTGATGGAGAGGAGCATAGTTTTCTTTTTCTTTTCTTTTCTTTTCTTTCTTTCTTTCCTTTTTTTTGGGGGGGGGGGTTTTCAAGACAGAGTTTCTCTGTGTAGCTTTACACCTTTCCTGGAACTCACTCTGTAGCCCAGGCTGGCGTCGAACTCAGAGATCCACCTGGCTCTGCCTCCCGAGTGCTGGGATTAAAGGTGTGCACCACCACTGCCAAGCTGAGTATTCTTTTCTATTCTTTTCTAGGACATTAACTGCCAATCTCAGGACAGCTGAAAATTAATATTACAGTCTACCCCAAACCCTACCCTGTTCCTCTACCCTGGTTCCTGTCTCAGGACATGGACCCCCAGGTACCCAAGCCAGCCAACTGGGCATCGTCACCGTATCTGTCTCCATGTGATGAAATGCTCTCTTCTACCTGTTCACGTGCCCTTGCCTTCATCGCTCGACCGTTGCCCAGGCTACTTCTCGTCTGCCCAGTCATTGCCAGTGTCCCGGCCTCTATCAAATCCTTTCTTTTTCTTTCTTTCTTTCTTTCTTTCTTTCTTTCTTTCTTTCTTTCTTTCTTTCTTTCTTTCTTTCTTTCTTTCTTTCTTTCTTTCTCTCTCTCTCCCCCCCCCCTCTCTCTCTCTCTCTTTCTTTCTTTTTTAAAGATTTATTTATTTTTTATGTATACACTGTTCTGTCTGCACGTATCTCTGCAGGCCAGAAGAGGGCACCAGATCTCACTACAGATGATTGTGAGCCACCATGTGGTTGCTGGGAATTGAACTCAGTACCTTTGGAAGAGCAAGCAGTGTTCTTAACCTCTGAGCCACCTCTCCAGCCCGAATCCTTTCTTATCTCACCCCACACAACATACAGAGCTGGTCTTGTCTCTCCTATTTGGGATCCACCCTTGTGTCCCCACAGACCACTGGCAAAGCTACAAGCTCCTGCCTCACTATAACCTTGTGCCTCCCGCTCTGGCCACAGCCTTTTCTGGCTTCCTGAATGCAGCCCCCACACACACTCACAGCCCCTCTTCCTGTGCCGTGGGATTTCTGACTTCTCTCCAGGGGCTCTTACTAATTCTCTAGGAAAATCTTCATTGTTGCTTTCTCTGGGCCAGCACCCCCAGCCCCATAGATCCTCAAGACTGCTCCACTAAAACTTCTGCAATGTCTTCTGGTTGCCTGTCTACTCCTGAGTCCTTTACACAACACCAGGGTGTCTGTTTACTGCTGAGGCCCTGGCGCAAGTGTCCATACCAGTGTTGGGTCAGTGTCCGCTCAGTCTATGAGTATAAATAGCCACAGGGATAATGCTTTTCACAGACACTGTGTACTCTACATGCAGAGTGTGGAAATAAACTAAAACGAGTCACATATTCAGTTAAAAGATGATCGTCCCAAGAAAGCCAATCATCCAAGGGACACTTGTAGACCACATCTGGTCTGTGTATCCCAGAGTCCACTTGGGAATGCTGTTTTCCAGTGATTCAGAAGCCGTCAGAGCCAGGTGCATGGAGGCGGTTTGGGCAGGAGCCTGTTTCCAGAATAATAGTGACAGCATGCCACCCTTTTCAGGACAGAGATGACTGCAAGTGACTCAAGCCCAGGAAGGCATGGGAGCCTGAGCTGTTTACTCAGCGTGAGTGATGGACTGGACCCTCATATCCTCCCTCAGTCACTTAAGTGACATGTCTGAGAAGAGCCGGGCAGGGTTAAGAGTTCAGACCATCACCTTAAATGGGACTGGTGGGTTTTGGAAACTCCAGGGCACTGTCCATGAGCTCAACCTGCCTCACAAACATCCCCATTGCCAGCTGAGCCAGGAGATGCCAGATGACAAAGTGGCTACACTGCCTCTCCTTGGGTGTGACCACTGTTTACTATATAGGCTTTGGAGACCTCAAGAGCAGGCTCATTTGAGGATCACTTGTAGAATCTATGGTATAAACATCTCTTTACTCACCAGGAGGAAAAATGCCCTGTGAAGATGTGCCAGGGGGCAGTGGCAATGTATTCATAGGCTGGCCCTTGTTCTTTTAAGTTGTGGCCCATGATGAGGAAAGAGAAAAGGGAATTCGAGAAGTTTCTCAGACAAGTATAGGTCTCCTGCAACAAGCCACACATGGAATGCTGGCTTGATACTTAGATACTGGGGACTCCAATCTGACTAACTGGGAAGAATTACACAGACCTGGGTCCCAGTCCCTCCATTTTCTTCCACATGACCTTGGGACCTGCCTCTTGGTCTCAGAGCTTTCCTCTATAAAACGAAGATGGCTGGGCAGGGTAGAAGGCTGGATGTCTGAGGGGTCTACCACTAAGTCTACACTTGGCTGATGTTTGTTCTTTGGTTTTCTCTATAACTCACGTCCTATGTCCCTAATCTCTCTCTCCCTGAACTGTACTGTGATAAAATAGCCAGGGGTCTCCTGTTGACATCCTCACCTCTTTGCATGACCTTCCCGTCCTTGATACGGACTTGGCGCTGTGGACAGGATGAAAGGGCAACACCAACCAGAGTTGCCAGCCAGGGATCAGGAAGGGCTCTAGGCTCATTGCCCAGCATGTCTGGATCTGTAGTTGGTGGGCCCTTCCTTTAAGTCTTGGGGGGGCAGCACCTCCCGTATGCTGCCTCTTTGGGTAAGTGACAGTGTGCATGCACATATGCCAGAACCCCCCAAGACAGCTTGAATTGTTTTTGAGTGTGTCTGTTCAAAGTTTTCCATGAATAATGTCATATAAGAGAACAGATTCAATTTGTATATAAGAATTTAGGGCTTGCCGGGCGGTGGTGGCGCACGCCTTTAATCCCAGCACTCGGGAGGCAGAGCCAGGCGGATCTCTGTGAGTTCGAGGCCAGCCTGGGCTACAGAGTGAGTCCCAGGAAAGGTGCAAAGCTACACAGAGAAACCCTGTCTCAAAAAAACAAACAAACAAACAAACAAACAAAAGAATTTAGGGCTGTACAAAAGGAGTCAATACTCCGGTGTCTCTCAGCCCTGACCCCATTCTGTACTCCAGGCAAAGCCATCCACAGAGCTCTGCACAGCATGCAGAAGTGAGTAGCCTCAGAGTCCCCCACACCCTGGGAACCCACAGACACAACAAGCAGAGGTGGCCAGCTGGATGGCACCCAGGGCACTGACCAGTCCTAGGCACAGCTACAGATCCAAAATAAACGGGGGCTGGGAGCCGAGTGGCCCTTGATGCAATATGTTTACTACAGTCTGATCTGGCTCCTGTCAAAGTTGACAGTGACCCCAAGTGGGAGAAGCCACAATTACAACACAAGAGGCAGGGCCAGGACTTTACTGATGGGGGAGGAGCTGTGTGTGCTTTGGGAGACACATGGGTGCTACACAATACAATTCCAGACACTCACATGCACAGTGGCCTTGGAATGTGACAGCAGAAAGTCTCCTGGTATCTAAAGGTGCACATTATTAGGAATACTTCCTTTATTACCTAAATTAAATGTTGTCTATCAACATGAAAAATAAGTAAACAGCCGGGCGGTGGTGGTGCACGCCTTTAATCCCAGCACTCGGGAGGCAGAGCCAGGCGGATCTCTGTGAGTTCAAGGCCAGCCTGGGCTATCAAGTGAGTCCCAGGAAAGGCGCAAAGCTACACAGAGAAACCCTGTCTCGAAAAAAAAAAAAAAAAAAAAAAGAAGAAGAAGAAAAAAGAAAAAGAAAAAGAAGTAAACAGAAAAACAAATAGAACCTTTAAGGCACTTTCCAAGAGTTTTTCACTACAGATTCCCACTACAAAGACAGAATTCCAATCCCCATGTTTGTGAAAGAAAATCTATCCCATCCCCCCACCCCATCATGGCAGACTACACCAAGAAAATCGTACAATTTTTTCAGAGTCTACTATTTGTAAGAATAATACTCCACTGGGCAGTGGTGGCACACACCTTTAATTCCAGCACTCCGGAGGCAGAGGCAGGTGGATCTCTGTGAGTTCAAGGCTAGCCTGGGCTACAGAGTGAGTTCTAGGAAAGGCTCCATAGCCACACAGAGAAACCCTGTCTCAAAAAACCAAAATAATAATAATAATAATAATAAATATTTCGAATACATAGCCTGTTGTAGTGCACCAGATTTAACCATCTATTCGAGTTTTCAAAGGATTTTCCATCAGGACCATTTCACAGATGAGGAAAGTGAGGCTCAGTGAGGTTTAGCCACAACCTAAAGGTCATATTTAACCAGTCACTCAGCAAACATGGAACCAGCAGATCTTTCATGCCAGGTACTGTGCCGGGGCAGCCTTTGCTTAGACAGTCTTAACCATGAGCACGAGACAGGACTTCTGGTTCAGAGATTAGTGGCATCAAGCCAGGGCAAAAGCACCCAGAAGTGAAGGGTCCTTCCGCAATAAGTTCCTTTGCTGTGTCCTCGGGACAGGCAGAACTCACAATCTGTAGAAGTGATGGTCTAGCCTGATGCTAACACTGCTTACTAAGAGAGGGAAGGGGAAGGGTGGCTGGGTAGAAATGGGAATTCATGAGAATTCACGTCAAAACACTTAGCCATGGTGTTTTTTCAAGAGATCATTTGCCCCTGGATGATGAACTTAGAATCTGCTGAGGGTCCAAAGCTCATATATAAAGGGAAAGCTGCTCTTTTATCACCATCAACAGACCTTGTCAGAGCAAGAAGTCACTTCAGACCCTGTGCATGCCTATCTATGTATGATCCTCTAGTGAAGCTTCCTTATAGACAAACCTGAGCCAGCCAGCCAGCGTGGTCTAGTCATCCAGTACCTCCCCTCCCTTTCTGGGCTGCCATTCCCTGCCGTGGGCCTTCGGTCCTCCCTACCTGTCTGGGTTCTTCAGAGCGTCGTCAAGGTCTATGTTCAAAACATTGCACATCTGGGAGAGTGCCAGCAGGTCTCCACAGAAGTGCTCCTGGGGAAAACGCCACCGGTTGGTTCCACCAACGATCCGGCGCTCCAGCCGAATCCTGCGCTGCTTGATCAAAGAGAGAAGGGCCTTTAACTTTACACAAATGCCATCTTTCCCAGACTGTGTAGCACAAAGAAAATCAACGCAAACTTTAAACTGCTGCTGAACTCTCAGACCTGGGTAGCATCCGTCACGGGGCACCTAGTTAAGATCAGGGTGCTGTGTTCTGTGTTTCAAACTATGAAGTACTTTAGAATTTGGGGTCTGGAACAAGAGCTTCCCAGGACAAAAAGGCCAATTGTTTTTTATAGGTAGCTAAGAATCCACAAGTAATCATATTACTGTACTTCAAGTACTTAGCCTAACATCAATCAGAGAGATACTATGGATAGAGAGTTTTCTTTTTGGTAAAATACGCAACACAAAATTAAAAAAAAAATTTATTTATTTATAGTGTACAGTTCAGTGGCATTTAGTATGTTTATAATCTTGTGCAACCATCACCCTTATCTAGCTCCAGAACATCTTCATCACTCACCAAAGGACCCTGTATCCATCAGGTTCTCCATCCATCACCGTCTCCCCATGGCAGGTGACCACTAAGCTGTTTTCTGACCATAGTTTTGCTCACTCTGGATAGTGCAAGTGTAGAATCTCACAGTGTCTGCCTCCTTTCAGTGGCCAGGTTTCCAAGGTTCATCCACGTTATCAGCACTTCCTTCCTTTTCGAGGCTCCATGACATTGCATTGTGTGACTCTACCACAATCTGTGCATCGGTCCATCAGCTGACGACCTTTGAATTGTCCCTGACTCTAGCTGTTAGGAATCGTGCAGCTAAGAACGTTCATGCAGTTTCCAACTCTCAGACTCATGACCCAGAGACACTTAGCAAGAAATTCTCACCATGAGGGATCCATGGGAATGGAAGCTGTCAATCCTAAGTCACCCAGGCACCAAGGGAATAGTGAAAATGTGGGATGTGGGATCTGAGTCTAATTCCGGCTATTGCCACTTACTGATGGACAGCTTCGGGCAAGTCACCTTACCTTTTGAGCCCCTCAGACATCGTTTAAATTGGGGATTAGCTTAAATGGGAATGGAGACAAAGGTGATGATAGTGGTGATAATTGTGATAATGATGGCAATAGTGGTGGTGGTATGTGTGGTGTTGGTGATGTCATTATGGTGATGATGGTGACGGTACTGATGGCAGTTATGGTGGTGAAAGAGATGATGGTGATGATGATTGAAGTGGTATGTTAATAGTTATGGTACTGATGGCAATGTCAGGGATGGTAGTGATTTGGGTAGTTATGGTGATATTGATTGCAGTAATGCTAGTGGTGAGGTGTTGGTGCTGGTGATATTGGTATGATATTCGTAATGGTGGTGGTGGCAGTGACAATAACGGTGACAAAGATGGCGATCATGATGATACCACCTTAGTTTGGGAGTTACTGAGAGGATAAAATGAAACCGATTGGGAAATGTGTCTTCTTAGCACAGTGCCCAGCGAGGTGACTGTACGCTGTGGACTGAGTTTAGCTGTGGTCCTGCTGCAGTGGGGCACTAGCATGGATGGGCTCAGCCGTGGGGCTGCTCTCGAGTTTCTGGACAGTGCTCCCTGGACTCGCCCTTCCCTGGAGTCAGCCAGTCAAGCTTGAGGCCTTCAGTGGTGCAGGCCCTGGCCCTTATGGGAACATAGGAATCTCACTCTAACCCTGTGCTGCTTGTCTTCCCATGCTGTGTGTGAGTGTGTGAGCATCAGTGCACATGTGTGGTGCCTGTGAGCATGAGCATGTGTGCATAGTCAGAGGCTGACAGTGGATATTTTCTTCATCACCCTTTGCTTTAGTTTCTGAATGAAGAGTCTCTGAATCCAGAGCTCATCAGTTCAGTGAGAACAACTTTCTAGCAAGTCCCAGGATTCTCTCGTCTTTTCCCACCCCCAGCACTGGGGGTGCTCAACTCATACTCAGGTTTTCTAAGGGTTCTGGGGGATCAAACTCAAGTCACCAGTCTCACACGGCATTGCTCGACTGAGCAATGTGAATGAAAGTTTCCCTAGAAAGAAACTATGCCTGATGTTGAAATTTCTATGAGGTTGATTCATTGATGACGACCTCAATAACTATGGAGAGGTTGGAATGATGCAGGTCCAGAGCCTAATTACAATGGAACGTGGGCTAGCTTCAGTGCCCTTACTAGCCATTCCTTGCCTGCTTCTGTGTCTGACACACCCCTGTGACTATCGGGTGACACATTTTGCAATGTATTAACAGCCTAAAATCTCAAAATGTCATCACTTAACACACACACACACACACACACACACACCAGTAGCAGATTTCCCCAGGTTGCTGTGACCCTACCTACCTGGTGGCAGCGTACTTGACAATGTATTGATTTATAATTTTCTGTGTTCTGTTAATATCAAATGTCATGAAGCTGTTACCATGTCAGAAAACGGACTTCAGAGTAACCTAAATCTGTTTCCTGAGCCAAGATCATCTCCATTTGGCTCCAGAATAAACTATCCCTTATCCCCGTTGTGGGGAGGATTGCGGTTTTTGCATCAACAGCCATCTCCCCAGCCCTACCATTACCTGCCTTCTGGTGAAAGGATCCACTTACCGGATTCAACATTTTCATGAATGATAGTGGAGATGACACGGAAGGAAAGAGATGAGCACCTGGAAGACGAAAGAGCTAAAGCTGAACATTTCAACACGCTCCTGAAGCAGCTCATCAGACTATTGTAGTGGAGACTGAGCTAAAGAATCTCTATTTACCACACACACACACAAAAATAGCGACAAAGCCTCAAGGGTGGGTCATGTATCAAAGCAAGACGGCATCTAGGCTTTCTGTTGTTAGCTCGCTCTGTGTTGGACGTGGGGCCTCATACTACCCAAGAGCTCCAGCCTGGAGCTACACCCCCATGCCTGGGTTCTAAAGGGCACATCTGTGGATAGATCTATGCTGTCATGTTGGAAAAGCCGCTCAGATGGGGTGGCAGAGATGATGACGTCTCACATTGTCAAGAGGATGAAGATCAATGGATGGACAGCTGCAGGCAGAGTGAGCATGGAATTCTTTGTTTGGATCAGGAGACAAAGGGGGAACTTTACCAATTAGTCCCCAACAACAGGTAGAACCTGGTCTGTGCTAGAGCCCAGTGGATTTATGATTACCTTGGCTTAAAGGCCATGAAAGAGGACTGGCGGAACATCAATTCTTCTGTGGTTCTGAATGCAATTAGGGTAATTTGGTTACAAGCAACAGAAACCTATCTGATTAATGGGATGCCAAAAAAAATAATAATAATTGTAGGAACAGGAGGGTAGGATTGCCTGAAAGATGCTCATGGGAGGAGGACACTCACAGACTCCCAGAAGGACCGGGAACTTCTACAGGGACTGAGGTACAAGCACCAAGCCTGTTTTTGTCAGAGGTTCCCACGGGGATGAATCAGTTCCCCACACCCTGTCTCTACAAGGTTCTGAACAAATTCTTTTTTTAAGATACATTTTAACTTTTATATTTTATTTTATGTGCATTGATGTGAGGTTGTTGGATCCTCTGGAACTGGAGTTACAGACAGCTGTGAGCTGTCCTATGGGTGCTGGGAATTGAACCTGGGTCCTCTGGAAGAGCAGTCATCTGGAGCCATCTCTCTGGCCCCTCTATTTTTTTAAATGTATACAGTTATTTTATGTGCGGCAGATCTCCTGGATCCAGAGTTACAGGCAGTTGTAAGCCCCCATGTGGATGTTGGGGATCAAACCCGGCCTTCCACAAGAGCAGAAAGCATTCTCAACAGCTGAGTCATCTCTCCAGCCCCTCAAGGTCAAATTCTTGACAAGTTGGTCCCACTGACCTAACTTAAACACCCAAGGAATTCTTCCAACTAGACTTCATGTAATGGGGGGCACAGCAGTTCCCCAGAGCAAAACTGAGGAGAAGGGGAAGTGATGGACAGGCGAAGACATTAAAGTCTGTGGCCCTTGTGAACCAAGACCCTCAGCTACCCCCTGCTTTCCGAGTAGCATTGACCCCAATTGCAGCCGAGGCAGCGGAGTGGCTCACTCATGCATTCATTCTACAGGTGCCTTCTGTGTGGGGGCCCAGGGAGGGTTGCTTGTTTCTGAGATATGGCAGAGAGCAAGATGGGCATGAGCTCTGCCTCATGGATTCCCCTTCCATGTGAGCAGACAGAATTGTCTTTACCTTTACAATAAAGTATATTAAAAATAAACAAACAAAAACACTGTAAAAGGTAACAGCCGGATCAATACAAAAACAGCAGGCAAAGAAAAGTGTGACAGGGGCTAGAGAGATGGCTCGGAGGTTAAGAGCACTGGGTTACATTTCCAGAGGTCCTGAGTTCAATTCCCAGCAACCTCATGGTGGCTCACAACTATCTGTAATGAGATCTGGTGCCCTCTTCTGGCCTGCAGGCATACATGCAGGCAGAGCACTGTATACATAATAAATAATTCTGAAAAAAAGAAAGAAAAACTTGACAAGGGTTACATGGTATTTCATACAATGGATGCCTCACTCTTCATTGAAATCGTCCACTATCCCTAGTCATCGCAGCTGTTTCCTGTCTTCTAGTCCCAGAAACAGCAAGAGCAACACATACCACACACACTTTATTCAGGTTGGTAGTTTATATTACTATATGTATGTATGTTACCAACATAGGTACCCAAACATGCATATATTTAAATATATATCTTTGTATGCTGCTGCATTTATTTCTACAAACCAGACCTTATAATGGAATTATGAATTACACTTGTTTATAAATTATAGTAGAGAAATGCCAATTCACCTTCCCCAAAGTTGCCACAGTTGGCACCCCCAGCACCAGTTTTTAAGTACTAGGCTTATCGGTGTATGACTTTTTGCTAATCTGGTGACAGATGGCTTCGGGCTGTTCTCATTTGAACTTCCCTGGCCACCAGTGAGCATGGGTGTCCTTTTACACGTTATTCTACCGTTTACTTCTTTGTTCCTGGACTTTACTCTCCTCCTGGGCTGCTGAGGTTCCTGAGCGTTGTCCGGGTGCTTTCTATGCACAGTGATGGGAGCACAAAGCTTTGTGCTTTATGTGTCTGCCCCGTGTGCTTGACAGGTGTGTGGCGTTCTCAGCATACCATTTGGTTTTGCTTTGTTTATATTTTCCAAATTATTGAACTGGGAATCATGTATGGGAAGCATGTTATGTGTGTCTCTGCTTTCTTTGACTGTCTCTCATTTAAAAGCTTGTCTATCAAAGCAACCCCGGATGGGAATGCTTCTGAGTGATAGAGCAGCAAGTGCATTGCCCTAGATTGAATCCTCAGCAACATGTGTGTGTGTGTGTGTATACATATGTGTTTGTGCGCGCGCGCACACACACACAGACATGCATGCACACACACACATGGTTTTTCTTTTTTTCATGGCTGGGTTTCTATATCTCTGCCCCCACAACCTGGGAAATACATAGCTGCTTCTCTGACCCGTTTTTTACACAGAAGTCAGAATGGCTTCTGCCTCCCTAGCCTAAAAACCTTGCCTACTTTCCACTGTCCTAGATAAGAGCTCTGAGTCATCAGTGTGGCCCAGAGGCATCTAAGGAGAGAGGAGGGGCTTCATGTGGACCTCATGCAGAGCTGGTCAGCACATGAACAACTGCTCCTGCCAGGACCCTCCCTACAGAAGGCTCTTTTAGCTTAGAGGCTGCTGTCCAACTTCTGCTTCCTTTTCTCAAGTGTCTTAGTAGCTGGCCTTGAGCCCCAGGGCGTTCCGACGGCATTAAAATGTACTGTGATTTTGATGGCTCACTGGGAGCTGTGCTCTTGGTGAGCTTTAACTGTGGCTTCCTCCGTCCTCTGGTGAGGAAGCCGTCTGTGACCCTCCTTCAGCTCCCAGCCAGGAACCCCTGACGTGCCTTCCTGCTCTGGCGGAGCTACATGCAAGCAGCTCTCATCACTGGGTGAGCCCTCGGGCTCTGCTGTGTGTGAGGTACCAGATCCACTTACAGTTCTGAAGTCCTGTTCCCCACGAGGGGTGATGCGGGAGGACGGTCACAGAGGTTGCGTGTGGGGTGGAGGAAGGGTCGTTGCACTGGACTCCAAATTACGGCAGAGCTGGAGGCTGGGCACTTTCTGAGCCTGAATCTTGAAAGCTCTCATGACACCTGGGGCTCACCCCTTTCTCCTATGGGCCGTGATGCTTAGCTGGGGGAGCCTGCCTTTGGTTTCCTGGGGGTGGTTGTGGGTACCATGGTAACAGCAATCAGATTCCAAGGACTTCCTGTTCCGAGTTCTGGTGCTAGCTCAGCTGGAGGCTTCAGGTTGTCTGCTGAGGAGAGACAAGGCTGTCATTGAACAGACTGTGAGTGACAGCTCCCCACCCAGACCACTGGGTGCCGTGAGCGTCCTCCAGCCCCCTCTGGAGACAATGGTGCTATACTAGTTCCGGGGAACATATCAGTGTCCTTACAGTACCTGAGCCACCTGAAGGATCCATCCTCCGATCTTTAATTCCTTCCACTGGAAAAACTTGAGGTTCTACCCAGTTCTGGAATTTGGGGTACTCAGTTTCTAGCTTTCTGGATCCAGCAATGTTTTGACAAAACAATATTTCAATAAAAATCACAGTTTACATTATTGAAACTACCCCCAAAGAGTTACTTTGTTAAGGGGTGATTTTTTTTTTCTTCTGCTTTCCCTAAGAATTGCCTTTAAGTCAAGGATGAGACCAAGACTTTTCTTATTAGGTATCAGGGTAGAAGGTAAAAGTCCCCTCGGTCATGTCCCCTGGGAACTTTGGTCTGGGTCTAGTCCGTCACACCAGAAACCACAGGGAACCCTAGTCATAGCACAGGAAACTGGAGTCAGTTAGGCAGCGTGTGAGGCCGAAGACTGACTCTCGTGAGCTTCATTCGCAGCCTCTCCTGAGGAACCAGGTAAATTATAAAGGAGAGCAAGAAGGCATGATCTTCTACCTATAATTATGTTGTAGAAAATATACAACACAGAGTGCACTGGCGGCATCTCTGGATTGGCCTGCCTGCTCAGCTCCCACCCTCTGGATTCTGCCTGCATCCTCTTTGCTGAGCAGTTGGTTGTATGGAGGATTCTGAGTGGCTTTACCCATCCCAAGAGCCTGACAACCAAACATGGCCTTTAGAAAGTGCTAAAAAACGAAGTCCCTAGAATGGGTGAATTGGATATACAACTCTGCTTTTACATTCAAATGAGCATTGCATGTGAGCCCATGCCTTCTCATGCATGTGCACATGCAGGTATGTATATATGTCTGTGTGGTCATGGACCTGGTGTTTGTACCTAGCTGCTGTGTACATGATTAGAATTGTGTTCGCATTTGCATGTCAGGGGGCATCTTTAGTAGCCTGAGTAGCTCCTGGGTGTGCATTTTTTTCCCTTCTGGGGTGTTCCTTGGATTGGGAGACTGGGAGTGCAGTAAAGAGGGTTCATGGCAGCTCACAACTGACCCTGTCGGCTGTCACTCAACCTGGGAGGAGCTGATGCTCAGTGCTTTGTGCTTTATGGGTGGGTAAAGCCGCTCACAGAGGCCTCCACACAAGCACTCTGTAAAGAGAAAGTAGGCAGAATCCAAAGGGTGGAGGTCGAGGAGGCAGGCAAATTCGGAGACACCTCCGGTGTGCTCAGAGGCATAGAACTAGAAGAAGCACGGATTTGGGGTGTAGTCCAAAAACCTTCTGCCGCTTTTTGTCATCCCAGCATGCCAGGAGAGGTCAGGAAGGGGTGCTCAGTGGCAGGACGTGGTGACAGAGAACGCAGGCTGAGAGCACTGACTTTGTTTTATGGGCAGGGGTTAGGAGCCCAGCTCAGGGTCTGCCCATACTCCTAGAGTATAGCTAGGTGGAAGCAGGTTTCAAGTGGATGCACAGGACTCACAGGGGCCAGATGAGAGCCTGTGCTCCTGGCTAGGATGTGGGCCTTCTCTACCCTCTGGAAGCAAAGCATTATTGGAATAACTTTTCTTTTATAAATCCAACACACAGAGGAGACAGATTCAGAGGCAGGAAAACCTGGAGGGAAAGGCACCGAGACAAGAGCTCACTATAGAGCCCAAGACAGCCTCATGCCCCCCGCCTTGCTCAGCTAGGCCGAGTCTCGCATCAACACCCCAGCTCCTACCCCTCAAGTGTGGGGATGGATTACAGCTTTGTACCACCATGCCTGGCTGCCAAGATATTTTGAAGATCAAACTAATTTGAATGTCATGGCCAAAATTAACCTTCATTAATACTATATCAATATTTGTGCATGCATGTATACACCCCCACCCCCATGCCTGTGTATTATTGAGAATGGCGACACAGTGTTTCCTGATGTGGGGGAAAGCGATGAATAGTGTAACCAGGCACTCTGACGGACATTAGTGTCTACACACACTGTCTACACACACTCTTCTGGAGCCTTACCACCCATCAGTGTACACACAGTCTGCTCTCTGATCTTGAGTCTGTCTGCTGCGTCCCTCCTAGCCCAATGCCAAGACCACGCTGTGATAGGATGATGTGTGTCTGAGGAGGTCCCTCAGCAAAAGCACTGCAGGACAGATCTGCCCTCTTTATATCGCTTCTTCCCCTTTACCCCAAACTTTCCCCCATGTACGTTTTTCTCCAGAATGGCTTTATAAATTATCTTAATTAAGATATTTGAAATACAAGAACCTGAACCCTTCTGACATTCCACCTCTCCTCTGAGGACCACTCCTGGCAGGGCAACTGGCTAAGAGAAAAATCCCTGAACACCTCCTAGTGGCCACAGTGGGGAAGTGTCCCGTGACACAATGCACACCACCCCGAGCCCGACCTTTGGCCTTGGCTGTGTTGACCACAGCCTTCAGCTCACCCCTAGAGTCCATGGATTTCTCAGGAGCTGAGCTGTAAGCCAAAGCCAAAAACAAACGCACATAAATGGAAAGAGCTCCAGCTCCCTACCCTGGAAATTGCTGTGGGACATCCTGTATGCTGTGACTATATGTTGCTATGATTGATGGATAAATAAAATGCTGATTGGCCAGTAGCCAGGCAAGAAGTAGAGGCGGTACAAAGAGAGAATTCTGGAAAGTAAAAGGCTAAGGCAGAGAGACGCTGCCAGCCGCCACGATGAGAAGCATATGTTAAGATACTGGTAAGCCATGAGCCACGTGGCAACTTATAGATTAATAGAAATGGGTTAATTTAAGACAGAAGAACAGATAGCAAGAAGCCTGCCACAGCCATACAGTTTATTAGTAATATAAGTCTCTGTGTGTTTAATTGGATCTGAGTGGCTACAGGAGCCGGGTGGACACAGTTACAGGAAATTCTACTTGGTGGCATCCACTTGCTGGGGATGGCAATGACCCACCCCAAAAACTAAATGTGGAGAGGGAAGCATAGCCTGGTCAAAACAGTAAGTGAACCTCCAACCAGACCATGAAGATAGATGCATTGTCTCACAAGAAATTAAAAATAATCCTTTTCGAGCAGGTATGTCGGGTGCTGGCCTGTACTCCCAACACTGGGACGTAGAGGCAGGAGTTCAAGGTCATCTTTGATTATATGGGAGTTTGAGGCCAGACTATCATAAACAAATAAGGAGGAAGAGACTCTGACAGAAGCCCAAATATACCTCCAGACAGCACAGATAGCTGGGCTCACGGAACAGCCTGTTACATATGAAGACATGCTGAGGCTGGAGGATTATAAGTTCCCGGTAGGGACTGGAGAAGGAAGACGGTGACGGCCATCTTTGCCCCATCTTCCCCTGTGGAGGTCTACTTCAGTCTCAGACCTCTGTGTGGTCCTGACGCGGTCCTTCAGCATTTCAAAGGAGAAGGCAGGTGACTGGAAACACATCGCTCTGTCCCTCAGTGAGGCACAGCTGTTTCCTGCAGCCCCTCACTGAGAGCACACTATCCCAGCAAGCGACACCAGTGAAGAGAGGTAGGTGACCAAGTGCAAAATAGGCCAAGGCAGCTGAACAGCACAGAGCCGTCCATATGCCCCATAGGGTGTATATATACACTGAAGGCCAGGGAGCAGTTATACGTGGGTACTGTCCTAGTTAGGGTTTCTATCGCTCTGATGAAATACTATGAGCAAAGCAAACTGAAAAGGAAAGCCTTACTCTCTCATAGTCTTTCATGGAAGTCAAAACAGGAGCTCAAACAGGACAGGAACCCAGAAGCAGGAGCTGATGCAGAGACCATGGAGGAGTGCTGATTACTGGCTTGCTTCTCATGGCTTGCTCAACCTGCTTTCTTATAGAACCCAGTGTTGCATGAATCTTAAAAGTTCTTATTAATAAAATCGAACCTGAGGCCAGGTATTGGGGTGAATACTGGAAGATTAGAGAGACAGAACAAGCCACAGCCACCTCACCTCACCAGTTCCTCAGCTGGTCCTGTTTCCTCAGACTGGAAGCCTCTGAGTCCTCATCCAGAATGAATCTCAGCTGAACTGCTGCTCGAAAGCCTGAAAGCTTAACCAGCCAAACGCTTCTAGTTTCTGGTCTTCGCGCCTTATATATCTTTCTCTTTCTTCCATCACTCCCTGGGATTAAAGGTTCACTTTCTGGGATTAAAGGCATGAGTCACTATGCTTGGCTGTATCCTTGAAGAGATGAATTTCTGCCTCTGGAATGCTAGGATTAAAGGCGTGTGCTACCACTGCCTATCCTCTATGTTTAATATTGTGGCTGTTCTGTCTCTGAACCCAGATAAGTTTATTAGGGTGCACAATATTTCGGGGAACACAATACCACCACAACCCAGGACCACCAGCCCAGGGATGGCACCACCCACAATGGGCTGGGTCTTCGTCCATCGATCACTAATTAAGAAAATGTCCTACAGGCTTGCCTGCAGCTGGATCTTATAGAGACATTTTCTTAATTGAGGTTCCTGCCTCACAGATGACTCTAGCTTGTGTCAAGTTGACATGCTACTATCCAATACAGGTACCAACTCAGGAAGGATTCTAAGCAATGAGCTTCCTAAACTTTAAAAAGCATAGTCCTGAGTTCAGTCTCCAATACTACATAGAACAGGGCACTGTGGCACAGGTAACCCAGCCTTTGGAAGGTAGATGCTGAAAGATCAGAAGTTCAAGGTCATCTCTGACTACATAATGAATTTGAGGCTAACCTGAGCTATGTAAGACTGTCTCAAAAAAGAAGGGGAAAAAAAAGGAATAAGAAAAAAAAAAAAAAGACATCTCAACCTGGCTTCTTGGCTTGACAGGCAACAGGACAGCCCCAGAGCTGACCTGGACCTCACAAGTGGGTCTTGGCCATAAACACTGTCACAGGACATTAGCATTTGACAGGCCACCTGGAATGTGATGGGTCAAGAAGAACTGAGACCACTCTGTAAGCATCTCTAACACAGACAAACTTAAACCTGATTTGAACCACGGCAAGGATCAAATATCTGTTAGTCCTGGCTTTTAATAGTAGTTCTGCCTTCCCTTCTGAGAATCTCTTCTAAGATGCCTTGCAGCTCCCCCTGGTGGAATTCCTGCTTCACTGCAACCACAATCAATCCCACTCTATGTTCCTAGTGGTTGGCTGGAACGGGGGCTTCTCACTACCCAGCCCTGTGTATATGGGCATATAAATGGCATGCAAATCAGACATTTGCCAGTAATAAATCATGAAGAAGTCTATTTTGAAACAATTGTTTGGTAGACATAGTTTACCATGTATTAAAGATGAAAGCAAATTTGCACACCAATGAGAAGGTATGCCTATTTATTTTCACATAAAAAATGAGATCTTAGTTGAATACTTGATACTGCAGAATACAGAGTATCTCCAGTGTTTTTCAGAGTTGGTCAATATTAGATTTTATAATCATCAATGCTAAGAACATACCTTCACATGAATACACAGTACAAAATGACAAAAGGTACAATGGCCATGGAAGAAATTGCTGGAAATTCTGTCCTAATCCCATGCCAAGGTCTATTTAGTGGAATTTCAAGAAGCCTAAATTAACAACTCAGTTTTCATTTAAAATCAAGCATCCCAATAACACACCCTCCCAAATACTAACTGGATGCGTGGATTCTGAAAAGTGACGGTAAGGAAACATTTTAAGCCATCGTTTTCCATAATGAAACCATCAGAGTAGAAAACTTTGCATTTGCAGTAAAAACACTGCCACTTATCATATACAGCAGCCTCAGATGGAAGCCAGGGTGTTTCAGGCAGAGCTGCTGGCATTGTGTGGTGTGACGGCCTGCACGGTACCATCGGCTCATGTTGTATGTTCAGAACCCAGGCTGCAGTGAAGTTGTAAAATGCAACAAGACAGCCAGAAATGCCTTGGACTTATCATGCATTTGAGTTTTAATTTTTTTGAGCATTGCAGATTCAGAAATCTTTTACTATTGCCAATTTTTTCTCACTCCCCACATTCAGTTATACAAACCATATGAGATCATGACCCAATTGAAGAAGCTGGGGTCTGGAGCACAGTGGCATCTTCAGCCCAGGTAAGCCACTCTGCAGAATTCAGCTTAGGGGCAGGAGAGCTGGCTCAGCAATTAAGAGCACTTGCTGTTATTGCAGAGGACCAACGTTTGGTTTCCAGTACCCACAGGTTGTGAACCACCACAACCATTTGTAACTCTAGTTACAAGGCATCTGATGCCCTCTTTTGGCCTTCCATAGATACCAGGCATGCACATGGTGCACTTACATATATGCAGGCAATACAATCATGCAATACAAAATAAAAGCAAAAAAAATAATAATAATTAAGAGCTGGATGTGGATCCCATCACTCAGGAGGCAGAGGTGGGCAGATCTGTGAGTTTGAGGCCAGCTTGGTCTACATAGTGAATTCCAGGCCAGCCAGGGACACAGTAAGACTCTGCCTCAAAAACAATCACCAAAAATTATTCAGCTTAAAGGAGTATGTTCTCACAGGTACATAAGGACTCTCAGGTAGCTCAGAACAATAGCAAAACTGAACACAATGTAAGTGCCCACCATTCCCAGGATGATCGTTTGCTTGGTACTCTGGAATGCTATGTGGCCACCCAAGGAAACAAATTGCTATATTTACTGATATATAATTTACCACAGATTGTAGCTCACTGAGCTCCACGGAGAGTGCTCGAGCCAGTGAGTGGATGGGCACAGAGTCTCCAAGGAAAAGAAACTGAACGTGAGCAAGAGATCCTTAGACAGAATGAGATTCTTAGAAAACAGGCATTCTCAGGTGAATTCTCATTGCTGTCAGATCAAAACATCTGGCAAAGGACAAAGGACTCATTGTGGCTCACGTTTGCAGAGATTCAGTCCATCACGTGCAGCTCCGTTCTCCTGGGCCTGGGATGAGGAAAGAACATTACCGTGGGGGAAGCATGTGGCAAAGGCTGCCTAAACTCATGGTAGACAGGAAACAAAGAAAGTGAGTGGGGACCTGGGACCAGGTGTAACCTTCAAAGGGACACTCCCAGTGACCTGCAGTAAGGCCCCACCTCCTAGACACATTTCCAGAACCTCTTAATAAAATATAACCACCCGCTGGGGACCAACCATTTATCACATGACACTGTGGCAGGTGTTTGGTATTGAAGTCACCTGCCTTAGTGTTTCTATTACCATGAAGAGACACCATGGCCACAGCAACCCTTATCAAGGAAAACATTTAACTGGAGCTGGCTTATTGTTTGGAGGTTTAGTCCATTGTCATCATGGTGGGAAGCCTGGTGGCACCCAGGCCGACTGGTGCTAGAGAGATGACTGAGAGTTCTACATCCAGACCAGCAGGCAGCAGGAAGAGAATGGCACACTGGGCCTGGCTTGAGCATCTGAAACCTCAAAGCCCACCCTCAGTGACACACTTCCTCTGACAAGACCACACCTACTCCAACAAGGCCACACCTCCTAATAGTGCCACTCACTATGGGCCTACAGTGGCGCGGGGGGGGGGGGGGGGGAGGATTTACATTCAAACCACCACATTCTACTTCCTCCCCCCATAGGCTTGTAACAATATCATAATGCAAACTGCATTTAGTATAACTTCAGAAGTCCCCATAGTCTGTCGCAGGCTCAACAATGTTTAGAAGTTCACAGTCTCTTCTGAGATTCACGCAATTTCTTAACTGTAATCCCCTATAAAATCAAAATGAATTACAAACTTCTAACATACAATGGCTCAGGATATACATTACCATTCCAACATGCAGGGAAGAGATCCAAGTGAGGAAATACTAAACCAAAGCAAGAATGAAAACCAGCTGGGCAAACTCCAAACACTGTATCTCCATGTCTGATGTCAAAACACTTATCAGATCTCCAACTCCTTTCAGCTTTGTTGACTGAAACACACTTCTTTCTCTTGGTCTGGTTCCACTCCCTGTTAGCAGCTTTCTTCAGCAGGTATCCCATGACTCTGGCATCTCCAATATCTTGGGGTCTCCAAGGCAATCCAGGCTTCAACTTTACAGCTTCACACAGTGGCCTCTCTAGACCTCCATTCAGAGACACCTCGACACATGCTTGGCTTTAGCAGCTTTCCTTAGTTGCAGAGGGAGATTCCACTTCTATTTCTTCTATCCTTAACTCTAAAGCCAGAACCATGTAGCCAAAGCTGCCAAGTTTTGCTGCTTGCTGGGGCTGGGACATGGCCCCCTTGTTCAAACACATTTTCACCTGCTTTCTGTTTTCAATGGTTTCTTTCACTGCCTAAGCTTGTCTGTGCTGGAACGTGCTCTGTAGACTAGGCTAGCCTTGAACTTTGAAATCTGACATGCAGCAGTTATAACCCTACGCTTTTCCTTAATTCCTTTTCACAAGTTGGAAGCTTAGCTGGATGGGGTCTTGCTCTGAGGTCACCACTCCCTTTATTCCACTTAACATCAGGCTTTTCTTTAACCTGTCTATATTTCCTTGTGCCCCTGTTCTCCTCAAACTGTACATTTTATATTTTTCCTTGCTCAGCTTTCTTCTTTTCATTATAAATCTGCATAAGCATAACTGTGGGCGGCCAGCTCCCACTTTTTCAAGGGTTCCTATGAGAAGGAGAGAGGGATAAGAAAATATTAGATAGAAAGATAGCGAAGAAGAAAAAGACAGAAACACAAGATAGCTTCAGGAGGACCTGGGTCAATACTCAAGGGCCTTTTCTGTTTATTCAAAAGGGCTTTTTATAAGAATATCAAGGAGCGGGACAAAAGACCTCCCCTTTGCTAGATCAAAGCACACTACACAGCCAAGTTGTAGACCCTTCCAAATACCTGGTAATCACTCCTGTGGCCAAATCATCCCCTTATGCAGCCCTGCTGGGTAAAGCAAGCTCAGATTCTTGAACCCTGAGTAATTTGGGTCTCCACACATAATCAATAATAATTAAGCAACACAGTCAATACCAGGCTGTCGGGAAATTTCCTCTGCCAAAGCTTTTAATCCATAACTCTTCAGTTTAGCCTCAGGCAGATTTTTTTGGACAAGGGCAGAAAGCCATCACATTCTTTGCCAAATTATCACAAGAACAGTCTCTAGGCAACATACTAAAATTCTTCTCCTTTGAAACCTCTTGAACTGAACCCTCATGGTTCAAATCACCCTCAGCACCATCGTCTTCCACGCTTCATTAAACCCCACTTACAGTGTTCAACTGCTTTTGTAATCCAAAGTCCCAAAGTAGACAGTCCTCCAAATAAAATCATGGTCAGGCCTATCATCACAACAAGGCCTATCATAGCAAGTCCCTGGGTACCAACTTCTGTCTAAGGGTTTCATTACTGTGAAGAGACACCATGACCACAGGAACTCTCATAAAAGAAAACATCTAACCGGGGCTGGTTTATAGTTCAGAGGTTTAGTCCATTGTCACCATGGCAGGAAATATGATGGCATGCAGGCAGACATGGTCCTGGAGAGGTAGCTGAGAGCTCTACATCCAGATCAGCAGGCAGCTGGAAGAGAGTGCCACACTGGACCTGGTGTGAGCTTTTGAGACCTCTAAGCCCGCCCTCAGTGACACACTTCCTCCAACAAGACCACACCTGCTCCAACAAAGCCATACCTCCTAATAGTGCCACTCCCTGTGGGCCTACAGTGGCCATTTTCATTCAGACAACCACACTACCATAGACTTTCTGTGAAAGATTGTCTGGAGTGTCCCCCATCAGCTTCCAGAGTTTCAAAGCAGCACTCAAAAGTAGAGCAGGTCTACGAAAAAGAAAAGGAAATAAAATACACTTAAGAAGCTAGGCACAGGCATGATGGCACACACCTATGATTCCAACACTCAGGAGGTTAAGGTCAAGGAGTTCAAGGTCATGTTAATCTACATGGCAAGTGGGAAGCTAGCCAGACCCTGTATCAGTAATAAGATGTGTGGCAAAGCAAATAAAGCCCTTCTGGAAAAATGAACACACAGATCCCATCTACAGGGAAAACAAAAGGCAAGTTCAAAATAAACCCTTTTTTCCTGTTCCAGGTATCATTCCAAAGCAAAGGAGATCATGGTCTGTTAGTTGATGATATTCCAAGGGCCGTGGGAGAGATCAGGACCAACCCTACCTCGGTGTCAAGCTACCCTAGGAAAAGAAGGATGCTGAGTTAAAGGAAAACACAAGACAGATATGCTGCCCACAAGCTACAGAGAAACCTGGTGTGGCTGAGACTTGCCTAACGGAGTCACGGACAGAACAAGGAAGATGAACAGGCAGAAGAGGAAGTTGATTTTGGCGACATGTTTTTATTTTCTGTAAAATACGGACTCTCCTTGTATATAATGTATCCCTTTTGGAGAAAAAAAAAATGTAAGGCTGTCAGGAACACATGTATTAGTAGCTTTTCTGTTGCTGTGGTAAAACCCCATGACCAAAGGCAACTTAAGAGAGTTTATCCCAGCTTACTATTCCAGAGAGGTAAGAGTCCATCATGGTGGGGACATGGCTGCAAGCAGCAGGCCAGGAGGCAGGAGCAGGGAGCTGAGAGGTCACATCTTTAACCACCAGCACAAAGCAGAGTGAAACTGAAGCCGGGTAAGGTTTACTCACAGCTCACCCCCAGGGAGGAATTTCCTTCAGGAGGGCTGCATCTTCCCATAACCTCTCCAATCACCACCACCACCAACTGGGGACGAAGTATTCAAATGCCTGAGCCTATGGGGGACATTTCTCATTCAAAACACACCAATGAATGTGTCTTTCCATACTCGGTCCTGATAGTCCAGTCAACAGCCGCCAACTTCGATGTCCAGTGTAGGGACAGAAACCTGTTGCACAAACCCTAATTGATCTCCAAGGTGACCTTGAACTCACAGAGATCCGTCTGCCTCTGCCTCCCAAGTGCTGGGATTAAAGGTGTGTGCCACCACTGCCTGGCCTCTAATGATTGGCTTAGCTCTGCACTCTGATCATCAGGCAGGCTTTATTTGTTAGATCACAAACAAAATATCAGCACATAAACCTCATGAAGTTTCCAGCAGGCTCCTGTCCATGCACAGCAGTGTCACCATCAATCATCTCTGACAAAGCTTCCATGGAGTAATCATTCTGCGACTTGAACAACACCTTGTAATCATCCAAAATAAAAGTGGCAACTGGGGCTGGAGAGATGGTTCAGAGGTTAAGAACACTGGCTGCTCTTCCAGAGTGCCCTCTTCTGGCCTGCAGGCATACATGCAGGAGAAACACTGTATACATAATAAACAAACAAACAAACAAATAAAGTCTTTTAAAAAAAAAAGTGGCAACTGTTTTGATGACATTCTAAACCACTGGTTCTCAACTTGTGGGTCACAACCCCTTTGGGGATTAGGTGACCCTTTCATGGGGGTTGCTTAAGACTACTGGAAAAAACAGATATTTACATTATGATTCATAACAGAAACAAAATTAGTTATGAAGTAGCAATGAAAATAATTTAATGTTTGGGGTCACCACAATGTGAAAAACTGTATTAAAGGGTAACAGCATTAAGAAGGTTGAGAACCAATGTTCTAGACAGCTTGGCATTTTTTTTTTTTTTTTTTTTTTTTGGTTTTTCGAGACAGGGTTTCTCTGTGTAGCTTTGCGCTTTTTCCTGGAGCTCACTTGGTAGCCCAGGCTGGCCTCGAACTCACGGAGATCCGCCTGGCTCTGCCTCCCAAGTGCTGGGATTAAAGGCGTGCGCCACCACCGCCCGGCGACAGCTTGGCATTTTATGTATATATTTTAATTATTTTACTAAGAAAAGAAAGAGTTTATATGACAGTCACTGTTAGGATCCTGCCCTCACTCTGGCATGTACACAGCTTGGGGTCTTGCGTCTTACATCATCAGCGGGTGCTGGCAGCTATGTACATGCCTTAAAAAGCCGGACACAGACCCCAACCCTCTCTCTGTGCTCTTTCTGTTCCCTCTCTGCTCTGCTCCCTCCCCCTAGGCCTGGCTCCCCTCATTCTCCCCTCCACTTTTCCCTCCTAATAAAGCTCTAAAACTAGCATTAGGTTCTGTCATGACCGTGACCTTTCCATGCAGTAACCATTGCTGCCACCAGTGCCGTTTATCAGAACCACCGGTCACATGGGGAGAAAAGTCAGCCGAACGGAACCCTGAGGCTGGGTGGATAAGCAAACCGATAAATGTCTTAAAAGCAGCACAGTGACAAAATTAGGTAAGCATTTCATATGCCAAGAAAGACAAAGACCACAACACCTGTAGTTTCTTGGTTTGGGGATTAGGATGTTTTCCTTACCTGTATTGGTCATCCTTTTAGAAATGAAAATGTTTTTCTTAAATGCTGCAAATAAGAGTAGAGGTGAGGATCCCGGAAGGGAAGGGATGGATATGGCCAGCAAGAGCGAGGGCTCTGGGTCCTCACTGGCAGGACTAGGCAGTGGGTACTGGACAGGGTGACAGAGGCAGTTCCCTGTCCCTGTTCATTAGAGCCCACATACAGAGGAAACGGACCCAAAGACGTGGTCTATCACCACCGGGCCGACGCCCCAACCAGAGTGGGTCTATCTCCCTCCCTCCTTGTGATGTCCGAGTTTCATGTGTTTGTAAGCCACAACATCTTCTCTCCCCACCCCATCTTCTCTCCCAGACAAAGCAGCCTAAAACCTGCCCTGATAGGAGCAGGGTACCTCTACAGTGCATGCCTCATAGCTGCTGTGCCTGGGGTAGGAAGGGGGACCGTTAAGCTGGAACACAGGAGCTCGGGTCTCCTTTTCACACTCAGCCACACCACACACTCTGCCAGTCCACAAGGCCCAGTGGGTAACGGCGCTTACCGCCAGGCCAGATGACCCACCTGCATCTGCTCCCCAGGACCCCCATGGTGGAAGGTGAGAACTGTTCTCCTAGTTCTCCACATGTGTTCCATAGCGAGTCCCCAAAGCTGTCCTCTGACCTCACTCACACACCTTTACGTAATGTAACAAAGAAAATTAAATACATGCATATTCCCTAATCCCTGCCCCCTGTGAATATGGCTGTACCTGGAAATGGCCTTTGTGGATGGAACTGTGGATCTCCAGATGAGATCACCCTGAATATTCAGTAGGCTCTAAGTCCAATTATGGTATTCTTATAAAGGATATGGTGGCACATACCTGTAAACCCAGCTGAGGCTGAGGCAGGAGGATTGTAAATTCAAGGGCTGTCTGGACTACAGAATGAGTCCAATGCCAGTTTGAGCATCCCTTGTCTCAAAATGAGAAAATAAAGAGGTCTGGAGGGTACAGCTCAGCCAGTAGTGAGAGCATTTACTATGAGGGGCTGTCTGAGACGTAGATACACAAAGGGTTGAGAAGGCAGTGTGAACTGGGAGGTTGGAGTGCTGCTGGGTGGGATACAGGAAGCTGGGAGAGGGA
The DNA here is from genome assembly GCF_049852395.1 of Peromyscus maniculatus bairdii. Classification (NCBI taxonomy): domain Eukaryota; kingdom Metazoa; phylum Chordata; class Mammalia; order Rodentia; family Cricetidae; genus Peromyscus; species Peromyscus maniculatus. Next base: position 141,226,537 of record NC_134852.1, on the reverse strand, counting down.
CGGAATGGACTGTCCTTGCCTGCCCCAACCTCATTTTGACTTTGAACTTCTGTAGTTCCCGGCTGCTATGTTTGTGGGCATTTGTGACAGCTGCCCAGAAAAGCAACTACCTTCCGGCTCCTCCTTAGTCTCTTCCGAGGTCTCCTCGCAGGTCACAGGTCACAGGTTGTGGCATCAAGGAATCTGGCAAGCAGTCAGGTTGCTAAGTGGCTAATGACGCGCCTCCCACCAGATATCTCTGGCCCTTCCTCACCACATACAGAGGAGTAGGCTGCGTACCAGGGTTGGTCAGGCACCAAGGGGCGGGAAAGAAAGCCTGACAACTTGCTACTGCCTTTGCACAATAATAAAAGGAAATAGATTTTTGCCTAATGGCCGAGGCTTTGCAGAAATGAAATCTAAGCTAATCCAATAGATCCACTTAATTATTTAAGCCGAGTCAATATTTCTCATTTGCTTCCTCTTACAAACCCAGACACGATAATGAAGGAAATCCTATTTGAATCAATGGACAAAGAAAAGGGCCCCAGAAAGAGGCAGAAACCAAGTCTGATATGACTTAATGAAGGCAAGAAAGTGTGATGGGAATTCTGTCACTGGTTCACTAGCCAGTTGAGAGGAGCGTTTTGGTCCAAGGCGGGGATTTCACTGGGAATGTTGGTGACTGAGGGTAAAGGTAGAGAGGAATGCTCGGGGCCCTTTCGAGCAAAGAAGTGAGCACTTGAAGGTGTGACCAGTGGCTTGCGGTATGGCTCAGGTTCTCCTTTTGTTCTCTAATATTTGTGCATGGGATTTCGCATTTTAATAAACTCTAAAGAAATTCTGATCAAGAAAGGACTCAGCCATTCCCAGAAAATAATTCACAGTCACGCTCGCTGCCAAGACTCAAAGAAAAAAATTTATTTACAATAGAGAATTTTATTTGAAACATGCATTAAAAAACAAACAAACAAACCAGCAAATGTGGATCAATTGTACACTCTTTAAGGCAAGAGTCCCTATGCAGGCTGCATACGTTCATGTCACATCAGAAGCTCCTCACCAAAGGGCAAGGCCAAAGTCAGCAATTTGTCTTTTTATTAGAGAATCTGGCAGTCTCCCTGATACAGGAACTCTGAGGTCAACTTGCTATGAATTATACTAGAAAATGCAAACAGATAGCAAGGAATCCTGGTAGTTCTCGGCACTGCATACGCTCAAACCAGCCTCATTTAGAAAGGGAACACAGTAGTGCATATAAAGTGAGAAGCAACCGGTCCACAGGCTCGGAAGGACAACAGTGTGCTGACGGTCGTATTGCACGCAACGGCCAAGTCCAAGCACTTGGTTCAAAGTTAGCTTTTCCCCATTTTGGCAATCAGTTCGTCACAAATCTTGGTGAGTTCTTCTATCTCTTTATTCTGAAAATGGAAGACAAGAGTGGTGTTGTGAAATAATATATGCAAAAGCAACAGAAATGAACATACACACACCAAAAAGAAAACAAAGAAAGCCAGGTGTGGGTGGCCCGAGTCTTTAATCCCAGCCCTTGCCGAGCAGAGGCAAGAGTTTGAGGTCAGCTTGATCTACATAGTGAGTACCGGGCCACCAAGGACACAGTGAGATCCTGTCTCAACAACAGCTATTACTGCTATTACTAATCAATCAGAATCTACCCAGTCTTCTGGTCTCCCCTAAGGTTCCCTAAAGTCATTGGAGGAAATGACTGGGAGCAAGCCAAGTTTACATGCTATGGCTGGGTGAGCTTGGGCAAGTCTGAACCTCGGCTTCCTCATCTTTAAAGTGTAGTAAGAATGACATGAGGTCAGAAATGTGGGGTCGTGTAAATGTAAAGGCACAGTGAGCAGACCACAGCGGAGGGTTACCTAGTACAGTTCTTGTCCCCGAAATCTGAGGTCCAGGGTGAAGAAGAGCTGGTCTAAGCTAGTTCATGGCTTTCCTGACAAAGGTCCAAGAGTTTAGGGAAATGCTAGGGTTATTTAGAACAAGCTCAGTACGTGGTGTGGTGTGGGGGACCAGCCCCTACTTTTTCTCCCAGGGTACTCTTGAGGAGGGAGAAATACAGAGGAGAGAGACAGAAATATAGGATAGCCTTGGGAGGGTCTGGGTCAAAACCCACCAGCCCCTCTGTCTCTTCTAAAGGACTATTTATAAAATTGCCAAGGGGTGGAGCAAAAGACCTCCCCCTTGTGCAGCCAAGTGCAGACCATCTCATGCACCTGGTAACCATGCATGTGGTCTAGCCATCCCCTAATGCAGCCCTGCTGTGTAAAGGAAGCTCAGATCTCACTAGGAAACCTCTGTGGGCTCCCACAGCATGGTGAATACAGGTGTCCTGGAGGCACAAGTCTCATGCAGAAGCTGTCCTTTGCCCATCTTTGAAGCCCAATCAAAGGCAGCTACATACGTGGGTACAGATAAATGGGCAGCAGTTCCTGCCCCGCAGGAAAGGGATCGAGCTGGAATCCAGCCAGTAGCCCAAGGCTGCCTTTGTTCACGCATAAGTGCCCAGCGGCCCTCCATGAGGATGGAAGATCTGCATCTCATGTACATTTTCAGCTAGTTTTCCTTTGAGAGGCTGAAGAAGGCTGGCCTCCACCAGCCCCTTCCCTAGAACCTCCTGCAAAGTGTCCCAGTTCAGTCCATGGCTGGCCCTGGGTTAGGACTCCAGCACTCCACACCACAATGCCCACACAGGAGAGAAACCTCAGCTGTCATGAGGGGAAAGCACCATCTCCCAGCAGCCTGGCCATGGCCCACCTCCTGCCCAAAATGTAAATCTTAGACCTCGGTCCACCCCGGTGCTGAAAGCCCTGACCATCACTTCCCTCTGATGGACACGAATGCCTGTCTTCATCCTGTGAATACCACATGTCAATCACTAAGCTCAGTTCTCACACTGGCCCTTTAAAGGAAGCCAGTGTTACACCATTTTTCAGTGAGGAACCTGAGGCTCAGAGAGGTTGAGTGCAGGAACAGATGTGGCCAGCCTGGAACACAAGTTCAAGTTGTGCTTGCAACCACATGGCTTCGTTCTCACATCTAATAAAAACTTAATGTGCAGCAGCTCACAGCGGAAGCCCTGGAGATCCACATCTAGAGGATGAGTTGAAACCCAGCACCATCAGCCACGAATGGGTAAACTGCCCCATTGTGGAACCCAGCATCTTCACACTGCCCTGCCCCGGTGAATGCGTTTCTGAGTCTCTGTAAGACAAGCCTTGTTTGTTATATGGATAACTGTCCTCCAGGGGCGACCATCGTGATTAATTCCTTCCTCCGGAAGCTTAGTTCAAAGTGAAATTATGTTTGCAGATCCATTTTACCTTTGCTATTATCCAAAACCACGTGGGCCCATGTGTTTGCATCTGTGCCTTTCAATCTACCAGAAAACACTGCATCACCTTCGTTTGCAGTTCTGGTCAGGCCAACCACCTTGGAAACATCCGTCCTGGCTCCTGCTTCAGGAACTAACACAGTGTGGTGATTTAAATGCATCCCGAGGATTCTATACACTGACAACTTTCCAGACACACAGACTGACTAGGGAATGTGGTCTTTGTTTTAACGGAACATTCCATTTCTATAAAAATATACACAGACTCAACAGTAACCACACGATGATGCTCGGTGATCATCAATGAGTGAACACATGCTTGGGTTTGCAGCTGAGTCTTGTCTCTACTACGGTGACTGCTCTGAACAGTCAGCAGAGCCCAGAAATCACAGGCGGCTGCAGGAGCTGGCATATGACACTGGTCTAGCCTTTTCTTTCTAAAACATACTTCTTGTGGTTGACTGACCATCAGTCACTCTTTTGCATCCTCAGAGCCAGGGCTAAAAATGATTTTATAAGTTTTTTTTTTCCTTTTTTTTTAAAAAAAAAAAAAAGTGGGGTGGGGTTAGTATCACACTTGATATCAGGGAAATTCTCTCATCCGAAGTATCTTCAGTGCTAAAGAGGACCAAGGAAGCGAGATGAAGAGCAAGGCTCGCCAGGGCCATACGATTGGTGGAGTGTGTAAGCAGCCGACCTGTTTCATTGCCAGGTTTTCTCTGAGAGCACCTAGCAGGAGACAGCCAGTACCTACCAGAGCAAAGGTTACTGAAACTCAGCCTAGACACCCTGCCCGCTTTGGACCACATGGAACTGGAGCGTTTCTGGGATGGCAGAGGTCTTCACTGGTACATCCGGGAAACAGTGCACACAGTAGACTACCACACTGGAAATCAGGGAAGCTAGGCACAGGCTGAGCGGCCTGAGGAGGTTCAGCCACTGATCACACACCTGGAGAACATCTGAATGTGCCCAGCCCATCCTCTGTCAGGAGACTAGTGGGTTCCTCACCTATTCCCTGGTAAGAATGACAGTTGGAAAGGTTCCAGGGCAATGTCCATCATGCCAATAGTGTTTGACAAATATGTGACAAATGATGTTGTAGAGGAATCAGAAATGGACAAAACAAAAAACAAAACAAAAACAAACAAACAACCATATGGGCTGCCATTCCAGGACAGGCAGAAAGGGAAACAACCAGATCTAACACAGGTATGGTCACGAGGCATGAGTTTATATGGAAGCTGCCCTGGCTTTGTTTGGAGCCCGCTGCCAGTCTAGCGGCCTGCATTACCAGACGGACTGGCGAGAGCCGGAGAGTGGCCTCCCAACTCTGGGTTCCTGACCCTCACCCTCTCACCTTCTGCTCCAGTGTTCTTTCTAGAGCATCCACTCGAAGCTGCTCCTTCCGCAGGCTAGCCTGGTAGGCTGCTTGTTCCTGCTGGGCCTTGCCTCGAACCTGGGCAATCTCTGCATTGGCCCTGTTGGAACAAGGAACATGGTAGGTGGCCTCGTGGACACCTCCCTCCCTCCTCCCATAGGTCTGAATCCAGCCACACTAACTAGAGCCCAAACATAAGGACTCTAAGAACCCCTCCCCTATCGTGACGTGTGTAAGGGTGCTCCCCGACATCACAACGCAATCCTTCACTTATCTCGGTGGGTGGTGGCTGAGTGAGATCTTAACCCAAGACATAAAGATTAGCTACCCTTTGCAAGCCAATGTCAAGAGTGCCGCTGGAGCTCCCAGCCCGAGTGAGGGGCGAGTTACCTGTCCAGTTTCTCTTCTGCGTGCACCTTCAGGGCCTGGTACCTCTGTTCCTCTTTCTTCACTCGGGATAGGTACTCCTGCGCACATTTCTTCAGCACCTCTTCATTCTGGTACGGCAGGGCCACAAGAAGAGATACTGAGGGGCACACCAGAACATCCCAAACAGCCAAATCTGACTCCTTCACCTCACTAGTGCTCCTGTTCACAACGGCTCAGGATGGGCTTCCTGAATTCTCACCCACATACCACCACCCCCCACCCCACCCCACCCCCAGCAAAAAACAAAAAACCTGCTGTTGCTACTCCACCCCGACCCAGACTCTGCAGACACACCTTGCGGAAGCCTTCCAGGACCTCCTTCATCTTCTCATATCTCCTGAAGAGGTCAGCCAGAGACTTTTCCACGGAGTTCAGGTCGGCCAGGGCTTGCTCCTTCTCCAGGGCCAGCTGCTGCACGGTCTGGTGGGAGACCGATTTCTCTCTCTGTTCATCCTCTGGCAGGAGAGACAGAAGTCAGACAACGGGGCCAATTCAATCCGAACTAGGTCTACTCAGGCGCAACGCGAGTGTTTCCTTGGAACGAACCCATGAGCCCTCCCTCCCAGAGGGTTCCGACAAGACGAAACTCACAGACCTGACACCACAGACTTCAGATCATGACGGATCATGGGGGGAATCTTTAACCCCACCAGTGCGGCCCCTTGCACATCCACCCTGGAGACCCCGGGAATCTACTTTTCCTTCACTAAGCAGACCCACCCAGGGTCAGGAGGAAAACATTACTACTGTATTTGCTGGGAGGATGAGATTAAAGGTACCGTGGTGGGCCTTAGGGGTAACTTCCTGAATGGTATCAAGACAGACATGAGTCACTGGGAGAAAGAGGTTTCTCTGTCCCTAGAACATCCCGAAGGCCTGGGATTCTGTTCATGGTAATACTGACTTCTTGGCTGTAGAAAGTACCACATGCTAGGCCAACCAAGACAGTACTGGTCAAGTTCATTTCTCAGCAAGGCAGCGCGGTTCCATTGGGGCTCAGGTCAGTTACTGGTACCGGCCTGAGCAACAGCTCTGTTCTCGCCCATCTCTGACCCTCAGCCACTCCACAATGACCTCAGGTGTCTCTACACTATGGGACAAACTGTCTCTGACATGAATACAACTTCCAACCTGTGCACCACCCTCTAGCCGAGGTGTAGATGGAGTAGGCAAGGCGCGATTTACTTTCTTGGTGATAGCAGACCCTATGACACCCCCTAGCTCCCCTCTTCAGCACCAAGAGCTCCTGGGGGAAAACAAGCAGCCCAGCAGACCTTTGTCACTCCCAGGTCACCTAGGAGGGTGCCATCTATTGCCCAGGACTGGCTTGGAGCTGGCTGTTAATGGGAAAATGGCATCTGGAGCTGCTAACCGTGACAGCAGCGGCAGCTACAAACGGGGCCGTCTCACTCTGCTCAGAGTCTGCCTGTAGAGACCTCCTGGTATATTGAGAATAAAACCTAGGCTGCACCCCACACACTTGCTCCAGCCCTGACAGCCCACTACCACAGACAGCTCCTGCCCCAGACCCTAAGGGTCTCCCATTCATTTGTTTCTGATTTCTCAATCACTTCCTGTGTCGTGTGAAAACACATGCCTGTGTGTGCAGGTGTGGTTGGACCAGTTGTGAGTTCTAGCTCTGTTATACTCCAACTTTCCCTGCCACAGGCCTGGGACACAGGGCTTCCTGCTGCCTCTTCTGTTGTCGGGTTGGTCGGACCGGGAAATGCGTAGGTTAGCACAGCATACGCTGGGTGTGCTTGTGAATGCATGCATCTCCAGGACACTTGTTACCAAGAGGTGGCAGGAAGTAGGAGAGGGGGCAAGTCTGGAGGAAGTAGGTCCCTGGGGCCAAGTCCTTGGGGCTGATCTTGTCCTAAGCTTCTTCCTGTATCTCTTTTCTCTGCTTCCTGTCTGTCAAGATATGAACTGCATGCCCTTACCACCATGGTGGCTGGCTGTTCTGAAGCTGTGAGGCAAACATCACAATCTTCCCTTCAGTTGAGCCTGTTAGGGGTCTGGGAAAAGCAACCTGGCCACTCTCCTCAGGGGCTGACAGTAGGTCTGTTTGGTTCACTGCTCTGGGCACACAAAACACCTCCATACAAGTGATGCTGCTACGTGATCCATGCAGTGCACAGACAAGGGCGGCCACACAGTGACCCGTACGAGGTTTTCTTGTCCCTATCTTACAGAAGGGGAAGGTGAACAGCAAAGTCATTTGTTCACTGAGGGAGCAGCACAGCCCAGACTCAGATCCAAAGACAAAAGCACAGCCATGACTAAACTCCATCCAAGCCTCCTGCAACAATGGACCTGGATGGTTCCCTCCTGCAATGATGGACCCGGACGGTTCCCTCCCGCAATGATGGACCCGGATGGTTCCCTCCCGCAATGATGGACCCGGACTGTTCCCTCCTACAATGATGGACCAGGACGGTTCCCTCCTGCAATGATGGACCTGGACGGTTCCCTCCTGCAATGATGGACCTTGACTGTTCCCTCCTACAATAATGGACCTGGACGGTTCCCATCAGGAACAGCAGGAAGTTTGGATTTGGGCTATTTTTCATTCCATTTCTGACAGACTGGCATCTTGCTGTGTCTTAAGCTTGGCATGGTACTGCTGTGTGGCATGATGGGGTCACAGCCTGAATTTTTTTTTTGAGCTGAGGATCGAACCCAGGGCCTTGCACTTGCTAGGCAAGCGCTCTACCACTGAGCTAAATCCCCAACCCCACAGCCTGAATTTTATCTCCAAGCTGGAGAGAAACACGTTGAAAAGCCCTGTTATTTTATGGTTCCAAAGCCTTGTCTACAAATCAAGGGGGCTGTCAGAAGTGAGCATGCATTCGAACCAGCAGGAGGGCCATTCAAACAGACATGTTCATCCTGCTGTTTGACTTAGCAGGTCAGAGTGGGCCTGGGGATCTGCACAAGTAATAAGAGATTCAGATGTAGCTGGCCCAGAGCCCTGCCTGGAAAACCACGGGCCTAGGAGATACCTAATGTCCCTCCATCCCACCTCTGGGATCCCAGGATTCCTAGTATTCTCTGCAGCAGCCAGAAACCATCAAGTGCAGTGACTCTGAAATCTAACAGACCAATGTGAACCTCAACTCTGATAATTTTCTGCTATGTGACCTTGGGCAGGGCTCTCAAACTCACTGAGTCTCCTCACCAGAACCAGGGGATGGCAATGTTTCTAAGCCATAGCAGTTGGAGAGACTAAAAAAGACAAAGGTATTGGCACCCAGGCACCATCTGGGCAATCAGCGACCTGTTATCAACAGCACCACTGTCCCTAGAAGCTCTGAACATCCCCCTGACTCGGTGGGACAGTGTGTCACAATGACTTGGGAAGTACCGCCTTTTAAACATAGAACTTTCTACTACAAGTAATCTACTTCCTACATCTACACTCCTAAGAGACAGAGAGCATTTTCAAGTTTCACTAGTTTTTATTACCCAGGTTTTAGCCCTTTCCTTTATTCCCAGCATGCCATATGGTGTACATTCTGAGCTGAATGGCGGCCACGTATACATTTCACCAGACAGGCTGAAGGAGCCATTTCTCAAACAGAGTCCATCTGATTTCCTGCATCTAAGATGTCGCCTAGCCTCAGCTTTCCTTTCGTCACTGTTAAAAATAGAACTGCCCAGTCCCCAGGAGCGAGGCAGAGGCAATGCGGCACACATCTTCTGTGTGACCAAGGAAGTTAGGCTCTTAAAGTCAGGAAATCAGGGTCAGCCCAAGACACGCTGCACTCTCAACCCTGATACAGTTTTCTGGCGCTCGCCGGCAGACCACTATTAAACCGGGTGGGGAATGCAGCCAGTACACAAAAGCAAAAAGAACCAAACCAGAAAAACAAAACACAAGGGAGGTTGCAATGGGCAGGGATCAGAAGGGGCGAGGGTGGGGGTGGGGGTGGGGAGCATTTACTTACCAGGCTTGCCTGTTTGTTTTGCAAGCAAAGGGCAAGAAGCAACAGAAAATGGAAGCAAAACAGATAATCAGGGCAGTTGTTAGGAAAGCAGAAACAAACAAACAAAAAAAAAATTTGCAACAATCTGGAATGCAGAAAGCACAGAGGTTCCTTTTTGTCCTAAATTCCAAGGAGTTTTAAAAAGGCACACTTCCTTCAGAGGAGCTGGTGAGGAGGGATGAGGTGTGGGGCATCCGAAAGCTACATGGGAGGAGGGCGGGCATGGCTCAGAAGAACCAGGGTCTACTTCGGAACACGTCTACATTCATCCTGGCCCTGAGCTGCCAAGCTCGCAGGCCCAAGTTCTCCTTGCTGGGCAGGTGGAATGAAAATGGGATGGAGACATGGGATCCAGATGAGGCCCATGGGTGGGTTTCTGTAAGTGAAGGGGTTCACTTTCCTCGAAGGCAGGCAGGTCCACCCACCTTGCCAGTCATGTCACAGGCTGTCTTTGTGGACCCTGAAATATTGGGGTCTCACCACCCAGTCACCTTCCATAGCAACTGACATACAATTTTCCTGGATTAGAAAAGCTTTGGAAAAGTGGACAAGGAAGAGGCTGGTGCGGAAGGCTAGTGACTCCCCACACAGTAGGGCTGTTAACTGAGTGAGGACGCTCCCAGCTGGGGATGTTGCAGTAGTCTCACTGAGCCATTCTGGGGGTTCTCTTGAGAACAGGGAACTGTTCCAAGAGTCTAAATAGGAAACACACCTGCCTCTGATACCCACTCCTCTGGTTGTCAAAGACCAAAATGTTCTAACTTCTATCAGCTACAATTTATCCGAGAAGCAGGCCTCGGCATCTAGTCATCTTTATGACCATAACGGCAGGCTACCCTGAGAGATCCACCAGAGAAGCCCCTCATGCTTGGAGCCCTCCAGGGCGGACTCCTGCTTCTCTCAAAGTCCCTAGCTGTGTGCTACAAGCCGGCTGTGGCAGCATTCCCTCGGGAGCCAAAGCTCACACCTTTCCCCCTCAACACCACACCTGCATCTGACGGGTCATCTCAAGGACACTCACACCCCAAGACACCAGGAGCCCAAAGGTCTGGCAACCCTTTCCAGACTGAGAGATAAGCACACCTCTTCTCCAGTGCTTTGGCTGGCACTTACAATTCCCAGAGTTTTAAAGTTCTTATCTCATCACTAAGCTCTGTGACGATGCATCCACCATGGGATCAATGTGGCTGAATGTGCCTGAGGGGACGGACGGGCTCCGGGTGAAAGCCTTGATTAACTTAAGCCACAATTAACACTCCTGAGAGAGTAAGCCATTCAAAAATTGGCCTTCTTGCTACTTCAAAGGCTACTGTGCTGTTTATCTTGGGATAAACCACAGATGGGTGGAACTCAAAAAGCCCAACATTTGCTAAGGGGTCTCCTAGGGGACCTGCTCATGCACATCCAGCCAGAGCACTCGGTTTGCAGTGATTTGCAGGTTTACCTCACAAATCCTTAGGTGGGTAAAATTATTTTTAAAAACTGATTATCATGAATCTAATCAAGTAAACGGATAGCATGACATAAATCAATAAATACCAGTTCCCCAAGACTATTACTATAAAAAACTGGACTCTGGAATGTCTCCAAGACTGATTTTCATTTTAGAGAGAGAGGATGGGGAGGGAGGAAGGAAGGAAGGAAGGAAGGAAGGAAGGAAGGAAGGAAGGAAGGAAGGAAGGAAGGAAGGAAGGTCGGTCATTGTGTGTCACTTGCTAATGTGGGGCCTTCTTTCTTTGCTAACAGGGTCTGCCAGCCACAGAGGAAGGGTATCGGGTAGGGAAATGCCACAGATTGCATCCTGGTTCTAAGTCCACTGGTTAAAGCATATGGGTACTTAGATATTAGACTCCAAACTAAATCAGGGTTTAGGGGTTTTAATTCTATGCTTTTCTAAAAGCAAAATCCCAAACCCCTACACATCCCAGTGGCCAAACCGAGACTCCTTCCCAACATGGTGGATCACCCCTGGCTGGGCAAATGAGGGCTCAGGAGACACTGGATAGTGTGAAGTATATTCCTAGGGGTATCTCCAGGCTACAGCCACAAGTACAGCTGCTCTGGTCCCTGCTCTTAAAGGAACATGGCTCAGAGCCTTGTCACCCAACCCCCACCCCAATTACACTCCCCCTCCCTATAGTTTGGGCCTGAGCACTCCAGTCATGACACCCACCGATCATCTGGGCGATGGTCTTCTCATATTCAGCCACGATTTTCCTGGAAGAAAGGCAGAGGCATGCTAGTAACGGGATCGTGCTAAATCTCCACCCCACCGCTGGGCAGTGTAAGGCTCGCACGCTCTGTACGCGTCCTTATACTCATCAGCAAGTTTGGTTTCCTGGCATACAACCCTCAGTCCAGTGCACCGTCCAACCCTGCAACACCTCCACTGTTCACTACAGGAAACAAAAGGCCAGATCTGCCACCTGATGGCTGAAGTCTTCCACACCCAGGTCTCGCCACCTCCACCAGCTTACCACCAGCTGGTGGACACAGCGGCTCAACATGGACAGACATTTCTTCCTTGAACTAGGCTTTCTCATCCCAGGTGTACCCAGGTTGTTTGTTTACTTCCTCCTATTTCTACCTCACAGAATCTGCTTCTCAAGGTCTAAGTCAAATGTTCTCTTCTCCAGGAAGCCTTTCCTGATTTCTCTTGGAGTTCCCCAACATTCTCTGTATCGTCTCCTCTGATGGAGTGGATGCTCTTCAAAGTATATAAGATGCTACTTCTTATTCCCTTGCATTTTTATTTTTATTATTTTAATTTTTTTTGGTTTTTCAAGACAGGGTTTCTCTGTGTAGTTTTGGTGCCTGTCCTGGATCTCGCTCTGTAGACCAGGCTGGTCTCGAACTCACAGAGATCTGCCTAGCTCTGCCTCCCAAGTGCTGGGATTAAAGGCATGTGCCACCACTGCCCAAGGTCCCTTGCACTTTTAAACTAAAAAAAAAAAAAAATTATTTTTTTAAAGGGTGGGTTGGTGAGACCGGGTCTCATTATAACCTTGGCTGGTCTGGAACGCATTATATAGACCAGGCTAGCCCTGAACTCACAGAGATCTGCCTGCCTCTGCCTCCTGAGTGCTGGGATTAAAGGAGTGCATCCCCACTGCCTGGCATCCTCCCCAGATGAAAACAGCCGGGTGTCAAGCAGCCCTCTACAAGAGCAGTTCTCTCAGGACGCAGGGTTTGCCTGCCCACTGGTGTCCTCAGGAGAGCGGCAGCCGGAAGCAGCGGGAAACAGAACGAGAATGAGGTTTCAGGAAGATGTGATGGTGGCTGTCAGCATCTAGGTTAGTGGTTCTCAACCTGTGGGCCACAACCCATTTGGGGATGGCATATCAGATACTTACATTATGATTTATAACAGCCAAGTTACAGTTATAAAGAAGCAATGAAATAATTTTATGGTTGGGGGTCACCCCAACATGAGGAGCTGTATTAAAGGGTTGCAGCATTAGGAAGTTTGAGAACCACTGATCTAGGTGTTTTGCTTGCTGCTGGAAATGTACACAGGAATGCAAGCTGACTGGAGTTGGGGGAGGCACTTTTACTGTCTACACCTTCATCGGACTGGACTCTCTATCTAGTGCATAGTGTTAGTCTAAAAACACTTGTTCCAGAAGACCCAAGTTCAGTTTCTAGAACCCATGTTGGGTGGTTCTCAGCCATGCTCCAACTTTGGGGGAATTTGATGCCTCTGGCTTCCAAGGGTACCTGCATTCATATACACAAACTCCACATATAATTAAGAATAATGAGCCGGGTAGTGGTGGTGCACACAGATCTCTATGAGTTCGAGGTCAGCCTGGTCTAAAGAGTGAGTTCCAGAACAGCTAGGACTGTTACACAGAGAAACCTTGTCTTAAATTTTTTTTTTTTAAATTAAAAAGAAAATCTCTTAAAAACTCCCATGTAAAAATATGAGCCTTGAATACTAATGAAGAATGAACATCTTCTACAGAAGACCCTGCTGGGGGTGAGGGCACCTCAGCATGAACTGCCAGGAAGCCACAGACGGCGGCGTCTGGGCAGCCGGAATGCTGAGCCCCACTGACCTCATTTCCATCACTTCCCGCCTGCTCTCTTCGTATTTGTCCCTCCACTCTGAGACTTCTCTCTCCTTGGAGATAACCTAGAGTCGGGGAGAGGAGGAAGCATTCAGTTCTCACCAAAGCCAGGACACATCACATACACATGGGATGAAAACTTCTCACACAAAACCAGGATTCCATCCAGAGAATTCTCCAAGCAGGAGAAATAAAGACTTTCCCTGAGGCCCCCAGGGGAGTAACGTGTCTTCTACAGCATGTCAGCCATGCCCGTTAGCATGGAAACTAGACAGATCAAAAGCCATGGTGTGCCACCCAGCTAGCTTGCAGTGTTTCGAGGACAGTCTGTCTCCAAAAAGCAGCATCATGGGTAAATATGGTTGCTGACAACTGGCAGACTCGGACCCTATCCCGGGGTCAAGAATATGGCCCTTGACACCACAGGTCTCATACCTCTGCTCTGGCCACTTGGAGTGCAGAGTCCAGGTCTGGCTGCTGGAACAGAAGGCCAGGGGGTTTCTCCACCTCGGTGGGCCCGATGCGGGAGTACAAGGCAGTTTTGGAGATGGAGACGTCTGCTGGATGAGCAGCTTCCCTCTGTGGATGTTGTTTTCATTAGAGAGAGAAAGAAACAGAACAGTCACCACTAATGGCATGACAGACAGGGTTGCAGGCATGGCCTTGCGAACCGCATTCACCCGCTCAGCTGCATGGTTTTGAAACAAAGAACACTGAAAATACGAGATAATGCAAGGACTCATGGATGGAGTAATGCCAGGTCCAGGGGATGGAAAGCCTTCATGTTGTACACGTTCAGGCACACAAAGGGGCTGATGAGATGGCAGCCTCTGTAACTAGGAACCCTGGGGGCTCACCTGCCTGCAGCCTGCTTATCACTGCCATTTATCAGAGGCTGAGCCAGCGAGGCACTGTAAGTCAAGACAGGTCATTATTCTGTTGGCTCCACTTCCAAAATCAAGTGTTGCTGGGGACTGATTCTGAATGCTGGTCTACGTTGCCTAGTTTTGAACAGCTGAAGATTAGATCATTTTTGAACACATTTAAATTTGGCGGTGCTCACGTGGCCCAGCTGAAAAAGATGTGAATCTGCACAAAATGCGAGACCTGCTATTGTCCACCTTATTCTGTCTGGGCTTGAGAGATGGTGCCATTAGGTCTGCTGTATAACAGTGAAGAGGAAAGCTGGGGTCAACGACAATTATCTTTCTACATTTCCTGATGAAGCCTACAAGCAAGCAAGGTGATGTCCTGCCCGACCCAACTGAAAACCATTTGCGGCTTTCTCAAGTTCTGTAGGGTCCAGGCACCAGCCGCAGCGAGGCGAGGAGGGGTGCATGGCTATTCTTCCTTTACGTAGAACGTTAAGCAGCTTGCAACACAGTTGAAACACAGTGTTAGGAGCAATGTCAACCAGCACGGCCAGGCTTGTCAGCCTATTTCCACGGCAACAAAAACATCCAACCAAGCACTCTCAGTCCTATGCATTAACCTCCTGGGTGCGGTCATGGCTGCCAAGGAAGCTTCCAGCCTAGTTAGAGTATAGGTCGGTGCTGCAGTGTGAGGTAGGTGATGGTGGCCCGGAGGGCGGAGTGGACTGCTCCATCCTAGGAGAATTAGGAGAACAAACCGAGCACTGAACAGACCCCTCCGTTTTATAGAAAGGGGAGAGGAGACAGGAGGGTGCGGATTGAGAACTACACAGATAAAAGGGAAGCATCAGTGGTGGTGGGAAGGGGTGGCGCTGAAGGCCCAGGAGCAGAATGTTTATAAACACAGGAATTGCGAGCCCTACCTCTCCTCACTGTAGTGCCAGGGCTAAGGGTCTAAAGAAGGGAGGTAGAAAATGCAGGTGGGAGAGCAATGGATAGGACTGGAGGTGACGATTTAGGACCATTAGTGTCCACATGCAAGGTGCACACAATAGTTTAGTTGTCCTGGAAGAAAACTGCTGTGACCTGCTCACTGTCCCTGCCTGCCCGTAAGTCCTCTTGACTAACCCTCAAGTGACTCATTGACCCGGCCTACCCTCAAGACTTTGGGCTTACCCTCAGATGGCACTCGTGGATCACCTGAATCTCACTGGTCATGCCTGCCCTGAAATGCCTGGGCTTACTTTCAAGAGAGTCACGTGATCAGCTGTGAGAACCCGGAGCACACAGACCGGGTCAACCAGAACAGAGTCTACGCTTATATGTCAGATGGGATGCCATGAATGTCCTTCTCAGTTTTTGGTCCCGGGGAAGTCTGTTTCTAGGACATCTACCTAGACACAAGCTGCCAGCCCCTAGCAGCAGACAGCCGGATCCCTCGGGAGAGAAAATGCCCCTAGGCGGCAGGGCAGAGGATCTGCATGAAGGGCAATAGTTTGCACAATGCTACTTCTCTGAAGGAAATGTTCCAGTGGTAACTGGAAAATCACAGCCGGAAATCACCACTCAACAGTTGTAATTAGAAAAGCTCACAAACACAAAATTATGAAGAGAACTTAAAAAGGGAAAACAACAACAAACCCTATTCTTTTCACTTTTAAGTGTGCTCTTTAAAAAATGGGGGGTGGGCGGGTGCTGAAGAGATGGCTCAGTGGTTAGGAGCACTAGCTGCTCTTCCAGAGGACTCAGGTTCTCCTCCTAGCACCCATATGTTGGCTCACTTTGTAATTCCAGTCCCAGAGGATCTGACACCCTCTCTGGCCCCTGTGGGCACCAGGGTACACACATGGTGTACATACATACATGCATGCAGGTAAAACACCCACACACATAAAGTAAATTTTTAAAAATCTGAGAAAAAAATAAAATTTCAAAATGAACGGGATGTTGGAGCTGCTAAACTCAGTTTGAAACTTCTGAAGACGGATGCAGGATGTGCGAGGCTGGGCCTAAAGGTTTTCCCAAATGAGATTATTCTGCCTCAAAGTAAAGCAGCTCCTTGCAGTGCAAGAGAAAAATAATTTAATAATGAAAATGAATTTTGCATCATGCAGGGCAGGAGCTAAATCTGACCAAGGAACACATTAGAGATGGCCGATCTGCCTGGTGTCCTTTGTAAAACAAGGACGGGATGAAAAAAATAAACACAGAGATACCTAAATGGATGCAAAGGCATCCGACCCTGGGTGTCATCCTTCAGCCACAACCACGTGGCATTTTCAGTCGGGGAATGAACAGTTTCAGGACCACTTTGACTCCCTGCCCCCTCCAGTTATCTGTGGGATAATGAATTCAGGACTTACACCTTGGTTCTTCCTTTCAGCCATGAATGTTTTCAAGGGAAATCAAAGACCTGTCTCTCACTAATATTTTAAGGTCAGTTATTTTTATGCCCAGCTTCATATCTCTCGCACTTAAACCTGCTGCTTCACGCAGCCCGAAAAGCCACCAGAATCCTTCTTACTAAACTGTGGCACGGTCACAATTCCAAAGGCAGATCTTGGCTGCCACCTTCAATCCTTCACGCTGTCTTCAGTCCTGGAAACTGTGCCGTCCTTCAGGTCACTATCTCCCTTTCAGATTCCTGGGCCACCGGCCTCCTGCTGGCCTTGAAGGCAGGAGTCCCATCATGTACCCAGGCTCATGGTTCTCTCTGTGACCTTTTCTTATTGCTAGGCCTTAGGGTTTGGGGCCGGGACATCATGATCATGGCAGATGACTGTCCCCACGGCAGTCAGTAGCAAACTCAAATCTGAGGCTTGGGAAGCCATGAGGAAGGGCCACACAGGTGAGGCCAGGGACCAGGAAAACCAAGCTAAAGCTTGAGGTCTCAGGAGGTATCAGGGCCACGTGGCACCAACCAGGCAGGAGAAGGACCTTGGCTAGATGCTATCCATCCCAATCTGACAGCAGACAGTTCCCCAGCCCGGGAGCTGCAAGCACAGGTGAGACACTTGGCCCCACACCTCAGTCCCACTCCATGGCAGCCATCATAACCAGACCTCATCCAGCTGTGCCAGCCCACCAAGTCAAGAATCAGCCACCGAGGCTAAAGTATAGGCTACAACCACAGATTCGGAAGCTGGAGAGCAAACCGAAGCCCACCAACTAGTCCTCTGTCACTCGTCTTCAGACTGCTCTTGTGGCTTCCAGGGACGTGCCTCGTGGTGGAGGGAAGGAGTGACTTTTGTGAGAGGAAGGAGCAGATGAGAGATGCTGGGCTCCTTGTCCACAGTACACTGTCCCTGCCGAGATGCCGCACTGCTGGACAACAATAAACGCAATCCCAACCCGACTCTTGTTCCAGCTCACGTCAACCCTGGTCACCTGCTCATCTAAGCCAGGTCTCTTGAGGCACAGGGCACAGGATTGCCCTCCGTGCGGGAACCGTTCCCAACCTAAAGTTTGCTATTTGTATGATCACGTTCCTAGGTTGCCTGAACACATCTTCCCGTCTTCCATCTTCGTCTTGGGGGCCCCCTTATCAATAAAGGCCAACAGGTCTAGCCATCACGATCAGTTTGTCATGCATGCAAAATGTGCCAACACACCCTGCTACCCATACCTTGGAAGGCCAGAGAAAGAACTTCTGAGTATGGACCTCAGGGCTGCTGCATAATGTATTGATCCTTGGGGGACTAATGGAACTCAGCTCCAGCAGAAGCAAGTGGGAGAAACAGAATAAGAAAGCCACAGCCCGGAGGAAGTGGGAGGGGGAAGTTACTGTATGAAAAAAAATTTTTTTTCCACAATTATAAAGTGGGAGAAGGTGTGTGAACGTGACTTTGGGAAGGGGTAAACCAGGAGGGATTAGAAGGGTGAACATGATCAAAATACATTGTATGCACATATGACATTCTCCAAGAATGTTTTAAAAATGATAAAAAAAAAAAAAATTAAAAACTAAAAAGAAAGCAAGCCACAGCCCAACACCAGAGCCCTAGTTCCTAGGAATGTTACCCCGTTTCTAACTGATTCTGAACAGGAGGACACAGAGGTTCTTGCTGCAGTTCTGTGGAGGCGGACCTAGCAACATCCACTTCAAAGCTGCTCTGAATTTTCATTCCTTCAAAGTTATATCCCTCCTAAGTATTTTTTTTTTTTTTTAGACAGGGTTTCTCTGTGTAGCCCTGACTGTCCTGGAACTCACTCTGTAGACCAGGCTGGTCTCAGACTTGGAGTGATTGATGGAAAATGGGACTGCATCACTCACGTCTGAGACTCTGGGGCAGAAAGGGCATCTGGACCCACAGCCACTGTATTCTATCTGCATACTCATAGTTACGGAGGCAGAGAGGGGCCATGCGGTTGCTGGGAATTGAACCCTGGGTCCTCTGGAAGAAAAGCCAGTACTCCCGCGGCTGAGCTATCTCTCGAGCCCCCACAATGGTCAAATTTTAGGCAATTCGCTCTATCTTAAAGTTACTCTGCAAAGATTTAAGAAATCAGTCTGGCAGAGGTGGGTTGTGGGGGTGGGTAGGGAACAGGGTCTTCGGGGCTTGGTGCTTTCTGGAAACCTCCCTTTCATGGCAATTCAGCTCAAGTTTATACTTTGGCAATAAGAACAAAGACATCTCTGAGTTTTGTTTCTTATCCTTGACCTGTGTTCCACTCTTCTTAGTCTGGACATTCACACTAGGGCCACTTCCTGTCTCCAGGAGGGGACCTGATTTGGGCTCTAGCTAGAGTGAGCCATGAGTGGGCTCTTGGGATTTCTGTTCCTATTCCACACCTGGGAGGTCCTCCGCAAATGACCTAGTCTGTGAAGTGGAGCTGAACAGGCAGGTCCATTGGTGACCCCAGTTCAAGGCCCCACAGGCTGGCGAACTCTGGATATGCGGCCCTGATTCTCAGTCTGTAAAGCGAGACTTAGCTCTGCTTTCCCAGGAGAGGCGCTGTGGAATATCCAGGTGATAAACAAAAGCAAAATGCTAGCTAACAGCAGCCCCTTTGGCTAACTGCATACCAGTATACGTTAGGTGTGCGGCGCAAGGCTACTGCTGTCCACAAGCATGGCCTTCTCCACCACAGGCAAACCAGCCTCATCTCAGAGACGGAGGAACTGAGTGAGGCTCAGCAAGGTTCATGAGCTCGTTCAAGGCTCAGACTACAAAACAAAGTGGGGGTCAGCCCTGGTCCAACACGCCAAGTTCACTGAGCTGCCCAACTCTGGGAGGGGGAGGGAATGGGACTGAGGCCACAGCTCACGGGCAGCTTGAGGGTGAGATGCCACCTACATGTCATCACCATACTGTTAAGAATTATTACTCTAAGCCTAGAGGCCAGGCGGGAAGACTCCAAACGTCTTATCAATGTGTCTTATTACTTATTTTTTATCACGTCTTATTGCTGTGTCTCTTTGTCCTCACCTAGATCATCCCATGTCTTGAAGCAAGTCTTGTTCTCACCTCCTACTTATTATTGACTCTCAGTAAAGTCAGATATAAACTTCCAGAAAACAGAAACGTTACAAATTACTTTAACCCATAGAGAGACAAAGGGTATCTACAGGAAAAGGTAACTCCAAGGGGGATTCTCTTCTGGTCCTAGTGAACCAGTACTAACCAGTTTTACATATAGCTAGTCTATTACCTCACTCAAAGCCTTTTTTATCCCCTGTGCTCTATACTGGCTTTTCACACTCCCCTCTGCCTGGCTGCATGACCTCATCCCTACACATGTGCTCGGTGTGTGTTTGTGTAAGAGTTATACTTTTAGCTTCGGAGAAATCACACTTCACGGGACACCCACAGTGCCGGCCTGGCCAGTGGTTAGCAAAGCAGCCCTGGGACCCCGTGGCACACACAGCATTCCCAGAAGGCAGTGCACCGCAGCGGCAAACGGGTACCTTAGTGTCCTGGCGGCTGCGGGAAGCCAGGGCGATCTGCCTGGCCAGCTTCAGGGCTTCTATCCGCATGATGGCAAACTCTAACTCCTCCTGCCCGAGGGGTAGGGGTGAGCAAACCGTAGGGAAATGCATCAAGACAGACAGAAGGTTTCCACATCCAGGAATGAATGTGCCACATAAATGCATATGACAGGTGTTTGTGGGAAAACATACGCTCAGCTTTCTCTCACAACCAACACCTCAGCAGATCATGAAACAGGGGGGGTTAATTTCCTTTTTGAAAAAAAAAATTACCCCTTTGAAGGTCTGTCAAGAAATATCATGCAGTCAAATGTGAACTGATTTTCAAAACAGGACGGCAATTTTAACTCTACAGTATTTCTTGCTTTCTTTCCTTGTTTTTAAAAAGTTGACCAGCGCTTGCTGTCAATGGCCATGCATCTCTCAGATGCCTGTTAATAATCTCTCTAGGTCGGCCTTGCTTCCTAGTCCAGGGAATAGCAAATTAAGCTGTCAAATTTCCGCTACAGAGATACGTTTTGGTTCCAGATGTTACCTCAATGGGAATTTGGGATTGTTTTACGTATTTAAACAGCTTGGCTTGACCTGATACCTTTTGTTTAGTGAGTAAATCATAAACTGCCTGTGGGGTTATCAATAAATACATCAGGAAAATGACTCTTGGAACCAACTTCCCAATACAAATAAAAAGAGTCCTTTCGGTACGTAATCACACAATTTATCTAATTCTGCACCCTGGCTATAGCATACACAGATATCAGTGTCTGAGAGGAAAACACTTCATCTGGAACATTCCCAGTATTGCCTCATTAAGTACTGCCTCAGCTCAATTTGGCTCAGGGGTTCATTTTCTACTGAGGTTTGGACAAACTCCCGAAAGGTCACACAGAAACCTGAAGTTTCTGAGCAAATACTGGGGGGTTCTTTTCTGCTAAGTCAGGCTCCAGATAGTCAAGTGCACCACAGAGAGAAGCAGGATGGGCCAGCCTGCTGAGGAGGGCATCCGCAGAGGCAAAGGCACCCTCCGGAGCTGTCTGAAGGCCGGCCGAGAGGAAAATGGAAAATAGAGGAGAGTAGAAAGATATTGATTTCAAGCAAGGACCGCACAAACATACACTGCACATTGCTGCATTAAGGCTAAAGAGAACATCACTCAGTGGTCGATATTCACACTGCCATTGGGACTGAGACTGGCAGGCCCCGCCCCTTCTCCCAGAAGCAGGGCCTCAGGAGCCCTCCCTCCCCAGGCCCATGTCACCCTGGTTTCCTAGCCAGAGCAGCGGAAGCCACATAACCACTGCTTTGTTCTTTGAAAATCTCCATGGGTGGGAGGCAAGCTAGTTGATGGGTTTTCAAACGCCAACATAGTTCATCAAAGAAACAGCACCAAGGACAAATATCAAGGAAAGTAAGGTTTGAGTGAGGACCGTTTTCAATAGTGAAAAGACGATTTCAAACAAACAGGTAACTCCTCCTAGATTAGAAAGACTTCCAAATTAGAAGGCAACTTTGCAGGAGATGAACCATGGCCAAGCCTGCCACAGTATTTATATGCAAGACCGACTCACATCTAGACCCTTTTATTGTTCACTAATTGTGTTTCCAGTATCCAACCCGGCATCCAACTGCCGCATATACAGCAGGTGCCCTGCAAATGTCCGTAGCATGAGACAGATCAAACTGCCTGATAGAGAGCAAAAGCAACACACCAAATCAAACAGTTTCAAACTGTATGATGACTGCTAGGAGGGAGGTGAAAAAAATATATATAATTGACCCAAGCTGGTTTGTTTAAGACATGTGGAAGACCCTCCCGTGGATATTACACCCTCTAGGGCGAGCACACGCAACATGTAGGGAGTGGGGACAATGAGGCCTCATCTCAGGGCTACGGGTCCTGCAAGGCTTCTGGAGGTCTTGGGAGAGGGTAAGTTGAAGTCCGGGACCATGAGCAAGGAAAATCTCCTGTCACTGAGACCCAAGAGAAACATAGCTGGTCCCCCAAAGGAGGATGTTCCCTCCCCTCCCCATCTTTGTTTTGCCATACAGGCTAGAGAGGCAGGGGCTGGCTGACCACGGCTCCAGCTTGTCCGCCAGTCCAGGGAGAGAAGAATGGAAAACAAGCCCGAGCGTATCAAGCACTTGACTGAGAACTAACTAACTGTACAGCCATCGTGGGAGAAAGGAAGGCCCTTCCCTCGCTGTGAGAGGCAGGGTCTCCTAGGCTGACTGCTGTGGTCTAGGGGCCAGGGTGGGGCCCCACAGCCAGGTGAAGAATGGCAGCACTAGAGGGCTCACTCACAGAGTCCCTCAGGCAACACTTACAATTTCAATCGCCTCTGCGGGGGTGCCCAAGGCCATAGCTTCCAGCTCCTTCTGGGAGGATTTCTCTGGCACCTGCAAGAGAGGCTCCTGGCTGGAGGCCAGCCCGCGTGTGACAGGGTGCTGGAGTTTGGTTGCAGCATTCACCAGGGCTTCAGTCTCCTCAAAACTCGACCTGAGGAAAAAAGTCAGTCGTTAGGGCCTTCTCCCTGGAGACTTGCTGAAGTCTATTGGGAAGCTCTCACGAAAGAGAAAACATCCCACAAAACCCGAGACTTCCAAGTCAGTGCCCAGGGAGAGACGAAGGCCAGGTCTTCAGGGGCCATCCATCTAGAGGCAGGCTACAGTCCAGCCACGTTTAAGGGCCAACAGACAAGGGAAGAACAGATACAGATGCCTTTGGCAAGGGGACTGAGCTCCTCCGGAGTTTAGGGACCGGCCACTTGCTTGCTTGTGCATTCTGAGGGAAGAGACTGGGTATCACATCTTTTCTTAGAAAGCGGATAGGCACCTTCGAGAAGATGAAGTAAGATGCTGTATAAACACAAGGCACTCCACATAGTGCCTGCCACAGGGGACCACTCTTGGAGAGGGCATCATCTCTAGTTAGACATCGCTGCACTAACACCTAACATGTGGACAGAGTTTGGCCTGTAGGGCCTACAGTTACGTCGGAGAGACCAAAACAAGAGCTTCCAATCCGGCCCGGTACTGAGCAGGTATCCAGTGATGGATGGGACGACCTAAAGGGCATCAAGCAATGCTTTACATTTCCCCCATCAAAGGGTGTACACCATTCAGAACGTGGACACCGGCGCATGCAAATATTAACATCCACACTAACAAGAAATGTCTGTCAATCACTTTACATGTGCTAGGCACTATGACACAGGCTTTCCATACACTGTCTCCTAGAAGCCAGGTCCCCTGTGTCTGCCCCTTGACTGCTCTGGGGACTAACAGTCTTCTCTTATCTCCCTAGATCCCTAGAGGTCACTTTATTCCTTGCTGCGAGCCACAGAAATATGAAGCAGGAATTCGGCTGACTATGGCAAAGCTTATACTTGGAAGAGCCAAGGGCTTTTCCAGAGGATAAAGCCGAAACTCACAGCATATTGGTGAGACTGGCTGTTTTCCAGACAGGGTTTCTCTGCGTGGTTTTGGTGCCTGCCCTGGAACTCACTCTGTAGACCAGGCTGGCCTCAAACTCACAGAGATCCGCCTGGCTTTGCCTCCCGAGTGCTGGGATTAAAGGTGTGCACCACCTTTGAAAGTTGTAAAATTTATAAAATTCAAGTTCCACTTGCCCATGGGATACCACCTTATAAGGACTCCAATTTGCAGTAAGGCTCATTAAGGAAGAGAATGGCTCAATTGCCTTTAGCCTACTGGCTTATGGGTGGGTTAGGACTTCTGTTGGTCTTTTCTGTGTTTCACAGATTGCAAGCTCAGCACCACTTTGAGATCTTTGGCAGCAGTTACTCTACAGCTCATGTGGTTGAGTCTGTATGATAATGAGTATTCAGAGACAGGTAATGCCTGGGGGTGGTCATCAACCTAAGCCAGAGCACCTGTGTGGCCTGGGCAGGTGTCTCCATGACGGGTAAGGTGACCTGCTGACGTCCCATGCAACCTAAGTCAGAAGCTCATTTTTTAGTAAAAAGGGGGGACCTGTGGGCCCCGGCCCCCCACTGTGAGTGGCTGCTGCCTTGCTTGCCAACCTTGACCAGATGTCCTCCCTATGCTGATTCCCTCCTGGTTTCCTTCTTACTGAACGATCACCAGGTTCGTTGTTCGTGTATCCTGCATTTGGTGTAAACAGCTTAGATGTCAGCATATAGAACATTGGGTAGCAAACTTCTGCCCTCTGGGGATCCTCCATTGTGCTGTAAGCCTGTATTTAAGGTTTCCTCCCTCTTTCAATAAAAGGCATTTGGTATTCGGTAAAAAAAAAAAAAAAAAAAAAAAAAAAGGTGTGCGCCACCGCCACCATCCGGCAATACTGGCTTTTTAATGTATCAGCTGTTCCTGCAGTGAATTTCTTGTGTGCTATTGTAGCTTTCCCATTTGTTTCCTCTCCCAAGAACTTCTAACAGTGTGACTGATCATTTATTGGGCACAACTTCCCCTACACATTTGGGGTGTTTTGGACAACATTCCCCAGCTGTGTTTATTCTTCATTAGCAAACATCTGGCCAGGGCCATTCTCCGGACCAAAAAAAAGTATTTCATCTGAGATAGGACAGACTGTAGATAGATATGCATTAGTTCATCTCACCTATAGATAAGAGAAAATAACCACTAACAATTAAATCCTTAACTCCTTACCTCCACCCCAGTTTATTTCCACAAGACCCTAATTCAAGAGATTTACTGCTTACAATTCTGGGATGGTGTTTTGGCCATCTGCTAGTTACTGACATAAGGTAAACATTCCTACTGACCCAAGGAGACAACAGACAAGGCCGGGCAGACAAGGCCGGGCAGGCGGAGGACAGGTGCCAAGCTTCGTTTCTTGTGCAAATTAAGCTTTTACCCTCCCTCCTTTATCTCAACCCAGGTGCTATTCCTGGTTCTTAAGATTCCCCTTTGTGCAATTAACTCAGAGCAAAAGTGCTTTTACTAACCAAATACTACACATTGTGATGCAGGTTGCCTAGCAACCCAGTGAAGTTCCCCCACCCTACCAGAAAACAGTGCAGCCGGAGGATTGCTGACTGTATGTGAATATATACTGGAAAGTTCAGGGACAGAGGGAACGATGAGAGAACAACAGAAGAAGGGACAGAGAGGAGCTAAGTATGAGGACAGAAAAGAAGCTGTGCAGATGGAATCGACTTAGAAGAATAAAGGGAATGGCCTAAAGAGCTCACTGTGCTTCGATTCTTTTGATAACCCTCAGATTAATTTCTTCACTGCTGATAGTGTCTATTCTGGACCCTGAGAGAAATGTCCACCGGCAGGTACCGGTGGGGAATTCATTAATTCCTCTCACTTTACACGTAGGGAAACTGAGGCATAAGAGACTTAAGCTTTCAGTGTTGTGCCACACTGTCACTATTGGACCGACAACAGAATAGAGTTGAGTGTGAACTGGCTCTGTGTGTGTGTGTGTGTGTGTGTGTCTATTACTGCCAGTCAGCTGTTTCACCTTTTTCAAAGAGCCCTTGGAAACAGAAGTGATGCATCTGTGCCCTTGTGGACAGACTGAGTTATGGGCTACCTGCAGACACACACACACACAAATGGAACGAAGTCAGAATAACAGCGGGAAGGTATACAAGGACTTGGGGGCCTCTGACCTAAGCCACAACTCTCCCATCATAGAAGTCATACCCCGAACACGGAGTTGGGGAATCCGACATCCGGACGGGAGAAGACTTGACGGGGCTCTCCTGAGCGGTGTCAAACATGAGGTACAAGGCCTGCTTCTTCGGAGTGTCATCATCCTGCTGCAGGAATCAAAGGTACACATGCATTAGCCAGGAACAGTGGCCTGAGTACGCCACTCAAGTCAAGAAAGTACTTGTCAACAAGAAACAAGCAAGCCTCAGCTTTCTCAAGCCCCCGGAAGAGAGGAGAAAGCAGGAGGTGACTAGGAGAGGGCCAGGAGGGTAGGAGAGAAGGACCCAGGGAGACCTAAGGTGGGAAGAACCCTCTGGTACTGCTACGTGCCCTGTTCAGCCCCTCAGTGCTCATGGGCCACAGTGGCAAACACCCGTGCTGAGGATGCGGAGTTCACCAGCTACGCTCTCAGTCCTCACAAGGGAATGGGGAAGTGACAGCATGCTGACCCCAGTGGTGAGCAAGGCCACTGAGGCCCTGTGGTGGGTTTGAATGAGATGTCCCCCACAGTCTTGGGCATTTGAATACTTGGTCCCAGGTTAATGGTGTTTGGAAGGTTGAGGAGGCGGGGCCTTGCTGGAGGAAGCTGTGTTACTGGAGGCGAGCTCTGCTGAGAGTTTAAAGACTGCTTCTTGCCTGTGGTTCAAGATGTGCTTCTGCTCTGCTATCATGGACTCTTAATCCTCTGGAACCCTAAGCCCGAAATGGTCATGGTGTTTTATCACAGCAACAGCAAAGTAACTGAGACAGACCCCAAAGAAAGAGACAGGGCAATGGGCTTGGCCAGAATCAACAAAGCTTCTTTCTTCTTGGCTGGGCAGGAGGGTCACGAGCAGAGGCCACAGCAGGGGCTGTAGCTCAGAACCCCTGAGAGTCCTTCTACAATCAAGGCCTACAGGAGAGTGCAAGTGGATATGGGCACTGACTATACAATGTATGGCTAAAAGGGACAAGAGTTACTGGTAAGGCGGTCAGACTAGAGTTCCAAGACCTGGAGCAATGAGTCTAGGGATGGAGAGTGGCATTTCTGTGTAAGGAGACAACTCTGAACGACCCTGTGCAGCCTTGCTGGAGACCCCACAGGAGTCCCCGCCAGGCCAGTGTATAGGAGGAACTCACGGGTAAGGAGGAGCCAAGCTTTTCCATGTATTCGATTTCATAGGAGTTTCTGTAGTCCAGCTCTGAAAACAACAAATAGGCGAGATTAAGTACCAAGGGAAGACTGAAAGACCTGGCCCAGCACGGGGTGGGCTGAGCTTTTAGGGTCCATCATTGACTACAGTCTTCAGATCCAGCCTCCATCGAGGCACAGTTCAGCAATTTCAGACAGCCTGTATGCTTCCTGCTGGGAGGAGCTTTGGCCCTTAGAAATGTGAATGAGTTCCAAGGAAATGAAGCTGTGTCCACACACAGGTCTGCAATGGGCAGACCCCAGTACATCCATTGTGTTGAGATCGGAAGGCACAGGTGTTTGGGGATCGTTTTCGTCTAACTCTCAAGGGCTGCACCATGTAAGATAACACAGCATAGTGACATCTTGGAACCGTACTGTACCGGTCCCCCCTCTGTGAATTCAGCAGCCCCAAGACAGGCAACACTCCTCTAGTGCTCCTTCCTAAGTTGTTATTCCCCTCAGTTCTACTGGTTGCTTCAGGGCTGAGGTCTGACATTTTGATAGACCATCTTGCCAAAGCCAGTTTTAGGGATCTCTCTTGAGGTCCCATGATCCCAGTTAGGGAGAGTGTGTGGGTTCAAGGCCTGCCTGGGCTATAGAGTTAGGTTCAAAGGTAGCCTGGGCAACTTAGTCAGGAGACTCTTGTCTCAAAATGGGAAAAATTAAGAGGGCTAGGGGTGTAGTACAGTGGGGGTGCTTGCCTGGAAGGTACAGTGCCCTAGGTACAATTCCTAGTATAAGAAAAGAAGAGGGGGAGGAAAGGAGGGAGTCTCATCTGCTTTAAATTCTAAACCTCACAGAGTAGGCATGCAGATAAAGTCAAGCAGCTCCCTCTCACCCCAGGACACATGTAGGTGGCAGACTAGGAACAGTTCCACCACTGGTACCGAGTAGCACATGTCTATACAACTTCAGGGGAGGCGGAGTCACTTAAGGATAGGGCTATTTCACACTGAAGAGGCCAATGGCTATTTTTAAAGAATCCTCTCGTATCCAAGGGCCACTTTGGAGAATGACCTCATACCAGGGCATCACACAGCCAAGAGGTCTTGACTGTCTTCCTGAATCTAATTGCTAGAGTTTTGCTAAGGGAAGTGCCCTGGCAGGAGATGAAGGGTCTTCATTTCTAAGATCAGCAAGGTCAGCTTACTGGACTTCTCTGTCCCTGCTGATTCAACAATGAAATGAAACTCAAAGTGCCACACTGTCGTGGATAACGTGACAAGGTATAACAAAAAGGCCTACAATTAGTTACACAATGGGAAGAATGATGACCAGACATTATTGCTCATTCTACATTTCTCTTTGAACACAAGTGATGTTTTATTAAGAGGAGATGGACAAAGGGCCCTGGAGAAGGATGAAGAGACTATATTCACCTTTTCCTGTCCCCTTCTCAGTCTCTGTCATAAGACAGCCATGGTGCCTACCCAGATGGACAACTTGCCCTCTGCTGGATGTGGGAAGAGGGGGCAGATACCGTTGTGTATAGGGAGGTGGGGCCACCAAGTGGTTATGAAGATTTGTGGGTCTCAAAGCAACTGCTCAGGGCTGCAGAGATGGCTCAGTGGTTAAGAATGCGCACTGCTCAGGGCTGCAGAGATGGCTCAGTGGTTAAGAATGCGCACTGCTCAGGGCTGCAGAGATGGCTCAGTGGTTAAGAATGCGCACTGCTCAGGGCTGCAGAGATGGCTCAGTGGTTAAGAATGCGCACTGCTCTCCCAGAGGATGGGATTCAGTTCCCAGCATCCACACTGGACAGCTCACAACCACCTGTAACTCCAGCTCTTTGGATCCAATGTCCTCTGGACTCCAAGGGCACCCGTAAACACATGATGCACATAAACTCACGTAAGCACACACTCGCACATGAATAAAAATAAATCAAAAATAAAATAAAACAAAAACAGTTGCTATCAGGGTCTCCTGGGCAGGCGAGGTCCCAGAGACAGGCTGCCTAACATTCTCTAGTGCAGAAGAGAAGGGCATTCATTAAACAGATGAGCATGCTCATAACTCAAGCAGAGTGTGTCATCACTGGAAGGTTATGGAGGCCACACAGTTCAGGTGGCATACACCGCAAACAGGGCACTCCAGCTCCATGGGTAACTGCTAACCTATGGCCCTCTGGGGTTTTTAAAACAGCAAAGACAACCTGAAGCTCTTCAGTGCTACTTGCACACCCAGGTAGGAAGGAACGGTACTAGCTCACGCCCTCATCCTACAAATGAGGGCAGGGAGCCCGGTCTATTCTCACCACAGCAGCACAGAACTATGAAACCAGGCAGATCTGCCCTGCACAAGTCACCCCAGGCCTTCTCAGTGCACGGCCTGTTTCCTCAGTCTTCAAGTGGGGGGCTACAGGATCTACCACAGAGCTCAGAGGAAATGAAGCCCTGTGTGCAAAATGATAGTCCCTGCTTTCCCCGTCTCTTCTATGGAATTACCATCGCTGTGCATGTGTGCTGAAATAGTAATTACGATGTCTAACCCAACGTTTCCCTTTCCTGTGGTTGGTGACTTCCCTAAGACCAAGTCTCAGACTGCAGCTGCAGCCCTGGACTGATTCATTCCAGGGTCACATCAGCACCCCCAGATGTCTGATGTGCTGAATGTGTCCTTACTGAAAGAACAGGAGGGAAGACCTGATGAGAAGCTTCTCCATCCAGGGTGGTTACAGAGGTACTTAGAGCAGGGCCAATGCCTCCTACAGCCATGGTGTCTTCACGTCGACATTCTCTACCACACAATGGCTAAAACTGATCCGTCGCTTGCCAAATCTTTACTGCTATTTTCTAAGGACACAGTATGCCTATCTTCTGAATCAATCTCTCTCTCTCTCTCTCTCTCTCTCTCTCTCTCTCTCTCTCTCTCTCTCTCTCTCTCTCTCTCTCTGAATGTGGGTGTGTGCACACCACAGTGCATGCATGGATGTCAAAGGACAGCCTTGGTTGTCATCCCTTGCCCTCTACTGACTGGGCTTTCTTGTTTTGTTTCTTCAGATGAACATGGCAGGCTCTCTGGCCACTGAGCCTCTGGAGAGTCTCCTGTCCCTGCCCCAGCTCCCTGCAGGAGTGCTATGATTACAGACACTTGTAAGGGCATCAGGCTGTCACAGAGGTTCTTGGGATTCGAGCTCAGGTCCTCACACTTGCACATTTACTCCCGAGGCATCTCCTGA
This sequence comes from Peromyscus maniculatus bairdii, assembly GCF_049852395.1. NCBI lineage: Eukaryota > Metazoa > Chordata > Mammalia > Rodentia > Cricetidae > Peromyscus > Peromyscus maniculatus. Next base: position 141,196,508 of record NC_134852.1, on the reverse strand, counting down.
AGCCCTCCCTATTTGTCGAATTTTTGCAGAAACAATTGCCAAAAAGTTTAGTGATCTGTTTTAGCACACGATCAACACACTCTCAGATCAAATGTGTTTAATTCTCGGTACCGAGCTCAAGCTGGTTGCTAAATGCTTCTTTCTGGTGTTTAGAGTTGCTGTTGTTGTTACTGTTGTTTTTATCTAGCTCAAGAGTAGGGGGGGGCAGTGGGGGAACTGGAGACGGTATCAAAGTGGGACGTGAGATGCGTGTGTCCAAATGTCCTCGCTGCTCCTGTGACATTAGGCTGCTCTCCCTTCCCAGGTCCCTCTACTTCACGCAGGGGATGGTTATTGCAAAGACCAAACTGACTGAGCTGACACCACTGTTTACCTGGCCTTGCATTTCCTTATCTCACACCCATCTTCAGCTCCTACGATGCTCAGAGTAGGGTGGGGACGGAAAGGCATCAGAGTCGTGGCCTTCAGTAAACAAACTCCCCAGTAACGAACAAGAACTGCACACACATCTTCCTCATGGTGTTAAGAGCCCCCAGACTAAGCATTACAGGCAAGCAGGGGAAGGAGGGAATATCCAGGCAAAGGCTGAGACAGGCAAAGGTCGGGGAGGAGAGTGAACTTCTGGGTTCTGTCTCTGCCTTCCAGCCTGCTGGGAGGACAGGTGTGCGCCACTACACCTAGAATCTACGCAGTGGGGAGATACCCAGGGCTTCATGCAGGCACTCTACCAACCGAGTACACCCCAGCCCTAAGATACATGAGAGGAAGCAGAGACTGAAAACACAGCACAAGGAAGACACGCAGATAAGACAAGTGCTTGGGATCTTCCCAAATCCCCCAAGTTCTCACTCGCAAACCTGGGGAAACCATCTGCCTCCAGGCTTCATTAAAATCTGTGGCCATGGGGCTGGAGAGATGGCTCAGCGGTTAAGAGCACTGGCTACTCTTCCAGAGGTCCTGAGTTCAATTCCTAGCAACCACATGGTGGCTCATGACCATCTATAATGAGACCTGATGCCCTCTTCTGGCCTGCAGGCATACGTGCAGGCAGAACACTGTGTGCATAATAATAAATAAACAAATCTTAAAAAAAAAATCTGTGGCCATACTGTATGACCAATCTGTGAGGGATATGAACAAGGATGGCACCAAAAGACCCATGGGTGAGTTGACTTACAAAGTTCAGTGTGACTGATGTTCCTTTGGTGCTGTGCCTTTCGAAACTACAGAAGGTATCCTAAGCCATACAGCCAAGGACAAGCAAGTGGGGATTCAGATCTGGGTTAGAGGGGCCAGTGTGGTTCTCAGCAGGCATCATGTGGCCAGGGGACAGTTGCTCTCAAGCCTTAGCTTTGCATTCAGCGGGAGGTGTGCAGATAGATTGTCACACGGGTAATGGTTACCTGGCTGGCAAGTATCTTTCCTGGCTCTTTGCCCCCTAGCGACAGTATTCTCCAAGGCAAGGTGTGGGTCTGGCTGGCCACCGAGTTGCTTACCCTCTGAGGGCGAATTGAATTTGGTCTCATTTACAAAGTTAGACAGGTCCGAGGGCTGTGGGAAGTCCTGTTTGTCGGCATCCAAGTCCACTGTCATACATGTCCACTTCTGGCTGGTGACGGCCAGCTTCTCCTCATCTGTGGCATGGACCACTGCAGAGATGGCTGGGGGTGCTTCCGGCGTGGCAGCTGGAGTGGAGTCCTGTGAGGAGAGGAGACAGCCTCTTCTTTCACCCAGTCTCAGAATCCGCGCCCCTCAAACCAAGGAAACCCCTCCATCTGCTCCCCTGGGGCTCTGATCCACAGTGCTCCTGGAGGAAACTTTCCTCTAGTGATCTCTTTTACTGATGGTTGATTTCAGGGAGCGACCATGGGTTTATCAAAATTAATTAGTTAATTTAAAAAAAAAAAACCAACAACCCTGAACATAGTAACTCCTGCCCGTAATCCTAGCATCTGAGAGGCTGAGGCAGGGGAACTGCTGGGAGTGTGAGGTTAGACTGGGCTATGGACCCTTTCTCCAAGGACTGGGGATGTGGCTCCATGGCCTGGTGCTCGCCTTGCATGTGCACAGTCCTAGGTTCAATACCCAGCACTGAAAACAACAACAAAAAGCCTCAGTATGGTGGTTCACCCCTGAGATCCCAACACTCAAGGGACTGAGGCTAGCCTGGGCTATGCAGTAAGTACCAGGCCAACATGAGCTAGTGTGAGACCCTGTCTCAAAACAAAACAATAACTAAGTCTCTGTCTTGGTTATCTGGGTGATTCCAGCTTCTTTTACAGTCATATCATCAGCACTGTCTAAGAGTCCTCACACAAGTCCTGATGAAGAGAAGGGGTTTTAGTGAGAGCCCAGGGGAGAGCTACAGCTGGACCTCAAGTCTCCTATCCCTGGAGCTAAGGTCCTGGTATGTTCTTTCCCTGCCCAACAGTCAGCAATTGAAGCTGGGTTTGATCTGAAGATCACCTTGTCTTATAACCCAGAATGGTAGCAAGCCTGCCTGAGGATTACCTTCCTTGGTCTATGAGGAGGGTGGAAGACATGAGATTGTTAGAAACACCACCAAGAGGGAAAGAGACTCATAATGAACTCAAGGCCCTGCTTCTTTTTCCTAAAGATTTATTTTATGTGTATAAGTGTTTTTGCCTGTGTGTATGTATGTGCATCATGTGTGTGCAGTACCCACAGAAGCCAGAAGAGGGTGTTAGAACCCTTGTACTGACAATTGTCAACCACCATGTGGGTGCTGGGAACTGAACTTTGATCCTCAGCGAGAGAGCAGTGAGTACTTTTAATCACTAAACTTTCTCTCTAGCCCCAAGCTTCTTGAGGGTAAGTGTCCCTCCTCTTCCCACTCTAACTCTGATGGCATAATTTGTTATTCCTGATAGTCAAGTTTCCTGCACATTTTCTCACTCTGTGTCCATTGATTTCAAAAGACCCTCTCAACTTGATGCAAGTTCTCAGCAGATTAAATGGCCAGAAGAGACTAGAAGAATTCCCACTATAAAATCTTGCCCTTATTCTCAACTAATTCCTCATAGCACACACCTTGATCTCCACCAAACTGAGGGGGAGGTCAAAACACTCCACACCATAAAGAGAAAAAAGGAAAACTCTGCTATGCCTGTTTTTTGGTGTGCATGTATGCATGTGTGCACAGTGTATGTGCACGTGTGCAGGAGTGTGTATATGCATGTGTGTGTTACACAAGTGCATGAATGGTGTGTGTGTGTGTGTGTGTGTGTGTTAACTCCCCGATTAGCAATGTAATATGCTCAAGGGATCAAGGAAGTGCTGTACCTGAGAAGGTGGATCAGACAGAGGAGACCTCTTTGGTGACTTCTTCACCCTAAATGTGTCACTGTAAATAAAATGGGAAAGGTAAACAACACAGGGTCACAGGTCATTCCCAAGCACCCGGCAACCGCCCAGCCTCCCACCTACCCAACAGCTCATTCTGACTTTGTAACTGATGTTATTTTTGCCCCCAAGGGGAAGATCCATCAAGCTGGAAACCTTTACCGAGAAGCCATTTTGGAGAGCCGACCCAGAAAGATGCAGCTAAATTTAACAAACCGTTCTTACTGTTATACAGCAAACCTGCGGCGAGGAGACTGATTTCTGAGCCAGCTAAGGTTGGGGGAGGGGCCGCAGGCTCATGACACTAATTAACAGGATCCAGTTTTCACATGGGCAAGGAGACGCAGCTCTTAATGAATAGCCAGAGGAGCCTGCGCAGACACAGAAAAGTTCTGGATCCTGTGGGGACCCGGGGGGCCCTTTGCACTCCCAGGAACACAGAGCGCAATGGGTTCTTCTGCTCTGAGAGACTCTGGGTGGGATTCTGACTAAAGGCAGAGCCCAGGAAGATGGTGTCTTAGGCCTCTCCGTGGCTGTGCACAGTTAATGGACACGATTCCATACTCTTTTCTCCCTTTCTTTTTCCTTCATACAAGGTAACGGAGGTGGGGCAGACTGACCCCAGGAGAAAGGGAATGGTTTTGGCATAAGCAGTACTATTCAGTCCATGAGCCACCATGCTCTGGGGGTCATTTCTATAATCAAAAATGAACACCCTCAACCTACAGCTGGCCCTTTTCTCCTGGTTCCAGCATTCCCCAGTATGGTTTTAGGACCAGGCAAGGCTAGAGCTCAGGTACGGAGGAGGCAGGGTCCCTCAATTAAAGTCTCATCACTCTCCTCCGTTTCCCATGTTAACTAAGTAAGTAGAGAAATCCGATACCCAAGTTCCTTCCTTGTGTACTCTCAAATAAAACACTCCAACAATGGCATTTGAATATAAGAAAATGCTGTAAATGGTTATTTACAGCATTTATGGTATTTGCCATAAAACAGTCCAGTCCCAACATAAGGTATATATTTATTCATGCGTATAAATATATAACTTTCATAGGTGCTAGATGACTTGAAAATACTAAAAGGCGGCTGCTGGGGTAGGACAGAATTGGGAGACTCCATGCTATCCTGGAGGCTGCCAGAAGCCTGGGTCCAGGTCAGCTTCCCCTGTAAGGGAAGGTTGAAAGGAACATAGATTGAGAGCCCTGAGCTCTGCCCTGGCTAGGGTATGCTGTTCTAGAGGCACACAGGTGGCCAGTTGCATTGGTGCCTGGTGGGGCTACCCATAGATGAGACATGTTAATATCCAGCCTAGACATAAGTAGCCAAGAACATGACCCAAGGCATGCTGGCAATGGTTCTCAGCCATGGGTTCCATGCTGAGAGGATCCCACATCCCCTCAGATTTCTGCAAGCATGAATTTGGAAGAGCCCAAATGGTAATGCCTCATAATGTAACAAGAAACAGCCACGGCAGTCTCTGCCCCAGGCTTCCTGCAGTGCTTCATACGAAAGCATCCTGCTACTGAAAGCAATCACCCGCCAGCCCAACTTACAACAAAAGGATGGAATGAGGAGTTAAAAACCCATAGATGGATTTCAGATGAAGATACGCACCCCACCCCCACAAAGAAAAAAAACAAAAACACCAAGCAGGGGAGGGTTCCACTGCGGACAGGCAGGCAGCTGCTGGCTAATCAATCATGTTTGCACAGCCCAGCAGCTCATGCTAATCGGGGTGAAACAGAAAAGTAACCTTGACGGCAGGGGAGCCCCGACCCATCATCATTCCCAAGCTCTACACAGGAACGCAGCGGCCACCACAGAGACGAAAGGAGAGGGGTAGCAAGCGGAAGCAAGGCGGAAGCCCCACACGAGAGGGGCAAGAGGCAGATTGCATGAAATTTACTTACAACAGAGAACACACAGACATCACATCTTCAACCATCCTAAGACAAGAAGACAAAGAAGAGAGACAGACAGAAGGAACTGACACAAAGATAAATCTGCAGACACCGGGCACTTAGTGGCTTAGGATGTGGCAGCCATCCATAGCGGATTCTGCTCCAGGGTACACAGTCCAGCCTTCTGGGGAGGGGCTATGGGCACACAGCTTCCTCTCTGGGTTCTGACCACCTGGAGGGTTGGTACCTAAGAGCTCTGCCTCCGCACAATAGTCTCCCAAACCAGCAGACCTGCGTGGACTAAGGGTGACGCCAGGACACAGGGGCAGCTTCCCCAACCTTCTTAGCCCTGATGAGCAAAGGGGAAAGAAAACGACTGGGGGAAATACTATTTGGGGTCAGAAGAAGGGGGCGGCTGCCAAATGACTCTCTTTCTAAAGGTGAGAAGTTATGGCTTTGAAGTGTAAGCATTTCTGGGTATTATTCCACTTTTCTGTTTGTTTGTTTTTTGAGACAGGATTTCTCTGTTGTAGACCAGGCTGGCCTCAAACTTAGAGATCTGCCTGCCTCTGCCTCCCAAGTGCTGGGATTAAAGTTATTATTCCACTTTCAAATTCTATGTGGATTTGGGTAAGTGGGAGTTGGGGGAAGGGAACCCATGATCAGAATATGCTGTATGAAAAAGAATCTATATGAAAGTTAAAATTATTTTTAAAAAAGATAAGGTTCTAATATGGATCTTATAGAATCTCTAAGAAGGGCCTGGTTGGGGAACAGAACTAAAAAAAAGTCCGTGTTTGGAGCCGGAATGGCCTTCAGCTACTGTAAGATGGTGACAGAGCAACCCACAAAGCAGAACCTGAGTTATTCTCAGATTCCTGATGCAGATGGGTCACCCTGTGTTATTCCAGCCAGACCCAGAGAGGCCAACACTGGGGCTTGTTCCACGGCCCTGGGATGGGAGGCTGAGTGTTCTCCACCTGATTAAATTACAGTGATGCTTCCCAAGAGAGCCAGGACGTCTGTAGCAACCAGGCACATGGTCGTCAGGTTACAGGTCCTGAGGAATGGACCTCTAGCCGACAAGGTTGGGCTTCTCAGGATGAGTGCCAAGGGCACCAACACCAAGCAGCCAGGGGGAACCATGGCACGTGTGGGTGGACAAAAGCCACTCTTCTTAGGGACTGGAGGGTTCGCTTCCCCCGTCCAGGTCTCACCAATCTCCTCAGGTCTTTCGGGGACTTTCAAGTCTTATTTGAAAAAGATGACTGGAGAGTGGGTAGGCAAGAAAGAGCCTGTCTCTTGCACGCTCGTCAGAGGGCATGCAGCAGCTCTCTCCATCTGGGGCCTCCTGTAGCCTGCTACCCTTTGTGGCCCCTGAGTTAAAGTCATATTAGCAGGTAGGAACAAATGCTGTACACGTAACAGTATTTTGCAGGGTGTGTGTCTCAGCTAATCCAAAGGCAATGCATATGCTAACCAGGGAAGAGTTCAGCCACCAACAGGAAGGCCGCCAGGTCTGCTCCTTTTCTACAGGACTTCCCATCGTCCCCTGGAGTTGAGAGGTCATCAATGGCTAAACATAAAACGTCAAGCCACCGATTAGTTAAAAGATCAAGGACTGTGGGTTCGGGGATGGGGGGATGATGGCACGGAGGCTGCAGAAAGAAAGGAAACGTGTGTCCTGCCTGCTTGGAGAAACAGCCACAAAAAAAACAGTGTCATGACAGCCACGGGTTGGGGGTGGGGGGTGGGGTGGGCAGGACGAGGGCAGCCGGGGACTCCCCAGGCACAGGCAGGACCAGAACCCACAGCAACGCACACCCGCTCTCAATCCTCACCACCTCCCTCCTTGAACTTACGTCTTCAGGGGGGTCTTCTTCTTCTTAGCGGGCTTATTCAGCCCGTCCCCGTCCACTTCGACGGTGCTGGCTGGGATCTCAAAAGAGGCTGGGGATTTGGAAGGTGAGCTGGGGGTCTTAGAGGATGTCTTAAAGGGGCCAAGGGACTCTTCACAGGCATCGGGGTCAAAGTTGTACGACTGTTGGGGCAGTTTGGGAGACTCTTGCATTTTTGAGGTGGAGGAAAAAGGGTTAAAATTGGGGTCGTCCCACTTGTCTATATCAAAGGTGTAGGTACCTTTAGCAATGGGGATGTCATTGGGTTCGGTAGGGGACCTTGGAGGTGAGGCAGGGGCGTTGTCGAGTTTCTCGGGTGTCTTTTTCATCTTTGGCCTCCTTAGGGGCATTTTGGCAACTGGCTTCTTGCCTATCTTTTTGGTGGGAGGGGCGTTTTCCTGCTGGCTGTCCCAGTTTCCCTTGTCCTCAGAATAGTCAAACTCCAGCCTCACGGAGAGCCCTTTGGCAGGCAAGTCCTCCTGCCCCCCACTCTCCGATAGGGTCACCTCCACTGCCTCAGGGGCTGTGGTAAGAGGCACTGATTTCCTCCCCACAGGGGGTGAGTTCTGCACTGGGCCACCTCCAGAAACCAGAGGGCTGACGTCTTCGGCACTCTCCAAAGTCAAAGGGCAGGAGGCTGTGGGCACGGCGGCGGCGGGGGCGGGCTCCAGGGGCGGCGTCTCCTCTGACAAGGTGCCCCCAGTGCCCTCGGGTGTGACCGACTCCGTCTTTGTCTCGGGGGCAAGGTGCTCCTCGGTGGGGACTGGACTCTCTTCGTCCGGCTCCTGCTGGGTCTCCTTCACTGGAGGGGTCTCTGTGGGTTTCTTGGCGGCCTGTTTCTTTTTCAAGGAAGGCGGCCGTGATTTTTTAGTTCGCTTAAGGGTGCTGGAAGCACTGTTAGATCCTGTGCCACACGCATCTGCGGCCAGGGTCCCCGCTTCGGGGCTGCCGGGGCAGGAAGCACCGTCAAAGTCGCTGGCTTGCAGGCTGAGCGAGCGGGACAGCGTGGACTTGGAAGGGGGCACGGACTCGGTGGATTTCCTCCGCGCGCTCACCTTACACTCCTGGCCCTTCGAGTCGGCAGAGCACGGCTCCAGGCTCTGGAAGTTATCCACCAGCTCGATGCTGTCAAAGTCCAGGTTGTACGCCCCACTGCTGGCTATGGGCTTATCTTCGTCGAACACCGCCGAGGAGGAGTGTGAGGGGCGGAACGGGCTCCCTTCCACGGAGTCGCTGCGAGGGCCATCGGGAACCACGACCGGCTCAGCACTGCATCCTGAGGGAAAGGAGACAGAGCTGTCACCTGAAGACATGGGGCACTTAAGAACGCTTCTCGTTCTGTGCCACAGCAGAGGTGGATAAACCCCAAAGACGGGGGCACCCCCCCCGGGGGCACCCCCCCCCCCGTCCGTATGGGCAACAAATCCTGGTTTCATAGCCTCACTGGCTCCAGACCCTGGGCCGGTTTCCCTCAGTGCCCTCATCTGTAATAACGGAGAGCCAGGTAGCTGATCAAGGGAAAGCCCCATGGTTCATTCATTCCAAAGCAGTTTATTAAGTGCTTGACCTTGACCAGGGGTCATGTTGAGAATCTGAGCAACAATCAGGAAAGAGATAAAGGCTTGCTGTAGACCATTGTCCTCTTGGCCTGTGGGCCACTGCCATCGTCACCAAGGCATCACCACTACCAAAGCATCCCCTGACTACTTACTTGCAAGGGACTCTCAAAATCAGGCCTGATGCCAAGTCCCTCATGAAGGAGGAGTTGGGGAGGGTCATTAGACCCTCCCCTGAGAGTCCCATCACGCCTTCCTACACATACCCAAGCTGGGCATGGTCTCTTTGTAGAGCGTGGAGTGCCAACCGAAGGGAGGACTCTATCCTTGTAGCTATGGAGAAACTGTCGTCCACGCCGAAGCGACTTTCTGTGGTGTGGCTGTTTTGGGGTTACCCACACTCTGTAAGTAAGGCCAAGCTGGGTTCTAGGGGATTGGTACTTCAGTCTGTCATTCGTGTCCTATCAGGTTTGTTTGTCACCTCAGCCGGAAGTTCACAAAACAAACAGAAAGCACCTTAGACAGTGCAAAGGCCCTGGGGTAGGAGTACCCCTGGGGTGTTCTAAAAATAATGAGGAGGCTGATGTGGATGACGTCAGACAGGAGCAAGGCAGGAAACAAAGAAGGCAAGCAAAACACAGTCAACCTTTGGTATACAAATTAAATACGGTCACAGTCAACCCTGCCCCTGACTGCTCCGACCCTGGGAAGAATGTGCAAGGCTCTGAGTGAGAAGGCCATACAACTGAGCAGGACTGAGCTTGCCCTCCGCCACCTGCCCCTCCGAACATGACCTGGACCCTCTCCCGCCAACCTGCTTGCCTGCCTTACTCTGGCATTGCCTCTTGTCCATTCTCGGCTCTCTCCTCCCAGCTTCTGAGCTCCTCCAACTCTGCCAGGCAATAAGGCTGCTCCTTATCTTCCAACATGCTCAGGGACTCCAAAGGATGCCCAGTGGTCTCACTGCCCCACTGCTCCCGGGAAACCCACCAGCCCTTGCGCGGATTTCTGGGTTCCCAGCTGTTCTGCTAGAAAAAGGAAAACCGTGTACCATGGTCTACGGCAGGCAGACCATGAAACAGAACAGGCTGCACAGGACTGACGGACTGTCAGACTGCACAGGACTGATGGACTGTGCACACAGACAGACATTATGATGCATTAGCCCCTTTCTCCAGGTTCACTTCCAGCTAAAGTCCAGGAAGCTATTACACTTGAGTTTCAGATAAATGGACAGTTTCTAAGAGGATGTGGCACATGAGATTCAAACTCATGTGACACATGGTCTGGGTGTCCTCCATTTTTACTTTCTAAATGGCTGTCTTGTCCTTTGTCCCAATACCCCAGGTGTGGGAGAGGCTCACATTCAAACAAGCCAGTCTGTTTCTGTAGAAGGCACCCCACTTCCTCCCACTCTGAGCTGTGGATGCTCTCTGCCATAGTGGGGGTGGGGTCCTCTCACGGTGCTTCCTAACTTTGCTCACAGGCAAACCCCGCAGCTGGAGGCTGGCTGAGAAAGTGGGAGATAACAGCCCAAGGAAATGCAAGCCTCTCAGGTTCAGAAAGAGGCTTACTTTCCTCCATTTCCAATCTGGAAAACTGTCCCTCAGAAAGCTTAATAAACATCCCTTGGATTATGAGCACCTGGGGGAGCCTCCCTGTCGTCCTTCTAGAAGCCAGTGCTGGCTCCAGGCCTTCCCATCTCTCCCCTAACCCTAACTCCATCTAGGCACACATGTCCTAAGCATTTGCAGCCTCTGGTCCCAGCTCATTGCACCAAATTATTTCCTACCACCACCACACACACTTGCTTCCTTCTTATCTCAGGACCGGTGTCCATCTTTCTTCCCTCTGAGGTCACTTCCCTTCTCTTCTGAGGTCCTCCGGCCTTCAAGCACAGCCCCTTCTGGTCAGCAGCAACCTCAACTTCCTGCCCTGTGGCTGCCCCGGAATACTTGGTTCAGAAGGCAGAGGACCAGAGATGCTGAGGGGACCCAGGTGCTGTCACATGGGCTTGGCAGCAGGGAGGGGGCCTCGGCCATCCCTTCACTTCTGTAGACAGACCCTCCAGTGCCAAGCTTCCTTTTCAGTCTGCTCCATCGCCGCGGCTGCCTTCAAATGTCAGTAGTTTTCCTCGCATCGTGCGGCAGTCAGCAGAGAGTCAGCTTAACATCTGCTTTGTTTCCTGCCTACTTAGCCTGGCTTTCCTATTCAGAAGTACTGTTCCCTAATTGAGTCACAGGCAAAGACACCCAGTTTTGCTGCAGTTTCTTATCTTCAGCCCAAAGGATGCCTGGGGGCAGTCCCTCATCGTGGGGGGCCAGCCTGTTTGGTGTAACGATGCTTTGCTTCATCCTTAGCTTTGACCTACTAGACGCCGGTGGCACCTTCTATCCTAGTTGTGACAATATGTCTCCAGACATTGTCTCCTGTCCCCAGGAGGGCAGCGCTGTCCCTGGTTGGGAGTTGCTACTTTACAGAATGGTTCTCAGAGCAGAACGGCTCTCCCTGTGGTCCATCACAAGGTTGGGATAACTTCCCTACATCATTGCCACGGGCAAGCCCTGACTTGCAAGGTGAGCATGTCCAGTTGGGTTCCCACTAGACTGCTACATAGCCACATAGATCTGCATGAAGACTTCCTTCACCCTAAATCTGGGGTGCCCCCAATGTCGGTCACTATGGGACACACCTTGAATACAGAGGTGAGGAAAGATGGGACCCAAACCAATCCATCTATGTCAACATGCTGCTGCACTCACTGGTGTAAGCCCGGGAAAGATGCCTTTAGAAGTCCACACTGCATCCCTGGTTCTAGCTTCTAGTTCAGTCCTGGGGAGGTCAGCATCTGCAGCTTATGTGAAGAGTCCCCAGAGGCTTCTCAGCTATGATAATCAGCTCAGTTGCCCCCACTCCACTAAAAGACTGGGTGGCTTTAACAACACAGAAGAAATGTGTTTCTCGTTGTCCTGAGTCCTAAAGCCGGAAGTCCACAATGAAGGTGTCACCAAGTCTGGCCTCTCCTGGGGCCTTTCTCCTTGGCTTTGAGGTGGTCACATCTGGCTGTGTCTTTACATGGCCTTTCCTCTGAGCGGCTGTATCCTTGATGTCCCCCCCTCCCTCCACCCCAGAGACAAGGTTTCTCTGTGTAGCTTTGGAACCTGTCCTGGAACTCACTCTATAGACCAGGCTGGTCTCGAACTCACAAAAATCCACCTGCCTCTGCCTCCTGAAGGCTGGGATTAAAGGCTTGCGCCATCATCTCTGGCCTGATGTCTCCTCTTGTTACAGGGCCCCACCCTAAGACCCCACAAACCTTAATTAGCACCTGAAAGGCCCTATCTCTACCATACCACACCAGGAGTGAGGACTTCAACATGCGGATTTAACAGGTACACAATCCAGCCTACAACACCCGTGCTGGGCAACAAAGCAGGTACACAATCCAGTCTACAACACCTGTGCTGGGTGACAAAGCAGGAACACAATCCAGTCTACAATACCCGGTCTATAACATCCATGCTGGGCAAGACAGCAGGAACACAATCCAGTCTACAACATCTGGTCTATAACACCCATGCTGGGCAAGACAGCAGGAACACAGTCCAGTCTACAACATCTGGTCTATAACATCCATGCTGGGCAAGACAGCAGGAACACAATCCAGTCTACAACATCTGGTCTATAACACCCATGCTGGGCAAGACAGCAGGGACACAGTCCAGTCTATAACATCAGTGCTACACAACATAACCTAAGCTAAACAGAAGCATTCAGAAATGAGGGGTTTAGAGGAAAAACAGTGCCCTGACGACTGACATCACCCACCCGAAGTCTCCCTACCTTCACCGGAGGCCACACTACTTAGCCTTGCTGGAGCATTTCCCAAGTGACACTTGAGATGGCCAGAGCTCTCCCTCCTGCACTGTGAACTCTCTCGGGGACAGGGATGCAATGGCCAGAGTGAACCCTTGGCATCCTGATATGCTCAGATTCTCAACTGACTAATAAATCAAGCCCCCAGGAAGCATGGCTGACCATCTGAGCACGCTAATACGAAAAAAGTCTCCTTTTTAAGCAGGCTACTGGAGATCAACAGAGCATTACTTGGTCCTCTTGTGGCTTTTTGCCAGGAGTTGTAGGTAATCCAGAGCAAGCATATGATAAATTCAAGATTTCCCAAACTTGTCTAGCCCAAAACACATCCGAGACACTGATTAAAACCTAGACACCCCATTTTCCCACCCACTATTCAGTCCATCCCTTCCTAAGGAGTAGACCAGCAGAGCCAAAGCTTTGAATTTCTATTTTAACAGGTGCCACAAGCGAGTGTCCTGGTCAGGGAAGCCTGGGGCTAGTTCCCTTTATTAAATGTTAAAAAAACTTAAAAAAAAAATTATGTGTATGGATGTTTTGCCTGCACATACGCCTGTACACCACATGTATACCTGATACCTGAGGAGGTCAGAATGGGGCGCTAGACTCCCTGAGATCGAAGTTACAGACAGTTGTGAGCTGGGGAGCATGTGGGTGCTGGGAACAGAATTCAGGTCCTCTGGAAGAGCAGCCAGTGCTCTTAACCACTGAGCCATCTCTCCAGCCCCACTTTAATCTTAAAGCTTCCCTCCCATCCTGTAAGACACACAATGGCCTGAGGATTGAGGGTGACCACAGACAGGACAGGGTCAGTCGAGAGGCTGAGCTTTGACTCCCTGTGAGGATGCCCAGATAGGGCCAGGTCTACAGTGTCCACTGCCCTCTTAATGTGGTCCAAAACACAAGGCTCAAGAAACTACACCCAGTATGGGCCAGCCAGAGTGGCAGAGGCCCCTGGAGAGGCCCCTTCTCTCTGGAAGACCTGGCTGAGTCCTAAAAACTCTCACCTCTGGAGGAGGGCTCTCTGAGCTGCTCCTGGGTGTCCATCTTGTGTTGACAGGTCTCCTCCCAGACCTCCCTCAAGTCCCAGAGGCTTACCAGAGATCGAGACGTTGGGACTGTGGTAGCTTGAATGTGACTGGCCCCCATAATCTCATAGGGAGTGCCACTATTAGGAGCTATGGCTTTGTTGGAGTGGGTATGGAGGAAGTGTGTCACTGTGGGGGCAGCAGGCTTTGAGGTTTCCTATGCTCAGGATACCGCCCAGTGTCTCAGTGGGCTTCCTGTTGCCTGCAAGACATAGGACTCTTAGGTACCATATGCCTGCATGCTGACATGCTCCCCACCATGATGATAATGGACTGAAACTCTGAAGCTGTAAGCGAACCGCTCTAATTAAATGTTTTTTTTTTTTTTTCTTTATAAGGGCTGCCATGGTCATGGTGTCTCTTCACGGCGATAGAAACCCTGACTAAGACAGGAACTAACGACAATTACACTGGGGAGAGTCTATGAAAATCGGACTTTTCTCATTATGGTCCAGTCTTTGAGAAGCTAAGGGACATGGCAGTCAGGATGGGGAGAGATCAACGGGGGCTTTGTGCAGGTGGCGTCACCTACCGGCATCCGGGGCACCTCTGTGGTGACAGTCCGCGGGGGGTGGTCACTGAGCTGGAACCTGGGTCCCAGCTCGACCGCATGCACAGCAAATGTCCCGTTTCTGTCCTGTTTGGTCTCTTCCCCCAGAAAGCTGCCCACCCAGGATGCCATAGTCTACTCTGGTAGTCCCTAGGCTGAACCAGTGGCTCATCATGCCTTCCAGATCCTCTTGTCATTTTAAAAATGGTCATCCCTTCTAACCTTCTCCTTCAAATGCTACCAGGAGTAACAAATGAAATTGCACAAAAGTGCTTCCTTTGGAGACGAGAGAGAGATAGCAGGGTAGTTAAACTCGAGTTTGGTTCCTAGCACCCGAATGGTGCCTCACAATCATCCATAGCTCCAGTTCTAGGGGATCTGACCCCTCTTCTGACATCCTCGGACACTAGGCAAGCATATGGTACACATACACACATACAAGCAAAACACTCATAAAAACAAAACAAAAGTCTGAAAATATACATACTTTCAAAGTGTCCCCTTGGTAAGCTAGAGACAGCAGCAAGGTGACAGGCCACCAGTGCAGCCTGGTACAGAGAAGGCGGTGCCAGGGTTCAGGACTGAGTAAGAAGTGATCGAAAGACTGCTGCACATCAGATCAGCGTCCTTTACCAAAGCTCCTCAGCCGTGCTCACTGTCGTAGATCCCAGGACACCTCCCAAGACACCAATATTGTCCCCCTGCTACGATGATGACTGTGCAGGACGGTTTGTGTCAACGTGACAGAAACCTAGACATACCAGGGTCGAGGGAATCTTAACTGAGAAAATGCCTCCGGAAGATTGGTGAGCCCGTGGGACGTTTTCCTGATTGACGATTGACGTGGGAGGGCCCAGGTCCCTGTGGGCGGTGCCACCTTGGTCGGGTGGTCCTGGGTGCTGTATGAAAGCAGGCTGAGCAAGCTATGAGAAGCAAACCAGTGAGCAGCACCCCTCCACAGCCTCTGCTTCAGTTCCCGCCCCCAGGTTCCTGCTCTGACTTCCATTCATGATCACAGCAACAGAAACCCTACCTAAGATAATGATTAAATGTTGTACCAGGACAACAGCTGCCCCGTCCTTGCTGGGGACCCTGGGCTGAGCTGCCCACCTAGGAGACCAGGGCATCCCTGGTTCCCTAGAGCTCATGGAGCTGCCAGGGGTTAGAGTATGATTATGGATAAGAGGCTGCATCCAGACTCTCCAGTAGGGTCACAGAGAGAAGTAAATGGGTGTCTAGAGGACCAGGGCCTGGCCAGCTTCTTGGTATCTCCACCCAAGTTTCTCAGGGCAGTGTGAACACGGCCACAGTGGGCCACTGAGGTCACGACTCCCTGATTTCCTCACCTATCTATGCAGCCACAACCTCCTACCATCCTCCTAGCCTGAGGTGAATGGGGCTTTGGATTGACTGCAGTGGGCTCCCTGCCCCTTGCTCAATGACTACCCTCTACCTGCATAGTGCCTATCGCAGGGCAAGAGACCAACGTCAGAGTCCCCAACAGCTTCACTGGTTCCAGAAACCTGGGCACATATTAACATTCACATCAGAAAGGGCAGGAAAGCCAGCTGGCCCAAGGGTTGTGGCACCCGGGCCCAGCTCTGAAAAGCCCTGCTCCTCACCTTGTGTCCTCAGACTAAACATCTACGACCCCTGAAATTCCCATGCAGAAGCCTCATTCTCAAGGCAAGAGCTCTGGGAGGTGATTAGGTCACGGGAAAGAGCGTTCATGGGGTTAATATTTGAGGGAGCTTGTCTGTCCCATCTGCCACATGAGGACATGTGAGTCACGGTGGGTGCTGCTGGCAAACCTGACCTCCTCCAGACACCAAACCTGAACCCCAGCCTCAGAACCAGAGCAACCAACTTCTGTTGTCCACAAGCTACGCTGCCTACAGGCAGGCTGGCCAAGGCTGAGGCTGTGCATTCTGGGCAAGTTATTTCATAAATCTGTTGCTGTTGTAAGCCAGGGGTTCTTGTGAGGATGGCATGGAAGGCCACATGAAGGTCCAGCCTAGGGCACAGTTGGTGCCAGGAAATAACAGCCACAGCCCCTCAGACCCTGCCCATGCCAATGACACCTGCTCCCTGTTCTACAGCCCCAGAGGGACATTTCAATACCAGGGGGCTTGGGTCACACCTGGGTTTTTCAGAGGAGGTGAAAGCAAATGCCAGTACGTACAGAAACAAGCCTCCTGCGGTAGACCCAGTGACGAAAGAAGCCTTGCTGACAGCTAATGCCGAGAGAAGTAGTTCAAGGCCAGAGACCGGCGGGCCATCTCTTTCCAGCAAGAGGAAATGTGTAGGCTCACTGAGCAGCTCCAATCACCATCCAGGCCCTCACAGAGCCCTTCTCCCGGCTAGGAGGGCGCCAGGAACAATGAGCAGACAGGCTTTCTCACCGTGAGAAGAATGTCCCAGAAAGGATGGGCAAGGAGTTCACCTCAGCTCTCCCACTATGTCCCTGACGGACCACCTACTTCCTGCCCACTTGACCATCCTGTGGGGCTCAGCTCAGGCTACAGCTCTGGGAACCAGCCGACAGAGCTACTCGGCTCGTGGCTGAGTGCTGCCAGGCACAGCAACGGACCCAGCACCTACGAGGCCAGAAGTACCAGGCAGCCCCTGCACAGACATGCTGCACGGGAGAGCGGGAGAACTCATCCCAGAGTCCCTCACGCGCTGTAGGATGCAGGGAAGGTCTATGACCTCAAAGTTAGGGGGTGTTATCCAAATAAGGGATAACTCCCTCTCCAAGAGGGACATGAAGCAGACAAAGGACCCACTAGGAGCCCAACACAGGGAAGGTCCCTAAGCCAAAGCTATTATTTAATCAGGTGAAAGTTAAGCGCGTCTCTCCGTGACGATATTGTCGAGTGTCCTACAGAGGCCAGAGGGGAGAGATTCCAGAATGTGCAGGCTGCTGCCTTCCTTTATATGCAGGAAAACTGGGCTCCTCAGACGGGGACAGATGCAAGGCGGGCACTCAGCATCCGGTGCTTCTGTGCCATGGCGCACAAACACGCTCCTAGGACCCAGCACAGGGTAAGTGACTGCTCTGTCAAACAGGCCTCCAGGAGGAAGAACCACGTTTGTATTCCCCGTCAAAGGTCCCGCCTATTATTTCCTGTGGCTCCTGAGGCTCCTCTAGTGACATTCCAGGCATTCTGCAGAGGAAAACTGTAAACAATGGGTTTTCCTCTCCTGCCCTCTCTTTCCCACGGTTTTCGGAACAAGCCCTCCTCTCCCCAGCGCGAGCGACCCACGCAAGCAGCACAGTGCCTTCTCACGCCTTTGCGGCCCCCGGCGGGTCTGCAGGATGGATGGGAAGATGGCGTGGGGGTGCAGCTTCCAACCTGTGCAACAAATCAGGTGATCTTGTGTACAGCCCAAACCAAGGAGGTGGGTGCTTTATGCAGACAGTCCCCAGTTCAGGTCTCCTGATGGTCTTCTCTACACTGACAGGCTCACTGCAGTTTTCAAAGGAGAAGTGTTAAAAGTCCCCATTCAAAGACTCCAAGAGGTGTGGTCAAAGGTTCCAGGGGACTGTGACTCAGGGGCAATTAGCATCGCCAACCCCCTCCACACAGGTTATCTCTTAAGCCTCTATAATGTTCATCCTTTTATGAGCTGGCCATTTAAGTAAGAGGCAGGACTGTGTGTGTTTGTTATTAAGAATGGAGATGATCCTCTGCTGTTGAAAAAGAAGTTGGGGAGTGGCTGGCGCTGTCCTCCCTGTCCTGAGGCAGCTGCTGTTCCTCAACAGTTTGCACACCAAGGTGATGAAGACTGAGAAGCCCGGCAAATGGAAGCTCTTCATTTACATCTGACTGCCAGAGAGCTCCTGCACTACTTTGTGCTGGGCTGCCATCTCGCTCTAAAGCTTACCTTTTTAGACGAGACTCAACTGGTTCACAATGTGGGCCACACTTCAGACTAAATGATGAGGTTCCCAAGCATCACGGCCAGATGTATGGATCTCCCAAAACCAGCGGTGCACTGGGATATACATCTAGTGTGCACGACCCAGGCTCCTATTCACAGTACATTAAGACCTCAGAGCTGTCCAAAGTCATTCTCCAGTAGAGAAGAGCCCCAAGTCAGTCCTGATGGAGCCCACCTGAACATACGGGCCTACTTAACGCCTCATCCCACTTTCTGACTCCTCGCTTCAAGCATGGGGTGGTAACGAAATGGTTCTGAGTTTGGCTGTTCTGAAGACAACCTTGTATTCATGGGAGAATAAACAGAGTAACTGGCTTAAAGCCTAAAGGGGATGTGCAGGATAGGATATGTTTCAAAGGGTGAAAACAGCGAGTGTCTCCCCTTACCCCAAACATGGCATTACTGACTTATAGTATTCTCCATGTTATGGGGAAAACCATACACGAGGGACCCAGTGGTCCTCAGTTCCTGCCTGGGTCATCTTTGGATCTAACTGACCAGGAAGGAAGCAAGAGCAAAGGACAAAAGTCACACAACCTAAAAAATGAAGGTGATCATCAGAAGTAAATGCACAGCGCCTGTTGGGTGTCTCCACAGGACAGATGCTATGTCGCCTGTCTACGTTTTGTCTCAGCTGGAGCAGCCATTCTGGATGTGAGACATGTTGGAGGAAGTCGTGTATAACCAAGGAGGGAAACCATACCATGCTTCCAGATCCCGGTGCTCAGCGTCCTCCAGAGTAACTGCCTGTTGCCGCCACTGCCCTATGAACCAGTGCACAGTCGCCAGATACAGACCATTGAACACCCGATTCCAAGCCGAGAGAAAGGAGGCGGTGTCCTGTTTTTGTGTGGTGTTAACTGCTCAACTGTCTCAAGTTTAATATGGGGCTAGACAGATGGCTCAGTGGAGGTAAACAGCTCCCAGGAGCTGTCAGAGGACTGGGCAGGAGATCCTGGAAGATGTACCGAGGGCCACAAAGGTGACCTTCCCCTGTGCGCGCCTTAATGATGCGCTTGAGCTATAGGTCTACAAAGTGTTGGGTATTCAGCCACTTTCCATCCAACTAGAGATGAGTTTGTAAAAGCGATATGGAAAGTGCCTTTTCATTTTGTGTTATCACACAAAACAGAGGAAGGGGCACTGAAGTCTCAGAACTGCGGACAGTTCTCTGGCTCCTCCACCTTAACTCAAGACAGTTACCCACCATGCCCCTCTCTGGCCAGCGTCTAGAAAGACTCAGTGGAGGGCATGAGAGGGGAAACATCATCCCTGTCAGCCCTCAGCAAAGGACTCAGTCCCATGAAAGCTGCCCTGCTCTGTTCCCCGGCCCAAGACATCCAGCTGTTTAAAACGAACTAAACCTTGGGACTGCATATCCTTTCTAAATCAGCGGCCTGCTTCTTTGGCAGGAAGAAAAAAATTCCATCCATTTTTTTTTTTTTTAACCACATCAACATCAAGACCGAAACATTATTTTCAGTTACAAGGCACTTGCTTCCTGAGTGAAGGTGAGCCCAGACCGAGGCCCGTGTTCCCCCGCTACCAGCTCCATCCTTGCTGGGGATGCCTTCAGCCAGGCTGTGAGTGCCCAGCTCTTGGTCCCGCTGCAGACAGAGTATGCCATCAGGAAGAAAGGGTCAGGCCAGGAGAAGCTGTGGACCTTGAAAGTGACTGCCCACAGCACCTAGTGCCTGGTCCAGAGGGAGCTAGCTCTGTAGACTTGTCACGGGGGAGGGCTGAAGCCTAAAGACGGCCAGAGCGGAGTCCTTCAAGTGCTACCCAGGTCTAAGGATGGAGCCATTTGGTTCCTGTGGGGCCATTTCTATGAGGCTATGTCTCTTGTCAGGCTTTAGACTAAACTTCCCATCAGAGGTGGTTCCATGTCCTCTGGTATAATGGGGACGCACACCGAACAGTATCCATGTGGGCGGGTGCCCCGAGATCGGTTCTGGCCCCCAGTGATCTCCATATCTAAACTGGAAGGTGCTATTTAACTCCTCCTGGGAGAGAAAAGCTGTGGGCAAGTGTAGGCAATCAGGAACCCCGGAAGTGCCAAAGGGTCATCCTGCACTGACTGACTCTTCTTACCCATGTGCTGACGTCCCTTCCCCCAGCCTGGGAGAGCTGGCCTTAGAATACAAGCGTAGAGTGAAGTGAGCTGTCTCGTGTCAATATTCATACGGGAGACGGGGTCAAACAGTAGACCAGAAGATTCTGCTGGAAACTTCCAGCACCCATTTATTTCAACCCTCAAAGCTCCCCCAAGCCTGCAAGAGCTCAAGCAACAGAAACACTTCCGGGACACACACAGCACAACCCACTCTGTTCACCCTTAGACATCATAAAAACCAGTGAGGCATAAAACACAGTCAAGAGAAAGGGGCCACTGTGGGCTGTGGACTGTCCAAGAGCCAACTCTGTCCCCTAGAGCCGGGGGCTCCTGATATTTGGTTACCTGGTTCTTCTGGGGCTGGTGGAGCGCTGACTTCAGGCTCTGGGGTGACTTCAGGGGGTGGTGGGGGTGGGGCCGGTGGAGCTTTGACGGGGGTCGTTGACTCAGGGGTCTCAAAGGCTTCCTCAGAGTCGGAACTCCTGGCAGAGAGAGAGAAATAAGAAACACAGGTAAGCCAGTGCCAAGTAGAGATTCTGCTGAGAAGGCATGGCCTTTTAACTCTACTACACATAGAGTTGGGTCAAATACTCAATTCAACTGCTGAGACAGGTGTGAAGGTCACCTCGAAGCATGATTCCCAGGAACTCTGACACTGGCATTAAGATCAAATGATAAACTCTGAACATGGCTCTACTTGAAAGACACGTGTTCACCCTAGTGACAAGTTCACACACAGTAGGCCTTTGGATGCATTTTGGTTACCCTGCCTGGCACTGAGTCAGTCTAAGGGATAGAGAGACCATTTTTACTGTTCACCACGATGACTCCAGCCCACCTCTAGGATCCTCATCTCATAAGCTCAGTCTGCATTCACTCTCTCTCCACCCAGCCTGCCATCATCCTTTCCACTCCCTGCTTCTAGATGTTTACTGGTCTCTTCTGAGGGGCTGGAATCACCATGCAGATAGGCTGGCCCTGTTTTTCATAGTACCCAGGGCCTAAGACGGAAGGCGATGCACGACAACCTATAGAGTGAACGAGAGCCGCAAAGTCGGCCAGCGGAGGATATGCAGGCCAAGCCACAAAGAACAGCCAGCCACTCTTCAGTGGTGTGGTGACAGCCCTCGGTGGTCCCTAGGAAAGTCTACCTGCAAGGACGCCTCTTCCTGCAGAGACCTGGGCCAAAAGCCCACCAAGGAAAGTTTCTCTCGGTAACAAGAAGTCAGTGGCCAAGCCTTCTTCTCCCTTCCTGCTTCTCTAAGCTACTTGATCTCAGCCAAAGGAATGGGGAACTGAGTTCTAAGTTCTCCTGCTGCCTACAAGACACAGGGCAGCAGTCCATTGCCCCGAGATGATCACAGGACCAAGGCCACCCTTACCTGTGAGGACAGACTCTGTGGAGAGCAGCAGCATGCTGGCATCTCAGAACAGTTCCAGTGCACCCAAATGCCAACCGATCCCTGGCAAGGATGGAGGAGGCTAACTACCAGGATGGTGGCTATACAGGACTGCAGATCAAGACTGCTGAAGAGATAATCCGGTCATGTCGCAGCAGGAGACAGAACACGGCATGTCCGGATTCAGTGCACTAGGTCATGTGGGTATCACTGAACATGAGCTTCCTCCAACACTGTGAGAGGCTCACAGCCATTCAAGCTCCTCAGGGTCACAGGACCAGTGACCTTGGAAGATGGTAACCTCTTCTAAAGACCACCAGCCGGCCAGCAGAGTATCAGCAAGCAACAAACCCCTCTGCTGTCCACTAGGACCCAGGAAATGAGCCATTCGGCGAGTTCCCTTTAGAACATCTACATCAAGGCTGGGGATGCAGCTCACTTGGTAGTTATTGCTTAACATGCACAAAAACACGGGTTTAACCCTTAACATGACATAAACCAGGCATAGTGGTTTGAGCCTGTATAATGTTAGCACTAGAGGTTGAGACAGGAGGATCAGAAGTTCAAGGTCATCCCCAACTGTGTATCATATTTGGGACTCAAAGAAATCAGTAAAAAACATCAGAGCTGCTTTTGATGAGACCTAACGAGCTAAAGCCAACTTTGTACTAGATTTCACTAGTAAATACTCAATTCTCACAAACACAACAGGGAGCACGCTGATTTCTTTTCCACCCACATATTAATGTTAAGGGACTCAGCTTTAGTCTCTGGGGAAAATTTAAGTTCCATCCGCACTTGGGCAGCAACCGATCTTGGTAGAGAAGTTTTAAGAGTGAAAACCCAGGGAGGTTATACAAACGAACGGTAAAGAGGAATGAAAGTTCTGATCACCTTGC